>NC_054468.1:222172798-222801965 GCF_017639515.1 Carcharodon carcharias
TTTATACATATTTTCCCCTTTGAATGCAAATTCCCATTGTTTCACTATGTCTTTGGATTTTACCTTTCTAATAATAAAAATCTCTCATAGTACCAATTTTACCAGTAATCTTTTGGAAAAATAAATATTGTTTCTTAACTTCCCCTGGCTAGGTGTAATATTTCACTCCCTCTTTTAATCTAGTCTGGTTTATTTAAAAATGCAAATATCCCCTTGACACCTATGTTTACATATTTAACATTTCAAACCTAGCTTATCTTCTATTACATCAAAGCCTTCAGACCAGCTGCCTTTAATTCAATTAAGTCACAAACACACACACACACACACACACACACACACACACACACACAGGCATAGACCCATAGACACAGACCCCACTATTACTCTATTTTATAATAAACTCCAATAACATTATGAAAATTATTATATCTGACAATCTCTGATAGCGTCACTCTACTCAGGGGTACAGTTGCCCACATGCGGGACAGGGAGATGGACACTGGCCTCATCAGCTTGGAGCAGGAGAAAGCCTTTGACAGAATATCACACACCTACATGGTGGATGTATTCTCCAAAATGGGGTTTAAGGAGGAAATCTGCTATTGGATTCAACTGCTCTGCACAAACATCAGTGGTATAATCTCAATTAATAGTTGGGAATCAGAAAGTTTTCCAATCAGATCTGGGGAGTCAGGCAGGGCTGTCCTCTCTCTCCTGTCCTGTTTGTGTGTTGCATCAACCCTTTTGCTGAGTCCATCAGGAAGGATGCAGGCCTAAAACAATGACAATCCCAAGCAGTGGAGGCAGTCAGGTCAAAGCCTTCCTGTGCATCGATGATAACACCGTCTACTGTTCTGGTCCACTGCCAGTGCGTAGACTGATGAGCACCTGAGACCAGTTCGAACTGGCTCGGGAGTGAAAGAAATCATGGCAAGAGCGAGACCATGTTCTTTGAGAACTGGGCAGATCGATGTTTTGTCCCTTTCACTGTCACATCAGACTCCCTGAAGGTAGTGGAGATATGGGACGGGAAATGCGCCAAAAGCTGGAAGGAGCACGTAGCCATAGTAAAAAAGAAACTGAGCATTTGGAAGTGACGTTCCCTCTCCATTGCAGATAAGAACCTAGTCATCAGGTGCTAGGCTCTGTGTTGCTGTAAATGGTGCAGATCTGGCCCCACTCCTATGTTGTGGTGATCACCAAAACCATTTTCCGCTTTGTCTGGAGATTGTCAATGGACCATGTTTGCAGGGACGTGAGGTACAAGGCTCTAGACAAAGGTGGAGAAAACATATCCAATTCGGCCCTCATCCTTATGGCTGTATCCAGCTGCACATAGACCCTCGGTATGCAACCGCCAAGTGTCACTACCTGCTGAGGTTCCACCTACCCCCCATATTGTCAAGGATGGGTCACCCCACGTTGCTGCAGAATGCTCCAATCAGCTGTCCCTCGTGAAGAAGTTTATGCAGAAAAACACCTTTGCTAACAGGTCCATCAGGCAGTGGTCCACACGTAACATCCTCGAGACCTGTGGGAAAATAGGATGGTGGATCCTGTCAGATGGTTCCCTAAGCAGACTGTCAAAACCATTTGGCAGAACGCCGCATTGCCAGAACTTTCAAACAAGCACCAAGATGTAGCTTGGTCGGTGGTGAGAAGGGCCGTCCCTGTCAGATGCTTCCTGCACACCTCAAGTCTCACTGCTCCCACACATTGCCCCCGAGAAGGCTGTGGTAGGGAAGAGACCATTGTCCAACTCATTCTGGAATTGGCTTTTGCAAAGCAGGTCTGGAAAAAGATATGATGGGTTTGGTTGACGTTCATCCCGAGCAGCAGGACTCAGCTCTATGGTCAGTTCCCAGGGAGGGAAAAACCAAGATAAACATCAACTGCTGCTGGAGGACCATCAACTTGGTGAAAGACACTCTTTGGTCTGCTGAGACATTTTGTTCTTCCAGTACAAAGAGTTGTCTATGACAGGGTGTTGCAGGTTGGCACATTCCAAGGTCCAGAACCACATGCCAAGAGACACACTAAAGCTTGGGGCAGAGACGCAATGGTGAAAGGGCCCTAAGGCCTTCATCCATAATACACTGAGGGGCTAGAAACTGTGAAAAACCCCACGAGCTGTATGTTTAACATGTAAGAACATTGTGAATATTGACTGTAATTGTAAATGCAGTTAGGAACATAGAGTATTGTAAGAAATTGATTTGTTTTACACTTTGAACGGTCATGTAATGTACTTTTATAATTTTTATGAATGAGATATTTTCCACTAACAGGATGCTGCCATCAATCCAAAATAACATTGTGCCTACCACACAATTGAGCAATGTTATGTATGAATTTCAGTGTGGTGTGATGCCAGGTACATAGGCTATACGTCCCAGTGATTGGTTGATCGAATCAAACAGCATGTTCCTTTGGTTGTTCATAATAGGCAGAATAGAGACTGCACTCAACCAGCTTGTACTTACAAAACCTAAAACAAAATGTCTGCTGTTAGATGTGATTCTGTGATTGGGCAGCATTTACTAAACAATCATGAGTATGCCAATAGCTACACTAACAACCAATTTAGGATTGAGATTAGGATTTAAATCAAGCTCACAATGTGGTTCATTTACGCTTGCTAAAAGTGACATACGAACACAGGAACCCATTCTCTGCAAACAAAAGGAACACGCTCAAGCCTTACACCTTCTTTGAATTACCCAGGAGCTTGGGGAGCCTATAGTTCGCCATTGCTTTCTCCATGCCTGAGCCAATCAGAGTTGACTTGCCAACCAATCAGCACCTTTTTCTCCTGTAGTATAAATTAGTGTGATTGTTTGAAATTTGACATTCTTGCATTTGTCCTGATGAATGAAAGATGAAAAACTTAGGCAACATGTCTCTCTTTAAGGAATATTCAAGTTCTGTACTATCTAGCAACTGTTTATACAGCATGATGATGAGGTAGCCTGGTAGTTTTATTTTAGTCTTCAGCTTAATACCATGCTGTTTCCTACTCTAACCCTAACCTGCCTTCTTACTTTCCTCCTGATTGACTGTCAAAGCAATTTCTAACGGGTGTTGGCATTATTTTTTGTTCTTATGGGTGTAAAAGTGGAGAAAGTGGGAAAGGAGAAGATGCGTTTGGATTTTGGGGTCATTGTCGTGGGCAGGCTGAAATGACATGAAGATGATCTAGCAAATGCAGATGTTGTGGGTGGAAGGTGAGGGCCAGGGAAACTCTGGTAATGAATATCAGAGAGAATAGGCAGAATCAGGAGAGAATGGACAGACATAATCTGTGCATCACAGCAAAGGGGAATCCAAGGCTGAGGCAAAAAGAGGACATGTTAGAACCTCTGGAGCGTAAGCTAGAGCCATCTTGAGCAGAATTGTTCTGATTGTACTCATTTGCACTTCTAAAGAAAGGTCTACACCCAAACTGTAATAGATATGTTACTTCCACAGATGCTGACCTGACCTGCTGAGTTTTTCTAGCATCTTAGGTGTTTATTTTGACCTTCCTAACTGTCTTATGACCTTGGATGGCTGATTTCTACAGTAGGCTCTGTATGTATTCACTAATCCACTTGGGGGAGCTGAAGGCTTCATGATTTGAACTAAAAGTGTGTCAGCATAGAATACAATTCCTGAAGCAAACAATACAAATACAAACCTGGACAAAACACTGCACTTGCTGGCAATAACTTGTCTATTTCTGGTGTTAGGCTATCCAGCCACATCTATTACAAACCTGCTGATTCCCACACAACCTGGATTATACTTTTTACAACCTTGCGAGGACTACACTCTCTTCTTCCAATATCTCCAACTGCATCACCCCTGCTCAGATGAGGCCGCTTTCCAAACTAGCTGCGCTGGCTAGGACCCCAGACCAAGTTTGTTCCATTTCTTGTGCTTCAGCACTCACTCTTTGTTCCTCCCTCCCCCTCACAGAGTGGTGAAAGAGCCCCCTTTGTCCTCACCCTTCACCTCACTAGCCTCTGTAGCTCCATCTGCCATTTCAGCCACCTCCGTGATTCCACTACCAAATACAACTTGCCCTTCCTTCTCTGCAATCTAAAGGGATCAATGCCTTTGTGACGCCCTGGCTCACTCTTCCATCACCCTCACCACCTCCCCTGGCCATTCATCACCTCTGTTCAAGGGCCCAAACACTCCTTCCAGGTGAGACAGCAGTTTACTTTTGCTTACCTCCCACCTAGTAAAGAATAAGCATGTATCAGGCTGCAAGCTCCTCTCTACTGAGTAGATCAAGCACAATTCAGTGAGCAAGTGCAACCTAGAACTCCCTGGCACCTGGCACTTTCCAAAGCCACAAACAATTCTTCCATTCTAGATGATACCTGGAAAATCTTAAACAAGAAAGGGCTGAATGTTGTAGTCTTTCGATATTAAGGCTGCCGCATATATTGGTGACAAGGAACTGGGCTTTGGGATTTGTGACTGCTCCCACTGGAACTGCAGAGTCACCCACCAGGAAACAACAATAGAAGCATTATTGCTTCTACACTGGGTCCTGGGAAGGCAACTTTAATGCTTATTTATCTAATGCCTTGGGATGTTTTGTATTACGTTAGTGCTACTAATATAAGTACAGTTCTTGCGAACCCTTCAGTGATGCTGAGATTGCGAGGAAAAGCTTGCTGGAAATAATAAAAAGGATAAAATGAGAGACGGGTGAAAGGCATTGAAAAAGAGCCATTATTTAATTCAACAAGTGCCTACCCAAAGAAGTTTTGTCTGATGGTTTTAACGGATTAATAATGGGTGAATCAAGTGACATAACTGACATGGCCCAGTTGTCCATTTATGCAATGATAAAGTATTTATTGAATACTTATATATAATATTGTCTTTAAAAAAAAAATCACACAGGAGGAGCCATTGTTCCATTTCTAACCATTGCTCCAGGAGCAAAAGCCTAGTCTGAAGGTGTGTATACCCACAGACAGAACTCTTGCCATTATGGGATGTGAGAATAGGCTGATGATTAAACCAAAAAAAACCCTATAATCTACCAGCTCTGCTAGGGCATTATTCAGCAATCTGCATGGAAAGCTCAAGTGTAAAGTTGTGGACATCAAGCAAGCGCTTGTGGAGTCCCTACAACAGTGGCAACACTGAAAAATACCAAAGCACTTTGAGGTATCCTGAAAGGTGTTATATAGATGCAAGTTCATTCTCTACTTAATTCCCCACAGCAGCACTGGCAATTAACCAAAGTTTCAGTTAAGCATGATGACCTTCTAATACACTGGGATGTCGAACTGCTAAATGTTGTAAAGAGTAAGGATGTCTTGGAATTCCTCAAATGCTTTCATGGTTTGCAGACTGCTTGAAAACAGACACCAATCCTTCCTTCCTTATCAGCCATTTTGGAATGTCTTAAATGAGCTCAATGGAGACATCCTGGGAAGGTAGGAAAACTACCCTAGCTGAGGATTGGAGTGTGAGATTTCAAAAGTAGGCTGCATTTCTTCCAACTAGTTGTAACATCAAGAGTTGCTCCACTCTCCAAGTTGGCTGAGCAGGTGTCGGCTACAAAGGACCCTCACTCGTAATTATTTACCTACGCAGCCCGCGGAGGGGGGAATTCTAATCACACTGAGGATTTCTCTCAACTTGGATGAAATGCCACAGCTCAACAGTACCGTTATCACTGCAGCCCAACAGCAACTGAAATGAGCAAACATACCACCTGAACAGAGCAAAGCATCAAAATGGAGTGGATTCACTGGGACGTAAATGAGGGTTGGAAACAGAAACACACAAGAGCAGAAAAACTGAAGAATCCTCAGGAGAGCTGGTAGAAAATATCAAAACAAGATTCCAACTCTTTAAAAAATCCTTGCAGTTGCCAAAAGCACAACGTTTGGCTCCTCCCATTTAATGATTTAAGTTTATATTGCCTATAGAAACTTCAAAGGGCGATGAGGTTTTCGTTAGAATTTTGAAAAGAATTGACAGGGTGGATAAAATGAATCTTTTTCCGCGTCTAGGGGAAGGAGACATTTATTTAAAATCAGACTAAGGCCATTCAAAAGAGAAGTTAGGAAACACCACATATAAGGTGGTAGAAGTGTGAAGTACTCTCCCTCAAAAAGTAGCAGGTGCTAGCTCAAGTCATAATTTAAAATCTGAGATTAATAAATATTTGCTAGGCAAGGATATGAAAGGATATTGAGTCGAGGAAGGTGAATGGAGTTAAGACACAGATCAGCCATGGTCTTAAGAATGATAAAATAGGCTTAAGGGGCTGAATGGCTACTCCTGTTTCCAATGTTCCAACCAGATTTGCCAGCTTACATTCAGTGCCAAGAATCCAATAGGAAAAGCAAAATGCTATGATGATTCCAATCTGTGCAAGCCTCAAAGATGCTTTTAAACATGCTAATCTATTTTAGATTTTAGCAAAGAAATTCGGAGGAGATTGCGGAGGGCGGGGGTGGGGTGGGGAGCAGGTGAGGACAGGAGGCAAGAAGATAAGAGAACAGAACAAACACCAGACTGGAGTAGAACAGGATGTGAGCACAGTATGAGATAATCCAATATTCATTCATACCTTGAGACACAAAAAACGCACCACTTTTAAAAAATTCATTCAAGGGATGTGACTAGGCCAGCATTTATTATCCATTCATAATTGCCATTGAGAAAGTGGTGGTGAGCTGCCTTCTTGAACTGCTGCACTCTCTGTGGTGTAGGTACACCCACAGTGCTATTCGGGAGGGAGTTCCAGGATTACCACCCAGCGATAGTAAAGGAATGGTGATATATTTTCAAGTCAGAATGGTGAGTGGCTTGGAGGGGAACTTCCAGGTGGTAGTATTCCCATGTATCTATTTTCCTTGTCCTTTTCGACGGTAGTGGTCATGGGTTTGGAAGGTGTCGTCTAAGGAACCTTGGTAAGTTTCTGCAGTGCATCTTTTAGATGGTACACACTGCTGCTACTGTGCTTCAGTGGTGGAGGGAATGAATGATTGTTTTGTCCTGGATGGTATCCAGCTTCTTCAGTGTTGTTGGAGTTGCAGTCATCCAGGCAAGGGGAGAGTATTCCATCACATTCCATTTTTGCATCTTGTAGATTGTGGACAGGCTTTGGGGAGTCAGGAGTGACACGCTGCAGGATTCCTAGTCTCTGACCTGCTCTTGTAGCCACAGTATTTATATGGCTAGTCCAGTTAGTTTCTGGTCAATGGTAACCCCCAGGGTGTTGATAGTGGGGGATTCAGCGACGGTAATGCCATTGAATGTCAAGGGGTGATGATAAGATTCTCTCTTACTGGAGATGGTCATTGCCTGGCACTTGAGGCATAAATGTTACTTGCCACTTGTCAGTCCAAGCCTGGATGTTTTAGGTCTTGCTGCATTTGGACATGGACTGCCATATGACATTTGTAATTGTATAAACTTTAAACCCAACAAGTTGTAAGATAATTGCAACAACCTGTTTCTCTTAAAGGCCTTTAATTTCAAACCATTGTATTTCTAAGCCCTTGTACAAGATTCTACATCATTGACTTTGGATGAGCTGCACACTATCTCAGTGGTGCTCCTTATATTGGACCATGTCTCTTCTACATTAGACACCCAATTATGAAAAAAGACTTGGCTTTCTTAAACCAGCAGGCTGGAACAATAACCCAACATATGAAATAAGATTCTGTGAACTTGCAAGAATTCATCTTTCTGGCCACAAGCTATGTTGCTCTCAGGGCCAAAGGTCTATGAATTTTCTCCTTGGCTGTCTTTGTTGCTTCTATCTGATTTTCTGGTTGGATCCATTTTGGTCCCTTCAAATGCAACCTTGTTTTTCACACCTTCCTGCACCATTCGCTGCTGGATTCTGAGTTTTGCATTCTGATACCTGCAGAACATCCTGAAAAAGATGCACATGTGTTTGAAATGTTTTTCTGACTCAAATCACTTCCAGCAAACGCGCACAATTTCAGGTCTGTTGACAAATTGCCACAGCAGGCTTAAAGCCCTGTTGTATTGCAGTACCTGCATCGATACAACAGTATCTGCACCAAGCTCTTTGCAGTTTGAAGTCAGATTTCCTTTCCTAAATGGCAGTAGTGGGCCAGTTGGGTTTTTAATGACAAAACTGTAGTTTCATTGTCACCATTACAGACACTAGTTTTGTATTCCAAATTTTATTTAATTAATTGAATTTAAACTCCCCAGCTTCTGTGGTGAGATTGGAACTCCAGCTTATTCGTCCAGGCCTCTGCATTACCAGTTCAGTAACATAACCACCATGTACCACTTAACTTCACTTTAAACCTTGCAATGATGGAACAAAGATTATATTCCTGAGATCAACAGGCAATGCACTTACCAAGTTCCCAAAGTTGTAAGTAGAAAGCTCCCCACACTGAAGTCAAATGACCGCTTTACTCTGCCTGCAGGAAAAGAGAAGGCAGAATTATTGTAAATATTGAAACAAAATTCAAAGATGTTCATTAATATTGCAAATAAAACATGGCTTGGGGTGGGGGTGTCCTGGAAGGCTGCTTTGGTGATGCCAGTGTGTAAATGAACCGCAGAAATAGGCCTTTCAGCCTAACTGATCAACTCCTGTGCATATGCTAATTTAATGTTAAAGAGCCATAAATAAGCAGTCATCTCTTTGCCGATGTTGAACACTGGACTACATTCTAATCCCGCCGTGTTCAGCACTGCTCATGTATTTCACATGTCATAGGTCAGAATGCCCAGGTCTTATTTCCAGGCTGTATGCAAATCATTGGCCTCAGGCAGAGTAATGATGGCGTTACTCGAATTGGTCTTTTGCTTGTCAGTCATTATCGTTGAAACAAAGGCAAAATGCCAAGGAAGCCCGAAATCTGAAATTTAAACAGAAAATGCTCGAAACAGTCAGAAGGCAAGGTAGCACCAGCGGAGAGATGCTGCCTTGCCTACTTATTGTTGGAAAGTGGACCAGGTGAAGACTTGGCTGCACTTCCTCCTACAGTTGAATAGTTTACTAACACTGGTTCCAAGGTTGAAAGACTTCAGTTACACGGACAGATTTTAGGCTGGGACTGTTCTCCTTTAAAGAAGGTTGAGAGGGGATGCGATAGAGATTTTCAAAATCATAAGGGGCCTGGACTGAATAGATAGGGAGAAACCGCTCCCCTTGGTAGAAAGGTCGAGAACCGTTGGATTTAAGGTGATTGGCAAAAGAAACTGAGGCTACATGAGGGAAAACATGAGAGAAAAATATTGCAGGGCTATAGGAAAAGGGCACAGGAGAGGGATTAGCTGAGTTGTTCATACAGAGAGAAGGCAAGGTCAAGCAGACTACATGACCTCTTTCTGTGTTATAATCATTCTATGACTCTATGATTAGGGAAGAGTAGTGAGAGCTTCACCCTGTATATGATTGCAGTATGCCTGACACTGGGAGTAAGACTTCAATGAAAGGGTTTCAAACCTTTGGAACTTTCTACAGCAGAGAGCTGCAGGTATTCAGTAGTCAAGTATATTCAAGTCATAAATAGGCAAAATTTTGGGTACTAAGGGAATCAAGGTTTAAGGGGGTACTGTGGGAAGGTGTAGGTTGAAGATTACCATGATCTAATTGAATTGTGGGACAGGCTTGAAGGGCCAAATGGCCTGTTCATGCTTCTATTTACATACATATGAATGAATACCAGTAGGAGGCCATTTGGCCCCTCAAGCCTGCTCTGCCATTCAATAGGATCATAGCTGATCTAAATATGGCTTCAACTCCACATTCTGCCTAGGCCTGAAAGCCTTTAACTCCCTTATTAGTCCAGAATCTATCCACCTCTGCCTTAAAAGTTGAGCCTGCCTTCACTGCTCTCTGGGGAAGATAGTTCCAAAGACTCTCAACCCTCTAAGAGAAAAAAAATTCTTCTCATCTCTGCGTTAAATGGGAGACTCCTTATTTTTAAACTGCATCCCCCACTTCTTCTGTTCTCAAGTAAGAAAATGGAGGCTGTCCATTTTCCTAGCAGTGTCATCCATCATTTTGAGCAGACCAATCATTTCCAAAATAAAATAAATCCAAAAATTATTCAGTATTCATGCTTCAAGTATTCTGGCATTGCCAACAGCAAACCTTTAATGTAAGCAACTCTTATGACTGATGTTACAGAATAGAGCTCTGAAAAGATTCACTCCAATATCGAGGAGGATGCTCACTTGTTGCTAGGAAGTGGCCAAGTCCAGCTACTACAGCACCAGCTGATCCATACAGGACAGAGTCGCGAGCACATGGAATGTTCTGCACATCCAAGATTCCCAGGAGCTTGAATGACTAAAAGCACACAAAAAAAAATCTTATTGCCAAATTAAAGCCTGATTCCCTTCTAATAACAATACAGATCAGAAACCCATGGCATACAACTGAAAAGCCAACAGTCTAATGAGCTGCTTGGTTGGGCAGTGGCTGTTATGTAAGGAAACATAACCTTGAGTGAATAATGTCTGCCAAATGGAGATATGTTGTTTAAAAAATGACAAGAATTCTTGGCCCTCCTCTCAAATAGTTCCATGGAATATTTAAAGTCTGTTTGAAACATCACAAGCTAAGGTGGTCTTGATTTAATGCCTCAACTGAAGGTATAGCATTTTTAACAATTCAGTTTTGTACTGATCCCTGTGGGGTATAATTCCACAGCTTATTCTTCAATTTCAATGTATTGGCTGGCTAGTTGATCACGTGGTGTGCATCAAGGCCAGGCCTGATCCTGTCCTCTCCTGATCATACACAGCCTTGCAGCACGATTTGCTGGAAGCTGATCAAGTTTGGCAACCCTGCCCGACTTTCCCCTTCCTAACCAGTAATGCCAACAGCAATTATTGCATCCCATGATTGAGGTAACTGAAGAGCACAGGTCAGGGATCAAACCTGGCAACCACTTATATAGGAACAGTAGGCCATGTGACTCAACCACTAAGAATAATTAAACCATCGTTTTATAATTTTTAAAATGATGCTATCCAGTTTTATTTCCTCTTAGCCAACCCTAAACCCTAGATTTCCAAATTGAAAATGAAACAAGTGGTCTCCACAGTTAGGAGATTTATGGTCACAGAGATTGACAAGGATTTTCCCAATTATTTGATTGAATTGGAGCTATGTTTATTTTTCCAAAAGGGAGGCACCAGAAGGAGGAGGCCATTTGCTGAGCTGTGAAGAAAATTTATGCCATTTTGAAGTGGAGCAAGCCCATTTAGCTAATACAAAAGGCTGGAAATCTGAAATCTAAACAGGAAATGCTGGATGCTGTCTGAACTGCCGTGTATTTCCGGCGTTTATTCCTGCTTTTATCTCTTTGCAGCCCATTTTCACCATTAAACAAAAGGAGGCTTCGACCTTGACTTGACATTGAAGGCGCCCACTGCGCATGCCCGTGACCTTTCATCCCCCTCCCCCACGGACCGTTATGACGTATTCACCTTCGGTTTCTCTGCGTCAGTCTCGGTTGACATGGCGGCTTGCGCTGCCTCAGCGGCTACCCTAAAACGTCTCCCCGCCCTCCTTGTTCGTGCTCCGAATCCGGGTTCAACAAAACCTTCATGCAGCGGCGGCGACACCCGCCTGGAACACACCGGGAGCTGGCAGCGTTAAGTCACGTGGGCCGAGCCGGGCAAGTAGCTCTGCACATGCGCATTCCCGGGGCGGGGCGGGGCTGGGCTGGGCTGGGGGAGGGGAAGTTTCAAATCTCCGTTTGCCGGAACAGGCCAGCAAGTCGGGTTGCTTACGCTCCAGGATTGGCCTGGAGTCTCCAGGAATTGAAGATCAATCTTCAGGACATTGCAGTGTGTGAAAAATCATTGGGACGTTAAAACAAAATTGCTATTTCCTTTTAAGATAAAAGCAAAAAATTGCGGATGCTGGAAATCCAAAACAAAAATAAAAATACCTGGAAAAACTCAGCAGGTCTGACAGCATCTGCGGAGAGGAACACAGTTAACGTTTCGAGTCCAAATGACCCTTCAACAGAACTAAGTAAAAATTGAAGAGAAGTGAAATATAAGCTGGTTTAAGGAAGGGGTGGGGAGTAGTGGGACGAGTAGAGCCAGTGATAGGTGGAGATAACCAAAAGATATCACAGACAAAAGGACAAAGAGGTGTTGAAGGTGGTGATATTATCTAAAGGAATGTGCTAATTAAGGGTAGAAATCAGGACGAGCAAGGTACAGATAGTCCTAGTGGGGGTGGGGTGGGGTGAAGGAATCGAAATAGGCTAAAAGGTAGAGATAAAACAATGGATGGAAATACATTTAAAAATAATGGAAATAGGTGGGAAAAGAAAAATTTATATAAATTATTGGGAAAAAAGGGGGGATCGGAAAGGGGGTGGGGATGGTGGAGAGAGTTCATGATCTAAAATTGTTGAACTCAATATTCAGTCTGGGAAGCTGTAAAGTGTCTAGTTGGATGATGAGGTGCTGTTCCTCCAGTTTGCGTTGAGCTTCACTGGAACAATGCAGCAGGCCAAGGACGGACATGTGGGCATGAGAGCAGGGTGGAGTGTTGAAACAGCCAGCGACAGGGAGGTCTGGGTAATGCTTGCGGACAGACCGAAGGTGTTCTGCAAAGCGGTCACCCAGTCTGCGTTTGGTCTCTCCAATGTAGAGGAGACTGCATTGGGAGCAGTGAATGCAGTAGGCTAAATTGAGGGAAGTGCAAGTGAAATGCTGCTTCACTTGAAAGGAGTGTTTGGGCCCTTGGACGGTGAGGAGAGAAGAAGTGAAGGGGCAGTTGTTGCATCTTCTGCGGTTGCATGGGAAGGTGCCGTGGGAAGGGGTTGAGGTGTAGGGGTGATGGAGGACTGAACCAGGGTGTCACGGAGGGAACGATCCCTGCAGAATGCCCCGGGGGGGTGGGGGGGGTGGTGAAGGGAAGATGTGTTTGCTGGTGGCATCATGCTGGAGTTGGCAGAAATGGCGGAGGATGATCCTTTGAATACGGAGGCTGGTGGGGTGAAAAGTGAGGACAAGGGGTACCCTATCATGTTTCTGGGAGGGAGGAGAAGGCGTGAGGGCGGATGTGCGGGAGATGGGCCGGACACGGTTGAGGGCTCCGTCAACCACCATGGGTGGAAAAACTCGGTTAAGGAAGAAGGAAGACGTGTCAGAGGAGCTGTTTTTGAAAGTGGCATCATCAGAACAGATGCGACGGAGGCGAAGGAACTGAGAGAATGGGATGGAGTCCTTACAGGAAGCGGGGTGTGAGGAGCTGTAGTCGAGGTAGCTGTGAGTCGGTAGGCTTGTAATGGATATTGGTGGACAGTCTATCACCAGAAATTGAGATAGAGAGGTCAAGGAAGGGAAGGGAAGTAAGTGTCAGAGATGGACCATGTGAAAATGATGGAGGGGTGGAAATTGGAAGCAAAATTAATACATTTTTCCAGGTCCAGACGAGGGAATGAAGCAGCACCGAAGTAATCATCGATGTACCGGAGAAAGAGTTGTGGGAGGGGGCCGAAGTAGGACTGGAACAAGGAATGTTCCACATACCCCATAAAGAGACAGGCACAGCTGGGGCCCATGCGGGTACCCAAAGCCACACCTTTTATTTGGAGGAAGTGAGAGGAGTTTAAGGAGAAATTGTTCAGTGTGAGAACAAGTTCAGCCAGACGGAAGAGAGTAGTGAACAATTCAACTTGCCATTTCAACACTCCACCCTGCTCTCATGCCCACATATTTCCATTATTTTTAAATGTATATCCATCCATTGTTTTACCTCTACCTTTTAGCCTTTTTCGATTCCTTCACCCCACCCCACCCCCACTAGGGCTACCTGTACCTTGCTTCTCCTGCTTTCTACCCTTAATTAGCACATTCCTTAGATAATATCACCCCCTTCAACACCTCTTTGTCCTTTTGTCTGTGACATTTTTTGGTTATCTCCAACTATCACTGGCTCTACTTGTCCCACCGCCCCCCCCCCCCCCACTCCCCACCTTAAACCAGCTTATATTTCACCTCTCTTCTATTTTTACTTAGTTCTGTTGAAGGGTCATTTGGACTCGAAACATTAACTGTGTTCCTCTCCGCAGATGTTGCCAGACTTGCTGAGTTTTTCCAGGTATTTTTGTTTTTGTTTTGCCATTTCCTTTGAACATTTCTCTGTATCAGATATAAAAATATTGAAAATGATGGGGGTGGGGGGGTGAAAAAAAGGTTGTTCGGCTGACTGCCAAGCATCATCTAGCTGGTGAGTCTTTTTGCATCCCAAATGATGTAGACAGGCAGTGCATCACAAGGATGGATGTGTTGACTGGAGTCTGGAGCAAGTCATGTGATGAGACCTCCAGGAATATATTTAATCACATATTTTTGCTTATATATTTAATCACAAATGGCAACCCTATCAGCAAGACTTTGCAGTTCATTATACCTGCCTTTAACTTAGAAATACCTCCCCAAGAACTTCACATAATGCAATCAAAATAAAAATAAAGTTTACAGATCCAATCAGGAATTCAGGAGAAATTCCTTTATCCAGTAAAATTGGGTAGCGCAAAATGAACTTACTTTTATATAGCACCTTTCACCACCAACGGATATCTCAAAGCTCTTTAAAGCCAATGAAGTACTTTTTAAAGGGTAGTCACTACTAAAATGTAGGAAACACAGCAGCCAATTTGCTCTCAGCAAACTCCCACAAACAGCAATGTGATAAGGACCAGATAATCTGTATTTTGTGGTGTTGATTGAGAGATAAGTATTGGCCGGGACATTGGGGATAACATCCCTACTCTTTTTCAATGAGACCAATAGCATAGATGGATTTAATAATAACAACTTGCATTTATATGGTGCCTTTGTGGAATACTTAAAGCACAAGAAGAGGCTATTTGGTGAATCATGACAGTGCCAGATCTCTGCAAGAATAACCCAGCTAGTCTCACAACCCTCCCCTTTCCCTATAAGCTTGCAGATTTTTTCCCTTTTGAAAGCCTATGACTGATTCTGCTGCTACCACATTCTCAGACAGTCCATTTATATTTTAATATGAAACGTCCCAAGGTGCTTCACACTGTGTTACCAATCAAAATTTCACACTGAGACACTTAAGAAGATATAAGGGCAGACAGACAGTCAAAACCTTGGTCCAAGAGGTAGGTTTTAAGGAGTGTCTTAAGAGGAGAGGGTGAATTAGGGAGGGAATTCCAGAGCTGTGGCCCTAGACAGCTAAAGGCATGGCTGCCAATGGTGGAACAATTAAAATCAGGGATGTGAAAGCAATGGCCATAAATTCATAAGCAGGGACCTGCCCTCTGCAGACAAAAGGAACATGTCCAGAAATTGCGCCTTTTTAAAATTAAACAATAGCGTGGAGACCATTCCCATGTACATTCTCCATGGTTACATCTTGACCAATCAGAGTCAACTTGCTGACCAATCAGTACCCTCGTCTGATACAGTATAAATTGTTGCTCCCTTTGAAATTTGTCATTCTTGTTTTTGCCCTGATGAGCGCAAGACAAAAAGCTTTGACAGCATGTCTCTTTTTTCAGCAATACTTAAGCATATATCAATCTCAATCTTGAAATTTTCAATAGACCAAAATTTCATAAACTTTTGTTGGGGGTAAGTTCCAGACTTTCACCACTGACTTCACTCCTCAGTGACTCAGCTCTAATTTTAGATTGTGCCCCCTTGTCCTGGATTTGTTCACCAGAGGGAATAGTTTATCTGTTCTATTGAATCCTTTCTTCATTGTAAACACCTCAGTTGGATCAACCCATAACCTTTTTAAACACAAGGGAATATAAATCAAGTTTGCACAACCTACCTCATAATTCCATCATTTAAGCACTGGTATGGCTCTGTTGACTTGGTGCTGTACTCTCTCTGAGCTCAGAATATTCTTCTCGAGGTGCAATCTCCAAAGTTGAATATAGTTCTCCAGATGGGATGCAGAATTGAGTGATTCTGAGTGTAGATTTAACCATTCATCGCCCGATCTGGGGACCACATCAAGCATTATCAGGCCTCCAGATCCACCCACTATTGCAGGATCATCTGAGGAGCAAACTGAACTCCTGACTTCATATCCCCACTATTAATTATCCCTATAAACACCTTTTTGCCTCCATCACCGCCAATAAATGCGAGGAGCTTGTAGGCTTCTTTGTCACTAAGATTGAGACCACCCTCTCAGCTGCCTCTGCCACAGCTTCAGTTACTCTTGACCACCAATAACCATGAAAATCTCCCAATTGCTTTAACCCTGAACGTGCATCCGACTGGCCAAACAACCTCTATCCTCCATAAACTTCATCTCACCTGAAACTCTGCTGACTGTATCTTAACTCAACACCAAAGAGGGTGCAGAGGAGATTTAGCATATTGGTTCCAGGGATGATGGAATTTTTTTAGGCAGCGAGTGATAATGATCTGAAACTTACTACCCATGAGGGCGGTGGAAGCGGAGATAATCAATGATTTCAAAAGGAAATTGGAAGGGCACTTGAGGGAAATAAATTTGCAGGGATGGAGGAGGGGAAATAGGACTGACTTAATTGCTCTACAGAGAGCCAGCACAGACTCAATCTGCTGAATGGCCTCTGCTTTAATGACTGGCCAAATCTTATTTGCCCATCATTCCTGTGCTCAGTGACCTACATCAGTTTAGTAGTGCTTCGAAATAATAATTCTCATCCATCATTCAAATCCGTCTGTGGTTGTGCCCCTTCGCACCCCCCCACCCCCTCTCACCCCCCACTATCTTGGTAATCAACTACAAACTTCCAAGATCTATGTGTTGTTGCATCCACGTTATGCAGACTTCATCCTAAGAATAACTTACTGGTGGCCCACAGTTCTAAGAGAGTTGGTTCTGACTGTAGCCCCAGCTGAGAATCAATTAACTCATCTTTAGGCTTGGGATCAACATCTAGGGGTGTCCTGGTTTGTATGGCTCACTTCTACAGTTGACATTGAGTGATCAGGGGATGCTAGTTGCAATGTCCATTTCAATGTGCTACTGTTACCCAGCCCCTAAGCTCTGTTATGAAAACAGAAAACGCTGGAAATATTCAGTTGTCAGGCAACACCTGTAGAGGGAGAAACAGAATTAACGTTTTTGGTTAATAACCTGTAACCAATAACCTTAAGCTCTGGAATTTCCTCCCTGAACCTCTCTGTCTCTCTATCCCTCTCTTCTTTTAAGACACTCCTTAGAATCAATCTCTTAGGTAATGTGTCCAAAACTTCATCAAATACCTCATGTGTCTCAGTGTTTTGTTTGATAATGCTCCTGTGAACCACCTTCAGACCTTTTCTTATTGTTATGATCTTGGTAGAGACCAGAAACAATTTTTTTTTGGTGGGTAAAATTTGAATGCCCAGTTATTTACTGAAAGAATAAAGCCACAAGATTCTACGGTTTAAAACAGGACAATTTTTACGATACAAGAGTCAACAAAGCAAACATTAAATACTATCTATCCTATACTCTAACATCCAGAACTAACATGAGTTAAACATTCATTAACAGGCAAATTGTGGTTGAATATAAACTGTGAATTACATTAAATGATGATTACAACTAAATCAGATCTTACAAATTGGCTCAGCAGTCCAGTCAGATTTCACACTCAGACAAAGTCCTTCTAACTCTGTCTTCCTCATGAGGAATTTCAGCTCCTCTCCTAGGATTTAACCTGATCTCCAGTTGACAGAAGCACACAACCAACTTGAGTTCCATGGGCATGGCCATCAACACAAATAGTATTTATGTGCAGAAGATGCTCAACTCAGTCTGGATGGGGTAGATCCACCGAATTTATCTTCCATTAACAGAAACAGCGACAGCATTTTGATCTTAGCTTCTGGATCTGGAGTCTGTCTTCAACAGTCTTGCCTGTTCTGCACCTCTGGGTGCATCAACTGCAACTGCTCAGCTTGGACTGATCTGTGTCCTTTTTTTTTATTCATTCACAGTATGTGGGCTTTGCTGGCTGGGCCAGCATTTATTGCCTATCCCTAGTTACCCTTGAGAAGGTGGTGGTGAGTTGCCTTCTTGAACTGCTGCAGCCCATGTGGTGTAGGTACACCCACAGTGCTGTTAGGAAGGGAGTTCCAGGATTTTGACCCAGCGACAGTGAAGGAATGGGGATATATTTCCAAGTCAGGATGGTGTGTGACTTGGAGGGGAACTTCCAGGTGGTGGTGTTCCCATGTGTCTGCTGCTCTTGTCCTTCTAGATGGTAGTGGTCGTGGTTTTGGAAGATGCTGTTGAAGAAGCCTTGACGAATTCCTGCAGTGCATCTTGTAGATGGTACACTGCTAATACTGTGCGTCAGTGGTGAAGGGAGTGAATGTAGATGTGTTGCCAATGAAGCTTTGTCCTGAATGATGTCAAGCTTCTTGAGTGTTATGGGAACTGCATTCATCCAGGCAGGTGGAAAGTATTCCATCACACTCCTGACTTGTGCCTTGTAGATGGTGGACAGGCTTTGGGGAGTTAGGAGGTGAATTACTCGTTGCACAATTCCTAGCCTCTGACCTGTTCTTGTAGCCAGAGTATTTACATGGCTAGTCCAGTTCAGTTTCTGGTCAATGGCAACCCCCAGGATGTTGATAGTGGGGTAGTCAGCCAAAGTAACGCCTTTGAACATCAAGGGGCGATGGTTGGATTCCCTCTTGTTGGAGTACAAGGCTATGGGCCTAGTGCTGGAAAATGGGATTAGAGCAATAGCAAAGAAAATGTGATGCTTGGAACAGGTGACTAAAATGGTCAGAGAGTCATAGAGGTCTGCAGCACAGAAAAAGGCCCTTTGGCCCATCGTGTCTGCGCCAGTCAAACAAGTACCTAACTATTCTAATCCCATTTTCCAGCACTAGGCCCATAGCCTTCTATGCCATCACATTGCAAATGCACATCAAATACTTCTTAAATGCTGTGAGGGTTTCTGCCTCTACCATCCTTTCAGGCAGTGAGTTCCAGATTCCCACCACCCTCTGAGTAAAAAAATTCTTCCTCACATCCCCTCTAAACCTCCTGCCCCTTACCTTAAATCTATGTCCCCTGGTTATTAATCTCTCCACCAAGGGGAAAAGTTCCTTCCTGTCTACCCTATCTATGCCTCTCATAATTTTATACACCTCAATCATGTTCCCCCTCAATCTCCTCTGCTCCAAGGAAAATAACCCCAGTCTATCCAATCTCTCCTCATAACTAAAACTCTCCAAACCAGGCAACATCCTGGTAAATCTCCTCTGCACTCTCTCTATTGCAAACACATCCTTCCTATAATGTGGATTCCAGAACTGCATGCAATACTCTAGCTGTGGCCTAACCAGCTTTTCATACAGTTCCAGCATAACCTCCCTGCTCTTATATTCCAAGTCTCGGCTAATAAAGGCAAGTATCCCATATGCCTTCTTCACCACCTGATCTACCTGTCCCGCTACCTTAAGGGACTGGTGGACACACACAAGGTCCCTCTGATCCTCGGTACTTCCCAGGGTCCTACCATTCATCGTGTATTCCCATTCCTTGTTTGTCCTGTCCAAGTGCATCACCTCACACTTATCTGGATTAAATTCCATTTGCCACTGATCAGCCCATCTGACCAGCCTGTCTATATCCTCCTGTAATCTAAGGCTATCCTCCTCACTATTTACCACCCCACCAATTTTCGTGTCATCCGCGAACTTACTGATCAGCCCTCCTACATTCAAGTCTAAATCGTTTATATATACCATAAACAGCAAGGGGCCCAACACTGATTCCTGTGGAACCCCACTGGACACAGGCATCCAGTCACAAAAACACCCCTCAACCATCACCCTCTGCTTCCTGCCAGCCACTCAGCCAACTCTGGATCCAATTTGTCAAATTGCCTTGGATCCCATGGGCCCTTATCTTCGTTATCAGCCTCCCATACGGGACCTTATCAAAAGCCTTGCTGAAGTCCAAGCAGACTACGTCAAATGCATTGCCCTCATCTACACACTTGGTCACCTCTTCGAAAAATTCAATCAAATTGGTCAGACATGACCTCCCCTTAACAAAACCATGCTGACTGTCCTTGATTAATCCCTGCCTCCCTAAGTGTAGATTAATTCGGTCCCTCAGAATTGCTTCCAAAAGTTTCCCCACTACTGAGGTTAGACTGACTGGCCTGTAGTTCCCTGGTTTATGCCCTCCTCCCTTCTTGAATAATGGTACCACATTGGCTGTCCACCAATCCTCTGGCACCTCTCCTGTGGCCAGAGAGTTATTAAAAATTATTGCCAGTGCCCCTGCTATCTCCTCCCTTGCCTCACTCAACAGTCTGGGGTACAATTCACCCGGGCCTGAAGATTTATCTACTTTTAAGCCTGCCAGACCACTTAAAATCTCCTCCCTTTCTATGCTAATTTCTTTAATTATATCACAATCCTTCTGCCTGATTTCCATACCCACATCATCCCTCTCACTTGTGAACACCGACACAAAGTATTCATTTAGAGCCCTACCTACGTCTTCTGGCTCCACACACACATTACCACTATGGTCCTTAACGGGCCCCACTCTTTCCCTAGTTATCCTCTTACTCTTAACGTACTTGTAAAATAACTTTGAATTTTCCTTTATTTTACCTGCCAATGTCTTTTCATGCTCCCTTTTTGCTCTCCTAATTATCTTTTTAAGTTCCCCCCTATACATTCTTTACTCCTCAAGGGCTTCCGCTGTTTTGAGCCCTCGGTATCTGCCCTAAGCCTCCCTTTTTCTCTTTATCCAATCCTGTATATCCCTCGACATTCAGGATTCCCTTTATATCTTTACTGGAATATTAAGTTCTATCCATATGGCTTAATTTGAGGAACCTTCTAAGATGCCATCCCCCCTTCTGCTGTAATTGATTCCTTGATGGCCATTGCCTGACACTTGTGTGGCATGAATGTTACTTGCCACTTGTCAGCCCAAGCCTGGATATTGTCCAGGTCTTGCTGCATTTGGACATGGACTGCTTCAGTATCTGAGGAGTCACGAATGGTGCTGAACATTGTGCAATCATCAGCGAACATCCCCACTTCTGACATTATAATGGAAGGAAGATCATTGATGAAGCAGCTGAAGATGGTTGGGCCTAGGACACTACCCTGAGGAACTCCTGCAGTGATGTCCTGGAGTTGGGATGACTGACCTCCAACAACCACAACCACTTTCCTTTGTGCTAGGTATGACTCCAACCAGTGGAGAGTTTTCCCCCTGATTCCCATTGACTCCAGTTTTGCTAGGGCTCCTTGATGCCGCACTCGGTCAAATGCAGCCTTGATGTCAAGGGCAGTCACTCTCACCTCACAAGTTCAGCCCTTTTGTCCATGTTTGAACCAAGGCTGTAATTAGGTCAGGTGCTGAGTGGCCCTGGCGGAACCCAAACTGGGTATCAGTGAGCAGATTATTGCTAAGCAAGTGTCGTTTGATAGCACTGTTTGATGACCCGTTCCATTACTTTACTGATAATCAAGAGTAGACTGATGGGGCGGTAATTGGCCAAGTTGGATTTGTCCTGCTTTTTGTGTACAGGACATACCTGGGCAATTTTCCACATAGCCGGGTAGATGCCAGTGTTGTAGCTGTACTGGAACAGCTTGGCTAGGGGGCGGGGCAAGATCTGGAACATATGTCTTCAGTAGTATTGCTGGAATATTGTCAGCGCCTTTACAGTGTCTAGTGCCTTCAGCCGTTTCTTGATATCATGTGGAGTGAATCGAAGACTGGCATCTGTGATGCTGGAGACCTCCAGAGGAAGCTGAGATGGATCATCTTCTGGCTGAAGATTGTTGTGAATGCTTCAGCCTTATCTTTCGCACTGATGTGCTGGGCTCCTCCATCATTGAGGATGGGGATATTTGTGGATAGATACTGAAGCAGCCCTTGTCCAAATGCAGCAAGACCTGGACAATACCCAGGCTTGGCTTGGGCTGACAAGCCCATACATTCCATACGAGTGTCAGGCAATGACCATCTCCAACAAGAGAGAATCTAACCATCACCCCTTGATGTTTCATTCCTTTTTTTGTGGGCAACTGAACAGCTTGCTAGACCATTTAAGAGTCAACCACATCACATCACTCAGAGCCACATGTAGGCCAGACCAGGTAAGGATGGCAGATTTCCTTTCCTCAAGGGGCATTAGTGAACAGAAGGGTTTTTTAACAGCAATCATTATTAGACTTTTAAATTCCAGATCTTTATTGAATTCAAATTTCACCATCTGCCACAGGATTCAAACCCAGGTCCCCAGGGCATTATCCAGGGTCTCTGGATTGCTAGTCCAATGACAATACCACTACACCATCATCTCCACTTATAACTATTTTAAACAGGTTCAGTTTGCCAAAAGTTTTGGTTGCTGTTGTAGAGTGTTGGTTATAGTTCAGTAGGTCTGAAGAAGTCTTCATAGTCATACGTAGGTTAACTACAATTCTTTATTGACTATTAGAACTATTTATAATTATACAGTAAAGGGCACAAGCTAGGAGCCATTTCCATGCTTACTGGTACACACGGCTCTGTCCAATGCTTGACTGCCCTGGGTGCAGGTCATGCGCTCTCTTACGTCACTGTAGCTTGTACTGTACTGAGTCCCACATTAAACCTATATGTAGTATAATCCTTATACTACAGTTTCCAAACCTCAGTTTGTTTTTGTTTCCTTAGATACTGGGAGGGCCAGTTTCCTTTCTGTTTACCTGTTCTGTTTCCCTTTTTAGTTCAGTTTCTGTTTTAGTTATGGTCTGCCTCAAAAGATACAAATTAAGTTTCAAGGCACAGATTCCCTCACACTATGTTAACGGTGAAATATAAATGCAAGTTGTTGTTGATGTATTTATCATACTATAATCGTACCATCCTGCCACTGGTGTTGCTGAAGCATTTTAATTGTTCAACTTTCAGCACTTCATCCTGAGGATAAACTCCTATGTTTGTGCCAATTCTCTACTTACTAAATGGCCAAGGGTTTTATAACTTAATAATTAATAATATCAAATCAAATTATTATGTAAATAAAAAATGTTTGACTTGGAAATTGATGGACCGAATTACACCCTGCATACCCTAATCCCACACCGGTAGCCCTACTTTGCCTGAAGACTATACAAGTTAAAACAAAAACAGAATTACCTGGAAAAACTCAGCAGGTCTGGCAGCATCGGCGGAGAAGAAAAGAGTTGACGTTTTGAGTCCTCATGACCCTTCAACAGAACTAGGTGAATCTAAGGAAAGGGGTGAAATATAAGCTGATTTAAGGTGTGTGTGTGCGTGTGTGTGTGTGTGTGTGTGTGTGTGGGGGGGGGTGGGGGGTGGGGGGGGGGGGGGGGGCGGGGGAGGGGAGTGCGGGGGCATGGGGGGGTTGGGTGGGGGGAGAGAAGTAGAAGGGGGTGGTGTGGTTGTAGGGACAAGCAAGCAATGATAGGAGCAGATCATCAAAAGATGTCACAGACAAAAGAACAAAAGAACACATAGGTGTTGAAGTTGGTGATATTATCTAAACGAATGTGCTAATTAAGAATGGATGGTAGGGCACTCAAGGCATAGCTCTAGTGGGGGTGGGGGGAGCATAAAAGATTTAAAAATATTTTAAAATAATGGAAATAGGTGGGAAAAGGAAAATCTATATAATTTATTAGAACAAACAAAAGGAAGGGGGAAGAAACAGAAAGGGGGTGGGGATGGAGGAAGGAGTTCAAGACCTAAAGTTGTTGAACTCAATATTCAGTCCGGAAGGCTGTAAAGTGCCTAGTCGGAAGATGAGGTGCTGTTCCTCCAGTTTGCGTTGGGCTTCACCGGAACAATGCAGCAAGCCAAGGATGGACATGTGGGCAAGAGAGCAAGGTGGAGTGTTAAAATGGCAAGCGACAGGGAGGTTTGGGTGATTCTTGCAGACAGACTGCAGGTGTTCTGCAAAGCGGTCGCCCAGTTTACGTTCGGTCTCTCCAATGTAGAGGAGACCGCATTGGGAGCAACGAATACAGTAGACTAAGTTGGGGGAAATGCAAGTGAAATGCTGCTTCACTTGAAAGGAGTGTTTGGGCCCTTGGACAGTGAGGAGAGAGGAAGTGAAGGGGCAGGTGTTACATCTTTTGCGTGGGCATGGGGAAGTGCCATAGGTGGGGGTTGAGGAGTAGGGGGTGATGAAGGAGTGGACCAGGGTGTCCCGGAGGGAACGATCCCTACGGAATGCCGACAGGGGGGGTGAAAGGAAGATGTGTTTGGTGGTGGCATCATGCTGGAGTTGGCGGAAATGGCGGAGGATGATCCTTTGAATGTGGAGGCTGGTAGGGTGATAAGTGAGGACAAGGGGGACCCTATCATGTTTCTGGGAGGGAGGAGAAGGCATGAGGGCGGATGCGCGGGAGATGGGCCGGACACGGTTGAGGGCCCTGTCAACGACCGTGGGTGGAAAACCTCGGTTAAGGAAGAACGAGGACATGTCAGAGGAAGTTTTTGAAGGTAGCATCGTCAGAACAGATGCGACGGAGACAAAGGAACTGAGAGAATGGGATGGAGTCCTTACAGGAAGCGGGGTGTGAGGAGCTGTAGTCGAGGTAGCTGTGGGAGTCATTAGGCTTGTAATGGATATTGGTGGACAGTCTGTCACCAGAGATTGAGACAGAGAGGTCACGGAAGGGAAGGGAAGTATCAGAGATGGACCA
Source organism: Carcharodon carcharias (assembly GCF_017639515.1). Taxonomy (NCBI): domain Eukaryota; kingdom Metazoa; phylum Chordata; class Chondrichthyes; order Lamniformes; family Lamnidae; genus Carcharodon; species Carcharodon carcharias. The sequence continues at coordinate 222,197,474 of NC_054468.1, forward strand.
CGTGAAAATGATGGGGGGGTGGAGATTGGAAGCAAAATTAATAAATTTTTCCAAGTCCCGACGAGAGCATGAAGGTCTTGACTCTCACAGAGAATTAGTTTATATTTTCATTATTTGGTTTAAATTCAGCCGCTGATGTGGCCTTGTAGGCCAGGCGTCTCTCACAGAGGAGACCTTTTTTTGCACAGAATACTTATCCCACGTTTATGGCAACTTACTTTATTTCAGCTACTTCTTTTTTGAGATACTGGATGTTGTTGATAGCTTCACATTTCCAAGCTCCACAGCTGCCAGCAATCTGCCAGTTACTGCTGAAATCAACACACATATTGCAAAATTATAGCTGTTATGTCCAAGCTGAATAAGAGAGTGTGGACCAACAGTAACCTGACTGAGAACACCAAACTGCAAGTCTACCAAGCCTGTGCCCTCAGTGCACTCCTCAATGGTAGTGAGACCTGCTAGACATAGGAACATAGGAGCAGGAGCAGGCCATTCAGCTCTTGGAGACTGCTTTGCCTTTTAATAAGATCATGGCTGATCCAGTTGTGGTCTCAACTCCACTTTCCCATCTACCCCCATAACCCTTAACTCCTTGGCTAGGCAGGAGAAAAGGCTGAACAGTTTCCACCTTCACTATCTCATATGCATCCTTGCCATCTTTGGCAGGACAATGTCACCCACTGGAGTGCGCTATTTCCATCAATCAGCATCCACTCTACTAATCCAACGAGATCTGTACTGACACAGCTGCTTTGTCGGATGGATGATGGCTGTACACCCAAAGACCTTCTGTATGGTGAACTGGCCACTGGGTCCGTGATGTGCTGGACATCCAAATCTCCGCTACACCTGTGAGTGAGATATGCAGATGGCAGACATTGACACTGACAACTGGGAGGTAGACGATGACAGCTGTGACCCCTGGAGGCTGACTTTTTGGAGGGGCATTGGAAGATGCAAGATGAAATGGAAAGCTTAGTTGGTCGAGAAGAGAGCCCAGAGAAAACAGAGGCCAGCAAATCCTGCACCTTCTCAGCCCTCTGTCTTCCTCTGCAGCAAATGCGACAGAAACTGCCATTCCAGAGTGGGGCTCCTGAGCCATTGTTTTTATAACTGGGGTCTTGTTTTCTGAGGCTGTTAAGAGTCATTAAGAGAAATAAAAACAGAAAATGCTGGAAATACTTAGGTCAGGCAGCATCTCTGGAGAGAAATAGTTAACATTTCAGGTCAATGACCTTTCATCAGAGTTGAAGAAGGATAGAAACGTTACAGGTTTTGAGCCAGTGGAAGGGGGAGGGGTCAGAAAGAACAAGGGGAAGGTCTGTGATAGCATGGAGGGCAGGGGAGTTTAAATGACAAAAGGTTTCATGGTACAAAAGCCAAAGAGAGTGGTAATGGGTATAGTAAAGAAAATATGATGTATCCAGATGTGTCAATGGCTGTATAGCAGCTGTCTGAATGCAATGTGAGGGATAAAGGAAGAAATGAGACAAGATTGAATCAGCAAAAGAAACATAGAACAAGATGGAGGCAGAGATTATGATCTAAAGGTGTTGAACTCAGTGCTGAGTCCGAGGGCTGTAGAGTGTTGTGTCGAAAGATGAGGTGTTCCTCGAGCTTGGGTTGAGCTTCATTGGAATACTGCAGCAGGCCAAAGACAGAAAGGTCAGAGTGGGAGCAAGGAGCAAGGTAGAGAATTGAAATGCTAATTGACAGGAAGCTGGAGGTCCAATGAGGCTGGAGTCATGAGTAGGCCAGACACCAAGCAGAAGTGGCAGGTTCCTTTCCCTGAAATATTTGACATTTCTACATGACAGCCTGGCAGTTTTCCTTGCTCATTTTTCTGGTGCCCCGCCCACAAATTACTGGATTGAATCTTAATGTCACAATTTGTCATGGCAGGATTTGAACTTCTACCTTCTCGATTGTAAGCCCAGGAGCATAGCTATTGAACTGCCATTCTGCATTTTGTCTTCATTCTCTGAATCTGTCCGATTTGATAACAGCTTTAATGAATTGCTTTGAAGAGTGAAAAAGATTTCAGAGCTTTGACCAGCAAGCATCCCTAGAATCTTGAGCTGTTCTGAAGCTCAGCAAATTGCAGTCAAAACCTCATGAACTATGCGGCTGAGGTATTACCATTATGTTTTATTGATTTCAAATTTAATTTATTTCTCCCTTTTTACTTAAATTTATCTCCTGAGGCATTATGATTTCATATCTACTATAACAAATTCCTTTGGTTCTATAGTGATTTTATTCCACTTTTAATTTCAACTGAGACCAACCACACAGAGAGAAAAGAATTTAAAATATTTCATAGTTGCATATTTACTGATACTGGAGGGGCGGGCATTTTCAAAGGTAATTTTTTTTTACAAAAACAGAATTACCTGGAAAAACTCAGCAGGTCTGGCAGCCTCAGCGGAGAAGAAAAGAGTTGACGTTTCGAGTCCTCATGACCCTTCCACAGAATTCTGTTCTGTGGAAGGGTCATGAGGACTCGAAACGTCAACTCTTTTCTTCTCCGCCAATGCTGCCAGACCTGCTGAGTTTTTCCAGGTAATTCTGTTTTTGTTTTGGATTTCCAGCATCCGCAGTTTTTTGTTTTTATCTCTGTAATTTTTTTTTATTTTGTTGGCAATGGCAACAGCTTCATTATTGGTTTATCTTCTTCTTAGGTAGTCCCTCGAGATCAAGGATGACTTGCTTCCACTATGGTACGATGGGCTCTGAGATGGCTGATAAGTCCAATGCATGATTTGCAGACTCTGCCAAATGCGGGGCAGGTGGTGCTTGAAGAATTGGGTGTATGAGGTATTTGGGGGTTTGTGTGCTCCTTCTGATGCCTCACCTTTGCCTTTGATCCCGACAAAGTCTCTTGATGTGTTTGGTGCCTTCCCAAATGAACCTCGTCCATATTGATCAGTCACAGGCTGGGGAATTCTTTTAGCATTTAGTAATTCCTATGATATTCTGAGCGAGTCATCACCACCATAATATACATTCATAGCTGCTTATTTGCAATTTACTTAATTGCAATTTCCATTTTAACCCAGCCATTTCTGAAATCCCCATTTGCCCCATCTCCCCAAACTTCCATTTGTGAAAAGCCAGTGCCAGAATTCTACTCCCTGTGTCCTCAGTCATAAAAGTCCCATTCACTCCTGTGCTTGCTGGCTTACATTGGATCCTGGTCCAGCAATGTCTTGATTTTGAAATTCTCATTCTTGTTTTCAAATCATTTCCATGGCCTTGCCCCTCCCTATCTCTGTAATCTCCTTCAGCCCAATAAACCTTCGAGATGTCTGCGCACATCTAAATTTGTTTTTTTAGGCATTCCTAATTTTAATCTTTTTGCCATTGACGGCCATGCCTTCAGCTGCCTAGTCGCTAAGTGATAATTTGCTGAACGTGCATCTGGCAAAGGAAGAAGCTGAAGCCAATCTGTCTTCCACAGCGGTTTATTCACAAAACCCAGTATAACAGAAGTGGAGACTACTTTTCCCTTCCACACAGTTTTCTTCCCAAACTTGTTTTTATTTAATCTAAGTCTTATCTAAGCCTCAGCTAGCATAAATACAGGGCTCTCGGTGCTACTGACATAGAGGGTGACTTTACATAGTGAACAGCTGGGAGTTTGGTGAGTGAGGGAGTTTGGTGAAGAGAGTGAGAAGGTGCTCTTTTCTTTTTCTACCCTTTTCTGCCTCCAGTATTTGGTTCTGACTTCAGTACAGAGGAAGAATCTGTTTTGATGAGTAACTGATAAGTTATTCCACTTATAATAAGTTGTTTGTAAAAATTAAAATATGGCAGGGAAACTCGGCTGAGTGGAATGTGCATACTGTGGGGAATTTGGGAAGCCATGGAAACACCATGTGTCCAAGAAAAACACATCTGTAGGAAGCATCACCAGCTGCAGAAGCTTGAGCCACAGGTTTCGAAATTCGACTGGTGGCTGGAGTCACTGTAGTGCATCTGTAAGGCAGAGAACTACGTGAATAGCATGTTTAGGGAAGTGGTCTCACTGCAGGTTAGGAGCATGCAGCCAGGGGGGGAATAGGTGACTGCCAGGCAGCCTAGGAGAACCAAGCAGGTAGTGCAGGAGTCCCCTGAGTTGATCGCACTCGCTAACTGCTTTTCCATTTTGGATACTCGTGAGGGCAATGATTCCTCTGAGGATTGCAGCAAGAGCCAGGTCTGTGGCTCCATGGATGGCTCATCTGCGCAAGAGGGAGAAAGATGAGTGGAAGAGCAATAGTGATATGGATTCATAATTAGAGGAACAGACAGGTGTTTCTGCAGCCATAGATGTTACTCTAGCATGGGATGTTGTTTCCCGGGTGCCCGGTTCAAGGATGTCACAGAGCAGCTGCAAGATATTCTTCTGGGGAAGGGTGAATAGCTAGAGGTCGTGCAAGATATAGGAAGTGGGATGAGGTCCTGAAAGTAGATTTTAGGGATTTAGGAAAGAAATTAAAAAACAGGACCTCAAAAGTAGTAATTTCAGGATTACTCCTATTGCCACATGCTAGTGAGCATAAGAATATGAGCATTGAGTGATTGAACATGTGGCTGGAGAACTGGTGTAGGAGGGAAGCCATCAGATTTCTGAGGCATCGGGCCTGGTTCTTGGGCAGGTGGGACATGATAGGGTCCCCCTTGTCCTCACTTATTACCCCACCGGTCTCCGCATTCAAAGGATCATCCTCCGCCATTTCCACCAACTCCAGCATGATGCCGCCACCAAACACATCTTCCCTTCACAACCCCCCCGGCAGCATTCCGTAGGGATCATTCCCTCCGTGACACCCTGGTCCACTCCTCTATCACCCCCTACTCCTCAACGCCCTCCCACGGCACCTTCCCAAGCAACCGCAGAAGATGCAACACCTGCCCCTTCACTTCCCCTCTCCTCACCGTCCAAGGGTCCAATCACTCTTTTCAAGTGAAGCAGCATTTCACTTGCACTTCCCTCAACTTAATCTACTGCATTCGTTGCTCCCAATGCGGTTTCCTCTACATTGGAGAGATCAAACGCAGACTGGGTGACCGCTTTGCAGAACACCTTCAGTCTGTCTGCAAGCATGACCCAGACCTCTCTGTCGCTTGCCATTTCAACACTCCACCCTGCTCTCATGCCCACATGTCCGTCCTCCGCTTGCTGCATTGTTCCAGTGAAGCACAACGCAAACTGGAGGAACAGCACCTCATCTTCCGACTGGGCACTTTACAGCCTTCCGGACTGAATATTGAGTTGAACAATTTTAGATCATGAACTCTCTCCTCCATTCCCACCCCCTTTCCGTTTTTTCCCCCTCCTTTTTGTTTTTTCCAATAATTTATATAGATTTTTCCTTTCCCACCTATTTCCATTATTTTTAAATGTATGTCCATCTATTGTTTTATCTCTACCTTTTAGCCTTTTTAGATTCCTTCTCCCCACCCCAACCCCACTAGGACTATCTGTATCTTGCTTGTCCTGCTTTCTACCCTTAATTAGCACATTCCTTTAGATAATATCACCACCTTCAACACCTCTTTGTCCTTTTGTCTGTAACATCTTTTGGTTGTCTCCACCTGTCACTGGCCCTCTACCTAGCTCTTCTTGTCCCAACCCACCCCCCCCCCCCCCCCCCCAAAGCAGCTTATATTTCACCCCTTTTCTATTTTTACTTAGTTCTGTTGAAGGATCATGAGGACTCAAAACGTCAACTGTTCTCCTCTCCACCGATGCTGCCAGACCTGCTGAGTTTTTCCAGGTATTTTTGTTTTTGTTTTGGGACATGTACAAGATCGACGGGTTGCACCTTAGCAGACTGGGACTAACATCCTCATAGGGAGATTTGCTAATGCTGTTGGGGAGGATTTAATCTAGATTGGCAGGGGGAGAGGTACCTGAGGGGGAGCTCAGATTTGAGGGAAGCAAAACTGGTAAAAGGGAGTAGAAAAATAGTAAGCGAAAATAGAAGGCAGAGCAAGCATCAAATTAGAAGTGAGGGCAAGCATCAAATAGGATCAGAATGTGGAATCATGTCAAAAAGACAAAGTTAAAGGCACTCCATCTGAATGCACATAGCATTCATAATAAGGTAATGATTCAAAAGCACAAATAGAGGAAAATGGGATGATTATTTACCATTACAGAAGCATAGTTACAGGGTGACCGAGACTGGGAACTGAATATTCAAGGATATTTATCATTTAGGAAGGATAGGAAAAAGGAAAAGGAATTAGAGTAGTGCTGTTAATAAGGGACAAGGTTAGTATATTAGTGAGGGAGGATCTTAGATCGAAGGATCAAGATGTAGAATCTGTTTGGGTGGAGCTAAGAAACAGCAAGGTGCAGTAAACATTAGTAGGAGCTGTTTATAGGCCACCAAACTAGTGGTAAGGTTGAGCACAATATAAATGAGGAAATAGGAGCTGCATGTTGTTGTAGGGTGTTGGTTACAGTTTGGTAGGTCTGAAGATGTCTTTGTAGTCATACATAGGTTAACTGTAAATCTTTATCGACTCTTAGAACCATTCACAAATATACACTAAAGGGTACAAGGTAGAAGCTGTCTCCATGATTGCTGGTACACATGGCTCTGTCCAATACAAGACTGACCCTGGTTGCAAGTCATGTGCTGTCTTACATCACTGAGTGGCTGGTGCTGTACTCAGTCCCACATTAACCCTATGTGTACCAGACCCTTACACTACACATTCCAAAGTCTTTATCCAATGTATTTTAAGTGATTATAATTTATCTTATGTCTTACATTGTTATTACTATCATACATTTACATTGTCATTACTACAATCTCCCCTCTTCAGGCCCTTGTTTTCAAAGGTTCAGGTAGTTTGGAGGCCTTACAACTCTTCCATATCTCATTCATACTACTGTCAGAGGCGTGTTAGACTCTGTCGCTGCTTGTTCTTTCTATAGGTTTGGAGTTTGTTCTGGCATCTGGGTATATTATCATTATTTTCTTTCATTCCTTCATGTTGAACTGCACTTGGTCAGTTCAGCTGTTGTACTGGTTGGTGGTTGCTACCCTAACTCGTTTCTTGCAGGGTGGATGGACATTGTGCTCATCTCCTTGTCATTTCTTTTGCTTTTTCTGTCATCGTGTGGGTCGTGGTGATGTCCTCTGTGGTGGAGAATGAGCATTCCTGTGCCTAGGGTGAAGTTTAGTGGTACGCTCGACTCTGCATTTTGCTGTTGGCAATGAACAGCAGCTACCAGGTTCCAGCATCTTTTGTGGCTTTGGCATGCTGGCTGGGGTTTGAAGCATATATTTGGTGGTTGCAGTGTTAACCTGCTGTACCGTTGTCGGAGATGGAGGTTAAGGTTCATCAGACTGCTGGTTGCTCTCTTTTATATCATCTACTGTCGGCGTCGTGGGTACCCCCTGGGTTGTTGGCTGGTCTGACCATTGGAGGTTTTCTGCCACCTGTAATGATAATGGAAAAACCTGCTCTTCAAAGAGAGAAGACAGTTCAGAGATGAAATCCCAGTCAGGATACTCTTTTTTGTTTGAGAACTTGCAGTTCTGTATGATTATCGATAGCGGTTGTCTTTGTTTCAGAGTTATCTGTGGAACTCTTATATAAATTTGACAACTTCACCTGAGCATTCAGTTCTGTTCGGAATCTTTCTTCCATGCTCACTGACTGCTCCTTGGACTCTTTGAATTCACTCGTTGGATCGTCAGTCTGTCTCATAGAGTTTCTCTTAGCTGCTTTCAAAGTCTGGATTTGCTCTTCCATATTCCGTATTTCAACCTTCATGTTATTCAAATTGGACCAAAGTTCACTTTTGGTTGTTAATTCTGCTTTCAAGCAACTGTTCTGATGCATCTGCAATTCTTTCTCCTGTTCCAGGCCTTTTGCACGAGACTTCTGATGCTTGAAGTTCATCAAGTTTTAATTGAAGATCTATCTTTGCTTAATTTGCTACTACAAGTTCATCACTTAAGAATTTCAAGTCCTCTTTTAAGTATTCTACTTCGTGTGAGCAGCATTCCAGTGTTCTCATCAGTTCTCGTTTTTCCTTCAAACTAATGTTTCGTATGTGAAAGTTGGTTCTCTACACTGATCAGTTTTTCTTTAGCAGAGCATAATTCCTCTGTGCTATCCTTCAAGCTCACGTTCTGTAACTGCACTTCTGCCATTTGTTTCTGAGACTCTTCACGTGCTTTTGTGAGAAGTTCAAATTGTTGTTGCCATTCTAGGTCCTTAATTTTCATATCTTATATATCTTTAGAAATGTAATGTTTTCCCAAGTTTTCTTCCAAATGTCCAACCATTTTCTTCAGCTCTGTAGTTTGACCTAAGGAATCCTTGTAGCGTGTGAATGTCCTTTAGCAGGTTTTCCTTTTCCATGTGAAGCGTAATTACTTTGTCTTGAATCTTCTTGCAATTTAACAGAGTCTCATCAAGTTTGTTCTACTGTTCCTCCATTCTGCTGTTCGAGGTAGTCTTTCCTACTTCATGCTGCTGAAGGGTTACGTACTGTTTTTAAATTTGATCTTGAAGGGCAGTTAGCTGTTCTTTCAACTGTTTATTTTCCTGTACAGCCTTTGCCTTCTCACTCTGCACTTCAGTGCATTGCTTTGTTACTACTGATTGTTCCAACGCAGCTTTTCCTGAAGTAGTATTCAACTTCTTTTTTAACTCCTCATGTTTTCCCAGGGGCACATACCAGTTCCTCAAAGAGTCTTTCAAGGCCACAACTTCTTTGAGTACACTTTGAGCTGTTGTAGATGGCTGTACTTCTGGTTGAGTTTTCCCAACTCCTGCTTTGATTTGCCAGCAATGGAATTTAGAGTTATTTCCTCCTGGTACCTTTGTGACCAAATTCAGAAATTTGGATGTTCAGATATCGAACAGTTTGGTTCGTTGAAGACTTTAGTTTATCGTGCATTTTCAAAGGCAGATGCTCAGCTTGAATTTTGTGTTTCAAATTTCCCAATTCAGCTTTGATGTAAACATTTTACAACCTTATTTCATTTTCCTTTAGTAGGGTTTGTGTATTTTGGTCTTAATCAAATAGTATTCCTTCATTCATAGTCACTGCTGTTGCAGTTCAGGGTTTCCAAAAATATACATTTTTGAGATTTCCAGAAAGTTCCCAGCCTCTCTGGCTCCCTCATGTGGTTTACATGAGTATTGCCTTTATTTCTTCCGATGCCTTATTGGGGGTTTTCTGTGCCTCTTTTTAGGGCTTTGTGCACTCCACAACTTGAAGATTGAAATATTTGTCAAAGGCTTTTTATATTTCATTGAAGCTGGTTGAGGATTCATCAATGCACTGCATTAGAATTACGTCATCAGCAAGTTCACCTGACCAGCATAAAAAGGTATTAATCTGGACTTTTTCTGACTTTCTATTTAGACCTGATGTACTCTGGTAGCTTAAAAATTCTCTTCTTCAGGATGCCCAATTTTCCTTTAGGTTTGGCGCACGGATGAGTCCAAACTGATCTGGTAAGTTAGATTTTTGATCCATGGTTTAAAAACACTTTAAGGTGTGGGTTCAGCTTTCAGAAGTTGCTGAAATTCAAGATGGTGCCACCGCTCATTTGAAGACAAAGGGTTTACCCACGCTTGCCAGTTTTGGTGAACTCCCGCTGCAATGGCACTTGCGCTCAGCCTTGAAAAAGTTTTAAACAATAGTTGCTTGGATTGGCTAGCTGCAGACTTCTCAGTTTCGGTGCTATGCTTTAGGGTCGCGAAAGCAGCAAATCCTGGTCTTTGTTAATCTTCACAGCTGATTCTTTAGTCACGATTCTTCTGAATTAGTGAATTATTTTTTCTCTTCTCAGAGTGAGCTCGGATGCCGCATTTTCAGGTACCGACTTGGGAATCTGTTTTTTTCCGACACGGGTTTTTAAATGGTAATTTCTGATTCCTGAATTATTTATAAGTTTCTCAGGACTTGCTGTATTCCGGAATGTAAAAATTTTAGCTCATCCCTGCTAAGTCTACTGACTGTGCACTATGGGGATCGAAGCTGGACTCCCAAGAAATCCTATGGATTCTTCTGCTGCAATGATGAATTTTAAATTGTTGTCTTCAGCTTCCAAGCCTTTTTTTTGGAGCTTTTCCCTGGTGGTTTTCCTCTGCGTGACTGCATCTGGAGCATTTCTTCAGGTCAGAGTGCTTCTTGGAATTTTTCTTAGTCTTGCAGGATTTTAATTTTTCTCTGCATTTTTGGCGAGGTCTTGGGTTTTTCCATTTACTGCTACCATGTTGTAGGGTGTTGGATACCGTTCAATAGGTCTTAATGAAGTCTTCGTAGTGTTATATAAATAAAAGCAAAAAACTGCGGATGCTGGAAATCCAAAACAAAAATAAAAATACCTGGAAAAACTCAGCAGGTCTGACAGCATCTGCGGAGAGGAGCACAGTTAACGTTTTGAGTCCGAATGACTCTTCAACAGAACTAAGGAAAAATAGAAAAGAGGTGAAATATAAGCTGGTTTAAGGCGGGGAGGGGGTGGGACAAGTAGACCTGTGGCGAGGGCCAGTGATAGGTGGAGATAACCGAAAGATGTCATAGACAAAAGGACAAAGAGGTGTTGAAGGTGGTGATATTATCTAAGGAATGTGCTAATAGGTGACATTAAGGGTAGAAAGCAAGACGAGCAAGGTACAGATAGCCCTAGTTGGGGTGGGGTGGGGGGAAGAGTAGGTTAACTGCAAGAACTATGCACATATAAACAGTAAATTGTTCAGGCTAGGAGTTGTCTCCATGCTTTCTTGTACACATGGCTCTGTCCAACATGAGACTGACCCCGAGGTGTGGGTCATGTGTTCTCTCACATCACTGTGTGGGTGGTACTGTACTCGGTCCCACATTAACCCTATATGTGTCAAACCCTGAACTACAATATTCTCTAGAGTTTCGAAGCATGAGAAGTGATCTCATTGAAACTTACAAAATTCTTACAGGATGCTGGGGTAGATATAGATAGGATGTTTCCCCTGGATGGTGAGTCTAGAACCAGGGGACACAGTCACAAAATAAGGGGTAGGTCATTTAAAACTGAGATGAGGAGGAATTTCTTCACTCAGAGGGTGGTGAATCTTTGGAATTCTCCACCCCAAAGGGCTGTGAAAGCTCAAACATTGAGCATGTACAAGACAGAAATAAATAAATTTCTGAATATTAATGACTCAAGGGATATGGGGGTACCCCCCAACATGGTCTTGTGGTATAGTGGATAGCGTGTCTGCCTCTGAGCCTGAAACTCTAGGTTCAAGTCACACCCCAGAACTTGCTGGTCAAGGAAAGTACATTCTTAACATGGCCACATAGGCCAAGTATTAACCAGCAAATCTTTCCAACACATGCTAATGGCATGGGGTAAGAGTGGGAGAGATCACTGGCCAGCCATGTGAGGAAAAGAACATCTACCATCACTATCTATAGCTCTCAACCACAGCATGCATGTAAAAATATGCTGCATGTTGCTCCAGCAGCTTTGACTTCCAGAGTGAACTGTAACACACCACCACCATGCTCCTGTGAAATGCCTTGAGGCATTTTATTATGTTAATGTTGCTATATAAATGCAAGTTGTTGACATTTCATTTATTGCATTTCCCTCTTATATGCAAGAGTAGCGCACATGAATCTCACTTTAATGAGACTTTGCATCTTTGAACATGAGTGCTTCACCTCTCCGTCTAATAGAGTTTGGTGGTCATCGTGCCCAAGAATGGGTTTGACTTGGATTCCACTGGTATGCTGGTGTTGTGTGGGTGAGGGAGGTATGTGGATGAGGAAGGAATGCAAGTCAAATTTCCAGATGACTCTAAAGGAAGCACTGTTACCTGTTACTGCATGACAAATGGATGTTTTGCAGTTTGACTAAGGAAAAGCTGGTAGCACAGAATCATGGCATTTCTGAAGCTCAAGTTTCTAGCATTCTGGAAAGAAAGGCAGACATCTCGGAAGAACTGGAAAGAAATTTGGACAGGATAGGAAAAGGAAGAATGAAAGATGTCTTACATTGATTGGGTGGTTTAATCACAAAAAGAGCTCAGAAATTTCTGGTTGATGGTGACCTCGTGAAAGCTAATGAACTTGCCAAAGATCTCGTTGTAGAGAGATGACTGATGCAGAAGTTGTTTCTTCTCATAAGCAGAGGCTTCAGTGGATGTAAATTAAGTTGTGTCAGAGCTGGAAATTCCTAAAGTTTGAGATTCTGCACTGCATCCTCCATCAACTCATTAATTCAAGACATAATGAAATGTTTCATGAATTTTATGGACTGGAAGGGAAAATGTGAAGGTTGATGGCTTCCACACTCCCAAAAAAGTAAAGATCACATTTCTTTACAGCATAAAATATCTCATGAGATATGAGCATTTAACTTTAATTTTTAAGATGTTATGTTATGTTATGTTCACCTTTTTAAAATGTTACAGTTTTTAAAATGTTGTACTGTATTTGTCCTTTTGCAAGATGTATGAAATTTAGAAAAATAAAGGCACAGGATCAACCTTGAGTTTTGTTGCTTCCCTTTATAGCAATCCCCATTTTATTGCAATTTGTGAAATTGTGCCAAGAGGTTGCAATTAAGTGGGTTCCACTGAATTAACCTCCTGATGAGCAATGCGATTGCTCAGCCATCTATTCTGTTTGGAGCAATGGTACTGAAAAACTTCCAACAAATCCACTCAAAATTCTTTTATTTATGAAATTTTGCAACCGCTTTTAATAAAATCATACTTATTCAATAATATCATGAGAGATGATAAGCTGGCAAAGAATATTAAATGAAAACTATCGTTTATATGCGTCACAGAGTTACCAGTGCAGCTTCCAGATGAGTAAGTCCTCTAGTGTACTGATAGTGTGCTATCTGTTTTGTGAAAGTGAAATCATGTTTAGCCGATTTATTGGAGTTCTTTGAAAAAATAACGTGCTGTGGATAAAGGGGAACCGGTGGATGTACTGTACTTAGATTTCCAGAAGGCATTTGATAAGGTGCCACATCAAAGTTCATGGTGTAGGGGCTAATATATTGGCACAAGTAGAAGATTGGCTACCTATCAGGAAACAGAGAGTAGGCATAAATAGATCATTTTCTGGTTGGCAAGATGTAACAAGTAGTATGCCACAGGGATCAGTGCTGGGGCCTCAACTTTTTACACTTTATATAAATAACTTGGATGAAAGGATCAAAGCTGTGGTTGCCAAATTTACAAAGGTGATACAAAGGTAGGTAGGAAAGTAAGTAAGAGGACATAAGGAGGCGACAAAGGGATATAGGTAGGTTAAATAAGTGGGCAAAGATCTGGCAAATGGACTATAATGTGGGAAAATGTGAAATTGTCCATTTTGGCAGGAAGAATAGAAAAGAAGCTTTTTATCTAAAAGGTGAGAGATTGCAGAGCTCCGAGATGCAAAGGGATCTGGGTGTCTTAGTACATGAATCACAAAACGTTAGTATGCAGGTACAGCTAGTAATTAGGAAAGCTAATAGAATGTTAACGTTTATTGCAAGGGGAATTGAATACAAAAGTAGGGAGGTTATATTTAGTTAAGCAGGGCATTGGTGAGACCACATCTGGGGTACTGTGTATAGTATTGTACTATATGGGGAGGAGGTGATGGTGTAGTGGTATTGTCACTGGATTAGTAATTCAGAGACTGAGGGTAATGCTCTGGGGTCCTGGGTTCAAATCCCACCATGATAGATGGTGGAATTTGAATTCAATAAAAATCTGGAATTAAAAGTCTAAATAATGACCATGAAATGATTGTTGTAAAAACCCATCTGGTTCACCAATGTTCTTTAGGGAAGGAAATCTGCCATGGTCTAGCCTCCATGTGACTCCAGACCCACAGCAATGCCCTCTGAACTAGGGATGGGTAATAAATGCTGACCTGGCCATTGGTGCCGACATCCCATGAATGAGTAAAAAAAAACCCTCCTTATTTAAGGAAGGATATAAATGCATTGGAAGCAGTTCAAAGTAGGTTTATTAGGCTAACACCTGGAATGAGGAAAGGTTGGACAGGCTGGGCTTGTATCTGCTGGACTTTAAAAGAGTAAGAGGTGACTTGGACACTTCCTCTTGTGGTAGAATCTAGAACTCGGGGTCACTGTTTAAAAATAAGGGGTCACCCATTTTAAGGCAGAGATGAGGAGAAATTTTTTCCCTCAGAGGGTCTTGAGTCTTTGGAACTCTTCCTCAAAAGACAATGGAAGCAGAGTCTTTGAAACATTTTAAGGCAGAGGTAGATAGATTCTTAATAGACAAGGAGGTAAAAGGTTATCGGGGGGTAGGCGGGAATGTGGAGTTAAGATTACAATCAGATCAGCTGTGATCTTATTGAATGGTGGAGCAGGCTTGAGGGGCTGAGAGGCCTACTCCTGCTCCTAATTCATATGTTTGTATGCTTTCCCTTCACAAAGCACGCAGAACTCTGTAAACCTCCAGCTACACCTGAAGAGTGCTACACACCAGGAAAACAACCAATGCCTATCCTGCTAGAGATAACACCAACACAAATTCATGCATGATGGAAAAAAGTCGACATGGTGTTGGTCAGCCAACGCAAGGTAAGGCACTGAGAAAACAGGGGTAGTTCCATTGTTGGACAGTATACATAAGGTGGGAATTTGTCTTACTGAGGGTTCACTGAAATAACCTCTATGGGTGTCTGAAAGATCCCTGTTAGGGAACTTGGTGCTGTGGTGACTGTTTTATTGTTATATTATTCCAATATGATTTAGGAACTATATTGTCATGTCTGTGTATACATCATAACCAGAGTGTCACATACGTCACTCACTACTACAATAAAATCTGTGTACCAAACAGTAATGTATCCTTCCGCAGCATATGGAGGGATCTGGAAAAATGTACTTGATATATACTCCAGTATTGATATCTAGAAGTATAAGGTCATAAGAAATAGGAGTAGAAGTAGGCCATTTGGCTGATTGAACCTCCTCTGGTATTCAGTAAGATCATAACTGATCTGATTGTGGCCTTAACTCCTCTTTCCTGTATGTCCCCCATTACCTTGATTTCATTGTCAGTCAAAAATCTGGATATATTCAATGGCTCAGCCTCCTGTGCTCTCTGTGAAAGAGAATTCCAAAAGACTAACGACTTCCTGAGAGAAGAAATTCCTTCTCATCTCTGTCTTAAATGAGAGACACTTTATTTTGAAACTGTGTCCCCTCATTCTAGATTCCCCCATGAAAGGAAACATCCTCTCAGCATCTACTCTGTCAAGCCCTCTCAGAACCTTATACATTTCAATAAGATCACCTCTCATTCTTTAAACTCCAAGGAGTATAGGCCTAACCTGCTCAATTTTTCCTCTTTGGACAACTGCTTCATCCCAGGAATCAGCCTAGTGAATCTTCTCTGAATTGCTTCCAATGCAAGTATATCCTTCCTTAAGCAAGGAGACCAAATCTGTTTGCAATACTCCAGGTATGGTTTCACCAATGCCCTGTACAGTTGTAGTACAACTTCCCTAGACAGCAATGAGGAGAAATTTCCCTGGTGTAGTGGTATTGCCACTGGACTAGTAATCCAGAGACCCAGGGTAATGCTCTGGGGACGTGGGTTTGAATCCCATCACAGCAGAGGTGGAATTTGGATACAATTAAAAAAAACTGGAATTAAAAGTCTAATGTTGACCATGAACCGTTGTTGATTGCGTAAAAACCCAACTGATTCACTAATGCTCTTTAGGGAATGAAATCTGTTGGCCTTACCTGGTCTGGCCTACATGTGACTCCAGACCCACAGCAATGTGGTTGACTCTTAAATGCCCTCTGAACAAGGGCAATTAGGGATGGGCAATAAATGCTGGCTTAGCCAGAGATGCCTACATCCCATGAACAAATAAAAAAAAACCTTTACAATAAAGGCCAACATTCCATTTGCCTTCCTAATTACTTGCTATAACTGCATGCTAACTTTTTATGATTCATGTACAAGCCTGGATCTTTCTGTACTGCAGTATTCTCCATTTAAATAATATTCTGCTTTTCTATTCTTCCTGCCATAGTGGACAACCTCATATTTTCCCATATACACCATTTACCAAATTTCTGCCCACTCAATTAACCTTTGTATCCTTCTCACAATTCGCATGCCTACCTATCTTTGTATCGCGAGCAAATTTGGCTACAATGCAGTCAGTCCCTTCATCCAGATCATTAATATAGATTGTAAATAGGCCCCAGCGCCGATCCATTTGGCATTCCACTAGTTACAGTTTGCCAACTTGAAAATGACCCATTTATCCCGACTTTCTGTTTCTTGTCAGTTAACCAATCCGCTATCCATGTTAATATATCACCCCCAACTCCATGAGCTCTTACCTTCTGCAGTAACTTTTCTGCAGCACCTTACTGAATGCCTTTTGGAAATCCAAATACACCACATCTACTGGTTCCCTATGTCCACCCTGTTTGTTACATCCTCAAAGAACTCTAATGAATTAGTCAAATAGGATTTCCATTTCACAAAATCATGTTGACTCTGACTCTGCTTTCACAAAGCCGTGTTGACTCTGACTGTATTATGATTTTCTAAATGTCCTGCTACTACCTCTTTAATAATGGATTATAACATTTTCTAAAGGATAGATGTTAGACTAACTGACCAATAGTTTCCTGCTTTCTGTCTCCCTCCTTTCTTGAATAGCGCTATGACATTTGCGGCTTTCCAATCCACTTTTCAGAATCTAGGGGATTTTGTAAGATTACAACCAATGCACCTATCACTGCAGCCACTTACTTTAAGACCCTAGGATGCCCACCATCAGGTTCAAGGGACTTGTCAGCCTTTAGTCCCATTAGTTTTCCTATTATTTTTTTCTGTAGTGATCATGATTGTTTTAAGTTCCTCTTTCCCTTTTGTCCTCTGCTTTTTTTTTTACTATTCTTGGGATGGCTTTTTTGAGCCTTCTACTGTGATCGATATAAAATACTTGTTCAAAATCTCTGCCATTTCCTTGTTTCTCATTATTAATACCCCAGTCTCACCCTCTAAGGGACCAATGCACACTGTCATCACTCTGTTCCTTTTTATGTACTGTTAGAAGCTTTTATTGTCTGTTTTTGTATTTCTTGCTAGTTTTTTCTTATACTCCAATTTCTCCCTCTTTATTATTTTTTAGTCATCCTTTACTGGTTTCTAAAATTTTCCCAATCTTTTGGTCTACCGTTAATCTTTGCAGTATTGTACATCTTTTCTTTCAATATGACACCATCCTTAACTTGCTTAGTTATCCACGAGTGGTGCATCCTTCTGTTGAGTCTGTCTTTCTCAATGGAATATATTTTTGTTGACAGTTATGAAATATCTCCTTGAATGTCTGTCCTGCTTTTCTACCGTCTTACCTTTCAACCTGTTTTCTCATTCCAATTTAGCCAACTCTGTCTTCATACCCTTGTAATTTCCTTTATTTAAGTTTAAGACACTAGTTTCAGACCCAAATTTCTCACCCTGAAACTGTATGGGAAATTCTATCATCCTATCATCATTCTTATCTAGAGGATCCTTTATTAATAAGACATTTATTAATCTCTGTATGATTAATTTGAATTTCTGGGAACCAGAAGATTTAACAGTAACCATTACTCCTGTCAAAAATCCATTGCTGATGGCAGGCGGTTTCAGTTAGGTCTTTGTGGACCACGTGGTTCGCCTCAATAATAACTTCACTGGTGATCCTCAGACTGCTCATTTACCATATCAAGATGGTTGATTCTGTCAGGTACTTCTCCGGCTAGTATGTTCTGTGAGCCGTGCAACTCTCCTCTCGGGGGTTCTGCTTTTCTACTTCTCTACTGCTAAAGGTCAGTACAATTGTTGCACTTGTATAGAAAACCCTGCCGTAATATTCATTTCTTCCTTCACTACAGTGATCTTCCCTTGTGAAGCTTGCTAGTTTCAGAAGTAAAATGTCACACAGGGCTGCACAATTTCATGATTAATACCTTCTTTTCCTATTTTCTATTGGCCCTCTTTTGGAAGATAGGAATGCTCAGCTCAGCACCAACCATGGACATTTTATCCTTTCATGCTTCCTCCTGTCATTATGCCATTTATTACTTACATTTGCATCTTGCCCAAGTTGCAGAAATATATTGAGAAAATGATTAGGTGGGATTTGCGATCCTTCAAAATGTGATAGGGCTAATTCCCCGATCCTATTCCTAAAATATCTTCTGTTTGTACATTAATTTAGCTTAGTACTCATTCTCAGCAGAATCACAGTTCAGTTCAGTATTCCTCCACATAAAAGGTGTGGCTATGGGTACCCGCATGGGTCCCAGTTATGCCTCTCTTTTTGTGGGGTATGTGGAACATTCCATGTTCCAGTCCTACTCAGGCCCCCTCCCACAACTCAATGACTGTATCGGTGCCACTTCATGCTGTCATCAGGACCTGGGAAAATTAATCTGTTTGTTTTCAATTTCCACCCTCTCTCACCTTCACATGGTCCATCTTCCACACTTCCCTTCCCTTCCCTTCCTTGACTTCTCTGTCTCCATTTCTGGTGTTAGACTGTCTACCACTATTTATTACAAGCCCACTGACTCCAACAGCTACCTCGACTATGCCTCTCACACCTTGATTCCTATAAGGACTCCATTCTATTCTCCCAGTTTCTCCATCCCCATCACATCTGTTCCCATGATGCCACCTTCCACAATGGCACTTCTGGCATGTCTTCCTTCTTCATAAACCCCACTGTGGTTTACAGGGCTATCAGTTGTGTCCGACCCATTTCCTGCACTTCTGCCCTCACCCCTTCCCCTTCCTCCCAGAGCCATGATAAGGTTCCCCTTCTCCTTACTTTCTACCCCACCAGCCTCCGCATTCAAAGGATCTTCCTCCGCCAACTCCAGCATGATGCCACCACCAAACACATCTTCCCTTCACCCCCCCCCCCCATCAGCATTCCGGAGGGACCGTTCCCTCTGTGACACCCTGGCCTACTCCTCTATCAGCCCCAATACCTCATCCCCTTCCAACGCAATCACAGGAGGCCTAATATTGGCCCCTTTACCTCCTTCCTCCTCACCGTCCAAGACCGCAAATGTTTTTTCCAGGTGAAGCAGCGATTCCCTTGCACTTCTCTCAATTTAGTCTACTGCATTTGCTGCTCACAATGCAGTCTCCTCTACATTCCGTTGACTAAACACAGACTGGGTGACTGCTTTGTGGAACACCTTCGCTCAGTCCGCAAGCTTGACCCTGACCTCCCTGTTGCTTGCCATTTCAGTTCATCATCTTGCCTTAATTCTCACATTTCTGTCCTTGGCCTGTTACAATGTTCCAGTGAAGCACAACACAAACGGGAGGAATGGCACCACATCTTCCAATTAGGCACTTTACAGTCTTCTGGACTTAACACTGAGTTCAACAACTTCAGACCATGAGCCCTTTCTTCCATTTTGATTTTTTTTCCATCCCTTTCCGATCCATGCCTCCTCAAGTGCCAGTCTGTATCTTGTTCTCATGGTCCGCAACCAGAAAGCACTGACCCTTGTTCTGCTATTAACATATTTTGCTGTCTTGCTTTCTGACAGGGTTAACCTCACTATTAACACCTGCTTTAGTCATTAATACTATCATTACTATTTAATTATTGTCTCATACTCTCAAGGGTTGGTATTGAGACTTGCTTTTCCTGATATACATTAATGATTTGGATCTTGGTGTGCAAGGGACAATTTCAAAGTTTGCAGATGATACAATACTTGGAAGCATGTAAACTGTGAGGATGATAGTGTTGAAATTCAAAAGGACAAAGACAAGTTGGTGGAGTAGGCAGATAGGTGGAAGATGAAGTTCAATATGGAGAAGAGTGAGGTGATTCATTTTGGTAGGAAGAACATGGAGAGACAATATAAAATAATTCTAAAGGGTGTACAGGAACAGAGGGACCTGGGTGTATTTGTGCATAAGCCATTAAAGATGGCAGGACAGGTGGAGAGAGCATTTAATAAAACATATAGTATCCTAGGCTTTATTAATAGGGGCATAGAGTACAAGTGCAAAGAGCTAAGGTTGAATTTATATAAGACACTAGTTAGACCTCTGCTGGAGTATTGTGAACAGTTCAGCGTGTCACACTTTAGAAAGGATGTGAATACATTGGAGAAAGTGCAGAAAAGGTTTGCAAAAGTGGTTGCAGGGATGAGAAACTTCAGTTATGAAGATAGATTGGAGAAGTTGGGATTGTTCTCCTTGGTGAGGAGAAGTCTAAGAGGAGATTTGACAGGTATTCAAAATCATGAGGGGGCTGGACAGAGTAGACAGGGAGAAACTGTTCCTGCTCATAAAAGGATCGAGAATGAGTGGGCACAGATTTAAAGTGAGTTGCAAAATAAGCAAATGCGAGAAAAAACTTTTTCACACAGTGAGTGGTTCGAGTCTGGAATGCACTGCCTGGAAGTGTGGTGGAGGCAGGTTCAATTGAGGCATTGAAGAGGGCATTAGATGATTATTTGAATAGAAACAATGTGCAGGGTTACAGGGAAAAGGCTGGAGAGTGGCATTGAGTCATAATGCTCATTTGGAAAGCCGGTGCAGACATGATGGGCTGAATGGCCTCCTTCTGCACTGTAACAATTCTGTGATTCTGATTACCACTCCCTTTGAGAACAGTTTCTTTCTATTTATTCTGTCCAGCCCCCTCATGACATCTTTGTCATTTAATCTCCCCTGATCTCCAACCTATACCTGACCTATTTTGCTTTTCCTCCTCCCGTTTTTCAACAGCTTCAAGCCATCACATTTCTATCTCTGTTCAGCTCTGAAGAAGACTCATATGAACTTGAAACATTGACTCTTTCTCTCTCCACAGATGCTGCCAGACCTGCTGAGTTTTTCCCAGCATCTTTTTAAACCTAACTGCAAGTTGCTTTTTGTTAAGGGCAGAAGGAATAAGTTCTGCTTCTTCTGGGGCTTCCTCTAAAGGGATATCTGCCGGTATTGGAAGAGGAAATTAGACAGCGGATGCCTTTTTGTCACTCCTGTCTCAGTTAAATGAAATTTCAATATATTTGTTAGTTTCAGTGCAAGTCCCTCCCACCCAAAGGAAATGCTGGAAATTGCATGACGACACAAAGTGGGCTTTTTCCACTGCTTTGTGCCTGGGAATCGATTGCTGATATATACTTACATATTGCTGATATACTTTCCCTCTCCCCATTTGGTGATATCCATGATGTTAGCTATGCAAGGGTAAAGGCAGCATTATATTCTTCTTCTTAGGCTGTCACTTGGGATCAAGGATGACTTGCTCCCACTCTGGTTTGATGGGTGAAAATGGCTGTTAAGTCCAATGTGCAATCTGCCACATTTGGGGCAGGTTGTGCTCGGAGGGTCAGGTAGTTGAGCTGTTAGGAGGTCTGTGCACTCTCTCCGACTTCTTGACTTCGCTTCTGTGTGCTCCTGACAAAGTCTTTTGATGTGTTTGGTGCTTTTCCCAATGAGCCTTCTTCATTTTGTTCAGTCACAAGCCAGGAATTCCCATGAGTCGACGGGTATGTTTGACCTCTTCAGAGATGCTTTGAGTTCATCCCCAAAGCATTTCCGCTGTTCTCCTTGGAGTCTCCTGCTGCGACTGGGTTCCAAGTGGAGCAGTTGCTTTGGGAGTTTGGTGTCAGGCGAATAACATGTCCTGCCTAGCGGAGCTGGTTTTGTGTGATTAGCGCCTTGATACTCAGCATGTTGGCTTGGGAGAGGCCGCTGCTGTTGCACTGCCTTTCTTGCCACCAGATTTGGAGCATCTTGCGAAGGCACCGTTGGTGGTGCTTTTTCAGTGCTTTGAGGTGTCTGCTGTGGGTTGTCCAAAGCTCTAAAGCATATAGCAGCGCAGGGATAATTGCTGTCCGGTAAGCCATGACCTTTGTCTTGGGTTTGTGATCCTGGTCCTCAAATACTCTTTTCCTCAGTCAGCTGAATGCTGAGCTGGCACACTGGAGGCAATGATAAATTTTGTTGACGTAGACATAATATTAATTAATTCTAATTTAGAACCTTAGCCCTTTCACAAACTACATATGACTCTCATCGCATTTATTTGTAATAATGTAAATCTCTATGTATTGTATCAAACTGAGTCACCAGAAAGTGTGCAAACATTGTGGACAAAACAATTAAAATAGACTTTTATGTGTCAATGAATCTCAATGCCTTTGGTGCCTTGTTCAGCAAAATGCATTGTTGCAATTAACTAAAAGAGGAAATTGCCTGTTTAACCTTTTAACCTTACTTCAGTATGTCAGAGTCTATTTGTAGCTGTAAACTACACAGTGTACCAGAAACATCTGTTGATAGTACGATGGGTTAATTTGTTTTCTCCCCCATTGACTTCACTCCTCTCCAGAAGGCTTGGCCACATGTTTACCTACTATTCAGTGAGAGGCAGGCGCTCTTTAATTTTTTTGTCCATGTGATTGATCTTCATGGTTGACTCTAGGCGTTTAGGCCCCGCTATTTATTGCGGGGGTGAGGGCAAGATCCAAAACGGCACAAGGCCGGGGACACAGAGATCCTGCTGAACTATACAGCGGAACCTCCTTATCATTATTATTTGTTTTGTTTCCTGACCAGCAGGGAGGGGGGGAGAGAGAGAGAGGCTGCGCTTGGCTGGGGGTTATGGGGATATCAGCAATCAGAAGAGAGAGGTCATGATTAGCATTGGGAGGGGCCATTGGCTTCCTTGAGGTGCTTTATGGAGCAGTTCTGCTGCTCCCAGCCCACAAGGCGTGCTGGAAAAGGCACTTACCTCACGGAGCCATCAACTCCCACCTCCCTTTGATTGTTGGATTTACTGACTCCTGGGAAACTGGCATAAAAATAATCAATTTTAATTTGGGTTCTCAATTGCACTGTTATGCCTGGTTGAAATATGTTAATGAAATTTCCCACCTCTCCATGGTGCAATACTCACATGCCCTGATACCTGCCATTATAAAAAAGACTGTAGGTGTGTAAGCGCCATGTTCAGAATGCGTACCCTATATTTAAGTCTTTAGCCCCTTCTCCCACCCTCTTCTGTCTATTGTGAGGAGGGTGGGGGTAACATCGCTGCCTCTGTGTTAGTAGATTATTTAACAATATGTGGCAAGACACATCAAGTCCAATTCTATCCTCACCTGAAAATCACTTTTGGAAAATTTCCAGCAAGGCTAGCAATGAGGAGTAGGATTTACAACTGAGTAATTTCCCCCCCCTAATTGAAAAGCACTGAGGCCAGTTGCATTACCTCCACTTCCCCCTCCTGTTGTGATAATCTAATGCACACCGACATAGGCTAGAAGCCAGTACCTTCCTGCTCTAATGGCCAGAAGTAAGTGAAAAAAATCATTTACCAGTCCTGCTCCTGATTGCTGCATCATGCTCAAAAGTACACAAGCAGTAAACTCAACGTACCAGATCTGCAGCAGAGAGAACTAGATGTTCTAAAAATGAGAATGATGTGTCAAATATGATGGAGAGTGCAAGTTACCGGGCTGCAGATCCTATTCATTGATGTTTATAATGAATGCTTCTGCATATTTCTATGCTGGTGTGTTCATTATATCTGCAGCAATGCAACATTGCACATTATGC
This sequence comes from Carcharodon carcharias, assembly GCF_017639515.1. Taxonomy (NCBI): domain Eukaryota; kingdom Metazoa; phylum Chordata; class Chondrichthyes; order Lamniformes; family Lamnidae; genus Carcharodon; species Carcharodon carcharias. Next base: position 222,221,090 of record NC_054468.1, read on the forward strand.
TACTTGGAGTGATTTAACAGCAGCTTGAAGCTTCTCTGTTGCAATAATGTGAAGTGGAAACCCAAATAGAAGCTTTTAGTGTTTGGCATGGTGATATATATTTGCAAGGGACCGCCTCCAATTTGTCCCTTAAACTATGATAGTCAGTTACAGCCAGATATCAATGCCACAATTTGCAAGCATTGCAAATTTGTTGAAAATTAGCATATATTGACAGAAAAGTACATTTTAACTCTTGCTCAAAGTCTTTGTGAGGAAAATAATATCCCCGCATGAAATCATTGTTTTACTTAAAGTTTATGCCTACATATAAAATATATGGCTTAAAGACTGCTATAAAATTTCTGTTATTTTTGTTTAAAATGTGTGTATGTAAATAAATATATATATAATATATCTATTATATACACATTTATACATTAATTAAGCAATATATCATATGAATTATTGCTGAATTAAGTATGTGTACACGCCAAATAAAAATACTAAAGCCTTACACTGAAGGTCAGAACAAAAGAGGAGGTCAAGGGCACAGCTCAACCTAAACCCTTTTGACTTCAATAATAACAGGTTTTTCAAAACCCAGCACTGAAGCTGGTCCCTGTGAACCCCAGTGACAAACGTGTCCCAAATGATGCTGAATCAGTATTCCCGCTTGTGTTGTGTCTGAGCTGCATGCATTCAGCTGATAAAAGAATGTGTCTATTTATGGTACAGAACCAACTGGAGGCACAGAGTGAGTCGCAGTGTTCAGTAACAGGCAGGCTCATTCACATACACGCACACTGCACACACTGCACAAGAACATCAAGCCAGAAGTCTGCTGACATTTTCTTTATCGCTTATCATTTGGCGGAGTCTCTTCTGTTTCCCTGTACTGATATTTTTCTTTTAGCAGCTGTTGTATTTCCACAATGGATCTTGGAAGAAGATTGAACAGAGGTGCAAATATTACATTTATTAACCCCTGGATTAAGTATTATCTATTTTTCTTCAGTTTCCTGTTTTGGGTAAGTAAGTATTGCTGATAAATTTACATTCATTTTTTTTCCAGAACATTCATGCAGGTGTTTAATTTATTTTGTTTATATGTTAATTCTTTGCAGCCTGTTCTGTATTATCCTCTTCACTCTGTAACAGTATCCATCAGTTCTAATTGAAGCTATTAGTGAGGGGATTGTTTGAGCTTGTGTTCAAATTTCCTTTTGATTATTACTTTACTGTGACGCATAATCATTTCTTGAGGTGTCTATTTAAAAGAAAAGGATCGTCCCCTGTTTTGAACGTTGGTGCAGTTGTGCTTTCAGCTTTCATGGAATTTGCAGGAGAGTTCATTGACACACTGAGCCTGTCAGATTACTTGTGTGCATTGGTATAGTACAGCAGGAGCTGGATAGCTTTAGTGGGGTAGTGTAGCTGGGTGAAGGGGAATGTTCTATCTGGCCACTGATGCCTGAAGTGGATGGTGCCGACCTCCCATCTCCCTCTCTCGGCTGGAGTGTTGCGTAGGATTGTGTCCTTGAGATTTCCATTGACTTGATGCATTCATTTTATGCAGAGTTCATCAGAAGATTATTTTACCACTCATACTGGTGCACGGCTTTACAGGGCTGGTTGATCAGTTAACTCATCACAGGCTGGGAGTGCCCTGCTGTGCCTGGCTCAGTCACAGATTTGACAATGTGCTCGCTACCACCTTCTCAAGGGCAATTAGGGATGGTCAACAAATGCTGGCTCCGCCAACGATGCCTACATCCCATGAAAGAATTTTTAAAAATTGAATGTTCAGGGAGCCGAGTTGCGATGACCTTTTCACTGTGGTAATATTTTAGGATTTAACTTCCTTCAGAATATTTCAAAGATTAGCTGGGAAAATAATACTAGTATTTGCATGACAATGCTGTAATTTCAAAACTAACTGATTGTCCATGGTGTTTACAAGTAGTCTGGACCTGGAACATGGCAGTGACAGTGTGAAGCTGGTTAATCTGAGCTGTCTCTTTAATCCACAGCTGAGACACCCCCTGTGGGGTAGTGATCTGAATCTGCACATTCAGAGGTCTATTAGAAAATAATTTGGGGGGAGGTGATGGCGTAGTGATATTGTCGCTGAACTAGGAATTCAGAGACCCAGGGGTTTGAATCCCACCACAGCAGATGGTGGAATTTGAATTCAATAAAAATCTGGAAGCGAAAGTCTAATGATGACCATGAAACCATTGTCGTTTGTTCTGGTTCACTAATGTCTTTTAGGGAAGAAAATCTGCCGTCCTTACCTGGTCTGGCCTACATGTGACTCCAGACCCACAGCAATGTGGTTGACTCTTAAATGCCCTCTGAAATGGCCTAGCAAGCCACTCAGCTGTAACAAAATCTTATAAAAGGAATGAAATCGGACAGACCGCCTGGCATTGACCTTGACCCCTAACACGACAACAGCAAACTTTGCCCTGTCGACCCTGCAAAGTCCTCCTTACTAACATCTGGGGGTTAGTGCCAAAATTGGGAGAGCTGTCTCACAGACTAGTCAAGCAACAGCCTGACATAGTCATCCTCATGGAATCATATCTTGCAGATAATGTCCCAGACACCACCATCACCATTCCTGGATATATTCTGTCCCACTGGCAGGACAGACCTAGCAGAGGTGGGGGCACAGTGGTATACAGTCGAGTGTTGCTTTGGGAGTCCTCAACATCAACTCTGGACCCCATGAAGTCTCATGGCATCAAGTCAAACATGGGCAAGGAAACCTTCTGCTGATTACCACATACTGCCCTCCCTCAGCTAATGTATCAGTGCTCCTCCATATTGAACACCACTTGGACGAAACTCTGAGGGTGGCAAGGATGCAGAATGTACCCTGGGTGGGGGACTTCAATGTCCATCACCAAGAGTAGCTCAGTAGCACCACTACTGAATGAGCTGGCCAACTCCTAAAGGACATGGCTGCTAGATTGGGTCTGCGGCAGGTGGTGAGGGAACTGACATGAGGGAAAAGCATACTTGACCTCATCCTCACCAACCTGCCTGGCACAGCTGTATCTGTCCATGACAGTATCAGTACGAGTGACCACAGCACAGTCGTTGTGGAGACGAAGTCCCACTTTCACATTGAGCATACCCTCCATTGTGTTGTGTGGCACTGCCACCTTGCTAAATGGGATAGATTTTGAACACATCTAGCAATTCAAGACTGGGCATCAATGAGGCACTGTGGGCCATCAGCAGCAGCAGAATTGTACTCGAACACAATCTGTAATCTCATAGCCTGGCATATCCCCCACTCTACCATTACCACCAAGCCAGGGGATCAACCCTGGTTCAATGAAGAGTGCAGGAGGGCATGACAGGAGCAGCACCAGGTATACCTAAAAATGAGGTGTCAACCTGGTGAAGCTATAACACAGGACTACTTGTGTGCCAAACAGCATAAGCAGCAAATGATGGACAGAGCTAAGCAATCCCACAACCAATGGGTCAGATCTAAGCTCTGCAGTCCTGCCACATCCAGTCGTGAATGGTGGTGGACAATTAAACAACTCACTTGAGGAGGCTCCACAAATATCCCCATCCTCAATGATGTGGGGGCCCAGCACATTTGTGCAAAAGATAAGGCTGAAGTATTTGCTACAATCTTCAGCCAAAAGTGCCGAGTGGATGATCCATCTCAGCCACGTCCAGAGGTCCCCAGCATCACAGATGCCTGTCTTCAGCCAATTTGATTCATTCCACGTGATATCAAGAAATGGCTGAAGGCACTAGATAAAGCAAAGGCTATGGGCCCTGACAATATTCCAGCAATAATACTGAAGATTTGAGCTCCAGAACTTACTGCGTCCCTACAACTCTGGCATCTACCTGCTATGTGGAAAATTGCCCAGGTATGTACTGTACACAAAAAGCAGGACAAATCCAACCTGCCAATTACCACCCCATCAATCTACTCTAGATCATCAGTAAAGTAACGGAAGAGGTCATCAATGGTGCTATCATGTGGCACTTACTTAGCAATAACCTGCTCACTGACCCCTGGAAATCATACCCTGCTCTCCTTGGAATAGTGCCCTGGGATCTTTAATGACCATCTGAACCACTGGATCAGGCAGACGAGGTTGCAGTTAGACATTGCATTGGAAGGAAAGATTCCATGAGTCCTTATCTTGCATATTATTAAGCTTTTGTGTGGCACAATATTGAGTGCCTTTTGGAAATCCAAGTATATTACATCTACTGGTTCCCCTTTATCTATCCTACATGCTCCATCCTCAAAAAACTCTAATAAATGTGTCAATGTTTCCTTTTATTCCTTCATGGGATGTTGGCATCACTGGCTATGCTGGCCTAGCATTTGTTGCCCATACCTAATTGCCTTTGAAAAGGTGATGGTGAGCCGCCTTCTTGAACCGCTGCAGTCCTTGTGGTATAGGCATACCTACAGTGCTATTAGGGAATGAGTTCCAGGGTTTTGACCCAGTGACAATGAAAGAAAGACTTGCATTTATATGGAACTTTTCATGACCAACAGACATGTCAAAGCACCTTACAGACAATGAGGTACCTTTGAACTATAGTCACCATTGTAAAGAAGGAAACACTGACAGCCAATTTATGCATGGCTAGATCCCACAAACAACAATGTAATAATGACCAGATAACCTGTTTGGCGATGTTGAATGATAAATATTGACCAGGGTGGAAGGGGCTCACTTCAATATCCCATTCAAAAGACAGCAGATCCAAATGTGCCGCACTCAGTATGACCAGGCAAAGTCAACAAGGTTTTACAAAATTTTGATAAATTTATTAGAGTTTTTTGAGGATGTAATTACTAGGGTTGATAAAGGGGAATCAGCAGATGTAGAATACTTGGATTTCCAAAAAACATTCGATATTGTGCCACACCAAAGCTTAATAATATGCAAGATAAGGACTCACAGAACCTTTTCTTCAAATGCAAGGTCTAACTGTGATCCCATCTGCCTGATCCAGTGGTTCAAATGGTCATTAAAGATCCCAGGGCACTATTCCAAGGAGAGCAGGTTATGGTGTCCTGATATTGTAGCCAACAATCCTCCATCAGATGCCATTATAAAAACAAATTGTCAGGTCATTTATTTCATCACCGTTTGTGGGATCTTACAATGCATAAAATGGCTGTCATATTTGTCTAGCTAACAACAACCACTCAACTTCACATTAATTCCTTCTGTGTGAATGGTGATCAGATGTAGAAACATATGAAAAGCACTATATTAATGCAATTCTTCCATTTTCTTGGCAATCTTCGAGTGCAGGATACACCACACCTTGTCTGATTCAAGTGAACTGTTAATAACACACAAGATAAGAACTCATGGAGTCAGGGATAAAATATTGGCACGGATAGAGAATTGGTTAATAGGAAGCAAAAAATGGAGATAAATGAGGCCTTTTCAAGTTGGCAGGCTGTGAGTAGCAGAGTGCTGCAAGGATCAGTACTGGGGGCCCACCTGCTATTTACAATCTATATTAATGATTTAGACGAAGGGACAAAGTGTAATTTATCTAAGTTTGCTTATGATTCAAAGCTAATTGGGAATGTAAGCTGTGAGGAGGACACAAAGAGGCTGCAAAGAGATATAGACAGGTTAAGTGAGCCGGCAAAAAGGTGGCAGATGGAATTTAATGTGGAGAAGCGTGAGGTTATTCGCTTTGGTTGTAAGAATAGAAAACCAAAATATTTTTTAAAAGATGTGAAAATTGTAAATGTTGACGTTTAGAGGAACTTGGGTGTCAAATCCCAAGTGACAAGGGACACAGAAAGTTAGCCTGCAGGTACAGCAAGCAATCAAAGGCAAATGGCATGTTGGCCTTTACTGCAAGGCTATTGGAGTACAAGAACCAAGAATTCTTGCTACAATTGTATAGGACTTTGGTGAGATCACATCTGGAATACCATGCAGTTTTGGTCTCCACATTAAAGGAAAGATATACTTGCATTGGAGACGGTACAGTGAAGATTCACTAGATCGGTCCCTGGGATGATGGGGGTGTCCTGTGTTGAGAATCTCAGTTAATTGAGCCTATATTCTCTGGCATTTAGAAGAATGACAGATGATCTAACTGAAGCACACAAAATTCTGAAGATGCTTGTCAGGATAGACACTGAGAGGTTGTTTCTCCTGGCTGGGGAATCTGGAACATGGGGGCACAACCTCAGGTTAAGGGGATGATCATTTAGGACTGAGTTGAGGAGAATTTTCCTTCACAAACTTTTGGTCTCTCAGGGAATCAAGGGATATGGGAGTGGACAGGAAAGTGGAGTTGAAGTTGAAGATCAGCCAAGATCATATTGAATGGCAGAGCAGGCTCGAGGGGCCATATGGTCTACTCCTCCTATTTCTTATGACTAAACACTAGCCATTGGTGTGGGTTACTGATAATAATTTACAATGTGGAATGAAATCTTTTGGCTGTTTATGCTCCTATGAACTACCTTGGGAAGTTTTAATATGTTAAAGGTATAAATGCAAATTGTTGTTGTTTCCCAACAAAAAAAAATCATCAAATTTAGTATGTAAATACAGACAGTTCTAGGAACTGAGTTTGTGCCTACAAGTTATGTTCCAGATCTTTGGTATGTGACAGTTTTTACTATATCTAAAAGAAAAAAAACTTTCTGTGCATTTAATTTATCCCAGTGAAGCTAGTTATATGGATACATGTATATGTGAAGCAGAGAGGAATTTCCCTTCCTGCATTGTAGACACTGAATGTTTGAAGCTCAGTTCCTGAAACAACACAGGCAGCAACATTTCATTTCATTGAGATTTTTGCTCCATACTGGAATGCTCAAAATTGAGTTGACAACTCGCCTGCATGTGACATTATTGCCATGTTGCTTTCAATTTCCCTTTGTTCCCTATTGATTATTCCACACATACATTCTTCAATCCCAGTCCAAACCATCGGAGTCAACTATTTGTTACCAAAACCAAGCACAGCCAAGCAGTAAGAAGTAAGATCAGTCCTAATTCTGATGAACCATTTCACAGTTTGACTAACGCAAAAAGAAAAAAGGAATCCGAAACAGGGACAGCGAGAATAATTCTTTTAATGAGCATGTTGTTGTTCTGTGTGTTTGTGATGCTGCCACAGTTCCTTCTAAAGAGAGTTTGCCTCTGAGATCTCAACCTGCTTTCTCTGTTCAGTAGAATCAGACTGACACTTGGAAATACAATCCTTCCAACATCTGTTTTGGATGTTAAGGATTCTATTACTTAAAAAGGTGTAGGGTGTTGTTTGCTCAGTGTCTTGTCTAACATTCCTTCCTCCACCATAAACAGAGGCAGAAACAGGCCATTTGGCCCAACCACTCCATTGAGCTTCCTCCCATCTTTTCTCATCTAATCTATCATCCATTCCCTTCTTCCTCATTTGCTTGTCTTGCTTCCCCTTAAGTGCATCTATACTATTCACTTCTACCACTCCCTGTGGTAGCAAGTTCCACATTCTCACCACTCTTTGGGAAAATAACTTTCTTCTGAATTCCCTGTTGGTTTTCTTGGTGACTATCTAATTGATGGTCTCTAGTTATGCTCTGCGCACAAGAGGAAACATTCCGTCTGTATCCACTCTATCAAAACCTTTTCTAATGTTAATAACCCCACAGCCTTCCTTTTTCAGGAGAAAAGAGACCCAGCCTGTCAATCCTTTCCTGATATGTATACCCACAACCACACATTTTTGGTATCATTCTTGTAAAGGTTCTCTGCACCCTCTCCTCTGTCTCCATATCCTTTTTATAATATGGTAACCAGAACTGCACTAAGTATGGTCTAACCGAGGATCAATAGGAGTTTAGAATAACTTCCCTACTTTGAATTCTATCCCTTTATAAATAAACCCTAGGGCTTGGTTTGCTTTTTTATGGCCTTGCTAACCTTTGGCACAACTTTTAGTGATTGATATATTTGTACTTTGAGATACCTTTGTTCCTCTACCCTACCTAGCTTGCAACTTCCAAGTAACAAGTGAGTTACCTATTCTTCCTATCAAAATGTACTAACTCACATTTATCTGTGCTGAATTTCACTTGCTAATTATTAACCTATTCTGCAAGTTTATTAATGCCTTCTTGTAATTTGTTGCACACATCCTCAGTATCGACTGTCCCCCCCGGATTTGGTATCATCCGCAAATTTAGAAATTGTGTTTTGATTCCGAAGTCCAAATTGTTAGGGCTGAATTTTCCCCACGCTGGTGGGGGGGCTGGGGGGGGGAGTTGATGGACGGGCGCATATGGGCATGCTTCCGATTGGAGGCGCAGTGCCATTTTACATGGGTGGGCCAATTAAGACCCGCCCAGCATGATGTCTGCAGGGAAGTGCTACGCGCTCCCTATGCGGGTGGGTAGGGGTTCCTAAAATCGAGAGTGCGCTCTTTTGCGCATGCTCATGAAAGAGCGCGTTCATCTCCCTAAGGCTAAGTGCAGCCTCAGGGAGATCGGCTCTACGTGTAAAAAAGATAAAAGTAGAAAAATAAAACTTCCCTGACATGTCCCCTCATTTGACAATGTCACATGAGTTGGGACATGCCCATAATTTTTACACAATCTTTATTAAAAAATTTTAAAGCCTACATGAAATCTCATCCTGCCTGTGGATGACATTTCATGTTTTTTCTAGTTCCCGCCGGGGCTCCTGGCCTGCTCGCCAATCTTAAGGTTGGACGGGCAGGTCCTTTAATTGCTTAATTGATCCTGTCAATGGCCTCAATTGGCCATTGACAGGTCGGCGGGCCCACAGCTGATTTTGCTGCACTCCCGCCTTCCTGAAAATTTAAATTGGGCGCGGTGACATCAGGAGTACCGCCCAACGTCACCGTGCGTCATTTTCCGTGTCGGCGAGCAGGCCCCGCCCCCGCTCGCCAACTCGTAAAATTCAGCCCTTAATGTAAGTTGTGAATAAAGTGGTCCCAGCACTGATTCTTATGGAACACCACTTTCCATCTTCTGCCACTCTGAATAACTCCCCTTTACTGTCCTGGTAGACCCATTGTTTCAGCCTGTCCCTACCCCATTGAACTTATTTCTTCCTATCTTGACTCTATTTTTCTCCCTTGTCCAGTCTCTGCCCACCTACATCCTTGATTCTCCTGATGTCATTCAACAATTTCTGGTTTCCTGGCCCTGAACCATGTCTGACCCATTTCCCACACTTCTGTTCTCACCCCTGCCCCTTCCACCCGGAACCACTATCTCCCTTCAGTTCTGAAGAAAGATTCTTGACCCAAAACGTTGAGTCTTGTTTGTCTCTCCAAAGATACTGCCAGACTTGCTGAGTATTTCCAGCATTTTCTGTTCTAATTTCAGGTTTCTAGCATCCGCAATATTTTGCTTTCGAACTACCCTTTACTTCCACTTTCTGCTTTCTGTTTTGGAGCCAGTTGGCAGTCTGTTCTGCAGCTTCTCTCCTGACCCTGTGTTCTCCAAGCTTATTTATTGATCAATAATGTGGCACGTTATCAAAGGCCTTTTGAAAATCCCAATAAATGACATCTACTGCAGTAGATGTAATAACTCTCTCTGTTACCTGCACCAAAAATTCAATAAGGTTGGTCAAGCAAGATTTTCCTTTTTGAAATCCCTTGTTATATTTTTTGTTTCTACACGTTCTTCTATTCTCTCCTTTCATGGGGATTCCATTATTTGTCCTTCCACTGATGTTAAGCTATAATTTCCTGGACATGTTCTGTCCCCCTTCATAAATATAGGAATTACATTAGCTATCTGCCAGTCCAGTCCTCTGGCAGTATTCCTTTTTCTAGCAAATTATTAAAAATGCATCTCTTCTCTAGATTATTTTTAAATAAGTGGATGCAATCCATCTGGACCAGGGGCTTTATCATCCTTGAGTTTGTTTATTATATTCAGTATATCCTCTTTTTATTTTAAATGCACTTATCTCATTGTTCATCTCATCATTCAATGCCTTGTCTTCCTGATAAATTTGCTCACACAACAATCACATCTGCTCAAAAAGCAGTTTGTGAAAAGCTTTAAGACATGAAAAGTGTTATGTAAATGAAAATATTGTTTAGCTGGAAGACCAACTCATTTGTATTTTATTCCCAAACACATGACACAATCATGTAAACAGTGTCAAAACACAGATTGTTCCAGGCAGTGTTCAAGAGGGACATGGTCTTTCTTTATGACCTTACAATAGGTCTGAAAGTATCCAGTGTTTTTTTTAATGTGGGTGTTGCTGGCAAGGCTAGCATTTGTTGCCAATCCCTAATTGCCCCTGAACTGAGAGACATGCTAGGCCATTGCAGAGGGCAGTTGAGAGTCAACTATGGGTCTAGAGTTACATGTAGGCCAGAACAAGTAAGGATGTCAAATTTCTATATTAATGAACCAAATGGGTTTTTACAACAATCAATGATAGTTGCCATGGTCACCATTACTGAGACTAGCTTTAGATTCCAGATTTATTAATTGAATTTAAATTCTACCAGCTGCCATGGTGGATTTGAACCCCTGATCCCAGAGCATTAGCCTGGGCCTCTGGATTACTGGTTCAATAACATTACCACTTTGCCACCATCTCCCCAAAAGGGGTTAAAACCATTGCTGTAAAACAGAGTATCGCTTACATGAAACAGCCCCAGCTCCTAAGTAAGATGTTATGTAAGGCTCACCTATAGGTGCTGAAGAACACAATAAAACTTGCATTTCTGTAGAGCCTTTAATGTGGTAAAACACCCCAAAGTGTTTCACAAGAGTGTTATGCAAAAAATATTGAGGCTGAGGCTCACAAGGAGCAAGTAGGACAGGTAACCAAGAGTTTGGTCAAAGAGGTAGATTTTAAGGCACATCTTAAAGAGAGGGGGGAAGAGACAGAGAAAAGTGGTAAGATTTAGGGAAATAATTCCAGAACTGAAGAGACAGCTATCACTGAACAGCAGTAAAAACCATGAATATTCAAGAGGCCAGAACTGGAGAAGCGCAGATATCTCAGAGGCTTGTAGGGCTGGGGGTAGGGAGGAGCGAGACCATGGAGGGATTTGAAAACAGGGATGAGAATTTTAAAACTGACGCTTTGCCAGACTGGTAGCCAATTCAGTTCAGTGGTCACAGGGGTGATGGGTGAATGGGACTTGGTGGGAATTAGGGCCACACATAGCAAAGTTTCAGATCAGTTTTGAGGTTAAGGAATGGAGGCTGATCAGGAGAGCATTTGAATAGTCAAGTCTAGAGGTGTCCCTCTATACATATAGATGCTGAGCTGAACTTTCTGCACGCTAAATCTTCAATGTAGAGAATGTGACTATACCTTAACAGAACAATTGCAATGTAACATTGTAATTAAAATGACATGTAATCATTGGGCTGTCATTCCTCCTTTTTGTCCAAAAACAGAAAACGCTGGAAGAACAAATACACAGCAGTCCATCAGAATCTGAAAAGAGAAAACAGCCTGAATTGTGTCAGTGTCTCCAGCTGAAACATTAATCCTTTCTGATGCTGATATGAATTTACTATATAATTGCAGTGTTTTCTGTCTTTATTTCAGATTTCTCAGCATACCCATTTTTTCTTTGTATCTCACTTTACCTTGTTAATGCAGATTTATAATTAATAAAAAGATAAATATATTCCTCTTCACAATTTGTTGTATCACTGCCGCTAGGTCAAAAGCCTGGAACTCCCTCCCGAGCAACCTCCCTACACCACATGGACTGCAACAGCTCAAGAAGTTAGCTCACTACCCCCTTCTCAAGGACAGTTAGGGGTGAGCAATAAATGCTGGCCTTGCCAGTGAAGCTCACATCTCAAAAATGAATTTGAAAAAAGAAACACAAAGAAGAGCATGCTAGGAGGTTTTCTCAACCACTGTCTCAGAAGACTCCGGACATTGCATTTTATTCAATATTACACAACTCAGGATGAAATTAGGCTCTCTTTTAGAATTAAATGTGTTTTTACATGTATTAATTTTCTTGGTAGTATAATTTTTCTTATATCCTGGGCAAGAGAAGAGATGAGTGAACTCACCCAGCAATGCTGATCTTGAATACCATCCAGTAATTCCTACTGGAATATGTAGGTGTGCATGAGCGACAGGATAGACACAGGCTTGGGCTCTAGTATGATGCTTTCCAACATGAATAGTTGTCTGACGATGGATGCACACACTGACAATGGGGAAGTTTAAATTACTGGAGCTGCTGGGAGCTAGTGCGTGTGTATGTGTGTGTGTGTGTGTGTGTGTTGGTGACAGAGAGAGTGAGGCTAGATGTGGGGGTGGGGGGTTGGTTGGGGGGGAGGGGTGGGGGGTGGTGGGTGGCGGTGGTAAGGCGAGGGAGTCAGGGAGGTCCAATCCCTGTGTCTGTTAGGAAGGTTGGAGGCCTTTTAGGAGGCGTCTTAGGAGGAGACCACAGGAGGGGGATTAATCATTGGCATTGGGTGATGGTGGTTAGATTGGAGGCCTGAGTTGTGGGAGGTTGAGGGGGTATCTGAGGCCTTGTGGGGAGCTTTGGGGACGGGGGAGATCAGAAGGGGTGGGACGTGGTGGAAATTCGATCACAGGGTTGTGAACAGGCTGGCACACTGGATCCAGTAAATAGGTGGAAAGCTATTTGCATGCCGATCCAGCCGTCCCTCGTCCCGGTTTAGCTTGAGGCCTCCCCAAGGCCTGGGAAAGCTGGTTTTCCAGAGTTCAATTTCAAATGGTGAATAAAACTGAGTCGCGCAACCTCATTATAATATTTAAAGCGCCACCCCACCCTCTTTGGAGCCGTTTGGGCAGCCCACCATCCTGACTGTATTAAGACCAGCTGGGCGGTCTGGGGCAGGACTCAGACTTTAAACACTTTAACACCCCCAACGAACCCAAACCCTCCCATTTATTGGGGTTAAAATTACCCCTCAAAAATGTCTTGAGTGAATCTGGTTGCATGTCAGCAAGAGAAAAGGCAGGAGAATAAGCGGTATCATTTTTAAAACTGAGCACTGCCTACATATTTTTCTAGACACTTTTTTTGCTTCAGTGCCATGTTAATTGGACTGTGAAAATGTTTCATCTGAGTTAATCTAATTCTTTTTGTGCCTGATAGTGGCTGGTTTGCATTCCGAGCTGAATGACTAAGACTGAATGGTGATTTTGCAAACACTGGCCTTACTGTGTTCATTATTGTTTACGCAGCAATTCATACATCATTTATATAAGCTAGTAGCCTCCATTAAAGATAGCAAGCAGGGTCTGTGATTACGAGACAGTGTTCATACTCACTGACGCAACTATATTTTCAGATTTTCCAGTTTGCCCCATTAATTTTTACAAATAATTGTATGCATCAGAAAACATTTAAATGTAGATGCAGTCTACATAGTAAGTGCAGGGAAGCACCTTAGAATAGCGTGTACTGTTTTGAAGCAAATTGATCTGTTATGCACTTTATGGATTGTCACGCTTGAATTGTATTGTAATGTATCTTTACCCATTGCTGCAAATATCTAGTTCCTGCTTCGTGTGTTTTAGAGTACAACTTTTTGTTTTAGGGATTAAAGTTCAACTGTAGAAAATGGGTTAAATGCAATTCAAGCAGCTTGGAGTTTATTACGCTGAAAAGGTTGGGACCATGAACAACATTTTCCCCCATCAGGAGGAAGTGCGGGAGCAGGCGTGAGCAGGTGGGTTTCCGATCGGCGCCCCCGGTTGGGGGAATGCTGCCATGCACGCGGAAGAGCCCACAGATCTCCCTGAGGTAAAGCGCTGCCTCAGATCCACCCTTAGATCAGGCTACGTCATCATGGAGATGATTGGAACAAAGGAAGGATCTTTGGTTTCAGTTTATCTGGGTGTTGCAGGGAAAGGTTTTGAGCTGCAGTTTGGACCTTGCATGGTTTGCATCTCACTGAGAGAAGTTAGCTAAAATAAATGACAGTTAGACAGACCTGCACTGTAAGCAGAGTGCCTCAGGACACTGTCACATGAGTTGGGACTTGTCCATAGCTTTTATTGTAAAATATTCTGCATTTTTTAAATCACTCATGAAACCTAATCCCACCCATGGATGAGGTTTCATGTTTTTTCACAAGCCCGCCTGGGCTCCCGGCCTACCCGCTGACCTTAAGGTTGGATGGGCAGGTCCAATAATGAGTTCAATTGTTTTTTTAATGGCGTTAATAGGCCGTTGACAGGTCGGCATGCACGTATCCAAGTCGGATGTGCACCCACCGAACTAACAATCTAAATGACGCAGGGTGACATCAGGACACACACCCGATGTCACCCCGTGTCCTTTTACATGTCGGTGAACGGACCCTGTCCCTGTTCGCCAACCAGAAGATGCTGGCCCGTGTTGCTTGAAGAGGTTATTAGCTAGAAAGGTAAGATCATAAAACATAGGTGGGCTTCCTTAGCTGGAGAATTGGAGACGTGATCTTTACCCTGCTTGCAAAGAAGTGCAGTCCAAAGAGATGTTTTTGTTTTGGGAGTTAGAGCTAAATTAGTTTAAAAGCATTCAGTGAATCCTGAAAAGTTAGAAAACTCATTTACTTCATCAGAATATATTGAAAGTGAGTGATAATTAAGTTAATGGTCATCCTGGAGATGGTTGGAACAAAGGAAGGAACTTTGGTTTCAATTTATCTGGATGTTGCAGCGAGAGGTTTTGAGTTGCAGTTTGGACCTTGTGTGGTTTGCATCTCACCAAGAGAAGTTAGTCAAAATAAATGACTGTTAGACAGACCTGCACTGTAAGCAGAGTAAAACACTAACTTTATAATTCACTGTGTGGAAGGCGAGTGAGGCTTAATCTCAGTCTGAATTTTGTGAGGAACAGAAGCTGAAGATTGCCTAGTTTGAAGCTAGTGTCTAAATACAAAAGAAAGTAACCAGCAGATTGACTTGGAAAAGTAACCAGAGCAAGAGGCTGAGGCCAGTTAAGGGAGAGTAAATGAAAATTTTGCCTCTGAGAATAGCTGGAGCTGAGGAAAATTCTCCAGAGGACTGTGGTACACTTATGGGTGGTCCTTACAGAAGTAAATAACTTTAAGATTGATGTGTATTATAAGAAAATTCTTGGGGGAAGTAGGAATTTTAAACCATATTGTTAAGTTAATAGTGCTTGTTTTATATACAATAAGTTTATTTTGTTAAAAAACGTGAAATCTTGTGATGTAGTTCTATTGGTTACAATGAGATCCAAAAGCTAGCAATTGCCAACCCAGCAAGAGAGTTCAGAGAGCAGTGCTTGCTGTCTGAACTTTGGTGATTTAATCTATATTCCTGCTCTGATTACAGCTCTATTATACAATGCTGCTTTAGCATAAACACCACAGTGAGAATCCCCACTGTGAGGGAGTTGCCAGTGTCTGTGATTTCCAAGCCCTCCCAACAACTGACTCTCCAGCATTCTCCCGATTGTGCTGCACACAGTGCTGGGTCTCTGCAGGTAGTGTCATGGGGGTGGGCAGAGGGGGCACTGCTGATCTCCTGGACTGTTGGTGGCAGCATTGGGGATAGAGACCCCTAATCCTGGGAAACTCCCAATCATTTCAGGATTGGAAACACTACGCCCATAACTCCCACCAAAAATGATGTAGTGCATTAATCTGTAACACCATCTGATTGGACATAATTCTACTATATGACCCCCCGTTTCCAATCTTATGATGTATCCTCTGTAAGGTTTACATTTTCTTTTTAATTAAGAACTTTGGAAGGCAGCAGCTTGTGGTCTGACAAATACACATTTCTAGGGACTTGTCAGTGCATGAACACCTGTGATATTTGAAGGCAGAGAGTGTCTAGTTATCCATAGTGTGTGGAACCTCTTAGCTGTTACTCAGAAGTGCCTTTGAGTTCAAGCATTCTTGGTGTAGTAGTCTAGAAAGTTCAGTCTTGAACTAGGAAGCAAGCAGGAGAAAAACTTAAAGAGGAAAGTATCCTTTGTGTTCAGTGGCTCTCAGTAATTTACAACATTTGTAATACATCAAACCACATCAAAACCCACTAATTCTCCCCGTGTCCAATCTCATTTTATAGCAACATTTTGATTCCTGTTTCTCTTCAGCCTTTACTTCAAATCCCTAACTTTGCCATCGATTATCTCCAGATTGTTAGCAAGATCAGTGTTTTATTCAACTCCGAGTTGAGTTTCTGACCTCATATCCTCTCTGCCATTAATACTACTTTCAATTTCATAACATTGAAATTCCTTTCAAAACCCCTCTGCCTCTCTACTCCACTTGGCTGCTTGAAGATCTTCCTTTTTGACTCACCTTTTACTTACTAGTTTGCCATCCTTTATTTTTCATATTGCATTTCCGTGAAGAACCTTGGGACGTTTTCTATGTTAAAACTGCTACAGAAATGCAAGTTGCTGTTTGACAAGTTATTCAGCAGCAACATAACAATTCCGTCTTAACTCAGAAAATGTAGAGTCCCCCATCTCTTTTGAATGTGTTTCCCAAGTCCGCCTTAGGTCTTCCTATAGAAACATAAGAAATAGGTGCAGGAGTTGGCCATTCAGCCCCTCAAGCCTGCCCTGCCATTCAATAAGATCATGGCTGATCTGCCCCAAGCCTCAACTCCTCTTTCATGCCAGCTCCTCATAGCCCCCCGCTCCCCAGTATTTCAAAAATCTATCTACCTCCTCTTTAAATACTTTCAGTAATCTAGCCTCCACAACTTTCTGGGGTAGAGAATTCCAGGCACTCAGTACCCTCTGAGAGAAAAAATTCCCTCACATCTCAGTTTTAAATGAGTGTCTCCTTATCCTGTAACTATGTCCCCTAGTTCAAGATTCCCCCACTAGTGGAAACATCTTCTCAACATCTACCCTGTCAAGCCTCCTCAGAATCTTGTACGTTTCAATAAGGTCACCCTTCATTCTTCTAAACGCTAATGAATAAAGGCCTAACCTGTTTAGCTGTTCTTGATAAGTCAACCCCTTCATCCCAGGAATCAGCCTAGTGAATCCCTTTTGAACTGCTTCCAATGCCAGTATATCCTTTCTTAAATATGAGGCCAAAACTGTACACAGTGCTCCAGGTGCAGCCTCACCAACACCCAGTACAGTTGTAACAAGACTTCCCTATTTTTAAACTCCAACCCCTTAGCAATACAGGCCAAAATTCCGTTTGCCTTCAACATAGAAAAAAGGAGCAGGAGTAGGTCATTTGGCCCTTCAAGCCTGCTCCGCCATTCAATATGATCATGGCTGATCCTCTATCATAATACCATACTTCTGCTCTCTCCCCATACCCCTTGACGCTTTTAGAGTCCAGAAATCTATCTATTTCCTTCTAAAATATATTCAGTGACTTGGCCTCCATAGCTTTCTGTGGTAGAGAATTCCACAGGTTCACCACCCTCTGAGTGAAGAAGGTTCTCCTCATCTCAGTCCTAAATGGCCTACCCTGTATCCTGAGACTGTGACCCTTTGTTCTCAATCGCACAGCTAGAGGAATTCATCCCTGCATCCAACCTGTCCAGCCCTGTCAGAATTTTATATGTTTCAATGAGATCCCCTCATTCTTCTGAACTCCAGTGAATACAGGCCTAGTCGACCCAATCTCTCCTCATATGACAATTCTGCCTTCCCAGAAATCATTCTGGTGAACTTTCGCTGCACCCCTTCTGTGGCAAGTATACCCTTTCTTAGGAAGGAGACCAAAACTGCACACAATACTCCAGGTGTGGTCTCACCAAGGCCCTGTACAGTTGCAGTAAGACATCCTTGCTTCTGTACTCAAGTCCTCTCACAATGAAGGCCAACATACCATTTGCCTTCTTAACTGCTTGCTGCAGCTATGTGCTTGCTTTCAGTCATTGATGTATAAGGACACCCAGGTCCCTTTGTACATCAACGTTTCCCCATCTATATTCATTTAAGTAATACTCTGCCATTCTGTTTTTCCTACCGAAGTGGATAACTTCACACTTATCCGTGGTATGCGGCATCTGCCATGTTTTTGCCCACTCACTCAACCTATCTAAGTCACCTTGAAGCCTCTTAACACCCTCCTCATCACTCACATTCCTACCAAATTTTGTGTCGTTAGCAAACGTTGATGGACAAAGGGACCTAGGTGTCCTTATACATCAACGACTGAAAGCAAGCACGTAACTGCAGCAAGCAGTTAAGAAGGCAAGTGGTATGTTGACCTTCATTGTGAGAGGACTTGAGTACAGAAGCAAGGATGTCTTACTGCAACTGTACAGAGCCTTGGAAATATTACATTTGGTTCCCTCTAAATCATTGATATATATTGTGAATAGCTGGGGACAAGCACTGAGCCCTGCAGTACATCACAAGTTGCCACTTGCCACTCTGAAAGAGACCCATTTAGTCCTACTCACTGTTTCCTGTCTGTTAACCAATTCTCTATCCATGCCAATATATTACCCCAATCCCATGTACTTTAATTTTACACACTAACCTCTTATATGGGACTTTATCAAAAGCTTTCTGAAAATCCAAATACACCACATCCACTGGTTCTCCCTTATCTATTGTGCTAGTTACATCCTCAAAAAACTCCAGTAGGTTTACCAAACATGGTTTCCCTTTCATAAATCCATGTTGACTTTGTCCAATCCCATTGATATTTTCTAAGTGCCCTATTATCATATCCTTTATAATAGACTCTAGCATTCTCCCTACTGCTGATATAAGCCTAACTGGTCTGTAATTCATTGCTTTCTCCTTCCCTCCTTTTTTAAATAGTGAGGTTACATTTGCCACCCTCCAATCTGCCAGGACTGTTCCAGAATCTACAGAGTTTTGGAAGATGACAACCAACACATCCATTATTTCCATGGCCACCTCCTTTAGCATCCTGGGATGTAGATTATCAAGTCCTGGGGTTTTATTGGCTTTCAGTCCCTTTAATTTCTCTAGCACTATTGTTTTAGTAATACTAATTTCCTTCAATTCCTCCTTCTCACTAGACCCTCGGTTTCATAGCATCTCTGGGAAGTTATTTGTGTCACCCTCTGTGAAGACAGGACTAAAGTAGTTGTTTAATTGCTCTGCCATTTCCTTGTTCTCTATTATAAATTCACCTGTTTCAGGCTGTAAGGGACCTACATTTGTCTTCACTAATCTTTTTCTTTTTACATACTTTTACAGTCCGCTTTTATGTTCTTGCAAATTTACTCTCATAATCTGTTTTTCCCCTCTTAATTGAGCTCTTGGTCCTCCTTTGCTGAATTCTAAACTGCTCTCAATCCCCAGGCTTGCTACTTTTTCTAGCAACTTTATATGACTCCTCTTTGGATTTAATACTTTCCTTAATTTATTTTGTTAGCTATGGTTGGGCCACTCTTCCTGTTGTGTTTTTGCGCCAGAAAGGAATGTATAATTATTGCAATGCATACATTCATTTCTTAAATATTAAGGAATGCCTTTTAATGAAGTTCCCCAATTTGTCTTAGCCAACTCACACCTCATACCATTGTAGCTTCTTTTGTTTAGATTTAGGCCCCTAGTTTCAGTTCGGACTACTTCACTTTCCATCCTAATGAAAAATTCTATCATGTTATGGTCACTGTTCTCGAAAGGACCCCACACAACAAGATTATTAATTAACCCCTTTTCATTGCACAATACCAAATCTAGGATAGCCTGTTTCCGAGTTGGCTCCTTGACATACTGGACTAAAAAAACCATCTCATACACACTCCAGAAATTCATTTTTAGTGGGATTCCCCAGGGGTCAGTATTGGGACCCTTGCTTTTCCTGGTATATATGAATGATCTAGATCTTGGTGTGTGGGGGACAATTTCAAAGTTTGCAGATGATACAAAACTTGGGAGAATTGTAAACTGTGAGGAGGACAGCGTAGAACTTCAAAAGGACATTGACACATTGGTGGAGTGGGCAGATAGGTGGCACATGAAGTTCATTGCGAAGAACTGTGAGGTGATACTCTTTGGTACAAAGAACATGAAGTGACAGTATAAAATGAAGGATACTACTCTAAAGGGTGAACAGGAGCAGAGAGACCTGGGTGTATATGTGTATAAGTCATTAAAGGTAGCAGGACAAGTAGAGAGAGCTGTTTCTAAAGCATTCTAAGGTGTCATTAATAGGGGCATAGAGTACAAGAGCAGGGAGGTTATGATGAACTTATATAAGACACTGGTTAGACCTCAGTTGGAGTATTGTGTACAGTTCTGGGCGCCAAACTATAGGAAAGATGTGAAGGCATTGGAGAGAGTGCAGAAGAGGTTTACGAGAATGGTTCCAGGGATGAGACACTTCAGTTATGAGGAAAGATTGGAAGAGTTGGGACTGTTTTCCTTGGAGAGGAGAAGGCTAAGAAGAGATTTGATAGAAGTTTTCAAAATCATGAGGGGCCTGGACAGAGCAGATAGGGAGAAACCGTTCCCACTCGTAAATGGATCAAGAACCAGCGGGCACAGTTTTAAAGCATTTTGCAAAAGAAGCAAATGCAAGGTGAGAAAAAACTTTTTCAGACAGTGAGTAGTTAGGGTTTGGAATGCACTGTCTGGAAGTGTGGTTCAATTGAGGCATTCAAGAGGGCATTGGATGATTATTGAAATAGAAACAATGTGCAGGGCTACGGGGAAAAGGCAGGAGATTGGCACTAAGTTAAAATGCTCAGCGAGCCAGTGCAGACATGATGGGATGAATGGCCTCCTTCTACACCGTAACAATTCTGTGATTCATCTGCCACTATTATTACTAATATGGTTTGCCCTGTCTATCTGTAGACCAAAGTCACCCATGATTACTGTAGCGCCCTTGTTACATGCATCTCTAACATCCTGTTTAATGCCGTCCCTTATCTTATCACTACTGTTTGCAGGCCTTTGGACAACTGCCACTAATGTTTTCCACTCCTTGTTGCTTCTTAGTTCCACCCAGGCTGATTCTACATCTAGATTTTCTGAGCCAATATCCTCTCTCACTATCGCACTGATTTCCTCTTTAACTTACAACGCCACGCCACCTTCTTTTCCTTTTTGCCTGCCTTTCCTAAATCTCAAGTAGATATTCAGTTCCCAGCCTTGGTCACCCTGCAGGCATCTCCCCACAATCGCAATTATATCGTACCCGGTTACATCTGTCTGCACTGTTAATCCATCTACCTTATTGCGAATGCTCTGTGCGTTCAGATGCAGTGCATTTAGACTTTTCTTTTTAACATTTTTATAGATTTTTTTGTACTATGGCTCTATGTGCTGCTGGCCCTTGTTTCCTCTGCCTCCCACTTTAGTTTTCTACTTTTCTGTCTTTCATTCCTTTCTTTGTTTCCCTCTCTTGTGTCTCCCCACTCAGGTTCCCATCCCACTGCCAGTCTAACTTAAACCCTCCCCCCACAGTACTAGCAAATCCGCCTGTGAGGATATTGGTCCTTGCCCTGCTGGGGTGCAACCCGTCCAGTTTATTCGGGTCCCATCTTCCCCAGAATCAGTCCCAACGCCTCAGGAATCTAAATCCCTCCCTCCTACACCATCTCTCCAGCCATGGTCTATTCTCCTATTCCTGATCTCGTTAGCACTTGGCACTGGCAGTAATCCTGAGATTACTACCTTTGAGGTCCTGCTTTTTCATTTATTTCCTAGCTCCCTATATTCCGCTTTCAGGGCCTCATCCCTCTTTTTACCTAAGTTGTTGGTACTGATATGGACCATGACCTCTGGCTGTTTGCCTTCCCCCTTCAGAATGTTCCACAGCCACTCAGTGACATCCTTGACCCTAGCACCAGGAAGGCAACATACCATCCTGTTGTCATGTCTGCAGCAGCAGAAATGTCTATCTATTCCCCTTACGATATTCCTCTCCCATTCTTTTTCTACCCCCGTCTGCAGCTGAGCCATTCGTGGTGCCACAGACTTGACTCTTGCTGCATTACTCTGAGAAACCATCTCCCAGCAGTATCCAAAATGGAAAATCTGTTAGAGAGGGAGATGGACTCAGGGGACTCCTGCACTACCTGCTTGGTGCCTTATCTCTGTCCAGCAGTCACCCATTCCCTTTCTGCCTATCCACTCTTTACATTTGTGACCGCCTCACTGTACGTGCTATCCACGTAGATCTCATCCTTGCGGATGCTCCAAAGTGTCTCCAGCCACAGCTCCAGCTCCGAAACAGGGATTTCAAGTTGCTGCAGCTGGAGACACTTCCTGCACAGGTGGTCGCCCTGGACACTGGAAATGTCCCTGACTTCCCACATTGGACAGGAGGAGGATTCCACTTGGCTATTGTCATTTACGACCCAAGAGAGTGGTAGGGGGAATGAACTTGCTTCCAAGCTGTCCATTGTTGCTTTTGGAATCTCCAGCAGGAGGTGCACAAGAGCAGCCCACATGCATTGCCCTCAAAAGTGCACAGAAGCAGGCATCAGTTCAGGACAATTTCAGGCTCAGCTGTGATGCCCTGCTTTGTTGACTAGTCTTTCATCATGCATTGTTTAGGATCAGAAAACACACTTACGTGAGGCAATGGAGGGCTGCCAGTGCTCTATACCAAGACTCAGCACCCTCAGGAGGAGTGAATAAAAAATAATTTGAAGAGCAAATGAACATCATAATCCAACCAAGATGAATGTGAAAGAGGGTTTGGGAGTCATCGACTGGTCATTTTCAATACCTAGGTAATCTGACAAATCAAATTTTTAGTATTAGAGAGAGTGCTAAAAAGATTCATGAGAATAGTTCCAGGGATGAGAACCTTCAGTTACGTGGATAGATTGGAGAAGTTGGGACTGTTTTCCTTGGAGAAGAGAAGATTTAATAGAGGTATTCAAAATCATGAGTGATCTGGACAGAGTAGATAGGGAAAAACTGTTGCTATTGGTGGAAGGATTGAGAAAAAGAGGGCACAGATTTAAGGTAATGGGCAAAAGAAGCAGGGGAGACATGAGCAGAAACATTTCTCGTAGCAAGTGGTTAGGATCTGAAATGTGCTGCCTGAGAGTGTGGTGGAGGCAGGTTCAATCAAGACTTTCAAGAGGGAATTGGATTATTATCTGAAAAGGATGAATGTGCAGGGCTATGGGAAAAAGGCAGGAGAATGGCGCTAGGTGAATTGCTGATTTGGGTTGCTGATGCAGACACAATAGGCTGTAACTGTAACAATTCTGTGACTCTGTGAATTTAAATGATAATTGAATTCTGGGATGAGTAATCAGATCAGTAAAACACAAGCCTACAGAGGTTACAGTAGGATTTTATAATGTACTAGGAAGACCACACCTGGAGCGTTGTCTTAAGTTATGGTCACCGCATTACATAAAAGGTAAGCAGGCAGCGAGGAGTTATGAGGAATGGCAACAGTGTTGGTCCCAAGTGTAAGGGGAATGAGCTTTGAGAAAAGAATGGAGAATAGAAAAGACAAGCTGTTAAAAGTTGAAAAGAAGGCCTTTAAAAAACGCATATAGGAACCTTAGCTTTGCAAACAGAGGCGTAAAGTATAAAAGCTAGAAAGTGATGCTAAACCACATATCACAGGTTAAGATCTGCTGGAATATTGGGCAGAATCTTCCTCGTCCCAGAGGGACGGGCTTGGAGGTGGGACCGGGAGGAAAATTTTGAAAGGAGGGTCTCAGTTAACGTTTCGAGTCCTTCATCAGAACTAAGGAAACATAGAAATGAAGTGAAATATACAAGCCAAAATCCTGTCGGAGAGAAGACCAGTACTTCTTCAAAGTAGGTATTCCTGGAAGAGAAGTGGCAGTCAATTAAACACTAAGATAAAAACAAAATACCGCGGATGCTGGAAATCTGAATAACCTTGAAGAAGTACTGCTCTTCTCTCCGACAGGATTTCCGCTTGTATATTTCACCTCATTTCTATATTTCCTTAGTTCTGATGAAGAGTCACACGGACTCGAAATGTTAACTGTGTTCCTGTCCGCAGATGCTGTCAGACCTGCTGAGTTTTTCCAGCTATTTTTGTTTTTGTTTCAGATTTCCAGCATCCGCAGGATTTTGCTTTTATTTGAAAAGGGGGGGTGTTGAGTTGCTTGGCTGATGCGTTTCCCCCACCAGCTGATCTTGTCAGGGACAGGGCGGAAGAAGCAACAACTACCAGCCCAGCAGCGGCAGAGCCGCTTTGTATAATTAACCGCCTAGTTGTGCGCAGAATGAGGACACTGCCGGCATCATCTTCGTGGCGGACAGGTCTCCTCATTGAGGCAAAAATCTGGCAGGTGCCAGAGGCTGGCTGGGCGGCCCATGAAGCCTCTTTCGGTTTACACCCCACCATTTCCCCACCAGAGCCGCAAGGATCAGAGGGCCAAAGCTGCGGCTGCAGACTATTCTGTGGAGGGATTTCCTCCACAGGGTTGTCCCGGCAGCTGCCTTTTCCTTATAAAAGTAAATACTTCTTCAGGGGGGCACCTGCAGATGGAGGCACCCTCATGGTCCCCCTCCTGCAGCAGCAGCGACCACATTGGAGGATGGCCTCTTACTTGGCCACCTCCAGGAAGATCTCACAGGCAGGCCCGCAAGTGCCAGGACCGGAAAAGGCCCAGCCCCTCGATTGTTTTTATGTGGGAAAAGATTCCACCCACTGTGTCTGAAAAAAAGGACCTGCATCTATGTGGCATCTTTCACAACAACCCAAAGCATTTACAAGCAATGAAATACTCCTGAAGTGTAGGATGTAGGAAACAAAGCATCCAATTTGCCACATGCAGCAAACTCCCACAAACAACAATGTGACCACACCCAGATAATCTGTTTTTGTGATGTTAATTGGGGGATAACTATTGGCCAGGACACCGGGGATAATTCCCCTGCTGTTGCACAAAATAGTGCCAAAGGATCTTTTACGTCCATCCCTGAGAGGGCAACAGGGCCTCAGTTTAACAACTCATTAGGGCCAGGGAGAGAAATCATGAGCCCTGGTGCTTCTCCTCTTTCCGGGCCCCTTATTCCCCATACCACCACAACCACCAACCCACCCCCACACCTCACAACCCTCCCCATCAATCATGCATGATATTTTTTCCATTTTCAAGATTCACCAATCAATTCACCAAACAGTCACAGAAAGGTCCTAGTAAAATGATAATGCCCATTGTTAGCATCTAGTTACAAAGGCTGTCCAATATATATGCAGCATGGGTCATAAAAGCACCAAGATACAGTGGGATAATAGGTAAGAAGACAAAAGGACAAGATTGAAGAATGGAGAAGACTCCTGAGAATCATTTGCAGGATAAAACAGGTTACTGATTTACTATGAGCCCATTACGCACACCTATCCTGGCAATTTCACCCCACGAAGCCTGCTCACAGTAAACATCCATGAGCAACAAAATAAATAGAACTCCAGCCATGATTCCACCCACTGTTTGCGAGATAATTATGGATGACAAAGGCCACCTAGTCCAGTTCATCTCATCCATCCAGAATGATATACAAATGTACGTATTAGGAGAAGGAGTAAGCCATTTGGCCCCTCGAGCCAGCTCTGCTATTTGTTAACATTTCGTACATTATACCAATGACTACAGCTCAAGATATTTAGTTGGTTGTAAAGCAATTTGAGACATCGTGAAAGGTGCGGTATAAATGTTGGTTTTGTCTTTCTTTCATTACATCTGCGTATAGTAGGCAGAGTGACTGTAGCAATGGTGAAATTGGAGGCCCAATGCTGATTCTCTCAGGATAGTTAATCATAGAGCAATCAAACGATGTTAGGAAAGTAGCTAAAAGAAGTCACTACATTTACAAATAAGTTCAACTCTGTAGCTAATACAGCCTTACCATTTTGACTTCTCTGGTGCCAACCCACAATATACCATAAATTACATTTGCCCTTTTTATGCTAATGACACTATTCCCAGGATTTGTCAATCAGACATCTACCAGCAGCTCAGGAAAAATATAGACTGAATTGCTGATCTGAATTTTGCAGAGAAGAATGATACAGTATGGTCTTAACTCAAGAACTGGATTGTTTCCCCTTCCCCCACAAACTGTCATACAAATTGTACATTGTGAATTTACAGCCTAAAATGGAAAAAAATGTAATAAATAAGAAACTCCAACAGAAAAAAAGTGACACCTCCACCCCATGCCACACCCACATCCCAGCCCACTAACATCCCCCATGCCGCCCCTGCCATTCTACCCCTCCAACCTCCCAACCTCCCCCTACCCCTGCAACACCCCCAACCTCCCTCCTCATCCCTAAAACACCACCAACCTCCCTCTCCACCCCTCCAACACCCTTCCAAACTCCCTCCCCACTCTGCCTACAGCATTGAATTGGCTCCAAAATGGAGATATCACTTACCAGTTTTCAAGCAAGAATGCTCTCAGCTGCTGCGCTGCTGCTGTTGACCTTCAGGCAGCATCATGGTTTTTTTTTGGCGGGCTTTTCGAAAAAAATTGGAACCACGGAGTTGTCCGAAGCTCAGAAGCAGCAGCGCAGCAACTCAGTGAAATTGACGTGACACAGATAGACTGGCTTTAAAAGGATTGGAACTCTCAGCCTGAAAGTTATGACCATTTTTAAAGTTGATCTTTCAGATGTACAGCTCAGCCTTTAGCTGCTCAGGCTGGGAGACAAGAAACTCCTTTTAGAGCAACCACCCATGCCCCCTAGCCCATGGGCCCCAGTGTTTTGCACCATCTGCACCCCCACTACCACACCCCCTCCTCGCCCGGGCCCTGCATCTCATCGTAAAGATAACACCTCCGACAGTGCAGCATTCCCTCAGTACTTCACAGTAGATTATCAGGGAAAAGTGTTTTTGATTAATTCATTAGGGTTCTTTGAGGAACTAACAAGCAATGTGGATAAAGGGGAAACTGTAGATGTGGTGTCCTTGGATTTGCATAAGACACAAACTAAGAGCTCATGGTATGGGGGTAACATATTAACATGGATAAAGGACAGGTAAGCTAACAGGAAACAGAGAGTAGGGATAAATGGGTCATTTTCGGGTTGGGATGATATAACATGTGGAGTGCCACAGGGATCTGTTCCGGCTAGTGCGACCAAATCCCAATGAAAAATTTAAAGGACACTTTGATATTGGAGTGAACCTAAGTGGAGGGTGGGGATGTTAGGGTGTGGGCTGCCAGAGCTGTGAGAGCAGGAAGTGGGGGCAGGGGCTTCAACATCGCAAATTCGGGAAAAATGACATCTTGACCTTAAACCACCCAGGATAAGGGACAACCAGCTCAATTATGGGATGATCCTGTAAAATTGAGGATGGTTGGTCACACTGGTGCTGGGGCCTCAACTATTTATAACCTGTAACAATAACTTGAATGAAGGAACCAAGTGTATGGTTGCTAAATTTGCTGTTGACCCAAAGGTAGGTAGGAGAGTAAGTTGTGAAGAGGACATAAGGAGTTTGCAAAGGATGTAGATAGGTTAAGTGAGTGGACAAAAATTTGGCAGATGGAGTATAATGTGAACTTGTCTGCTTTGCAGGAAGAATAGGAAAGCAGCATATTATTTAAATGGAGATAGGTTGCAGAACTCTGCAGTACAGATGGAATCTGGGTGTCTTGGTACATGAATCACAAAAAGTTAGTATGCAGGTACAGCAAGTGATTAGGAAGGCAAATGGAACGTTGTTGTTTATTGTAAAGGAAATGGAATATAAAAATAGGGAGGATTTGCTTCAGTTGCACAGGATATTGGTAAGACCACACCTAGAGTACAGTGTACAGTTTTGGTTACCTTATTTAAGAAAGGACATAATCGCATTAGAAGCAATGCAGAGAAGGTTCACTCGATTGATTCCTGGGGTGGAGGGTTGTCTTCTGAGGAAAGGTTGGACAGGTTAGGCCTTTTTTCATTGGAGTTTAGAAGAATGATGAGTGATCTAATTGAAACCTATAAGATCCCGAAAGGATTTGACAGGGTGGATGCTGAAAGGATGTTTCCCCTTGTGGGAGAGACTAGAACTATGGGACAAAGTTTCAAATTAAGGGCTATCCCTTTATGACCGAGATGAGGAGAATTTTTTTCACTCAGAGGGTCATTAGTCTGTGGAATTCTCTTCCCCAGAGAGCGGTGGAGGCTGGGTCATTGAATATTTTTAAAGTTGAGTTAGATTCTTGACTGATAAGGAAGTCAAAGTGTATTGGGTGAGGGAGGTAGACCGGAAAGTAGCGGCCACAATCAGATCAGTCATGACCTTGTCTAATAGCAGAGCAGACATGACGGCCAAATGGCTTACTCTGACTCCTAATCCATATGTTCATATGTATGTTCATATTAGCCTATATTATTGTAGTCATCTTCTGAAGTGAGACTTAAATCTACAACCTTCTGACTCAGAGGCAAGAGTGCTACCAACTGAGCTATTGCCCAAAAGCGTGGCAATGGGGAATTCAGTAATAACTTTCAAAAGGAAATTGGATAAATACCTGAAGGGGAAAGATTTGTGGAGCAATTGGGAAAGGGTAGGGGAGTGGGGCTAATCAGATAGCTCTTTCAAAGGACTAGGAAAGCACAATGGGACAAATGACCTCCTTCACTTCTATAGATTGCACAGGGCAATCAATATCCATGGAATTCTTTATTCATTCATGGGATGTGGGCTTTGCTGGCTGGGCCATCCATAGGTGGCCTTGAGAAGGTGGTGGTGAGCTGCCTTCTTGAACCGCTGCAGTCCATGTGGTGCAGGTACACCCACAGTGCTTTTAGGAATGGAGAATCAGGATTTTGACCCAGCAACAGTGAAGGAACAGCGATATATTTCCAAGTCAGGATAGTGAGTGATTTGGAAGGGAACTTCCAGGTGGTGGTGTTCCCATCTATCTGCTGTCCTTGTCCTTCTAGATGGTAGTGGTCATGGGTTTGGAAGGTGCTGTCAAAGGAGCCTTGGTGAACTCCTTGATGAATTGTGACATAATAAGGGTTGGTTAGTCCAGGTCAGCAGGGAAGAAATTATTCATGTTCCCTGAAGATATCTCCCTTCACCTATGTGAGTTATATGGAGCAGCAGCAAAAGCTGGAAGGATCTGGGGCCATGTACAGAAAAAATCACTTCTTAGTACATGCTCCAGGATATTGATGTTCAGTTTTGGCAGAGAGCTGCAGAACTCGCTTACTTTCCTGTGGATATGGAGCTGTTCCAGTGTTGTGTGGCTCTCTCTACACAAAGTTATCTGTATTGTGTATCATATAGTTTAAGTATCTGTACTTTAAAGTAGTATTAATCATTTGGTGCAATGCCACCAGCTCCTGTCATGCCTTTTGCTAATATCATTTGAATGCTGCAAAAAAATCTTACTGTTCTAATAAGTGTCTGATGTGCTTCTGAATAAGTGAGCAGAGATCACTGATTTGTTAACTTTGATGTTCATACAGCTCTTTACTGTATTTATTTTCTTGCCTTCCAGATCATCTCACTGGTGATTGTTGCTATTGGAGTATATGCTAAGATTCAGAAAGCCACAGGTAGGTGGGAAACTTTCCTTTCACTCATTGATATAGATATGGACAATAGTCTCCAAAACCCTGCATTGCACAACTGGAGATTTCCAAGTATGCATAACCCCTAACCTTGTGATATAACTCCTGTGTTCTACTTATGTCCCAGCAGTGGCCAGATTTAGTAATTCTGTTTACATCCTAAACATATACAGAGCATCTCTCTTCAATGAACATCAGATATAGCAACTTTGCATATAGCTAAGCACAAACTGCTGGGTACGATGAGTTGGTAGCAGTTGCATACTCATACTAGGTGCAAAGAGATTGTCTCCACTTTGAAAGTCAGTTATACCAGTTTTATATGTCTCCTAAGTTTATGGAGCTCTGTCCCTGATAAATGCAGGTCATACATGAGTTTCAAAAATTCACCCCTCACAAATACAAAATGCACACCAACTCAATAAGTGGGGAAGCAACAGTTAATATTTTGATTTTTTTTATTAGATGAGATAGCAGGGTAGAAATTCAATACCTGAGCCTTGAAATTGGATCACACCCATTGAGCACTCCAATGCCATGCCACCCAACTATTTCTGAAATGATTTCAGGCTTTTTGATTTCCCTAATATTGTTGCTGTATCAATAGAGTCAGAAACACAGAACAATAAGAAACCTTTGGTTATAATGGAGGTTTTTGCATTTAAAAATAATTAATATTTCAAATGTGGGCATTGATTGCTAGGTTGGCACTATATCCCTATCCCAGTGTAGTTTGATACAACTGAATGGTTTACTAGGTCATTTTCGAGGGCCTTTAAGAGTCATCTAGAATCACGTATACGCCAGATGGTTTAATGAGGTCAGGTTTCCTTCCTAACTATCCCAATTCATATTGAAGTCAACGGATTTTATAAAGGTGGGAGATGTAAATTGGACTATCAACTTATCAATATCCATTTTGGAGGTTTGCACAAAGTCAGGATCTACTCCATTGAGTTGATAGAATGATTGCCCCTCTGGTTTTCTTATAGATGCTGTGCGGGATACCTTTGTAATTGACCCTGCGATAATTATGATTGTGGTTGGAGCCGTTATGTTTTTAATCACCTTCTGCGGCTGCATTGGGGCCTTGCGAGAAAACATTGTGCTACTGCAAGTGGTAAGTTTATTGAAGCAAAACCATAGTCATAACACATCAGTGCATAATTCTGGACATTTCAAAAGCACAAAATACATTGTCTTCACATCCTTCCTGTGGTCATGCTAATTTACATTTATTTATGGTTATATGTATAGCTTTAGGTCATTTAGATCCTCTCCTTGCTAGGCCACAATGGAAAGACTTCATTGGAAACATGCAA
This sequence comes from Carcharodon carcharias, assembly GCF_017639515.1. Taxonomy (NCBI): domain Eukaryota; kingdom Metazoa; phylum Chordata; class Chondrichthyes; order Lamniformes; family Lamnidae; genus Carcharodon; species Carcharodon carcharias. The sequence continues at coordinate 222,251,834 of NC_054468.1, forward strand.
TTACAGACTGGCGTAATCTGCAGCTACGCAGAAAAACACACTACCTGCTAAGTATGCTGAACTTTCCTTCCACTTTTTGTACTTTCCACTTTTGTTTTCTTTTGAAAGTGGTACTTTTGAAAGTACCATTCCTCCTGAAGGAATTGACTCAGGCAAAGGCACAACTCGACAAGTTCCAGACACCCTTCAAAACCTCATGGTCCTTTCTCATGTGAGAGTCTAGGGAATGAGTACTGACGAAGTATTTGCATGTGGGGCTGTCATAGCTGAGCTCAGTACTCTCCTTTCCAGCAGGAACCCTTGAATAGTAAAACAGAATTACCTGGAAAAACTCAGCAGGTCTGGCAGCATCGGCAGAGAAGAAAAGAGTTGACGTTTTGAGTCCTCATGAGGACTCCATTGTGGCCAGGCCTGCTGAGTTTTTCCAGGTAATTCTGTTTTTGTTTTGGATTTCCAGCATCCGCAGTTTTTTGTTTTTACCCTTGAATAGTAATTTAAGGAAACCTTACTGATAGCAGCTAATTAACAACTAATCTTTGTGTTTTGTACAAGGTGTCAGTTTGCAGCTATTCATTGCGCTCTCACCTGTGTGTCAACTAGTTGAAGGTACAATCTAAGTCTGGGTTTTACATGCACAGTCTTGGCTGCCACTTTAGTGCAATTAAGAGGCAATGCTGCTTCAACCCCTGGAAACAGCCTGTTTTTTTATCAACCCTGTCCCATCTTTTATAATTTTAAGCACTTGCATCGTATTGTTTGAGCACAAAGAAATCAAGGCTGGAACTCCATTCTATACAATCTGAGGTACCATCTTCCAGGTGAGATGTTAACCCAGACCCCATCTGCCCTCTCAGTGGATGTAGCTGATCCCATGGCACTACTTCAATGAAGAGCAGGGTAGTTATCCCAGTTGTTCTGGCCAATATTTATCCGTCAATCAACATCACAAAATGGCTTCCAAGTTCCCTACATTACCACGGTGACTACACTTCTAAAGTACTTCATTGACTGAATGAAGTATGACCCCTAATAGAAGGGCCACAAAGTTAGAACAGACCTGAGACCGAACCACCTACCATTCTGGTCAAGATTGCACCTTGCCTTATAGTCTACTCCTGGTCTATTATACAGCCACAATTTACTGTATTAGTGAATTATTTTTGGTTTTATTCTTTCATGGGATGTGGGCACCATTGGCAAGGCCAGCATTTGTTGACCATCCTTTAATTGTCCCTTGAACTGAGTGGCTCGCTATTTTGGAGGACAGTTAAGACTCACCCGAATTGCTGTGGGTCTGGAGTCACATGTAGGCCAGAGCAGGTAAGGACAGCAGATTACCTTCCCTAAAGGACATTAGTGATAGATTCATGGCTACCATAACTGAGACAAACTTTGTATTCCACATCAATTAACTGAATTTAAATTTCACCAACTGCCGTGGTGGGATTTGAACCCATGTTCCCAGAGCATTAGCCCAGGCCTCAATGGCATTGCCACTACACCACCACCTGCCCTTCAGTAGTAGCTAAAAACCACAAGTAGTCTGCCACATGTAGGCATTATTTGTGCCTTCCACATTGGGGAGATAAGTGTGTGGTAATAAAAGGAATGCTTCCTTCCCATGGCAATCTGATTTTTTTTCCCTGTCATTTTTACTGTTAAAATAATGTATCTCCTTGTGGCTTTTTTTCAAGGTTTCTTCGGCTGCCCTTCCATCCTTTTATGTTTCTTTCATATCCTTGTGCGGCTGAGTCACAAAAAGAGGCTGACGACTTATTAATCCAAGGAAGCTCGATGCATTCCCTTTTTTTAATAACAGGAAAAGACATCAGTGATGTTAGAGTTTGGGATTGAGATCTACCCCCATCACAGGTATAGCCCAGCAGCCTGACTAACCTCTGTCATGCTCCCAGCCCACCGGGTTCCATACTTCAAGTGGAGCTTCTCATCTCTTCAATGTGGTAGTGTCCAATCATGTATTTTCACAGATTGCAGGGAGAGTGTGAAGCTTGAGTGCTTTGTTGGCACAATGAACCCCTTCACCACCATCACTGCTGATAGAATTACATTGCATAAACATAGGGAGGCTTTGATTTTGGCATTAATCTCAACAAGTATATTTTACAGATCAATAGTTATGGTCCTCTCTAAGCCTGCAACATCAGCAAACAGAAAGGCAAGGTTTCAGGTCAACGTTGCAATAGGCAATGAAGGTTACTGTCTTCTGAAGCACACCAATACCTACCCTATAACGAGTGACCATTTAAAATCCCATAATTGTCTACTTCATTGCACTTGGCATAATTTTCTGAGCCAGTTCTACAGTTCTCTACAAGGACTCTCAGTAGCTGTGAAAATGTTGAATGAGGACACCTGAGAGATTAATAAGTCACTTGCCTTAGCAATAGTCAGTACTACTTTAATTGCTCTGTTACCAATATGGCTTTGCCACTGTTATTTTCTTTGCAGTTTTCGGTGAGCCTGACCATCCTCTTCTTGGTACAGTTGGCGGTTGGAGTCCTGGGATTCATCTATTCTGATATGGTAATTCCAGGGGGGGACACACTGTGGGGTTGAAAGTGCCCTCTTGAAACGTGAAAGCAATGCATCCAGCCCCAAATCCAAGAGTGGACTAGCTCTATGGGCAGTCAAAGATTCCATGAGGGCCCAGCGAACTGTCCATACAGTCCGTAGCACTGTATTACACAGAAATAAAAACAGAAAATGCTGGAAAATCTCAGCAGATCTGACAGCATCTGTGGAAAGAGAAACAGAGTTAATGTTTTGAGTCCGTATGGGTCATTCAGACTTGAAACATTAACTGTTTCTCTCTCCACAGATGCTGTCAGACCTGCTGAGTTTTTCCAGCATTTTCTGTTTTTATTTCAGATTTCCAGCATCTGCAGTATTTTGCTTTTATATTACTGTATTACACAGCTTCACTTCTTCCCTGAGACATACGAAGGATCTCATGCCCAATCACTGGAGCTATTATTCTGTCCTTGCCTACATCTGATAAAAAGGGCTTGTGTCCTTGTTTTCTTCATAACTGACACTGAGATTTTAACAAAAATTGTATGAACTTTCTGATTCCTTTGCCTTCTGTAAACTGATGGAAGATTGAATAGGCTCTTTTCTATAGAAGAGAGGAGGCTGAGGGGTGATATGATTGGGGTCTTTAACATTATAAAGATGTTTGATAGGGTAGACGTAGAGATGTTTCCACTTGTGGGGAAGTCCAAGACTGGGAACACAAATGTAAGATAGTTATTAATAAATTCAATAGAGTATTCTGGAGAAACTCCTTTACCCGGAGAGTAGTTAGAATGTGGAGCTTGCTACCGCAAGGACAAGTTGAGGTGAATAATTTTGATGTATTTAAGGAGAATCTAGATAAGAACAGTGGAAAAAGGAGGGGAAGGATATGTTGATGGGGTTAGATGAAGTAAAGTGGGTGTAGGTTCAAGTGGAGCATAGACACTTGCATTGTCCAGTTGGGCCAAATGACCTGTTTCTGTGCTGTAAATTCCATATAATTTGAATCTACATAAAGAGTTACACAGTGATCAGACCAAACAACTATTAAGGAAAGTTTTGATCTTTTTTGGACCTGGTTTGGAGGTGTTTTATCTTCCCTCTAGCTCTGCACTTTGCACACTTCAGAGTTGGAAGACTCAAGGAGCACTTCAGTACTCTTTCTAAGCTGATACCGCTGTGCACTACTGAGGCAATGCTACATTGCTGGGTGTGCTGTTCTATGGACGGGACATTAAACCATTGTCTGCTTGTTCTGATGGTTTAGATGGAGACCGAAGATCTAATGGCTCAATTCAAAGAAAGACGGGGTGTGGGGGTGGGGTCGGGACATCCTCCTGATGCCCCCCAAGGAGAAATGTGATGATCAAAAATATTTTACTAGCTGATGAGGGGGGTAGGGAGGATTAAATGTGCTGGGCTGTGACATATTGGTCTTCCCTTGGAACTCTCCAAAATAGCATCTTTTACATTGGCTGAGAGGGCAGACGGGGCCTCCGTTTAATACCTCATCTGAAAGACCGCACCTCCGACAGGGCAGCACTCTCACAATACTGCATTGACATGTCTACTTAGGTTGTGTACTTTAGTCTATGGAGTGGGACTTGAACCCACAGCCCTCTGACGTCAGAGGTGGGAGGGCTACCCGCTGAGTCAGGGCTGACGCCTATAAAATGCTACTTGACATTTAACTTTAAAGCTCGAAAAACTCCCAGTCAGTGCAGCCACGGAGGAGGCTACAGCACAAAAACTCCCAGTCAGTGCAGCCACGGAGGAGGCTACAGCACAAAAACTCCCAGTCAGTGCAGCCACGGAGGAGGCTACAGCACAAAAACTCCCAGTCAGTGCAGCCACGGAGGAGGCTACAGCACAAAAACTCCCAGTCAGTGCAGCCACGGAGGAGGCTACAGCACAAAAACTCCCAGTCAGTGCAGCCACGGAGGAGGCTACAGCACAAAAACTCCCAGTCAGTGCAGCCACGGAGGAGGCTACAGCACAAAAACTCCCAGTCAGTGCAGCCACGGAGGAGGCTACAGCACAAAAACTCCCAGTCAGTGCAGCCACGGAGGAGGCTACAGCACAAAAACTCCCAGTCAGTGCAGCCACGGAGGAGGCTACAGCACAAAAACTCCCAGTCAGTGCAGCCACGGAGGAGGCTACAGCACAAAAACTCCCAGTCAGTGCAGCCACGGAGGAGGCTACAGCACAAAAACTCCCAGTCAGTGCAGCCACGGAGGAGGCTACAGCACAAAAACTCCCAGTCAGTCAGTGCAGCCACGGAGGAGGCTACAGCACAAAAACTCCCAGTCAGTCAGTGCAGCCACGGAGGAGGCTACAGCACAAAAACTCCCAGTCAGTCAGTGCAGCCACGGAGGAGGCTACAGCACAAAAACTCCCAGTCAGTCAGTGCAGCCACGGAGGAGGCTACAGCACAAAAACTCCCAGTCAGTCAGTGCAGCCACGGAGGAGGCTACAGCACAAAAACTCCCAGTCAGTCAGTGCAGCCACGGAGGAGGCTACAGCACAAAAACTCCCAGTCAGTCAGTGCAGCCACGGCCACGGAGGATCTACAGCACAAAAACTCCCAGTCAGTCAGTGCAGCCACGGAGGAGGCTACAGCACAAAACTCCCCAGTCAGTCCAGTGCAGCCACGGAGGAGGCTACAGCACAAAAACTCCCAGTCAGTGCAGCCACGGAGGAGGCTACAGCACAAAAACTCCCAGTCAGTGCAGCCACGGAGGAGGCTACAGCACAAAAACTCCCAGTCAGTGCAGCCACGGAGGAGGCTACAGCACAAAAACTCCCAGTCAGTGCAGCCACGGAGGAGGCTACAGCACAAAAACTCCCAGTCAGTCAGTGCAGCCACGGAGGAGGCTACAGCACAAAAACTCCCAGTCAGTGCAGCCACGGAGGAGGCTACAGCACAAAACTCCCAGTCAGTGCAGCCACGGAGGAGGCTACAGCACAAAAACTCCCAGTCAGTGCAGCCACGGAGGAGGCTACAGCACAAAAACTCCCAGTCAGTCAGTGCAGCCACGGAGGAGGCTACAGCACAAAAACTCCCAGTCAGTCAGTGCAGCCACGGAGGAGGCTACAGCACAAAAACTCCCAGTCAGTCAGTGCAGCCACGGAGGAGGCTACAGCACAAAAACTCCCAGTCAGTCAGTGCAGCCACGGAGGAGGCTACAGCACAAAAACTCCCAGTCAGTGCAGCCACGGAGGAGGCTACAGCACAAAAACTCCCAGTCAGTGCAGCCACGGAGGAGGCTACAGCACAAAAACTCCCAGTCAGTTGCAGCCACGGAGGAGGCTACAGCACAAAAACTCCCAGTCAGTCAGTGCAGCCACGGAGGAGGCTACAGCACAAAAACTCCCAGTCAGTCAGTGCAGCCACGGAGGAGGCTACAGCACAAAAACTCCCAGTCAGTCAGTGCAGCCACGGAGGAGGCTACAGCACAAAAACTCCCAGTCAGTCAGTGCAGCCACGGAGGAGGCTACAGCACAAAAACTCCCAGTCAGTCAGTGCAGCCACGGAGGAGGCTACAGCACAAAAAACTCCCAGTCAGTCAGTGCAGCCACGGAGGAGGCTACAGCACAAAAACTCCCAGTCAGTCAGTGCAGCCACGGAGGAGGCTACAGCACAAAAACTCCCAGTCAGTCAGTGCAGCCACGGAGGAGGCTACAGCACAAAAACTCCCAGTCAGTCAGTGCAGCCACGGAGGAGGCTACAGCACAAAAACTCCAGTCAGTCAGTGCAGCCACGGAGGAGGCTACAGCACAAAAACTCCCAGTCAGTGCAGCCACGGAGGAGGCTACAGCACAAAAACTCCCAGTCAGTGCAGCCACGGAGGAGGCTACAGCACAAAACCTCCCAGTCAGTGCAGCCACGGAGGAGGCTACAGCACAAAACCTCCCAGTCAGTCAGTGCAGCCACGGAGGAGGCTACAGCACAAAAACTCCCAGTCAGTCAGTGCAGCCACGGAGGAGGCTACAGCACAAAAACTCCCAGTCAGTCAGTGCAGCCACGGAGGAGGCTACAGCACAAAAACTCCCAGTCAGTCAGTGCAGCCACGGAGGAGGCTACAGCACAAAAACTCCCAGTCAGTCAGTGCAGCCACGGAGGAGGCTACAGCACAAAAACTCCCAGTCAGTCAGTGCAGCCACGGAGGAGGCTACAGCACAAAAACTCCCAGTCAGTCAGTGCAGCCACGGAGGAGGCTACAGCACAAAAACTCCCAGTCAGTCAGTGCAGCCACGGAGGAGGCTACAGCACAAAAACTCCCAGTCAGTCGTGCAGCCACGGAGGAGGCTACAGCACAAAAACTCCCCCAGTCAGTCAGTGCTGAAGCCACGGATGGCGGCTACTGCACAAACAAACTCCCAGTCAGTCAGATGCAGCCAACGGAGGAGGCTACAGCACAAAAAACTCCAGTCAGTGCAGCCACGGAGGAGGCTAGCACAAAAAACTCCCAGTCAGTCGTAGCCCACGGAGGAGGGGGCTCCGCCCCAAAAAAAAAAACTCCCAGTCAGTGCAGCTGGAGGAGGCTACAGCACAAAAACTCCAGTCAGGTCAGTGCAGCCACGGAGGAGGGACTACAGCACAACAAACTCCCAGTCAGTCAGTGCAGCCCGGAGGGGGCTACAGCACAAAAACTCCCAGTCAGTCCAGTGCAGCCACGGAGGGGCTACAGCACAAAGCTCCCAGTCAGTCAGTGCAGCCCCCCACGGTGGGGGCTACAGCACAAAAACTCCCAGTAGTCAGTGCAGCCACGGAGGGGGCTACAGGCACAAAAACACCCAGTCAGTCAGTGCAGCCACGGAGGGGCTACAGCACCAAAAAACTCCCAGACAGTCAGTGCAGCACGGTAGGGGGCTACAGCCAAAAAGTCCCAGTCAGTCAGTGCAGCCACGGAGGAGGCTACAGCACAAAAACTCCCAGTCAGTCAGTGCAGCCACGGAGGAGGCTACAGCACAAAAACTCCCAGTCAGTCAGTGCAGCCACGGAGGAGGCTACAGCACAAAAACTCCCAGTCAGTCAGTGCAGCCACGGAGGAGGCTACAGCACAAAAACTCCCAGTCAGTCAGTGCAGCCACGGAGGAGGCTACAGCACAAAAAACTCCCAGTCAGTCAGTGCAGCCACGGAGGAGGCTACAGCACAAAAAACTCCCAGTCAGTCAGTGCAGCCACGGAGGAGGCTACAGCACAAAAACTCCCAGTCAGTCAGTGCAGCCCACGGAGGAGGCTACAGCACAAAAAACTCCCAGTCAGTCAGTGCAGCCACGGAGGAGGCTACAGCACAAAAAAACTCCAGTCAGTCATGTGCAGCCACGGAGGAGGCTACAGCACAAAAAACTCCCAGTCAGTCGAGTGCAGCCACGGAGGAGGCTACAGCACAAAAACTCCCAGTCAGTCAGTGCAGCCACGGAGGAGGCTACAGCACAAAAACTCCCAGTCAGTCAGTGCAGCCACGGAGGAGGCTACAGCACAAAAACTCCCAGTCTCAGTGCAGCCACGGAGGAGGCTACAGCACAAAAACTCCCAGTCAGTCAGTGCAGCCACGGAGGAGGCTACAGCACAAAAAACTCCCAGTCACAGTGCAGCCACGGAGGAGGCTACAGCACAAAAACTCAGTCAGTCAGTGCAGCCACGGAGGAGGCTACAGCACAAAAACTCCCAGTCAGTGCAGCCACGAGGAGGCTACAGCACAAAAAACTCCCAAGTCAGTGCAGCCACGGAGGAGGCTACAGCACAAAACTCCCAGTCAGTGCAGCCACGGAGGAGGCTACAGCACAAAAACTCCAGTCAGTCAGTTGCAGCCACGGAGGAGGCTACAGCACAAAAACTCCCAGTCAGTCAGTGCAGCCACGGAGGAGGCTACAGCACAAAAACTCCCTTGTCAGTGCAGCCTCGGAGGAGGCTACAGCACAAAAAACTCCCAGTCAGTCAGTGCAGCCACGAGGGGGCTACAGCACAAAAACTCCCAGTCAGTCAGTGCAGCCACGGAGGAGGCTACAGCACAAAAAACTCCCAGTCAGTCAGTGCAGCCACGGAGGAGGCTACAGCACAAAAACTCCCAGTCAGTCAGTGCAGCCACGGAGGAGGCTACAGCACAAAAACTCCCAGTCAGTCAGTGCAGCCACGGAGGAGGCTACAGCACAAAAACTCCCAGTCAGTCAGTGCAGCCACGGAGGAGGCTACAGCACAAAAACTCCCAGTCAGTGCAGCCACGGAGGAGGGCTACAGCACAAAAACTCCAGTCAGTCAGTGCAGCCACGGAGGAGGCTACAGCACAAAAACTCCCAGTCAGTCAGTGCAGCCACGGAGGAGGCTACAGCACAAAAACTCCCAGTCAGTCAGTGCAGCCACGGAGGAGGCTACAGCACAAAAACTCCCAGTCAGTCAGTGCAGCCACGGAGGAGGCTACAGCACAAAAACTCCCAGTCAGTCCAGTGCAGCCACGGAGGAGGCTACAGCACAAAAACTCCCAGTCAGTCAGTGCAGCCACGGAGGAGGCTACAGCACAAAAAACTCCCAGTCAGTCAGTGCAGCCACGGAGGAGGCTACAGCACAAAAACTCCCAGTCAGTCAGTGCAGCCACGGAGGAGGCTACAGCACTAAATAACTCCCAGTCAGTCAGTGCAGCCACGGAGGAGGCTACAGCACAAAAACTCCCAGTCAGTCAGTGCAGCCACGGAGGAGGCTACAGCACAAAAAATCCCAGTCAGTCAGTGCAGCCACGGAGGAGGCTACAGCACAAAAACTCCCAGTCAGTCAGTGCAGCCCACGGAGGCGGCTACAGCACAAAAAACTCCAGTCAGTCAGTGCAGCCACGGAGGAGGCTACAGCACAAAAACTCCCAGTCAGTCAGTGCAGCCACGGAGGAGGCCTACAGCACAAAAACTCCAGTCAGTCAGTGCAGCCACGGAGGAGGCTATCAGCACAAAAACTCCAGTCAGTCAGTGCAGCCACGGAGGAGGCTACAGCACAAAAACTCCCAGTCAGTCAGTGCAGCCACGGAGGAGGCTACAGCACAAAAACCTCCCAGTCAGTCAGTGCTAGCCACGGAGGAGGCTACAGCACAAAAAACTCCCAGTCAGTCAGTGCAGCCACGGAGGAGGCTACAGCACAAAAACTCCCAGTCAGTCAGTGCAGCCACGGAGGAGGCTACAGCACCAAAAACTCCCAGTCAGTCAGTGCAGCCACGGAGGAGGCTACAGCACAAAAACTCCCAGTCAGTCAGTGCAGCCACGGAGGAGGCTACAGCACAAAAACTCCCAGTCAGTCAGTGCAGCCACGGAGGAGGCTACAGCACAAAAACTCCCAGTCAGTCAGTGCAGCCACGGAGGAGGCTACAGCACAAAAAACTCCCAGTCAGTCAGTGCAGCCACGGAGGAGGCTACAGCACAAAAAACTCCCAGTCAGTCAGTGCAGCCACGGAGGAGGCTACAGCACAAAAACTCCCAGTCAGTCAGTGCAGCCACGGAGGAGGCTACAGCACAAAAAACTCCAGTCAGTCAGTGCAGCCACGGAGGAGGCTACAGCACAAAAACTCCCAGTCAGTCAGTGCAGCCACGGAGGAGGCTACAGCACAAAAACTCCCAGTCAGTCAGTGCAGCCACGGAGGAGGCTACAGCACAAAAACTCCAGTCAGTCAGTGCAGCCACGGAGGAGGCTACAGCACAAAAAACTCCCAGTCAGTCAGTGCAGCCACGGAGGGCTACAGCACAACTCCCAGTCAGTCAGTCCACGAGCTACGCACAAACTCCCAGTCAGTCAGTGCAGCCACGGAGGAGGCTACAGCACAAAAAACTCCCAGTCAGTCAGTGCAGCCACGGAGGAGGCTACAGCACAAAAACTCCAGTCAGTCAGTGCAGCCACGGAGGAGGCTACAGCACAAAAACTCCCAGTCAGTCAGTGCAGCCACGGAGGAGGCTACAGCACAAAAACTCCCAGTCAGTCAGTGCAGCCACGGAGGAGGCTACAGCACAAAAACTCCCAGTCAGTCAGTGCAGCCACGGAGGAGGCTACAGCACAAAAACTCCCAGTCAGTCAGTGCAGCCACGGAGGAGGCTACAGCACAAAAACTCCCAGTCAGTCAGTGCAGCCACGGAGGAGGCTACAGCACAAAAACTCCCAGTCAGTCAGTGCAGCCACGGAGGAGGCTACAGCACAAAAACTCCCAGTCAGTCAGTGCAGCCACGGAGGAGGCTACAGCACAAAAACTCCCAGTCAGTCAGTGCAGCCACGGAGGAGGCTACAGCACAAAAAACTCCCAGTCAGTCAGTGCAGCCACGGAGGAGGCTACAGCACAAAAAACTCCCAGTCAGTCAGTGCAGCCACGGAGGAGGCTACAGCACAAAAACTCCCAGTCAGTCAGTGCAGCCACGGAGGAGGCTACAGCACAAAAACTCCCAGTCAGTCAGTGCAGCCACGGAGGAGGCTACAGCACAAAAACTCCCAGTCAGTCAGTGCAGCCACGGAGGAGGCTACAGCACAAAAACTCCCAGTCAGTCAGTGCAGCCACGGAGGAGGCTACAGCACAAAAACTCCCAGTCAGTCAGTGCAGCCACGGAGGAGGCTACAGCACAAAAACTCCCAGTCAGTCAGTGCAGCCACGGAGGAGGGCTACAGCACAAAAAACTCCCAGTCAGTCAGTGCAGCCACGGAGGAGGCTACAGCACAAAAACTCCCAGTCAGTCAGTGCAGCCACGGAGGAGGCTACAGCACAAAAAACTCCCAGTCAGTCAGTGCAGCCCACGGAGGAGGCTACAGCACAAAAACTCCCAGTCCAGTCAGTGCAAGCCACGGAGGAGGCTTCAGCACAAAAAACTCCCAGTCAGTCAGTGCAGCCACGGAGGAGGCTACAGCACAAAAAACTCCCAGTCAGTCAGTGCAGCCACGGAGGAGGCTACAGCACAAAAACTCCCAGTCAGTCAGTGCAGCCACGGAGGAGGCTACAGCACAAAAACTCCCAGTCAGTCAGTGCAGCCACGGAGGAGGCTACAGCACAAAAACTCCCAGTCGTCAGTGCAGCCACGGAGGAGGCTACAGCACAAAAACTCCCAGTCAGTCAGTGCAGCCACGGAGGAGGCTACAGCACAAAAACTCCCAGTCAGTCAGTGCAGCCACGGAGGAGGCTACAGCACAAAAACTCCAGTCAGTCAGTGCAGCCACGGAGGAGGCTACAGCACAAAAACTCCCAGTCAGTCATTGCAGCCACGGAGGAGGCTACAGCACAAAAACTCCCAGTCAGTCAGTGCAGCCACGGAGGAGGGCTACAGCACAAAAACTCCCAGTCAGTCAGTGCAGCCACGGAGGAGGCTACAGCACAAAAACTCCCAGTCAGTCAGTGCAGCCACGGAGGAGGCTACAGCACAAAAACTCCCAGTCAGTCAGTGCAAGCCACGGAGGAGGCTACAGCACAAAAACTCCCAGTCAGTCAGTGCAGCCACGGAGGAGGCTACAGCACAAAAACTCCCAGTCAGTCAGTGCAGCCACGGAGGAGGCTACAGCACAAAAACTCCCAGTCAGTCAGTGCAGCCACGGAGGAGGCTACAGCACAAAAACTCCCAGTCAGTCAGTGCAGCCACGGAGGGAGGCTACAGCACAAAAACTCCCAGTCAGTCAGTGCAGCCACGGAGGAGGCTACAGCACAAAAACTCCCAGTCAGCATGCAGCCACGGAGGAGGCTACAGCACAAAAACTCCCAGTCAGTCAGTGCAGCCACGGAGGAGGCTACAGCACAAAAACTCCCAGTCAGTCAGTGCAGCCACGGAGGAGGCTACAGCACAAAAACTCCCAGTCAGCTCAGTGCAGCCACGGAGGAGGCTACAGCACAAAAAACTCCCAGTCAGTCAGTGCAGCCACGGAGGAGGCTACAGCACAAAACTCCCAGTCAGTCAGTGCAGCCACGGAGGAGGCTACAGCACAAAAACTCCCAGTCAGTCAGAGGCAAGCCACGGAAGGAGGCTACAGCACAAAAACCTCCCGTCAGTCAGTGCAGCCCACGAGGAGGCTACAGCACAAAAACTCCCAGTCAGTCAGTGCAGCCACGGAGGAGGCTACCGCACAAAAACTCCCAGTCAGTCAGTGCAGCCACGGAGGAGGCTACAGCACAAAACACCCAGTCAGTCAGTGCAGCCACGGAGGAGGCTACAGCACAAAAACTCCCAGTCCAGTCAGTGCAGCCACGGAGGAGGCTACAGCACAAAAACTCCCAGTCAGTGCAGCCACGGAGGAGGCTACAGCACAAAAACTCCCAGTCAGTGCAGCCACGGAGGAGGCTACAGCACAAAAACTCCCAGTCAGTGCAGCCACGGAGGAGGCTACAGCACAAAAACTCCCAGTCAGTGCAGCCACGGAGGAGGCTACAGCACAAAAACTCCCAGTCAGTCAGTGCAGCCACGGAGGAGGCTACAGCACAAAAACTCCCAGTCAGTCAGTGCAGCCACGGAGGAGGCTACAGCACAAAAACTCCCAGTCAGTCAGTGCAGCCACGGAGGAGGCTACAGCACAAAAACTCCCAGTCAGTCAGTGCAGCCACGGAGGAGGCTACAGCACAAAAAACTCCCAGTCAGTCAGTGCAGCCACGGAGGAGGCTACAGCACAAAAACTCCCAGTCAGTCAGTGCAGCCACGGAGGAGGCTACAGCACAAAAACTCCCAGTCAGTCAGTGCAGCCACGGAGGAGGCTACAGCACAAAAACTCCCAGTCAGTGCAGCCACGGAGGAGGCTACAGCACAAAAACTCCCAGTCAGTGCAGCCACGGAGGAGGCTACAGCACAAAAACTCCCAGTCAGTCAGTGCAGCCACGGAGGAGGCTACAGCACAAAAACTCCCAGTCAGTCAGTGCAGCCACGGAGGAGGCTACAGCACAAAAACTCCCAGTCAGTGCAGCCACGGAGGAGGCTACAGCACAAAAACTCCCAGTCAGTGCAGCCACGGAGGAGGCTACAGCACAAAAACTCCCAGTCAGTCAGTGCAGCCACGGAGGAGGCTACAGCACAAAAACTCCCAGTCAGTCAGTGCAGCCACGGAGGAGGCTACAGCACAAAAACTCCCAGTCAGTCAGTGCAGCCACGGAGGAGGCTACAGCACAAAAACTCCCAGTCAGTCAGTGCAGCCACGGAGGAGGCTACAGCACAAAAACTCCCAGTCAGTCAGTGCAGCCACGGAGGAGGCTACAGCACAAAAACTCCCAGTCAGTCAGTGCAGCCACGGAGGAGGCTACAGCACAAAAACTCCCAGTCAGTCAGTGCAGCCACGGAGGAGGCTACAGCACAAAAACTCCCAGTCAGTCAGTGCAGCCACGGAGGAGGCTACAGCACAAAAACTCCCAGTCAGTCAGTGCAGCCACGGAGGAGGCTACAGCACAAAAACTCCCAGTCAGTCAGTGCAGCCACGGAGGAGGCTACAGCACAAAAACTCCCAGTCAGTCAGTGCAGCCACGGAGGAGGCTACAGCACAAAAACTCCCAGTCAGTCAGTGCAGCCACGGAGGAGGCTACAGCACAAAAACTCCCAGTCAGTCAGTGCAGCCACGGAGGAGGCTACAGCACAAAAACTCCCAGTCAGTCAGTGCAGCCACGGAGGAGGCTACAGCACAAAAACTCCCAGTCAGTCAGTGCAGCCACGGAGGAGGCTACAGCACAAAAACTCCCAGTCAGTCAGTGCAGCCACGGAGGAGGCTACAGCACAAAAACTCCCAGTCAGTCAGTGCAGCCACGGAGGAGGCTACAGCACAAAAACTCCCAGTCAGTCAGTGCAGCCACGGAGGAGGCTACAGCACAAAAACTCCCAGTCAGTCAGTGCAGCCACGGAGGAGGCTACAGCACAAAAACTCCCAGTCAGTCAGTGCAGCCACGGAGGAGGCTACAGCACAAAAACTCCCAGTCAGTCAGTGCAGCCACGGAGGAGGCTACAGCACAAAAACTCCCAGTCAGTCAGTGCAGCCACGGAGGAGGCTACAGCACAAAAACTCCCAGTCAGTCAGTGCAGCCACGGAGGAGGCTACAGCACAAAAACTCCCAGTCAGTCAGTGCAGCCACGGAGGAGGCTACAGCACAAAAACTCCCAGTCAGTCAGTGCAGCCACGGAGGAGGCTACAGCACAAAAACTCCCAGTCAGTCAGTGCAGCCACGGAGGAGGCTACAGCACAAAAACTCCCAGTCAGTCAGTGCAGCCACGGAGGAGGCTACAGCACAAAAACTCCCAGTCAGTCAGTGCAGCCACGGAGGAGGCTACAGCACAAAAACTCCCAGTCAGTCAGTGCAGCCACGGAGGAGGCTACAGCACAAAAACTCCCAGTCAGTCAGTGCAGCCACGGAGGAGGCTACAGCACAAAAACTCCCAGTCAGTCAGTGCAGCCACGGAGGAGGCTACAGCACAAAAACTCCCAGTCAGTCAGTGCAGCCACGGAGGAGGCTACAGCACAAAAACTCCCAGTCAGTCAGTGCAGCCACGGAGGAGGCTACAGCACAAAAACTCCCAGTCAGTCAGTGCAGCCACGGAGGAGGCTACAGCACAAAAACTCCCAGTCAGTCAGTGCAGCCACGGAGGAGGCTACAGCACAAAAACTCCCAGTCAGTCAGTGCAGCCACGGAGGAGGCTACAGCACAAAAACTCCCAGTCAGTCAGTGCAGCCACGGAGGAGGCTACAGCACAAAAACTCCCAGTCAGTCAGTGCAGCCACGGAGGAGGCTACAGCACAAAAACTCCCAGTCAGTCAGTGCAGCCACGGAGGAGGCTACAGCACAAAAACTCCCAGTCAGTCAGTGCAGCCACGGAGGAGGCTACAGCACAAAAACTCCCAGTCAGTCAGTGCAGCCACGGAGGAGGCTACAGCACAAAAACTCCCAGTCAGTCAGTGCAGCCACGGAGGAGGCTACAGCACAAAAACTCCCAGTCAGTGTGCAGCCACGGAGGAGGCTACAGCACAAAAACTCCCAGTCAGTGCAGCCACGGAGGAGGCTACAGCACAAAAACTCCCAGTCAGTCAGTGCAGCCACGGAGGAGGCTACAGCACAAAAACTCCCAGTCAGTCAGTGCAGCCACGGAGGAGGCTACAGCACAAAAACTCCCAGTCAGTCAGTGCAGCCACGGAGGGGGCTACAGCACAAAAACTCCCAGTCAGTCAGTGCAGCCACGGAGGGGCTACAGCACAAAAACTCCCAGTCAGTCAGTGCAGCCACGGAGGGGCTACAGCACAAAAACTCCCAGTCAGTCAGTGCAGCCACGGAGGGGGCTACAGCACAAAAACTCCCAGTCAGTCAGTGCAGCCACGGAGGGGCTACAGCACAAAAACTCCCAGTCAGTCAGTGCAGCCACGGAGGAGGCTACAGCACAAAAACTCCCAGTCAGTCAGTGCAGCCACGGAGGGGGCTACAGCACAAAAACTCCCAGTCAGTCAGTGCAGCCACGGAGGAGGCTACAGCACAAAAACTCCCAGTCAGTCAGTGCAGCCACGGAGGAGGCTACAGCACAAAAACTCCCAGTCAGTCAGTGCAGCCACGGAGGAGGCTACAGCACAAAAACTCCCAGTCAGTCAGTGCAGCCACGGAGGAGGCTACAGCACAAAAACTCCCAGTCAGTCAGTGCAGCCACGGAGGAGGCTACAGCACAAAAACTCCCAGTCAGTCAGTGCAGCCACGGAGGAGGCTACAGCACAAAAACTCCCAGTCAGTCAGTGCAGCCACGGAGGAGGCTACAGCACAAAAACTCCCAGTCAGTCAGTGCAGCCACGGAGGAGGCTACAGCACAAAAACTCCCAGTCAGTCAGTGCAGCCACGGAGGAGGCTACAGCACAAAAACTCCCAGTCAGTCAGTGCAGCCACGGAGGAGGCTACAGCACAAAAACTCCCAGTCAGTCAGTGCAGCCACGGAGGAGGCTACAGCACAAAAACTCCCAGTCAGTCAGTGCAGCCACGGAGGAGGCTACAGCACAAAAACTCCCAGTCAGTCAGTGCAGCCACGGAGGAGGCTACAGCACAAAAACTCCCAGTCAGTCAGTGCAGCCACGGAGGAGGCTACAGCACAAAAACTCCCAGTCAGTCAGTGCAGCCACGGAGGAGGCTACAGCACAAAAACTCCCAGTCAGTCAGTGCAGCCACGGAGGAGGCTACAGCACAAAAACTCCCAGTCAGTCAGTGCAGCCACGGAGGAGGCTACAGCACAAAAACTCCCAGTCAGTCAGTGCAGCCACGGAGGAGGCTACAGCACAAAAACTCCCAGTCAGTCAGTGCAGCCACGGAGGAGGCTACAGCACAAAAACTCCCAGTCAGTCAGTGCAGCCACGGAGGAGGCTACAGCACAAAAACTCCCAGTCAGTCAGTGCAGCCACGGAGGAGGCTACAGCACAAAAACTCCCAGTCAGTGCAGCCACGGAGGAGGCTACAGCACAAAAACTCCCAGTCAGTGTAGCCACGGAGGAGGCTACAGCACAAAAACTCCCAGTCAGTGCAGCCACGGAGGAGGCTACAGCACAAAAACTCCCAGTCAGTCAGTGCAGCCACGGAGGAGGCTACAGCACAAAAACTCCCAGTCAGTCAGTGCAGCCACGGAGGGGGCTACAGCACAAAAACTCCCAGTCAGTCAGTGCAGCCACGGAGGGGGCTACAGCACAAAAACTCCCAGTCAGTCAGTGCAGCCACGGAGGGGGCTACAGCACAAAAACTCCCAGTCAGTCAGTGCAGCCACGGAGGGGGCTACAGCACAAAAACTCCAGTCAGTCAGTGCAGCCACGGAGGGGGCTACAGCACAAAAACTCCCAGTCAGTCAGTGCAGCCACGGAGGGGCTACAGCACAAAAACTCCCAGTCAGTCAGTGCAGCCACGGAGGGGGCTACAGCACAAAAACTCCCAGTCAGTCAGTGCAGCCACGGAGGGGGCTACAGCACAAAAACTCCCAGTCAGTCAGTGCAGCCACGGAGGGGGCTACAGCACAAAAACTCCCAGTCAGTCAGTGCAGCCACGGAGGAGGCTACAGCACAAAAACTCCCAGTCAGTCAGTGCAGCCACGGAGGAGGCTACAGCACAAAAACTCCCAGTCAGTGCAGCCACGGAGGAGGCTACAGCACAAAAACTCCCAGTCAGTGCAGCCACGGAGGAGGCTACAGCACAAAAACTCCCAGTCAGTGCAGCCACGGAGGAGGCTACAGCACAAAAACTCCCAGTCAGTGCAGCCACGGAGGAGGCTACAGCACAAAAACTCCCAGTCAGTGCAGCCACGGAGGAGGCTACAGCACAAAAACTCCCAGTCAGTGCAGCCACGGAGGAGGCTACAGCACAAAAACTCCCAGTCAGTGCAGCCACGGAGGAGGCTACAGCACAAAAACTCCCAGTCAGTCAGTGCAGCCACGGAGGAGGCTACAGCACAAAAACTCCCAGTCAGTCAGTGCAGCCACGGAGGAGGCTACAGCACAAAAACTCCCAGTCAGTCAGTGCAGCCACGGAGGAGGCTACAGCACAAAAACTCCCAGTCAGTCAGTGCAGCCACGGAGGAGGCTACAGCACAAAAACTCCCAGTCAGTCAGTGCAGCCACGGAGGAGGCTACAGCACAAAAAACTCCCAGTCAGTCAGTGCAGCCACGGAGGAGGCTACAGCACAAAAAAACCCAGTCAGTCAGTGCAGCCACGGAGGAGGCTACAGCACAAAAACTCCCAGTCAGTCAGTGCAGCCACGGAGGAGGCTACAGCACAAAAAACTCCCAGTCAGTCAGTGCAGCCACGGAGGAGGCTACAGCACAAAAACTCCCAGTCAGTCAGTGCAGCCACGGAGGAGGCTACAGCACAAAAAATCCCAGTCAGTGCAGCCACGGAGGAGGCTACAGCACAAAAACTCCCAGTCAGTGCAGCCACGGAGGAGGCTACAGCACAAAAACTCCCAGTCAGTCAGTGCAGCCACGGAGGAGGCTACAGCACAAAAACTCCCAGTCAGTCAGTGCAGCCACGGAGGAGGCTACAGCACAAAAACTCCCAGTCAGTCAGTGCAGCCACGGAGGAGGCTACAGCACAAAAACTCCCAGTCAGTCAGTGCAGCCACGGAGGAGGCTACAGCACAAAAACTCCCAGTCAGTCAGTGCAGCCACGGAGGAGGCTACAGCACAAAAACTCCCAGTCAGTCAGTGCAGCCACGGAGGAGGCTACAGCACAAAAACTCCCAGTCAGTCAGTGCAGCCACGGAGGAGGCTACAGCACAAAAACTCCCAGTCAGTCAGTGCAGCCACGGAGGAGGCTACAGCACAAAAACTCCCAGTCAGTCAGTGCAGCCACGGAGGAGGCTACAGCACAAAAACTCCCAGTCAGTCAGTGCAGCCACGGAGGAGGCTACAGCACAAAAACTCCCAGTCAGTCAGTGCAGCCACGGAGGAGGCTACAGCACAAAAACTCCCAGTCAGTCAGTGCAGCCACGGAGGAGGCTACAGCACAAAAACTCCCAGTCAGTCAGTGCAGCCACGGAGGAGGCTACAGCACAAAAACTCCCAGTCAGTCAGTGCAGCCACGGAGGAGGCTACAGCACAAAAACTCCCAGTCAGTCAGTGCAGCCACGGAGGAGGCTACAGCACAAAAACTCCCAGTCAGTCAGTGCAGCCACGGAGGAGGCTACAGCACAAAAACTCCCAGTCAGTCAGTGCAGCCACGGAGGAGGCTACAGCACAAAAACTCCCAGTCAGTCAGTGCAGCCACGGAGGAGGCTACAGCACAAAAACTCCCAGTCAGTCAGTGCAGCCACGGAGGAGGCTACAGCACAAAAACTCCCAGTCAGTCAGTGCAGCCACGGAGGAGGCTACAGCACAAAAACTCCCAGTCAGTCAGTGCAGCCACGGAGGAGGCTACAGCACAAAAACTCCCAGTCAGTCAGTGCAGCCACGGAGGAGGCTACAGCACAAAAACTCCCAGTCAGTCAGTGCAGCCACGGAGGAGGCTACAGCACAAAAACTCCCAGTCAGTCAGTGCAGCCACGGAGGAGGCTACAGCACAAAAACTCCCAGTCAGTCAGTGCAGCCACGGAGGAGGCTACAGCACAAAAACTCCCAGTCAGTCAGTGCAGCCACGGAGGAGGCTACAGCACAAAAACTCCCAGTCAGTCAGTGCAGCCACGGAGGAGGCTACAGCACAAAAACTCCCAGTCAGTCAGTGCAGCCACGGAGGAGGCTACAGCACAAAAACTCCCAGTCAGTCAGTGCAGCCACGGAGGAGGCTACAGCACAAAAACTCCCAGTCAGTCAGTGCAGCCACGGAGGAGGCTACAGCACAAAAACTCCCAGTCAGTCAGTGCAGCCACGGAGGAGGCTACAGCACAAAAACTCCCAGTCAGTCAGTGCAGCCACGGAGGAGGCTACAGCACAAAAACTCCCAGTCAGTCAGTGCAGCCACGGAGGAGGCTACAGCACAAAAACTCCCAGTCAGTCAGTGCAGCCACGGAGGAGGCTACAGCACAAAAACTCCCAGTCAGTCAGTGCAGCCACGGAGGAGGCTACAGCACAAAAACTCCCAGTCAGTCAGTGCAGCCACGGAGGAGGCTACAGCACAAAAACTCCCAGTCAGTCAGTGCAGCCACGGAGGAGGCTACAGCACAAAAACTCCCAGTCAGTCAGTGCAGCCACGGAGGAGGCTACAGCACAAAAACTCCCAGTCAGTCAGTGCAGCCACGGAGGAGGCTACAGCACAAAAACTCCCAGTCAGTCAGTGCAGCCACGGAGGAGGCTACAGCACAAAAACTCCCAGTCAGTCAGTGCAGCCACGGAGGAGGCTACAGCACAAAAACTCCCAGTCAGTCAGTGCAGCCACGGAGGAGGCTACAGCACAAAAACTCCCAGTCAGTCAGTGCAGCCACGGAGGAGGCTACAGCACAAAAACTCCCAGTCAGTCAGTGCAGCCACGGAGGAGGCTACAGCACAAAAACTCCCAGTCAGTCAGTGCAGCCACGGAGGAGGCTACAGCACAAAAACTCCCAGTCAGTCAGTGCAGCCACGGAGGAGGCTACAGCACAAAAACTCCCAGTCAGTCAGTGCAGCCACGGAGGAGGCTACAGCACAAAAACTCCCAGTCAGTCAGTGCAGCCACGGAGGAGGCTACAGCACAAAAACTCCCAGTCAGTCAGTGCAGCCACGGAGGAGGCTACAGCACAAAAACTCCCAGTCAGTCAGTGCAGCCACGGAGGAGGCTACAGCACAAAAACTCCCAGTCAGTCAGTGCAGCCACGGAGGAGGCTACAGCACAAAAACTCCCAGTCAGTCAGTGCAGCCACGGAGGAGGCTACAGCACAAAAACTCCCAGTCAGTCAGTGCAGCCACGGAGGAGGCTACAGCACAAAAACTCCCAGTCAGTCAGTGCAGCCACGGAGGAGGCTACAGCACAAAAACTCCCAGTCAGTCAGTGCAGCCACGGAGGAGGCTACAGCACAAAAACTCCCAGTCAGTCAGTGCAGCCACGGAGGAGGCTACAGCACAAAAACTCCCAGTCAGTCAGTGCAGCCACGGAGGAGGCTACAGCACAAAAACTCCCAGTCAGTCAGTGCAGCCACGGAGGAGGCTACAGCACAAAAACTCCCAGTCAGTCAGTGCAGCCACGGAGGAGGCTACAGCACAAAAACTCCCAGTCAGTCAGTGCAGCCACGGAGGAGGCTACAGCACAAAAACTCCCAGTCAGTCAGTGCAGCCACGGAGGAGGCTACAGCACAAAAACTCCCAGTCAGTCAGTGCAGCCACGGAGGAGGCTACAGCACAAAAACTCCCAGTCAGTCAGTGCAGCCACGGAGGAGGCTACAGCACAAAAACTCCCAGTCAGTCAGTGCAGCCACGGAGGAGGCTACAGCACAAAAACTCCCAGTCAGTCAGTGCAGCCACGGAGGAGGCTACAGCACAAAAACTCCCAGTCAGTCAGTGCAGCCACGGAGGAGGCTACAGCACAAAAACTCCCAGTCAGTCAGTGCAGCCACGGAGGAGGCTACAGCACAAAAACTCCCAGTCAGTCAGTGCAGCCACGGAGGAGGCTACAGCACAAAAACTCCCAGTCAGTCAGTGCAGCCACGGAGGAGGCTACAGCACAAAAACTCCCAGTCAGTCAGTGCAGCCACGGAGGAGGCTACAGCACAAAAACTCCCAGTCAGTGCAGCCACGGAGGAGGCTACAGCACAAAAACTCCCAGTCAGTGCAGCCACGGAGGAGGCTACAGCACAAAAACTCCCAGTCAGTCAGTGCAGCCACGGAGGAGGCTACAGCACAAAAACTCCCAGTCAGTCAGTGCAGCCACGGAGGAGGCTACAGCACAAAAACTCCCAGTCAGTGCAGCCACGGAGGAGGCTACAGCACAAAAACTCCCAGTCAGTGCAGCCACGGAGGAGGCTACAGCACAAAAACTCCCAGTCAGTCAGTGCAGCCACGGAGGAGGCTACAGCACAAAAACTCCCAGTCAGTCAGTGCAGCCACGGAGGAGGCTACAGCACAAAAACTCCCAGTCAGTCAGTGCAGCCACGGAGGAGGCTACAGCACAAAAACTCCCAGTCAGTCAGTGCAGCCACGGAGGAGGCTACAGCACAAAAACTCCCAGTCAGTCAGTGCAGCCACGGAGGAGGCTACAGCACAAAAACTCCCAGTCAGTCAGTGCAGCCACGGAGGAGGCTACAGCACAAAAACTCCCAGTCAGTCAGTGCAGCCACGGAGGAGGCTACAGCACAAAAACTCCCAGTCAGTCAGTGCAGCCACGGAGGAGGCTACAGCACAAAAACTCCCAGTCAGTCAGTGCAGCCACGGAGGAGGCTACAGCACAAAAACTCCCAGTCAGTCAGTGCAGCCACGGAGGAGGCTACAGCACAAAAACTCCCAGTCAGTCAGTGCAGCCACGGAGGAGGCTACAGCACAAAAACTCCCAGTCAGTCAGTGCAGCCACGGAGGAGGCTACAGCACAAAAACTCCCAGTCAGTCAGTGCAGCCACGGAGGAGGCTACAGCACAAAAACTCCCAGTCAGTCAGTGCAGCCACGGAGGAGGCTACAGCACAAAAACTCCCAGTCAGTCAGTGCAGCCACGGAGGAGGCTACAGCACAAAAACTCCCAGTCAGTCAGTGCAGCCACGGAGGAGGCTACAGCACAAAAACTCCCAGTCAGTCAGTGCAGCCACGGAGGAGGCTACAGCACAAAAACTCCCAGTCAGTCAGTGCAGCCACGGAGGAGGCTACAGCACAAAAACTCCCAGTCAGTCAGTGCAGCCACGGAGGAGGCTACAGCACAAAAACTCCCAGTCAGTCAGTGCAGCCACGGAGGAGGCTACAGCACAAAAACTCCCAGTCAGTCAGTGCAGCCACGGAGGAGGCTACAGCACAAAAACTCCCAGTCAGTCAGTGCAGCCACGGAGGAGGCTACAGCACAAAAACTCCCAGTCAGTCAGTGCAGCCACGGAGGAGGCTACAGCACAAAAACTCCCAGTCAGTCAGTGCAGCCACGGAGGAGGCTACAGCACAAAAACTCCCAGTCAGTCAGTGCAGCCACGGAGGAGGCTACAGCACAAAAACTCCCAGTCAGTCAGTGCAGCCACGGAGGAGGCTACAGCACAAAAACTCCCAGTCAGTCAGTGCAGCCACGGAGGAGGCTACAGCACAAAAACTCCCAGTCAGTCAGTGCAGCCACGGAGGAGGCTACAGCACAAAAACTCCCAGTCAGTCAGTGCAGCCACGGAGGAGGCTACAGCACAAAAACTCCCAGTCAGTCAGTGCAGCCACGGAGGAGGCTACAGCACAAAAACTCCCAGTCAGTCAGTGCAGCCACGGAGGAGGCTACAGCACAAAAACTCCCAGTCAGTCAGTGCAGCCACGGAGGAGGCTACAGCACAAAAACTCCCAGTCAGTCAGTGCAGCCACGGAGGAGGCTACAGCACAAAAACTCCCAGTCAGTCAGTGCAGCCACGGAGGAGGCTACAGCACAAAAACTCCCAGTCAGTCAGTGCAGCCACGGAGGAGGCTACAGCACAAAAACTCCCAGTCAGTCAGTGCAGCCACGGAGGAGGCTACAGCACAAAAACTCCCAGTCAGTCAGTGCAGCCACGGAGGAGGCTACAGCACAAAAACTCCCAGTCAGTCAGTGCAGCCACGGAGGAGGCTACAGCACAAAAACTCCCAGTCAGTCAGTGCAGCCACGGAGGAGGCTACAGCACAAAAACTCCCAGTCAGTCAGTGCAGCCACGGAGGAGGCTACAGCACAAAAACTCCCAGTCAGTCAGTGCAGCCACGGAGGAGGCTACAGCACAAAAACTCCCAGTCAGTCAGTGCAGCCACGGAGGAGGCTACAGCACAAAAACTCCCAGTCAGTCAGTGCAGCCACGGAGGAGGCTACAGCACAAAAACTCCCAGTCAGTCAGTGCAGCCACGGAGGAGGCTACAGCACAAAAACTCCCAGTCAGTGCAGCCACGGAGGAGGCTACAGCACAAAAACTCCCAGTCAGTGCAGCCACGGAGGAGGCTACAGCACAAAAACTCCCAGTCAGTCAGTGCAGCCACGGAGGAGGCTACAGCACAAAAACTCCCAGTCAGTCAGTGCAGCCACGGAGGAGGCTACAGCACAAAAACTCCCAGTCAGTCAGTGCAGCCACGGAGGAGGCTACAGCACAAAAACTCCCAGTCAGTCAGTGCAGCCACGGAGGAGGCTACAGCACAAAAACTCCCAGTCAGTCAGTGCAGCCACGGAGGGGCTACAGCACAAAAACTCCCAGTCAGTCAGTGCAGCCACGGAGGGGGCTACAGCACAAAAACTCCCAGTCAGTCAGTGCAGCCACGGAGGGGGCTACAGCACAAAAACTCCCAGTCAGTCAGTGCAGCCACGGAGGGGGCTACAGCACAAAAACTCCCAGTCAGTCAGTGCAGCCACGGAGGGGGCTACAGCACAAAAACTCCCAGTCAGTCAGTGCAGCCACGGAGGGGGCTACAGCACAAAAACTCCCAGTCAGTCAGTGCAGCCACGGAGGGGGCTACAGCACAAAAACTCCCAGTCAGTCAGTGCAGCCACGGAGGGGGCTACAGCACAAAAACTCCCAGTCAGTCAGTGCAGCCACGGAGGGGGCTACAGCACAAAAACTCCCAGTCAGTCAGTGCAGCCACGGAGGAGGCTACAGCACAAAAACTCCCAGTCAGTCAGTGCAGCCACGGAGGAGGCTACAGCACAAAAACTCCCAGTCAGTGCAGCCACGGAGGAGGCTACAGCACAAAAACTCACAGTCAGTGCAGCCACGGAGGAGGCTACAGCACAAAAACTCCCAGTCAGTGCAGCCACGGAGGAGGCTACAGCACAAAAACTCCCAGTCAGTGCAGCCACGGAGGAGGCTACAGCACAAAAACTCCCAGTCAGTGCAGCCACGGAGGAGGCTACAGCACAAAAACTCCCAGTCAGTGCAGCCACGGAGGAGGCTACAGCACAAAAACTCCCAGTCAGTCAGTGCAGCCACGGAGGAGGCTACAGCACAAAAACTCCCAGTCAGTCAGTGCAGCCACGGAGGAGGCTACAGCACAAAAACTCCCAGTCAGTCAGTGCAGCCACGGAGGAGGCTACAGCACAAAAACTCCCAGTCAGTCAGTGCAGCCACGGAGGAGGCTACAGCACAAAAACTCCCAGTCAGTCAGTGCAGCCACGGAGGAGGCTACAGCACAAAAAACTCCCAGTCAGTCAGTGCAGCCACGGAGGAGGCTACAGCACAAAAACTCCCAGTCAGTCAGTGCAGCCACGGAGGAGGCTACAGCACAAAAAACTCCCAGTCAGTCAGTGCAGCCACGGAGGAGGCTACAGCACAAAAAACTCCCAGTCAGTCAGTGCAGCCACGGAGGAGGCTACAGCACAAAAAACTCCCAGTCAGTCAGTGCAGCCACGGAGGAGGCTACAGCACAAAAACTCCCAGTCAGTGCAGCCACGGAGGAGGCTACAGCACAAAAACTCCCAGTCAGTGCAGCCACGGAGGAGGCTACAGCACAAAAACTCCCAGTCAGTCAGTGCAGCCACGGAGGAGGCTACAGCACAAAAACTCCCAGTCAGTGCAGCCACGGAGGAGGCTACAGCACAAAAACTCCCAGTCAGTCAGTGCAGCCACGGAGGAGGCTACAGCACAAAAACTCCCAGTCAGTCAGTGCAGCCACGGAGGAGGCTACAGCACAAAAACTCCCAGTCAGTCAGTGCAGCCACGGAGGAGGCTACAGCACAAAAACTCCCAGTCAGTCAGTGCAGCCACGGAGGAGGCTACAGCACAAAAACTCCCAGTCAGTCAGTGCAGCCACGGAGGAGGCTACAGCACAAAAACTCCCAGTCAGTCAGTGCAGCCACGGAGGAGGCTACAGCACAAAAACTCCCAGTCAGTCAGTGCAGCCACGGAGGAGGCTACAGCACAAAAACTCCCAGTCAGTCAGTGCAGCCACGGAGGAGGCTACAGCACAAAAACTCCCAGTCAGTCAGTGCAGCCACGGAGGAGGCTACAGCACAAAAACTCCCAGTCAGTCAGTGCAGCCACGGAGGAGGCTACAGCACAAAAACTCCCAGTCAGTCAGTGCAGCCACGGAGGAGGCTACAGCACAAAAACTCCCAGTCAGTCAGTGCAGCCACGGAGGAGGCTACAGCACAAAAACTCCCAGTCAGTCAGTGCAGCCACGGAGGAGGCTACAGCACAAAAACTCCCAGTCAGTCAGTGCAGCCACGGAGGAGGCTACAGCACAAAAACTCCCAGTCAGTCAGTGCAGCCACGGAGGAGGCTACAGCACAAAAACTCCCAGTCAGTCAGTGCAGCCACGGAGGAGGCTACAGCACAAAAACTCCCAGTCAGTCAGTGCAGCCACGGAGGAGGCTACAGCACAAAAACTCCCAGTCAGTCAGTGCAGCCACGGAGGAGGCTACAGCACAAAAACTCCCAGTCAGTCAGTGCAGCCACGGAGGAGGCTACAGCACAAAAACTCCCAGTCAGTCAGTGCAGCCACGGAGGAGGCTACAGCACAAAAACTCCCAGTCAGTCAGTGCAGCCACGGAGGAGGCTACAGCACAAAAACTCCCAGTCAGTCAGTGCAGCCACGGAGGAGGCTACAGCACAAAAACTCCCAGTCAGTCAGTGCAGCCACGGAGGAGGCTACAGCACAAAAACTCCCAGTCAGTCAGTGCAGCCACGGAGGAGGCTACAGCACAAAAACTCCCAGTCAGTCAGTGCAGCCACGGAGGAGGCTACAGCACAAAAACTCCCAGTCAGTCAGTGCAGCCACGGAGGAGGCTACAGCACAAAAACTCCCAGTCAGTCAGTGCAGCCACGGAGGAGGCTACAGCACAAAAACTCCCAGTCAGTCAGTGCAGCCACGGAGGAGGCTACAGCACAAAAACTCCCAGTCAGTCAGTGCAGCCACGGAGGAGGCTACAGCACAAAAACTCCCAGTCAGTCAGTGCAGCCACGGAGGAGGCTACAGCACAAAAACTCCCAGTCAGTCAGTGCAGCCACGGAGGAGGCTACAGCACAAAAACTCCCAGTCAGTCAGTGCAGCCACGGAGGAGGCTACAGCACAAAAACTCCCAGTCAGTCAGTGCAGCCACGGAGGAGGCTACAGCACAAAAACTCCCAGTCAGTCAGTGCAGCCACGGAGGAGGCTACAGCACAAAAACTCCCAGTCAGTCAGTGCAGCCACGGAGGAGGCTACAGCACAAAAACTCCCAGTCAGTCAGTGCAGCCACGGAGGAGGCTACAGCACAAAAACTCCCAGTCAGTCAGTGCAGCCACGGAGGAGGCTACAGCACAAAAACTCCCAGTCAGTCAGTGCAGCCACGGAGGAGGCTACAGCACAAAAACTCCCAGTCAGTCAGTGCAGCCACGGAGGAGGCTACAGCACAAAAACTCCCAGTCAGTCAGTGCAGCCACGGAGGAGGCTACAGCACAAAAACTCCCAGTCAGTCAGTGCAGCCACGGAGGAGGCTACAGCACAAAAACTCCCAGTCAGTCAGTGCAGCCACGGAGGAGGCTACAGCACAAAAACTCCCAGTCAGTCAGTGCAGCCACGGAGGAGGCTACAGCACAAAAACTCCCAGTCAGTCAGTGCAGCCACGGAGGAGGCTACAGCACAAAAACTCCCAGTCAGTCAGTGCAGCCACGGAGGAGGCTACAGCACAAAAACTCCCAGTCAGTCAGTGCAGCCACGGAGGAGGCTACAGCACAAAAACTCCCAGTCAGTCAGTGCAGCCACGGAGGAGGCTACAGCACAAAAACTCCCAGTCAGTCAGTGCAGCCACGGAGGAGGCTACAGCACAAAAACTCCCAGTCAGTCAGTGCAGCCACGGAGGAGGCTACAGCACAAAAACTCCCAGTCAGTCAGTGCAGCCACGGAGGAGGCTACAGCACAAAAACTCCCAGTCAGTCAGTGCAGCCACGGAGGAGGCTACAGCACAAAAACTCCCAGTCAGTCAGTGCAGCCACGGAGGAGGCTACAGCACAAAAACTCCCAGTCAGTCAGTGCAGCCACGGAGGAGGCTACAGCACAAAAACTCCCAGTCAGTCAGTGCAGCCACGGAGGAGGCTACAGCACAAAAACTCCCAGTCAGTCAGTGCAGCCACGGAGGAGGCTACAGCACAAAAACTCCCAGTCAGTCAGTGCAGCCACGGAGGAGGCTACAGCACAAAAACTCCCAGTCAGTCAGTGCAGCCACGGAGGAGGCTACAGCACAAAAACTCCCAGTCAGTCAGTGCAGCCACGGAGGAGGCTACAGCACAAAAACTCCCAGTCAGTCAGTGCAGCCACGGAGGAGGCTACAGCACAAAAACTCCCAGTCAGTCAGTGCAGCCACGGAGGAGGCTACAGCACAAAAACTCCCAGTCAGTCAGTGCAGCCACGGAGGAGGCTACAGCACAAAAACTCCCAGTCAGTGCAGCCACGGAGGAGGCTACAGCACAAAAACTCCCAGTCAGTGCAGCCACGGAGGAGGCTACAGCACAAAAACTCCCAGTCAGTGCAGCCACGGAGGAGGCTACAGCACAAAAACTCCCAGTCAGTCAGTGCAGCCACGGAGGAGGCTACAGCACAAAAACTCCCAGTCAGTGCAGCCACGGAGGAGGCTACAGCACAAAAACTCCCAGTCAGTCAGTGCAGCCACGGAGGAGGCTACAGCACAAAAACTCCCAGTCAGTCAGTGCAGCCACGGAGGAGGCTACAGCACAAAAACTCCCAGTCAGTCAGTGCAGCCACGGAGGAGGCTACAGCACAAAAACTCCCAGTCAGTCAGTGCAGCCACGGAGGAGGCTACAGCACAAAAACTCCCAGTCAGTCAGTGCAGCCACGGAGGAGGCTACAGCACAAAAACTCCCAGTCAGTCAGTGCAGCCACGGAGGAGGCTACAGCACAAAAACTCCCAGTCAGTCAGTGCAGCCACGGAGGAGGCTACAGCACAAAAACTCCCAGTCAGTCAGTGCAGCCACGGAGGAGGCTACAGCACAAAAACTCCCAGTCAGTCAGTGCAGCCACGGAGGAGGCTACAGCACAAAAACTCCCAGTCAGTCAGTGCAGCCACGGAGGAGGCTACAGCACAAAAACTCCCAGTCAGTCAGTGCAGCCACGGAGGAGGCTACAGCACAAAAACTCCCAGTCAGTCAGTGCAGCCACGGAGGAGGCTACAGCACAAAAACTCCCAGTCAGTCAGTGCAGCCACGGAGGAGGCTACAGCACAAAAACTCCCAGTCAGTCAGTGCAGCCACGGAGGAGGCTACAGCACAAAAACTCCCAGTCAGTCAGTGCAGCCACGGAGGAGGCTACAGCACAAAAACTCCCAGTCAGTCAGTGCAGCCACGGAGGAGGCTACAGCACAAAAACTCCCAGTCAGTGCAGCCACGGAGGAGGCTACAGCACAAAAACTCCCACTCAGTCAGTGCAGCCACGGAGGAGGCTACAGCACAAAAACTCCCAGTCAGTCAGTGCAGCCACGGAGGAGGCTACAGCACAAAAACTCCCAGTCAGTGCAGCCACGGAGGAGGCTACAGCACAAAAACTCCCAGTCAGTGCAGCCACGGAGGAGGCTACAGCACAAAAACTCCCAGTCAGTCAGTGCAGCCACGGAGGAGGCTACAGCACAAAAACTCCCAGTCAGTGCAGCCACGGAGGAGGCTACAGCACAAAAACTCCCAGTCAGTCAGTGCAGCCACGGAGGAGGCTACAGCACAAAAACTCCCAGTCAGTCAGTGCAGCCACGGAGGAGGCTACAGCACAAAAACTCCCAGTCAGTCAGTGCAGCCACGGAGGAGGCTACAGCACAAAAACTCCCAGTCAGTCAGTGCAGCCACGGAGGAGGCTACAGCACAAAAACTCCCAGTCAGTCAGTGCAGCCACGGAGGAGGCTACAGCACAAAAACTCCCAGTCAGTCAGTGCAGCCACGGAGGAGGCTACAGCACAAAAACTCCCAGTCAGTCAGTGCAGCCACGGAGGAGGCTACAGCACAAAAACTCCCAGTCAGTCAGTGCAGCCACGGAGGAGGCTACAGCACAAAAACTCCCAGTCAGTCAGTGCAGCCACGGAGGAGGCTACAGCACAAAAACTCCCAGTCAGTCAGTGCAGCCACGGAGGAGGCTACAGCACAAAAACTCCCAGTCAGTCAGTGCAGCCACGGAGGAGGCTACAGCACAAAAACTCCCAGTCAGTCAGTGCAGCCACGGAGGAGGCTACAGCACAAAAACTCCCAGTCAGTCAGTGCAGCCACGGAGGAGGCTACAGCACAAAAACTCCCAGTCAGTCAGTGCAGCCACGGAGGAGGCTACAGCACAAAAACTCCCAGTCAGTCAGTGCAGCCACGGAGGAGGCTACAGCACAAAAACTCCCAGTCAGTCAGTGCAGCCACGGAGGAGGCTACAGCACAAAAACTCCCAGTCAGTCAGTGCAGCCACGGAGGAGGCTACAGCACAAAAACTCCCAGTCAGTGCAGCCACGGAGGAGGCTACAGCACAAAAACTCCCAGTCAGTGCAGCCACGGAGGAGGCTACAGCACAAAAACTCCCAGTCAGTCAGTGCAGCCACGGAGGAGGCTACAGCACAAAAACTCCCAGTCAGTGCAGCCACGGAGGAGGCTACAGCACAAAAACTCCCAGTCAGTCAGTGCAGCCACGGAGGAGGCTACAGCACAAAAACTCCCAGTCAGTCAGTGCAGCCACGGAGGAGGCTACAGCACAAAAACTCCCAGTCAGTCAGTGCAGCCACGGAGGAGGCTACAGCACAAAAACTCCCAGTCAGTCAGTGCAGCCACGGAGGAGGCTACAGCACAAAAACTCCCAGTCAGTCAGTGCAGCCACGGAGGAGGCTACAGCACAAAAACTCCCAGTCAGTCAGTGCAGCCACGGAGGAGGCTACAGCACAAAAACTCCCAGTCAGTCAGTGCAGCCACGGAGGAGGCTACAGCACAAAAACTCCCAGTCAGTCAGTGCAGCCACGGAGGAGGCTACAGCACAAAAACTCCCAGTCAGTCAGTGCAGCCACGGAGGAGGCTACAGCACAAAAACTCCCAGTCAGTCAGTGCAGCCACGGAGGAGGCTACAGCACAAAAACTCCCAGTCAGTCAGTGCAGCCACGGAGGAGGCTACAGCACAAAAACTCCCAGTCAGTCAGTGCAGCCACGGAGGAGGCTACAGCACAAAAACTCCCAGTCAGTCAGTGCAGCCACGGAGGAGGCTACAGCACAAAAACTCCCAGTCAGTCAGTGCAGCCACGGAGGAGGCTACAGCACAAAAACTCCCAGTCAGTCAGTGCAGCCACGGAGGAGGCTACAGCACAAAAACTCCCAGTCAGTCAGTGCAGCCACGGAGGAGGCTACAGCACAAAAACTCCCAGTCAGTCAGTGCAGCCACGGAGGAGGCTACAGCACAAAAACTCCCAGTCAGTCAGTGCAGCCACGGAGGAGGCTACAGCACAAAAACTCCCAGTCAGTGCAGCCACGGAGGAGGCTACAGCACAAAAACTCCCAGTCAGTGCAGCCACGGAGGAGGCTACAGCACAAAAACTCCCAGTCAGTGCAGCCACGGAGGAGGCTACAGCACAAAAACTCCCAGTCAGTCAGTGCAGCCACGGAGGAGGCTACAGCACAAAAACTCCCAGTCAGTCAGTGCAGCCACGGAGGAGGCTACAGCACAAAAACTCCCAGTCAGTCAGTGCAGCCACGGAGGAGGCTACAGCACAAAAACTCCCAGTCAGTCAGTGCAGCCACGGAGGAGGCTACAGCACAAAAACTCCCAGTCAGTCAGTGCAGCCACGGAGGGGGCTACAGCACAAAAACTCCCAGTCAGTCAGTGCAGCCACGGAGGGGGCTACAGCACAACAACTCCCAGTCAGTCAGTGCAGTCACGGAGGGGGCTACAGCACAAAAACTCCCAGTCAGTCAGTGCAGCCACGGAGGGGGCTACAGCACAAAAACTCCCAGTCAGTCAGTGCAGCCACGGAGGGGGCTACAGCACAAAAACTCCCAGTCAGTCAGTGCAGCCACGGAGGGGGCTACAGCACAAAAACTCCCAGTCAGTCAGTGCAGCCACGGAGGGGGCTACAGCACAAAAACTCCCAGTCAGTCAGTGCAGCCACGGAGGGGGCTACAGCACAAAAACTCCCAGTCAGTCAGTGCAGCCACGGAGGAGGCTACAGCACAAAAACTCCCAGTCAGTCAGTGCAGCCACGGAGGAGGCTACAGCACAAAAACTCCCAGTCAGTGCAGCCACGGAGGAGGCTACAGCACAAAAACTCCCAGTCAGTGCAGCCACGGAGGAGGCTACAGCACAAAAACTCCCAGTCAGTGCAGCCACGGAGGAGGCTACAGCACAAAAACTCCCAGTCAGTCAGTGCAGCCACGGAGGAGGCTACAGCACAAAAACTCCCAGTCAGTCAGTGCAGCCACGGAGGAGGCTACAGCACAAAAACTCCCAGTCAGTCAGTGCAGCCACGGAGGAGGCTACAGCACAAAAACTCCCAGTCAGTCAGTGCAGCCACGGAGGAGGCTACAGCACAAAAACTCCCAGTCAGTCAGTGCAGCCACGGAGGAGGCTACAGCACAAAAAACTCCCAGTCAGTCAGTGCAGCCACGGAGGAGGCTACAGCACAAAAAACTCCCAGTCAGTCAGTGCAGCCACGGAGGAGGCTACAGCACAAAAAACTCCCAGTCAGTCAGTGCAGCCACGGAGGAGGCTACAGCACAAAAAACTCCCAGTCAGTCAGTGCAGCCACGGAGGAGGCTACAGCACAAAAAACTCCCAGTCAGTCAGTGCCAGCCACGGAGGAGGCCATACAGCACAAAAACTCACAGTCAGTGCAGCCACGGAGGAGGCTACAGCACAAAACTCCCAGTCAGTCTGCAGCACGAGGAGGCTACAGCACAAAAACTCCCAGTCAGTCAGTGCTCTGCACGGAGGTGGCTACAGCACAAAAACTCCCAGTCAGTCAGTGCAAGCCACGGAGGAGGCTACAGCACAAAAAACTCCCAGTCTGTCAGTGCAGCCACGGAGGAGGCTACAGCACAAAAACTCCAGTCAGTCAGAGCAGCCACGGAGGAGGCTACAGACAAAAAATCCCAGTCAGAGTGCAGCCCCGGAGGAGGCTACAGCACAAAAACTCCAGTCAGTCAGTGCAGCCCCGGAGGAGGCTACAGCACAAAAATCCCAGTCAGTCAGTGCAGCCACGGAGGAGGCTACAGCACAAAACTCGTCCCAGTCAGTGCAGCCACGGAGGAGGCTACAGCACAAAAACTCCCAGTCGTCAGTGCAGCCACGGAGGAGGCTACAGCACAAAAAACTCCAGTCAGTCAGTGCAGCCACGGAGGAGGCTACAGCACAAAAACTCCCAGTCAGTCAGTGCAGCCACGGAGGAGGCTACAGCACAAAAAACTCCCAGTCCAGTCAGTGCAGCCACGGAGGAGGCTACAGCACAAAAACTCCCAGTCAGTCAGTGCAGCCACGGAGGAGGCTACAGCACAAAAACTCCCAGTCAGTCAGTGCAGCCACGGAGGAGGCTACAGCACCAAAAACTCCCAGTCAGTCAGTGCAGCCACGGAGGAGGCTACAGCACAAAAACTCCCAGTCAGTCAGTGCAGCCACGGAGGAGGCTACAGCACAAAAACTCCCAGTCAGTCAGTGCAGCCACGGAGGAGGCTACAGCACAAAAACTCCCAGTCAGTCAGTGCAGCCACGGAGGAGGCTACAGCACAAAAACTCCCAGTCAGTCAGTGCAGCCACGGAGGAGGCTACAGCACAAAAACTCCCAGTCAGTCAGTGCAGCCACGGAGGAGGCTACAGCACAAAAACTCCCAGTCAGTCAGTGCAGCCACGGAGGAGGCTACAGCACAAAAACTCCCAGTCAGTCAGTGCAGCCACGGAGGAGGCTACAGCACAAAAACTCCCAGTCAGTCAGTGCAGCCACGGAGGAGGCTACAGCACAAAAACTCCCAGTCAGTCAGTGCAGCCACGGAGGAGGCTACAGCACAAAAACTCCCAGTCAGTCAGTGCAGCCACGGAGGAGGCTACAGCACAAAAACTCCCAGTCAGTCAGTGCAGCCACGGAGGAGGCTACAGCACAAAAACTCCCAGTCAGTCAGTGCAGCCACGGAGGAGGCTACAGCACAAAAACTCCCAGTCAGTCAGTGCAGCCACGGAGGAGGCTACAGCACAAAAACTCCCAGTCAGTCAGTGCAGCCACGGAGGAGGCTACAGCACAAAAACTCCCAGTCAGTCAGTGCAGCCACGGAGGAGGCTACAGCACAAAAACTCCCAGTCAGTCAGTGCAGCCACGGAGGAGGCTACAGCACAAAAACTCCCAGTCAGTCAGTGCAGCCACGGAGGAGGCTACAGCACAAAAACTCCCAGTCAGTCAGTGCAGCCACGGAGGAGGCTACAGCACAAAACTCCCAGTCAGTCAGTGCAGCCACGGAGGAGGCTACAGCACAAAAACTCCCAGTCAGTCAGTGCAGCCACGGAGGAGGCTACAGCACAAAAACTCCCAGTCAGTCAGTGCAGCCACGGAGGAGGCTACAGCACAAAAACTCCCAGTCAGTCAGTGCAGCCACGGAGGAGGCTACAGCACAAAAACTCCCAGTCAGTCAGTGCAGCCACGGAGGAGGCTACAGCACAAAAACTCCCAGTCAGTCAGTGCAGCCACGGAGGAGGCTACAGCACAAAAACTCCCAGTCAGTCAGTGCAGCCACGGAGGAGGCTACAGCACAAAAACTCCCAGTCAGTCAGTGCAGCCACGGAGGAGGCTACAGCACAAAAACTCCCAGTCAGTCAGTGCAGCCACGGAGGAGGCTACAGCACAAAAACTCCCAGTCAGTCAGTGCAGCCACGGAGGAGGCTACAGCACAAAAACTCCCAGTCAGTCAGTGCAGCCACGGAGGAGGCTACAGCACAAAAACTCCCAGTCAGTCAGTGCAGCCACGGAGGAGGCTACAGCACAAAAACTCCCAGTCAGTCAGTGCAGCCACGGAGGAGGCTACAGCACAAAAACTCCCAGTCAGTCAGTGCAGCCACGGAGGAGGCTACAGCACAAAAACTCCCAGTCAGTCAGTGCAGCCACGGAGGAGGCTACAGCACAAAAACTCCCAGTCAGTCAGTGCAGCCACGGAGGAGGCTACAGCACAAAAACTCCCAGTCAGTCAGTGCAGCCACGGAGGAGGCTACAGCACAAAAACTCCCAGTCAGTCAGTGCAGCCACGGAGGAGGCTACAGCACAAAAACTCCCAGTCAGTCAGTGCAGCCACGGAGGAGGCTACAGCACAAAAAACTCCCAGTCAGTCAGTGCAGCCACGGAGGAGGCTACCAGCACAAAAACTCCCAGTCAGTCAGTGCAGCCACGGAGGAGGCTACAGCACAAAAAACTCCCAGTCAGTCAGTGCAGCCACGGAGGAGGCTACAGCACAAAAACTCCCAGTCAGTCAGTGCAGCCACGGAGGAGGCTACAGCACAAAAAACTCCCAGTCAGTCAGTGCAGCCACGGAGGAGGCTACAGCACAAAAACTCCCAGTCAGTCAGTGCAGCCACGGAGGAGGGCTACAGCACAAAAACTCCCAGTCAGTCAGTGCAGCCACGGAGGGAGGCTACAGCACAAAAAACTCCCAGTCAGTCAGTGCAGCCACGGAGGAGGCTACAGCACAAAAACTCCCAGTCAGTCAGTGCAGCCACGGAGGAGGCTACAGCACAAAAAACTCCCAGTCAGTCAGTGCAGCCACGGAGGAGGCTACAGCACAAAAACTCCCAGTCAGTCAGTGCAGCCACGGAGGAGGCTACAGCACAAAACTCCCAGTCAGTCAGTGCAGCCACGGAGGAGGCTACAGCACAAAAACTCCCAGTCAGTCAGTGCAGCCACGGAGGAGGCTACAGCACAAAAACTCCCAGTCAGTCAGTGCAGCCACGGAGGAGGCTACAGCACAAAAAACTCCCAGTCAGTCAGTGCAGCCACGGAGGAGGCTACAGCACAAAAAACTCCCAGTCAGTCAGTGCAGCCACGGAGGGAGGCTACAGCACAAAAACTCCCAGTCAGTCAGTGCAGCCACGGAGGAGGCTACAGCACAAAAACTCCCAGTCAGTCAGTGCAGCCACGGAGGAGGCTACAGCACAAAAAACTCCCAGTCAGTCAGTGCAGCCACGGAGGAGGCTACAGCACAAAAACTCCCAGTCAGTCAGTGCAGCCACGGAGGAGGCTACAGCACAAAAACTCCCAGTCAGTCAGTGCAGCCACGGAGGAGGCTACAGCTACAAAAACTCCCAGTCAGTCAGTGCAGCCACGGAGGAGGCTACAGCACAAAAAACTCCCAGTCAGTCAGTGCAGCCACGGAGGAGGCTACAGCACAAAAACTCCCAGTCAGTCAGTGCAGCCACGGAGGAGGCTACAGCACAAAAACTCCCAGTCAGTCAGTGCAGCCACGGAGGAGGCTACAGCACAAAAAACTCCCAGTCAGTCAGTGCAGCCACGGAGGAGGCTACAGCACAAAAACTCCCAGTCAGTCAGTGCAGCCACGGAGGAGGCTACAGCACAAAAACTCCCAGTCAGTCAGTGCAGCCACGGAGGAGGCTACAGCACAAAAACTCCCAGTCAGTCAGTGCAGCCACGGAGGAGGCTACAGCACAAAAAACTCCCAGTCAGTCAGTGCAGCCACGGAGGAGGCTACAGCACAAAAAACTCCCAGTCAGTCAGTGCAGCCACGGAGGAGGCTACAGCACAAAAACTCCCAGTCAGTCAGTGCAGCCACGGAGGAGGCTACAGCACAAAAACTCCCAGTCAGTCAGTGCAGCCACGGAGGAGGCTACAGCACAAAAACTCCCAGTCAGTCAGTGCAGCCACGGAGGAGGCTACAGCACAAAAACTCCCAGTCAGTCAGTGCAGCCACGGAGGAGGCTACAGCACAAAAACTCCCAGTCAGTCAGTGCAGCCACGGAGGAGGCTACAGCACAAAAACTCCCAGTCAGTCAGTGCAGCCACGGAGGAGGCTACAGCACAAAAACTCCCAGTCAGTGCAGCCACGGAGGAGGCTACAGCACAAAAACTCCCAGTCAGTCAGTGCAGCCACGGAGGAGGCTACAGCACAAAAACTCCCAGTCAGTCAGTGCAGCCACGGAGGAGGCTACAGCACAAAAACTCCCAGTCAGTGCAGCCACGGAGGAGGCTACAGCACAAAAACTCCCAGTCAGTCAGTGCAGCCACGGAGGAGGCTACAGCACAAAAACTCCCAGTCAGTCAGTGCAGCCACGGAGGAGGCTACAGCACAAAAACTCCCAGTCAGTCAGTGCAGCCACGGAGGAGGCTACAGCACAAAAACTCCCAGTCAGTCAGTGCAGCCACGGAGGAGGCTACAGCACAAAAACTCCCAGTCAGTCAGTGCAGCCACGGAGGAGGCTACAGCACAAAAACTCCCAGTCAGTCAGTGCAGCCACGGAGGAGGCTACAGCACAAAAACTCCCAGTCAGTCAGTGCAGCCACGGAGGAGGCTACAGCACAAAAAACTCCCAGTCAGTCAGTGCAGCCACGGAGGAGGCTACAGCACAAAAACTCCCAGTCAGTCAGTGCAGCCACGGAGGAGGCTACAGCACAAAAACTCCCAGTCAGTCAGTGCAGCCACGGAGGAGGCTACAGCACAAAAACTCCCAGTCAGTCAGTGCAGCCACGGAGGAGGCTACAGCACAAAAACTCCCAGTCAGTCAGTGCAGCCACGGAGGAGGCTACAGCACAAAAACTCCCAGTCAGTCAGTGCAGCCACGGAGGAGGCTACAGCACAAAAAACTCCCA
Source organism: Carcharodon carcharias (assembly GCF_017639515.1). NCBI lineage: Eukaryota > Metazoa > Chordata > Chondrichthyes > Lamniformes > Lamnidae > Carcharodon > Carcharodon carcharias. The sequence continues at coordinate 222,289,589 of NC_054468.1, forward strand.
GTCAGTCAGTGCAGCCACGGAGGAGGCTACAGCACAAAAACTCCCAGTCAGTCAGTGCAGCCACGGAGGAGGCTACAGCACAAAAACTCCCAGTCAGTCAGTGCAGCCACGGAGGAGGCTACAGCACAAAAAACTCCCAGTCAGTCAGTGCAGCCACGGAGGAGGCTACAGCACAAAAACCTCCCAGTCAGTCAGTGCAGCCACGGAGGAGGCTACAGCACAAAAACTCCCAGTCAGTCAGTGCAGCCACGGAGGAGGCTACAGCACAAAAACTCCCAGTCAGTCAGTGCAGCCACGGAGGAGGCTACAGCACAAAAACTCCCAGTCAGTCAGTGCAGCCACGGAGGAGGCTACAGCACAAAAACTCCCAGTCAGTCAGTGCAGCCACGGAGGAGGCTACAGCACAAAAACTCCCAGTCAGTCAGTGCAGCCACGGAGGAGGCTACAGCACAAAAACTCCCAGTCAGTCAGTGCAGCCACGGAGGAGGCTACAGCACAAAAACTCCCAGTCAGTCAGTGCAGCCACGGAGGAGGCTACAGCACAAAAACTCCCAGTCAGTCAGTGCAGCCACGGAGAGGCTACAGCACAAAAACTCCCAGTCATGTCAGTGCAGCCACGGAGGAGGCTAACAGCACAATAACTCCCAGTCAGTCAGTGCAGCCACGGAGGAGGCTACAGCACAAAAATCTAGCGTCAGCCAAGGTGGAGGGGGGTCAGTCAGTAGTGCAAGCCACGGAGGAGGCTACAGCACAAAAACTCCCAGTCAGTCATTGCAGCCACGGAGGAGGCTACAGCACAAAAACTCCAGTACAGTCAGGCAGCCACGGAGGAGGCTACAGCACAAAAACTCCCAGTCAGGCAGTGCAGCCACGGAGGAGGCTACAGCACAAAAACTCCCAGTCAGTCAGTGCAAGCCACGGGAGGGGGTCTACAGCACACAAAACTCCCAGTCAGTCAGTGCAGCCACGGAGGAGGCTACAGCACAAAAACTCCCCAGTCAGTCAGTGCAGCCACGGAGGAGGGCTACAGCACAAAAACTTCCCAGTCAGTCAGTGCAGCCACGGAGGAGGCTACAGCACAAAAACTCCCAGTCAGTCAGTGCAGCCACGGAGGGAGGCTACAGCACAAAAACTGCCCAGTCAGTCAGTGCAGCCACGGAGGAGGCTACAGCACAAAAACTCCCAGTCAGTCAGTGCAGCCACGGAGGAGGCTACAGCACAAAAACTCCCAGTCAGTCAGTGCAGCCACGGAGGGAGGCTACAGCACAAAAACTCCCAGTCAGTCAGTGCAGCCACGGAGGAGGCTACAGCACAAAAACTCCCAGTCAGTCAGTGCAGCCACGGAGGAGGCTATCAGCACAAAAACTCCCAGTCAGTCAGTGCAGCCACGGAGGGGGCTACAGCACAAAAACTCCCAGTCAGTCAGTGCAGCCACGGAGGGGGCTACAGCACAAAAACTCCCAGTCAGTCAGTGCAGCCACGGAGGGGGCTACAGCACAAAAACTCCCAGTCAGTCAGTGCAGCCACGGAGGGGGCTACAGCACAAAAACTCCCAGTCAGTGCAGCCACGGAGGGGGCTACAGCACAAAAACTCCCAGTCAGTCAGTGCAGCCACGGAGGGGGCTACAGCACAAAAACTCCCAGTCAGTCAGTGCAGCCACGGAGGGGGCTACAGCACAAAAACTCCCAGTCAGTCAGTGCAGCCACGGAGGAGGCTACAGCACAAAAACTCCCAGTCAGTCAGTGCAGCCACGGAGGGGGCTACAGCACAAAAACTCCCAGTCAGTCAGTGCAGCCACGGAGGGGGCTACAGCACAAAAACTCCCAGTCAGTGCAGCCACGGAGGAGGCTACAGCACAAAAACTCCCAGTCAGTCAGTGCAGCCACGGAGGAGGCTACAGCACAAAAACTCCCAGTCAGTCAGTGCAGCCACGGAGGAGGCTACAGCACAAAAACTCCCAGTCAGTCAGTGCAGCCACGGAGGAGGCTACAGCACAAAAACTCCCAGTCAGTGCAGCCACGGAGGAGGCTACAGCACAAAAACTCCCAGTCAGTGCAGCCACGGAGGAGGCTACAGCACAAAAACTCCAGTCAGTCAGTGCAGCCACGGAGGAGGCTACAGCACAAAAACTCCCAGTCAGTGCAGCCACGGAGGAGGCTACAGCACAATAACTCCCAGTCAGTGCAGCCACGGAGGAGGCTACAGCACAAAAACTCCCAGTCAGTCAGTGCAGCCACGGAGGAGGCTACAGCACAAAAACTCCCAGTCAGTGCAGCCACGGAGGAGGCTACAGCACAAAAACTCCCAGTCAGTGCAGCCACGGAGGAGGCTACAGCACAAAAACTCCCAGTCAGTGCAGCCACGGAGGAGGCTACAGCACAAAAACTCCCAGTCAGTGCAGCCACGGAGGAGGCTACAGCACAAAAACTCCCAGTCAGTCAGTGCAGCCACGGAGGAGGCTACAGCACAAAAACTCCCAGTCAGTCAGTGCAGCCACGGAGGAGGCTACAGCACAAAAACTCTCAGTCAGTGCAGCCACGGAGGAGGCTACAGCACAAAAACTCCCAGTCAGTCAGTGCAGCCACGGAGGAGGCTACAGCACAAAAACTCCCAGTCAGTGCAGCCACGGAGGAGGCTACAGCGCAAAAACTCCCAGTCAGTGCAGCCACGGAGGAGGCTACAGCGCAAAAACTCCCAGTCAGTCAGTGCAGCCACGGAGGAGGCTACAGCACAAAAACTCCCAGTCAGTGCAGCCACGGAGGAGGCTACAGCACAAAAACTCCCAGTCAGTGCAGCCACGGAGGAGGCTACAGCACAAAAGCTCCCAGTCAGTGCAGCCACGGAGGAGGCTACAGCACAAAAACTCCCAGTCAGTGCAGCCACGGAGGAGGCTACAGCACAAAAACTCCCAGTCAGTGCAGCCACGGAGGAGGCTACAGCACAAAAACTCCCAGTCAGTGCAGCCACGGAGGAGGCTACAGCACAAAAACTCCCAGTCAGTGCAGCCACGGAGGAGGCTACAGCACAAAAACTCCCAGTCAGTGCAGCCACGGAGGAGGCTACAGCACAAAAACTCCCAGTCAGTGCAGCCACGGAGGAGGCTACAGCACAAAAAGTCCCAGTCAGTGCAGCCACGGAGGAGGCTACAGCACAAATAACTGGCAGTGCTGCTTCTTAGATTCAAAGACACATCCACATTGAACCTCCAAATCCAGTACCCTTTTTTATGCCGATTTTCGATTTTTAATACAAAGGCTTTTACGTAAACTGTTCGTACACTATTTTATTGTCATCTCTGACATCAATCACTTTGATCTTTTATTCTCTTTGTAGGCTGAAGACACAGTGAGCAAATTTATGAAGAAAGCCATTGTTCATTACAGAAATGACATTGACCTGCAGAACCTGATCGACTATATTCAGAGAGAGGTAATGGCACTGATCAGAGTGAGATGGTAGCATTGATGTTGTGTACGTTTGGGTTTGTGTTGAATCTTACTGAGACCATCGCCCCGATTAATTTCCGATTGCCGGCCGCCTGCTTCTCATATGAAAAGCAGTGGTGGAAAATAGTCTCAGATCGCAATCATTGGCCAGGATTTTCTGGGAAATTCCCACCGAAAGTCGACGGACTTTTGGCCTCTTCTCCAAATTTTCTGTCCCACCCATGACTTTTCTTGCCCTGGGCGGGATCAGAAAATCCTGGCCGTTGATTCTAAAACTCAAATTCCGGCTTGTCTGAACATATAGAGATGAAACAGAGAGTAAGTCGTTCCAGTCCAGGGCTTGATGGCCACAGAAGATATGTTTGTAATGTGGGCTAAATCCTTCTGATATACCAATGGCAGGCATAAAGAGTGGGAGATTGTGGCAGTCACAGTGCAGCAGCTTCTCCATGTTAAAAAACACAAGCTCTTGCCCTTCAAGGGACTAGTAGAGAGTTTGTCATTATACTTCCAAAATTTAAAAAATACTATTACATATGATAGGAAAAACTCAATAAACTGACTTATTTCTTTAAAAGGATATTAATGCCCCCAGTGAAGTGTTTTCACCCCCATTCACTCATCATTGTCTCTTCTGCAATTGCCACCAAGAAGGTTTTTCAGTGATTGGCCCCGTATTCCTCGTCAGCAGATTACAAAGCTCTACCATCTCAGAATCTAGGTTCACCAGCTCTAACCCACTTTCTCCCCATCTCTGCCCCTCCTTGCCCCATCTCTGACCCCCCCCTTTTCCCCATCTTTGACCCTCCTTTCCACCATCCCACAGCCTTCCTTACCTGTGTCCGACCCTCCTTTCTCCTATATGTGGTTGTCCTTGAACAAGCCAAGTTCCAAACATTTATTCTCTCTTATTTCAGAAAGACAGACCACACAGTACATCTTTCAGCTTCTCCCTTGAATCTCACCATTTTATGCTCAGCTGTCTGGAGTAACTCCTACTTCAGGTGCAATTATCTTGTAAAGGGGAGGTTATTAAAGGAGCCATACCTTCCTCTGGGATCAGTGCCATGAGCCTGATACTGGCCTGATAACTATCAATCTCCCAACAGAAAGTGTTTGATTTCAGTCCACTGAAATGAGGACACCACCTGCAGGGAGGTGCCTGATCCCTGTTCTGAACAGACTGTTTGATTAGGAGTTGTGGCGATGAAGGGAGAAGATGGAGGGTAAGATTAAATCAGTGACCTTCCGTACTGTGGCGTTGCATACTGATGCACCAGTCGATTGCACACTATAACCTACCCTACCTTGTATGCACCACCTCATCTTTGATTTCAGACCCCTGACCCGACTCCCAGCCGCACTTACCCAAGTGCCATTGTGCAACACCAGCTGTGTGACAATGAGGCCCATTACATAGAAACATGGAAACTAGGAGCAGAAGTAGGCCATTCGGCCCTTCAAGTCTGCTCCGCCATTCATTATGATCATGGCTGATCATCCAACTCAATAGGCTGCTCCCGCTTTCTCCCCATACCCTTTGATCCCTTTCGCCCCAAGAGCTAAATCTAACTCCTTCTTGAAAACATATAATGTTTTGGTCTCAACTACTTTCTGTGGTAACGAATTCCACAGGCTCACCACTCTCTGGGTGAAGAAATTTCTCCTCATCTAAGTCCTAAATGGTCTACCCCATATCCTCAGACTGTGACCCCTGGTTCTGGACTCCCCCATCATCGGGAACATCCTTCCTGCATCTACCCTGTCTAGTATTGTTAGAATTTTATAGGTTTCTATGAGATCCCCCTCATTCTTCTCAACTCCAGCAAATATAATCCTAATCAACTCAATCTCTCCTCATATGTCAGTCTCGCCATCCCAGGAATCAGTCAGATAAACCTTCGCTGCACTCCCTCTATTGCAAGAACATACTTCCTCAGATAAGGAGACCAAAACTGCCCACAATATTCTAGGTGTGGTCTCACCAAGGCCCTGTACAATTGCAGCAAAGCATCCATGCTCCTGTACTTGAATCCTCTGGCTATGAAGACCAACATAGCTCGGGACCATTCTGCCGCAGGCCTGCACCCCACCCCAAATTTCTAGACCAACGCATCCGAGAGACCCCTTTTACATCAGCAACAACTTGCATTTATATAGCACTTTAACATAGTAAAACGTTTCAAGGCACTTCACAGGAACGCAATCAAATCAAATTTGACTTGGAGCCACATAAGGAGGTATTAGGACAAGTCATCAAAAGCTTGGTCAAAGAGCTAGATTTTAAGAAGAGAAAGAGATAGAGAGCAAAGTTGCTGACAGTAATGTAAATTCTCATCACCTTGCTGAAAATAGCTAGCCATGTATTTATCATTGTAACCCTATGTTACCATGAGTCTTTGGGCGGATTCATCCCAGATTTGCACAAAGTGCTGTAGCGGGCAGGCAAAAGGACGTTTTACCCTCTGGCCGCAATAGCACTTTCCTCGGCATATCGTCCCATTCCCAGTGCGTCCCACCTCATTCATAATGCATTCACGGGAAACACATCGGATCGCTGGCGGGTGGGCTCGGATTTGCCCACCACGCAGTGACCTCAGCCCTTCCTCGCTCCGGGCACCGTATTTAAAGCGCACCAGGGCGCATGTCTACCTCATGTCTTCAGACCAGGTCTGCTCTAGGCGACAGACGGCCCTGAAAGCAAAGAAGACGGCAGCCCCAATTTTAGTGACGCCTCTCTGGGGCGCCTGCTAAACAAAGTAGAAGGTCGCCGCGATGTCCTCGACCCCTGCTTTGGCCACAGGAGGTCTGCCAAGGTCACCAATCTGGCCTGGGAGGTGGTGGCAGTGGCGGTCGGTGCTACCGGGGCACAGAGGAGGCCAGTCAACCAGTGCAGGAAGAGGATCAGTGACGGTGAGGTTGGCGACAAATATCTAGGTGAGGATCCTGCACCACATCATCCCTCTCTCAATGCAACTGTGAGTGCTCTCTCTCCTGCTTTTGACTCTGCTCCCGTGCACTCATTATCTCTGCCAAGTGGCCGATACCCTCAGCCAGCCAATCCCTCAGCTTCCTCCAGGTCCTCACCTGCAGCCAAGAGGACACCTCCTCCATTGAAGAGCTGGAAATAAACAGCCTGGAAGACCCGTCACAGCGCTCACCCACACCATCCACCAGCGCAGAGACACACACCTTGATGGGACCTGGATCTAGAGCAGGCTCGGGTTCCCAAATCTGGTGGTTACTGCACAGACAGGTGTCCGTAGCAAGAGAAGGCAGGTCCAGGCGAGCTCCCAGCACTTGGAGGACTGCTGGGGAAGAGGCTTCTGTGAGGTCCCAAGTTAGATTTCGAGTCCCTGGTTTCGGCCTTCCAACTCATCGTGGAGAGTCAGCAGAAGACGGGGGAACTTCACGCAGAGCTCTTGGAAGCCCTCAACTGAGTGGCACGTGAGTCAGAGGAATGCGTCCGCCTGCTGTCTGATGAAGCGGTGCCCACATGTGCCCGTATGTGAAGGATGGCGGACGCCATGGATACCCTGGTCCAGCAGAACGTGGAGATGTGGCACAGACCTGCACATCATCAAGGTAGCCATTTAAAACACATCAGAGCACGTGTCTACTTCATGTCTTCAGATTGGACTGCTCCAGGCGACAGATGTCCCTGAAGGTAAAAAAAAAGACAGCAGCCCCTAATTTTAGTGACGTCTCTCTGGAACGCTTTCTGGATGCAGTGGAAGGCCGCCACGATCTCCTTGACTTCTGCTTTGGCTGCAAGAGGTCCACCAGGGTCACCAATCCGGCCTGGGAGGCAGAGGCAATTTTGATCACAAGTGATTGCACGGGTGAACACATTTTGTCACTTTATAATCTGAAAATATGTCACATTCACTGAATAATGTGTAATGTTGTCTTTTGGTTTCATTGACAGGCTTCGCGAGTCCTCCCTCTGCATCCACCTCCCCCAGACTAGCAGTTCAGCTGCACACAGTTGGACCACAAGTGATTCTGGAGGGAGAAGTGTGTTTGTGGCAGGGCCTTTCGGAGCTACGTGCAAACACTCGTGTACGTGAAGCCTTCCTCTATCACACTCATCCCACTGTCCCGAGCATTTTCAGTGCTGCCTGCTGGGGTCTCTCTTTCAGTTTGGAGCTGACCTGCATCTCCGCCCACCCACAGATCACACTCCCATGCAGCACCTGTGCCCGTCCAACATGAGGCTCTGCCCACTTTCAATTTAAGAACAATGGTAGTTGTCACATTTCTGCTCAGCTCCCCCGTCCTTTTCCTCCCCCTGGTCACCCATGTCCTTTCCCCCATCACTGTTGCCACCCCGGCATCAGCTTCCATATCCCCACCGCAACCTACCAACCAGAACGCTTTTCCTTCCAGGTGAACGTGCATGTTCCCTACCTTCCTGAGAATCCTATCCACATTGACATGCCCGACCTCCTCCTTCCCACCCCCAGTGACTGTGTCTGCCTCCGAGTCCCCACCAACCACCCTCGCCGTCCCTTCCACTGCTATTTTCGCACCCTCACCCTTCTGGCTCACTGCGCTCTCTCTCATGCTCACCATTCCCTCCTACAATGCTCACCCTCAGTTCACTCCCCAGGAGGCAGTCATTGACTCCACAGAACCCTCCCTTGCATGTTCATCTGGACATCTCCCCCCTTACTCCCTCCTCTACCCTTACTCCTTCCTTCCCGGAATCCTTTCCACCTCTGGACTCCTTCCTCTCCCCTGCACTCCTTCCCCACTCCAAATTCCTTCCTCCCGCTGGATTCCTTCTTCTCCCTGGACAGCTTCCCTCCTCCGAACACCTTCACCCCTCCAAACTCCTTCCGCCCCCTCCAAACTCCTCTGACATCTTCCTCCCCCTTACACATACCTCCCCATTTCCACATTCTCCCTGTCGTCCCCTTGTACTCCCTCCTCCCCCTCCCAACCTCAGCCCCCTGACACCTTTGTCTCCCCCTCCCAAACTCATTTCCCCGGTACATCTTCCTCTCCCACCTCCCCCGGTACATCTTCCTCTCCCACTCACAGTTAGGCCTCCCTCTCCCCACCCCCTCGTAGGTCATCCGTAGCAGCCCCTGGTCAAGACCGTGATGTTCTGAAGCAGACCCGAGATGTCAGCGGATACCTCCCACCTTCCGTGAGCTGCTTTGCAGGAGAGCCATGTCCATGAGAATCCACCCAGCAGGCGGTGCATGTGTTCCTCCAGTGCCTGTAGTTGTAGGGCCCCAGCATGATGTCCGCGATATGAGCAGGGCCCTAACAGTAAGTCCCAACTTCTGCACGTCACACTTGTCCAGGCGTATTCTGGACTGGCATTTTCCTGCTGGTGTAATGGAAAATCTGGCATGGGGGGGGTGATGATTCCAGCCGGGCCTTACTTTGCATCCCATTGGTGTTCTGCCATGGCGGACACCATCGGACGATCCCGCTGCACTTTCACACAGGCGTGAAACTGATTTTTGGCCTTCTCACCATATTGTCACCCTCCCTGCCCACCATGGTGTTAATAATTACATCCAGGTGAGAACATTATTTACGAGGGATTTCAAAACATAGATGTGGAAAACGTTCATCAGCTTTCGTTGAACAATACATGAAAACGACAAAGCCATCCTGCACCATGTCAGTGACGCCAATCTTACACCACACTTCAAAATCCCTTCTCCAGTAGCATAGAATTGCAGCAAACATTGCTGATTCCATCGAGCAGACGTCTCTAAAGGCTGGAGCATCACAGGGTTCCAGGTCTACCTGTCAAGTTCTCCACATTGATCTCTGATCCCCAACCAAGAAAGAGAATTCTGTGACCGTTTTTTACCCTTCCTTCACAGCCTGAATGCTGGAGATTTAGGCTCGGTGCAAGCTATGGGTAGCAGAGTGGAGACTGCTCGGTGCTCACTATTTTCAGCGGAAGCCGTTTGGAGGGCTGGGTCTCATTAGCATTTGGTGGGCAGTGGATGGAAAACTGGGCTCCTGGGGCAGCCTGCAATATCGAGCAGACTGATCAGCCTCCGGTAGCCGGAATAAAGTGGGTCTGTTGGCGGGGTTGGGGGAACTGCAGTAACAGCAGCCTCTTCCTGGCCCCTTAAAAATTCAGTTACATTTACCTGTGGTCTCCTCATCACCTAGAACCCCAGCAGATACTGGATGGAGTGTGTCTGGTGACCATCTGGCCAATACTGTCCCAAAAACTGTCCATAATTTTGAATTCATCCGAAACTCTGCTGCTCGTATCCTAACTTGCACCAAGTCCTGTTCACTGTAGCTCTGTAGCTGGCTGGCCTGCATTGGCTCCTGGTCCTGTAACACCTCCATTTTAAAATTCTCATTCTCATTTCAAATTTCGCCATTTCCTCGCTCCTTCCCTCCCTGTCTCTATAATCTCCTCCAGCCCCACAACCCTCTGAGAAGTACGCGCTCCTCTAATTCTGACTCTTGTGTATCCCATTAATCACGCCACCATTGGCAGCCACGCCTTCAGTTGCCTAGACTCTAAGCTCTGGAATTCCCTCCCTAAAGTTCTCTGGCTCTCCGCCTCATTTTCCTCCTTTAAGCCACTTAGAGCCCTTTGACCTTTTGGTCATCTGTCCTATTATCCCCTTATTTGACTTGGTATCAAATTCTGGTTGGTAACGTGTCCCGTGAAGCGCCTTGGGACATTTTATGATGTTAAAGGCGACGCATAAATACAAGTTGTTGTTGTAGTAGAGTGGCAAGCAGTGTTCTGTGTGCAGCCATATGGAAAAGCCCCGCTGCCTGACTCAGGTTGGCGCACTGACTGTGTAGCCGTATGCTCGGAGGGAGGGAAGGTTGTGGCTACCAAGGCCATGTCTGGGTGGTAAGCCATTTCCCACCATTTCTGGTTGCTGCCCCCCTCGTTCTCCGCAGGATTTACCTTACGTCAGTGAAGAGAATCAATTCCCCTGTTTTAAACCGAGGCATTCAAAAATCATCGTGAATAGAAAATAACTCTGCTTTCACCATAGGATGTAACATCCTGTGTGAATGTATCTCCTTTATTGTCTTGTCTCCTTTTATTACTAACTTACACTGTGAGTTGGTTTAGGCACAGTGTTACTGTTAAAGTACATGAGTGTAAAAGAAACAGCTTGAACTGAAGAGAGAATTATGTACTGAACTTGATGGGACAACGTGTTATTTGACTGAGCCGCTCTGATTGGGAGTAGCGATGTCACTCTATTTAAAAGAGTCTCTATGGACTACGGCAAAGAGAACTCATGACCGAAACTACAGCAAAGTCTCCCAATATAAGCAGAGTGATTTCTCCAGCAAATTGAAGTTAGTAAAGGATAGTTGCACAATATAAGTGATGTCCGTAGACCAATCCCAGTCACTTACAGCAGTGACTGACAGGGCAATTGCCCAATCATTTTCATCCTGTTCAGGAATAGTGGTGGTGATATATGCAGGCTATTATATATACATTCGATATATCTATGTGTGTTCTTATTGATCTTAATATAATGTGTAGCAGCCCTGTTAGTATGCAGGAGCAACACGACTGGGATTCTCCACTAACAGGACGTTTCCATCAAGCCAAAAAGACGTTCTGCCTACCAGACAAATGAGTAATGTGGTATATGAATTTCAGTGCCAGTGTGATGCCAAGTATGTAGGCCATACAGCCCAACAACTGGTTGATTGTATCAAACAGACACGTCCCATCGGCTGTTCACAATAAGCAAAGTACTGACCATACTCAACCAACCCATGTTTGCAAAGCTCGAAACAATAGTGTCCAACATTAGAATGTGAATCCGCGATTGGACAAGACTTACCAAACAATCCCGATTGTGCTAAGAATTACACTAACAACCAATTTAAGATTATCATTCAAGCTCACAGTATAACTCACCTACGTGTGCTAGAAGCCACATATATTCACACAGAAGGCCCTCTTTCAAACAGAAAACATGTCCACACATTGCACCTTTTACGACTAAATAAAAGCTGAGAGGACAGCCATACCCCGGTTCATTCCCCATGGCAACGCCTTGACCAATCAGAGTCAACTTGCCTGGTTTGAATTTAAACAAAAAGCTTGGCAATTAACTGTTCCCTAGTGCATTCTCCATGACAACACACCTGCCAATCAGCGTACTTGCCAACCAATCAGCACCCACTTCTCATGCTGTATAAATTGTTGTTCCATTTAAGATTTGGTATTCTTGCAAATTTGTCCTGATGATTGCAAGACAAAAAGCTTCAACAACATGCCTCTTTTTTCAGCAATACTCAAGTTCTGTATTACCAAGTGACTATATATTTACACACACTCAAGACTTTATTGTAATAGTGTTAATGATGATCTTAATGTAGTCTATACCATGTAAACCTTCCTTTACTTTCATGCAGTTTCAGTGCTGTGGTTGGACCAGCTACAAAGATTGGTCAAAGAACATGTATTTCAACTGTACCCCCAACAACCCCAGCCCTGAGCGCTGTGGTGTGCCTTATTCCTGCTGTATACTAATACCCGGTGAGGTAAGCTTTTCAACAAAACTGCGGTGTTTTAAACGTCCTTTTTATAAACTTTCAACCCCTTCTCAGGGCACCAAGTGTTGCTAGGGTTCAATTCCATTGGTGCTGACAGCCCTACGATGTCTCAGTCACTGTTTATGTGTGGATTCAGAGAACTCTTCTGATGAAAGATTAATGCTATCTCTGTTTTTCTCTCCAAAGAAGCTGCCAGACCCACTGAGTATTTCAAGCATTTTCTTTTTTATTTCAGATTTCCAGCATTCGCACTATTTTGCTTTTATACTGGACTTGACATGGTTAAGCACCTGAATTAGGTAAAACTTTAATTTCGCAGTTTGTCTTGAAAATTCACCAAAGTAATGACTGGTGAATTGAAATATGAATGCAACTTCCATTTCCCCAAAGTCAGCTCCAACTTTCTGGCCTTTACCTGTTCAGGAGTGCTCTGGATTAGAAACGACTGCTGGACATCTGACCCATCTTCCAGCCGCATGTCATGGCCCACAGGCACGGCACTGTGGAAAAGTCTCTCTCATCCAACATCTGATGCTTTTTTGTTTCTCCTCCTCTCCTCTGTCTTCAGTCAGTGATCAACACAATGTGCGGTTTTGGGAAGCAATCATTGGACCAACTGGAAGCTTCTAAATTCCTGCACCCGGCGGGCTGTGCTGACAAAGCAGCGATCTGGATAGAGAGTCACCTGCTGCTGGTGGGGGGCATTGTCCTTGGGCTGGCACTGCCGCAGGTAGGCAGCTTTGGTGTGGATCAGTCCACTCATATATAGGTGTATATGTCTGTGTGTATCAGTCTGCCTGTGTCGGTATTCTCTGTCTATGCCAAAGCCATGACTTCTACAGGTACAAGCAAGAAGTGTTTCGGAGAGTGATATAAATATTCTTACCGAGAATAGGCTTGGGTGTTTTTTGAGGTAGGGGGGTGGAATGGAATGATGGGAGTGGATAATAAGAGACCTGTTGATATAGCAGCTAGAACCATGCAGGAGGATGTGACAAAGCTCATTGTGGCATCTCCCCAATGCCCAGGAAACTCCCGATCCATTAGGAAACTCCCAAATCCCCAGAAAATTCCTGAACCATCATGTGAAACTCCCAAACCCACAGGAAACTCCCAACCTCTAGGAAGCTACCAAAACCCCAAGGAAACTTCGCAACCCCAAAGAAATTCCAGAACCATCAGGAAACCCCAAAACCCCAGGAAACTCCAAACCCGAGGAAACTCCTGAATCCCCGGGAAACTCCTGAACTCCAAGGAAATTCCTAAACCCCCAGAAAACCCCCAAACCCCCAGAAAACCCCCAAACCCCCAGGAAATGCCGAACTCTCAGGAAACTCCAAACCCCAACGACACTCCTGAACCCCCAGAAATTCCTGAACCCCCAGGAAACTCCTGAACCCCAGGAAACCCCCAAACCTCCAGGAAACCCCCAAACCTCCAGGTAACCCCCCAACGCCAGGAAACTCCAAACTACCAAGAAACTCTCAAACCCCCAGGAAACCCCCGAACCCACAAACTCCCAAGAAATTCCTGAACTATCAGGAAATCCCCAAACCTCCAGGAAACTCCCAAACCCCCAAAAAACTATTGAATGTTTAGAAAACTATTAAACCCCCCAGGGAGCTCCCACACGCCCAAGAAATTCCCACACCCCTAGTAAACGCTCACACTCCCAAATAACACTGAATCCCTAGGAAATCCCCCCCCCCAGGAAGCTATCAAACCCCAGGAAACTCTTGAACCCACAGGAAACTCCCGAACTCCAAGGGAATTCCTAAACCCCCAGAAAACCCCCGAACCCCCAGAAAACCCCCAGGAAACCCCTGAACTCTCAGGAAACTCCAAACCCCAACAAAACTCCTGAACTCCCAGGAAACTCCCAAACCCCCAGGAAACTATTGAATCTTTAGGAAACTATTAAACCCCCCAGGGAGCTCCCACACGCCCAAGAAACTCCCACACCCCTAGTAAATGCTCACACCCCCAAATAATAATGAATCCCCAGGAAACTTTCGAACCCCCCCAGGAAACTATCAAACCCCAGGAAACTCTTGAACCCCAATTCAACTCCCAAGCCCCAGTAAATGCCTGCAACTCCAGGAAATATTGAACTCCCAGCAAATATCGAACCATACCTCAGGAAACCCCTGAACCACCAGAAAAATCACACCCCCAGGAAACTCTCACACTCCCAGAAAACCCGAGACCTGAAGAAACTGCCAAATCCACAGGAAACCCCTGAAGCCCCAGGACCCCCTCCCCAATACAGGGCGAGGTTTAATGACTCAACAAGGACAGCAAGGGTCAGTGTAATGGCTGCAAGCTGCTATTAATGGATATTTTAATGAGGAGACCTATATTTACCATTAAAGAAAGTATTCATAAGGTCAAGGCTGTCATCTTGAACACCCAGTGAATTGCAATGACAGTGCATACAGAAGGCTTGGGTTAAGTGAATGAGGTAGTGCTGATATTGTTTTTTTATTAGGAAAATAAATATTTCTCTCTGATCTATCATTGCAGATTGGAGGAATTGTACTGTCTCGCATGCTGATTGGACAGATCAAAGAGGAGATTAAGTCGATATAATAGCGAGAGCTTTGCCAACAGGGAACAAACCAAAGGCAGTGAGATTCACTGAGCCTTAGCCAAGAAACAAAGAAGCAAAGAAAACTGGATGAAAGAGCATTCAAGACTTTTTGTTTGACATACTTACCACAGCTCCAAATACTGTTCTTTTAATTACAACCTACAGAGGTGGAGGAATTCCAAGATGGTGCATCACCAGTCTCACCCCTCACCTTTCACCTTCAGGGCTCAGAGTTGAACAGAGCAGATAATGTAAGCCCATGTGAGAGAAACTGAGGGTCACAGGGACCACTGCTCTCAGCTGAGTCCTTAGTCAACATCCCTATTCCCTACCCCTCGGTCATTGTTTAGTCAGTCACTTTGCAGGTAATGGATTGAGTGATTCCACAAGGCCATAAAAACATGACAGCAATTCCAGCATCTCCGACACGATTTCACATCACAAAAGCATTCGTAAACAGCTGATATATGTACCAGATTTAATCCACAGCGCAATTCACCCAATGCTGTTCAGAAAGATATGGAGTAGGAAACAGCTGCCTTCAAAGCATTGCAATAGCTATACAACTCAGCAAAGAGGTTTGCACCTCAACAACACAGAGAACATGCAACATACACACCTCAGTTATTTAATCATCTTTGGTGTTATTCTAATTTTCTCCCCTTTCATCCCCCACTGCTCCTAAAGGATTGACTGTGCTTTGAACTGTTCCATTGGTTCTTGCTCTACATAGAGAGAAAGAATGGTGGTAGTGTGTTATAGCTCATTCAGGCAGTCCAAGTAACTGTGGCAAAATGCATGTTAGAATCTAGAGCTATGGTAGCCTAGAGGCTCCAACTTTCTTTCATCACATCAGGGGTCTCTCCTGCTCTTACCACCTACCATTGATGTGTGTTGGAAGGATTTACAGGTTGATAGTCAATATGCCTGGCCATCAAGTCCTGGGGTGGGACTCAAACCCAGAGCTTCTGGTTCAGTGGCAGGGACACTACCCAATGTACCACAAGACCTGCACACACAGTGAATGGCAGCAAGTTATTTGATCCCTGACCTCTGTCTCTCACCCTCACCTGGCATTCGCATGCAGATGATTCACTATCCAGCTCGCTGCTTCATTAGCCCGCCAAGTGTACTTGCTGATGGGCATGGAAGCAGCAGTTAAGAGCCCCTATATGATATTGTTTTCCACCCTTGTTTAGAGACACTGAGTGTTGTATTGGCCCAATGGGGAATAGCTAACATCAGCTGAGGCTTAGTAGGTAGCACTCTCACCTTGGAGCCAGAAGGTTGGGGTTCAAGGCCCACACCAGAGATTTGAGCATAAATTCCAGGCTGACATTCCCAGCACAGTGCAGAGGAAATACTGCACTGTCAGAGGCGCTGTATTTCAAATGAGGTATTAAACTGAGACCCTTGACCTCTCAGGTGGAAGTAAAAGATCTCATGGCATCATTTCAAAGGGGAGTTCTCCTTCAACCAACATCACAAAAGTAGATTACCTGATCATTATCACTTTGCTATTTGTAGGAACTTGCTGTGCTCAAATTGGCTGCCCTGTTTCCTATATGATATTTCATTGGTTGTAAAGCACTTTGGGGAATCCTGAAGTCATGTAAGGTGCTATACGAATGCAAGTTCTTTCTTCAATTCATTACAAGTCAAAACTGTAAAGGTGTGGTCTGTGTATCTTGGTGCAAGTATCCAACAAATTATTAGTGACCTCCAGATAATTCAAACAGGAACCCAGTATCTAATTATCCACAAAAAATACACCTTAGGGTTAATCAGCATCTGAAAGAGAGAGGTACGTTAGTGTTTTGAGAATGTCCTTTCCAAAGAAACTGCTACACTGAATCCCCCGGCAATTTCTGCAATTTCCACTATTTATGTGCATTTTTTTAACTTTACCTAAATTACCCTCTTCCACAGTAAACTCTTAATTCTACTTTACTGATAAGTTTGACTAAATCCTGTGTTTTAAAAAAGGAATGTTTTCTCCCTATAACAATATATGTGAAACAAGCTAAATCGGATATCACTGGGATGTTTACTAACTCTAGAAAACAGTTGGTGTTATCAATAACTAAATTTGTTCTCATCTTAAAAAATATGTTTATTTCCAACAAGTCTGCTCTCCCACAGTAAAAGGTCTGTGGGATCTGTGGAGAGAAACAAAATTAACATTTCAGGTTGCGTATTTCCAGCATTTTTTGTTTTTATTTCAGATTTCCAGCACCAGCAGTATTTTACTTTTGTAAAAGGTTTGTGCCTTAGTTATCTGGCCCCATTTTCTAAATTTCACCTCTCCCCCACCCCCAGTTTCCTATCCTGAGAACATTGACTTGCTCCAGGGTGTATTTTTGCATGAGGCTGTATATGGGTTGGGGCGTGTAACATGTGCCCCATGCATTACTGCCCTTACTGCACTGCTGCCAAGGATATATTTCTATCGCTTAGCTGCTTGCAGGGGGACCTGTTAGCTCAGTTGGTGAGATGGCTAGCATGTGGATCAGGTTAGTGATAACAGCACAGGGCTCGATCCCCATTCTGGCTGAGGTAGACTTGGAGCCTGCCTCCTTGCCCTAACTGTATTAAACCACTTTGCTGTGGTTCAGTGAATAATTTCCAAGGGGGTCTCCCACCCCACCTTCAGGCAGAAACCTGAAGACAAAGCTTCCTACAGCTGGATGGGAGAGTGAGATAGACACTAAAAAAATCACAGCCTTGGTGCAGATACCTCACAGAATCCTGACCTGAGAGGGCCAGTGGATTAAAGGGAGTTCTAGTTGCAAATGACATTCAGCAATATCCCATATCAAAAGTACTTGTGCACCACCCCCCCCCCCCCACCCCCCCCCCCCCCCGCCGCAACTGGTAGTAGTGTCAATTCTTGGGGAGTTTAAAAAGGTCAATTTCAGGAAAGAAAAGCTGGGAATTTCCTTTCTAATGCTACATGATGATCAAACAAACTCCAGGAGACCATGCCTACCAATGATGGATCACTAGGCCGACTCAGGCAATTTGCCTATACCCCCCCAGTCCAATATTCCACTGCTCCCTCCTCTCTCAAGAACTGGTCAAGTGCCTCCTTAAAGGACTTTGGCTGACCCACGCTTAAGATTTCCACCAGTGGGCTGTTCCAGGTAACACAGAGAGGGTGAGGAGGTCAGCATTCGCAATTTACAGCCTTCTTGTGAGAGGCCATGCAATCGATAACTGAGGTACTGGAATTTAAGCCTTAGCAGGCCCTGAGCTTCCAACATCTAATCGCAAAAAAAAATTTATTTTTTTAATTAACCTCTTTGAGTTTTGCAAATTCCTTTGCAGTTTTGAAAATAATTTATAGCACATTTTCTATACCAGCTGTAAGAATAATTTCCTGAAGTTTTTTATGTAAGAAACATTATTTATAGGTGATGGAAAACTGGATAAACTGGAGGTTGTTTGATACCAAAACTGCAGCCCTCAAAGGGCTAAAGGTACGAATTTGAATTCTGGGATTACTAGAATTTTTTTTAATGCACAGAGATGTCAGTGGTTGTTTATGATTATTTATATGTGTTAATGTCGCATGGTATTAAAAAGTAATTGCATTTAGTATTCCAAACAAAAATGCAATAATGTTTCACCAAATGATTTATTAAACATTTATTCATTTATTGTGGTTGGTTTTGTCACCTCTGCTTGTTCTCGAGTAATATTTGATTGCTGTTGTCTTCAAACTTGAGCGACAGGACAATATAATGAAATCAAAGCTTCTCATTGGTGTAATGAATGAGTCAAATTCCATTATTGTTACATGGGATTCCCAGGCTTTTTACCAGTGCATTTCCGAAAATTGCCCAGATTTTTGGAATGGTTTCAGTACATTTGACAAATGTAACCCTGCTATTAAAGAAGAGTGAGAAAGAAAATGTAACTATAGGCCAGTTAACCTGACTTCAGTCATCAAGAAAATGCTGCAGTCTACTATTAAAGAGGGATAACAACAATGATTTATATTTATTTAGAGCCTTTAACATAAGAAACGTTCTAAGGTGCTTCACAGGAGCATTATAAAACAAAGTATGACGCTGAGCCATATAAGGAGATATTAGGTCAGATTACCAAAAGTTTGGTCAAAAAGGTAGCTTTAAGGAGCGTCTTAAAGGAAGAACGTGAGGTGCAGGGAGGGAATTGCAGAGCTTAGAGTCAAGGCAATAAAGGCACAGCCACCAATGGTGGAGGAATTAAAATCAGGGATGCTTAAGAGATCCAAATTAGAGGAATGCGGATATCACAGAATCACAGAGCAGAAGAGAACCCTTCGGCCCATCGAGTCTGCACCGACATGTGAGAAACACCTGACCTACCTACCTAATCCCATTTACCAGCACTTGGCCCATAGCCTTGAATGTTGTGACGTGCCAAGTGCTCATCCAGGTACTTTTTAAAGGAAGTGAGGCAACCCGCCTCCACCACCCTCCCAGGCAGCGCATTCCAGACCGTCACCACCCTCTGGGGAAAAAAGTTTTTCCTCACGTCCCCCCCTAAACCTCCTGCCCCTCACCTTGAACTTATGTCCCCTCGTGACTGACCCTTCAACTAAGGGGAACAGCTGCTCCCATTCCACCCTGTCCATGCCTCTCATAATCTTGCACACCTCAATCAGGTCGCCCTCAGTATTCTCTGCTCCAACGAAAACAACCCAAGTCTATCCTACCTCTCATCATAACTTAAATGTTTCATCCCAGGCAATATCCTGTGAATCTCCTCTGCACCCCCTCCAGTGCAATCACATCCTTCCTATAATGTGGCGATCAGAACTGCACAAAGTACTCCCGCTGTGGCCTCACTAAGGTTCTATACAACTCCAACATGACCTCCCTACTTTTGTAATCTATGCCTCGATTGATAAAGGCAAGTGTCCCATATGCCTTTTTCACCACCCCACTAACATACCCCTCCGCCTTCAGAGATCTATGGACACACACGCCAAGGTCCCTTTGTTCCTCAGAACTTCCTAGTGCCATGCTGTTCAATGAATACTTCCTTGTCAAATTACTCCTTCCAAAGTGTGTCACCTCACACTTTTCAGGGTTAAATTCCATCTGCCACTTATCTGCCCATTTGACCATCCCGTCTATATCTTCCTGTAGCCCAAGACACTCAACCTCACTATTAACCACCCGGTCAGTCTTTGTGTCATCTGCAAACTTATTAATCCTACCCCCAACATAGTCATCTATGTCATTTATATAAATGACGAATAATAGGGGATCTAGCATAGGCCCCTGTGGTATGCCACTGGACACTGGTTTCCAGTCACTAAAGTATCCTTCTGTCATTACCCTCTGCCTCCTATGACTAAGCCAATATTGAATCCAAAACAAAAACAGAATTACCTGGAAAAACTCAGCAGGTCTGGCAGCATCGACGGAGAAGAAAAGAGTTGACGTTTTGAGTCCTCATGACCCTTCGACAGAACTTGAGTGAGTCCAAGAAAGAGGTGAAATATAAGCTGGTTTAAGGTGTGTGGGGGGGTGGGGAGAAGAGAGGGAGAGAGAGAAAAGTGGAGGGGGTTGGTGTGGTTGTAGGGACAAACAAGCAGTGATAGAAGCAGATCATCAAAAGATGTCACAAACAACAGAACAAAAGAACACATAGGTGTTAAAAGTTGGTGATATTATCTAAACGAATGTGCTAATTAAGAATGGATGGCAGGGCACTCAAGGTATAGCTCTAGTGGGGGTGGGGGGAGCATAAAAGATTTAAAAACATTTAAAAATAATGGAAATAGGTGGGAAAAGAAAAACCTATATAATTTATTGGAAAAAAACAAAAGGAAGGGGGAAACAGAAAGGGGGTGGGGATGGACGAGGCAGCTCAAGACCTAAAGTTGTTGAATTCAATATTCAGTCCGGAAGGCTGTAAAGTGCCTAGTCGGAAGATAAGGTATTGTTGCTCCAGTTTGCGTTGGGCTTCACTGGAACAATGCAGCAAGCCAAGGACAGACATGTGGGCAAGGGAGCAGGGTGGAGTGCTAAAATGGCAAGCGACAGGGAGGTTTGGGTCATTCTTGTGGACAGACCGCAGGTGTTCTGCAAAGCGGTCGCCCAGTTTACGTTTGGTCTCTCCAATGTAGAGGAGACCACATTGGGAGCAACGAATGCAGTAGACTAAGTTGGGGGAAATGCAAGTGAAATGTTGTTTCACTTGAAAGGAGTGTTTGGGCCCTTGGACGGTGAGTAGAGAGGAAGTGAAGGGGCAGGTATTGCATATTTTGCGTGGGCATGGGGTGGTGCCATAGGAGGGGGTTGAGGAGTAGGGGGTGATGGAGGAGTGGACCAGGGTGTCCCGGAGGGAACGATCCCTACGGAATGCCGACAGGGGGGGTGAAGGGAAGATGTGTTTGGTGGTGGCATCATGCTGGAGTTGGCAGAAATGACGGAGGATAATCCTTTGAATGCGGAGGCTGGTAGGGTGATAAGTGAGGACAAGGGGGACCCTATCATGTTTCTGGGAGGGAGGAGAAGGCGTGAGGGCGGATGCGCGGGAGATGGGCCAGACACGGTTGAGGGCCCTGTCAACGACCGTGGGTGGAAAAGCTCGGTTAAGGAAGAAGGAGGACATGTCAGAGGAACTGTTTTTGAAGGTAGCATCATCAGCACAAATGCAACGGAGGCGAAGGAACTGAGAGAATGGGATGGAGTCCTTACAGGAAGCGGGGTGTGAGGAGCTGTAGTCGAGGTAGCTGTGGGAGTCGGTGGGTTTGTAATGGATATTGGTGGACAGTCTATCACCAGAGATTGAGACAGAGAGGTCAAGGAATGGAAGGGAAGTGTCAGAGATGGACCACGTGAAAATGATGGAGGGGTGGAGATTGGAAGCAAAATTAATAAATTTTTCCAAGTCCCGACGAGCACCGAAGTAATCATCGATGTACCGGAGAAAGAGTTATGGAAGGGGGCCGGAGTAGGACTGGAACAAGGAATGTTCCACATACCCCATGAAGAGACAGGCATAGCTGGGGCCCATGCGGGTACCCATAGCCACACCTTTTATTTGGAGGAAATGAGAGGAGTTGAAGGAGAAATTGTTCAGTGTGAGAACAAATTCAGCCAGACGGAGGAGAGTAGTGGAGGATGGGGATTGTTCGGGCCTCTGTTCGAGGAAGAAGCTAAGGGCCCTCAGACCATCCTGGTGTTGGATGGAGTTGTAGAGGGATTGGACGTCCATGGTGAAGAGGAAGCGGTTGGGGCCAGGGAACTGGAAATTGTTGATGTGACGTAAGGTGTCAGAGGAATCACGGATGTAGGTGGGAAGGGACTGGACAAGGGGAGAGAGAAGGGAGTCAAGATAACGAGAAATGAGTTCTGTGGGGCAGGAGCAAGCTGAGACGATCGGTCTACCGGGGCAGTTCTGTTTGTGGATTTTGGGTAGGAGATAGAAGCGGGCCGTCCGAGGTTGGGTGACTATCAGGTTGGAAGCTGTGGGAGGGAGATCCCCAGAGGAGATGAGGTCAGTGACAGTCCACCTTATCAAATTACCCTGTATCCCATGTGCATTTGCCTTCTTTATAAGTCTGCCGTGTGGAACCTTGTCAAAGGCTTTGCTGAAATCCATATAAACTACATCAACTGCACTCCCCTCATCATGGTCACCTCCTCAAAAAATTCAATCAAATTTGTTAGGCATGACCTCCCTCTGACAAAGCCATGCTGACTATCCCTGATCAAACCTTGCCTCTCCAAGTGGAGATAGATACTCTCCTTCAGAACTTTCTCCAATAGTTTCCTTACCACTGACATGAGACTCACTGGCCTGTAGTTCCCTGCTTATCTCTACAACCCTTCTTAAATAGCAGAACCACATTACTTGTTCTCCAGTCCTCTGGCACTTCCCCTGTGGCCAGAGAGGAATTAAACATTTGGGTCAGAGCCCCTGCGATCTCCTCCCTTGCCTCCCTCAGCAGTCTGGGACACAAATCATCTAGACCTGGAGATTTGTCCACTTTTAAGCCTGTCAACATCTCCAATACCTTGTCACTCTCTATATCAATTTGCTCGAGAACCTTGCAATCTCTCTCCCCAAGTTTGATATCTTCATCCTCATTCTCTTGGGTGAAGACGGATGTGAAGTATTCGTTTAGCACTCTACCGATGTCCTCTGGCTCCACCCATAGATTGTCCCCTTGGTCCTTAATGGGCCCTACTCTTTCCCTGGTTATCCTCTTCCCATTGATATACTTATAGAATATCTTGGGATTTTCCCTACTTTTACCAGCCAGAGCTTCCTCATATCCCTGCTTTGCTCTCCTAATTGCTTTCTTAAGCTCCATCCTGCATTTTCTGTACTCCACTAATGCCTTTGCTGATTTGCTTCCCTTGTACCTGCTAAAAGCCTCTCTTTTCCTTCTCATTGTATCCTGAATATCTCTGGTCATCCATGGTTCTCTGGACTTGTTACTCCTTCCTATCACCCTAGAGGGAACATGTTGAACCTGTACCCTCCCATTTCTTTTTTGAACACCTCCCCACTGTTCCTCTGTAGATTTCCACAAGTAGCTGTTCCCAGTATACCTTGGCCAGATCCTGCCTTATTTTACTAAAATCCACTCTCCCCTAATCCAAAACATTTTTTTGCAACTTGTCCATTTCTTTGTCCATAACAAACTTAAACTGTACCATGTTATGGTCGCTGTCACTAAAATGCTCACCCACCACCACCTCAGCCACCTGTCCGGCTTCATTCCCCAGAATTAGGTCCAGCACTGAGCGTCCCTTGTTAGACCCTCGACATATTGACCTAAAAAGTTCTCCTGTACACATTTCAAGAAATCCACTCCATCCAAGCCCTTAATACTATGTCTATCCCAATTAATGTTGGGAAAATTGAAATCACCTAATATATTTACCCTATTGTTATTGTTTTTACACACCTCTGCACATTGTGCTCCTCAATTTCCCGCTGACTATCTGGGGGTCCATAATAAACACCCAACAATGTGGCTACCCCTTTTTTATTCCTAAACTCTACCCACAAAGCTTAATTCGGTGTTCCCTCCAAGATATCATCTCTCCTTACTGCAGTAACTGACTCCTTAACTAATAATGCAACACCTCCTCCTCTTTTACCCCCTCCCTGTCTCGCCTGAAGATTCTATATCCCGGAATGTTGAGCTGCCAATCCTGCCCTTCCCTCAACCACGTCTCAGTGATGGCTACTATATCACAATTCCACGTGTCAATCCTCACCCTTAACTCATCCGTTTTACCTGTAATACTCCTGGCATTAAAGTACAGGCCATCCAGCCTTGCCTTACTCCCTTGAAGCTTAATGTAGCTGTACTCCCTCTGACTTGATTGTTTTATTGTATTACGATGTGTCCCTATTCTGCTAACATTCTGTGTCCCCTCCCCGTGCTGAATTTGTTTAAACTCCTCCCAACAGCACTAGCAAACCCACCCACAAGGATGTTAGTTCCGCTCCGGTTCAGATGTAGACCGTCCCGTTTGTACAGGTCCCACCTTCCCCAGAAACGGTCCCAGTAATCCAGGAATCTAAAACCATCCCTCCTGCACCAACTCTTAAGCCACGTATTCATCTGCTCTATTCTCCTATTCCTGAGCTCGCTAGCACGTGGCACTGGGAGTAATCCAGAGATTACAACCCGAGAGGACTTGCTTTTTAGTCTACTGCCTAACTCCCTGAATTCTTGATACAAGACCTCATCCCTCTTTCTACCTATGTCATTGGTACCAACATGTACCATGACCTCTGCCTTATCACCCTCCCCCTTCAGGATGCCCTGCAGACATTCAGTGACATCCTAGACCCTGGCACCAGGGATCTTGGAGGTTCGTGGGGTGGAGGTGATTACAGAGGGACAGAGGGGTGAGGCCATGGAAGGATTTGAAAACAAGGATGAGCATTTTAAAATCAAGACATTGCTTGACTGGGAACCATTGTATGTCAGCTTGCACAGGGGTGATAGGTGAACAGAGCTTGGTGTGAGTTAAGAAACGGCAGCAGAATTTTGGATGACCTCAGGTTTACAGAGGGTAAAAGGTGGGAGACCAGCCTAGAGCACATTAATCAAATCTAGAGGTAACAAAGGCATGAATGAGGGTTTCAGCAGCAGATAAGCTGAGATGGCCAAAGTCAGGCGATGCTATGGAGGTGGAAAAAGGGGGGTATTAGTGATGGCGCGAATATGAGTTTGGAAGCTCATCTCAGGGTCAAAATGACACCAAGATTGTGAACAGGCTGGTTTAGTCTCAGACTGTTGCTAGGAAGAGGGATGAAAGCAACAGCTGGGGAACGGAGTTTGGAGTGGGGACACAAAACAGTGTCTTCAGACTTCCCAGTATTTAATGGAAGGTAATTTCTGCTCATCCAGTACTGGGTGTCAGATAAGCAGTCCGATAATTTGGCAACAATAGAGGAATCGAGAGAGGTGGTGGCCAGGGAGAGCGGGTGTTATTAGAGCACATGTGAAAACCGATGCAATGATGTTGCCAAGGGGCAGCATGTATATGAGAAATAGGAGGAGGACAAGGATACATCCTTAGGGGACACCAGAGGTAATTGTGCAAGAGTGAAAAGAGAAGCCCTTCTAAGTGATATTCTGGCTACAATTAGATAAGAATGGAACTAGATGAGAGCAGTCCCACCAAAGGTGTTGGAGAAGGATGGCTTTAGTCAACTAAACACTGCTGCTGAGTCAAGACAGAGAAGGAGGGATAGTTAACTTGTATCATAGTCATTTGTGACTTTGATAAATGCTGGTTCGGTAACCTGATTGGAGAGGCTCAAATATGGGATTCCAGGAAAGATGGGAATGGATTTGGGAGATGACAACACATTCAAGGACTTTGGAGAGGAGAGGAAGGTTGGAGATGGGGCAATAGTTTGCAGGGACAGTGGGGTCAAGGGTTGTTTTTCTGAGGAAAGGTGTGATGACGGGATTGGGTCTGATGGACAAGGTGAGCTCGGAGTGGGCATGAGGGAGATAGGAGAGAAACTAGACTAAGATGCAAGTTCAGGGCTAGGGCAGTGGGGAGCTTTAGCAGTTAGGGCAATTTGAAAACTCATAATTGGCAAAGTCAACATGGTTTTATGAAATGGAAATTATATCTGACAGCAGGGTGGAAGAAGGAACCAGTGTATGTAGTATATTTGGATCTTTAAAAGCATTTGATAAGGTGGAATGTAAAAGTTGTTGCACAATATAAGGTTTCATGGCATTAGGGATAAAACATTTGCATGAATAGAAGTTAAAGGACAGAGACAAAAAAAGAGTAAATGGGTCATCTTCAGGTTGGCAGGCTGTTACTAGTGGAGTGCCACAAGGATCAGTTTTGGGGCCTCAGTTATTTATAATGACTTAGATAAAGGACTGAGTGCAATATACCCAAGTCTGTTAATGATTTAAAGCTGGATGGCAAAGTAAGCTGCGAGGAGGACAAAAAGGGCAGAACCTCCGGGTCGGCAAGGGGGGGGGCAGGCCCCGCTTGCTGCCAAGTAAAATGACGCGTGGTGACATCGGGCATGTGTCCTGATGTCACTGCGCGTCATTCAGAAATTCAGTTCGGCGGGCGCGCCCCAGAGTCGGCTGTGCACCTGCTGAACCATCAAAGGCCTATCAAGGCTATTTAAATATCTAT
This sequence comes from Carcharodon carcharias, assembly GCF_017639515.1. NCBI lineage: Eukaryota > Metazoa > Chordata > Chondrichthyes > Lamniformes > Lamnidae > Carcharodon > Carcharodon carcharias. Next base: position 222,315,809 of record NC_054468.1, read on the forward strand.
TAACATGCTTACCTGAGCTGTCCGTCCAACCTTAAGGTTGGCGAGTGGGCAGGTGAAGAGCCCAGGCCATCTTCGCATTTATCATGAAACCTCTTCCACGGGCGGGATGAGGTTTCACGAAGGTTTTTTAAAGTTTAATAAAACTTTTCAATAAAATTCTTTGACATGTCCCAGCTCATGAGGGGACATGTCTTAAAATTGTTTTCTGTCTTTACTAAAATTTTTAAAGATCAAACTGATCTCCCTGAAGCAGCTCTTTGCCTCAGGGGGATTTCTGCTCTCTTTCATGAGCATGTGCACAAAAGAGTGCAGGCCCCCAACTCAGTTTCCTCCCCCCACACACACAGGGACCACACAGCGCTTCCGGGTGCACGTCACACTGGGCAGGCCTGAATTGGCCCGCCCACGTAAAATGGCGGCGCGCAGCCGATTGCAGGCGGCGTCCAACCCCCCACTATGGGGAGAAAATTCTCCCCAAAGAGTCTGCAAATAGACATAGACACCTTTGCCAAGAACAACCATGATCGTGTTGAATGGCGGAGCAGGCTCGATGGGCTGTATGGTCTACTCCTGCTCCCATATCCTGTGTTCTATTGAGAAACATTAAGCAAGTAAGCAAGAAGGTGGCAGATGGAGTATAATGTGGGGAAATGTGAGGTCATTCACTTTGATGGAAGACTATGAAAAATAATATTTTTAAATGGTGAGAAATTATTAAGTGGTGGTGTTCAGGGGGATGTGAGTGTCCTTGTATAAGAAAGTTACCATGCAGGTACAGCAAGCTTTTGGGAAGGAAAATGATATATTGGCCATTGGTACAAGAATAAGGAAGTCATGCTGTAATTGTACAAGGCTTTGTTAAGACCACATAAGGAATACTGTCTGATCTCCATACCTAAGGAAGGGTACTCTGCCTTGGAGTGAGTGCAACAAAAGTTCTCTAGATTCATCTGGGATGAAAGAGTTGTCTTATGAAGAGAGATTGAGTAGCATGAGCCTATACCCTCTGAAGTTTAGAGAAATGAGAGGAGACCTGATCGAAACATAAGATTTGGAAGGGTCTTGATAGGGTAGATGTTCAGAGATGGTTACCCATAGCTGGAGAATCTAGAACTAGGGATCACAGTCTCAGGATAAGGGGGTCAGCCATTTTGGACTATGAGGAGAAATTCCTTCATTCATGGGGCTGTGAATCTTTGGAATTTCCTACCCTAGAGGGCTTTGGTGTTCCATTCTTGAGTATATTCAAGGTTGAGATCAGTAGAATTTTGAACTCCAAGGGAATCAAGGGATATGGGAATCGGTGAAGAAGTGGAGTTGCAGTTGAAGGTCAGCTATGGTCGGATTGAACGGGAGCAGGCTCGAGGGGTGAATGGCCTACTCTTGAACCAACTGTACTAAATAACCTTCTCATCAATATCTGTGTCTCATCAATGATGACCCATAACAGATGTCGCAACACATTGAGTGACCAATAGATGGTGCTCCTGGGCTATGAAGCAGCATCAGATTTAGCCTTGAGTGACTCCAAATTCATGGACGTTGATTTAATGCCAGGGGAATGTTTCACTGGTGTTACAAATGGGAAGTTTTATAAAATTATGCTTTGGGACTCTGTCCTTAGTTTAGGGTAAAATGGAGAATGAAGAGGGTCAAGTGACCTGGTAGGAAATCTGCAGTGCACAGTTTGTTTTTACTGGGAAGAAGGTGCAAGGTCTATAAACAATGACCAAAGTATTAATGCTGATGGTGGAGAGACCATTAGTCTCCAAAGTCCCAGGAAGGTGTGAGGAATATCAGAAACAAAAACAAAAATTGCTGGAAAAACTCAGCAGGTCTGACAGCATCTGTGGAGGAAAAGACAGAGTTAACGTTTCGAGTCCGTGTGACTCTTCTTCAGAACTAAAGGATAGAACTAAAAAAAAGGATAGAAAGGGGGATAAAACCGCAGATAAATGAATAAAAATAAAAAAAATAAAAATAAATGGATAAAAAATAAAAATGAATGTCGGAGATTTTAAAAAGTGGGTGATGATGGAGGAGGGAGTTCACGGTCTGAAGTTGTTGAACTCAATGTTAAGTCAGGAAGGCTGTAAGGTGCTTAATCGGAAGATGAGGTCCTGTTCCTCCAGTTTGCGTTGGGCTTCACTGGAACATTGCAGCAGGCCAAGGACGGACATGTGGGCATGAGAGCAGGATATCCACCATCACCCTCTGCCACACATCCACCATCACCCTCCTCCACCTGGCTGAACTTGTTCTCTCACTGAACAATTTCTACTTTAACTTGTCTCACTTCCTCCAAATATAAGGTGTGGCTACGGGTACCTGCATGGGCCCCAGTTACGCCTGTCTTTTTGTGTGGTATTGTCATGAAAGTATAATCATTTTTATAATTTTTTCTGGTTTATTGTAAAGTAGGTTTATGGGGGTAGGTATAGTTGGGTCTGTGTGTTACATTTGGAGTCAAGTTGGCTGTAAGTTTAAATCATTAAAAGAAGCGAGGTATTTGACATGCTAATGAGTAAACATGGAAGCTGGCTTTACATGTAAGGTGTGAAGGGAATTTGCATTTTTAGATAAATGAAGGGAGATTTGGATTTCAAAGGGATCTCAATCTGTTTACAACTAGCTGGATAAGCAAGGCCAAGGAATGTTTTTATTTTCCCAAAGGTTACTGGCAATATTGGCACCATGAAAGTTTTTACGTTATGATGAAGATAGTTTCAAAGACATACAGAACAATATAATTTTACATATTAAAAAGAGAGAAACATACATGAAGGAGAATGAAAGGCTATGTGTCAGGAGAAGGATATGCAAGATCTAACAGGAGTGTGTGAAATAGCCTTGATAAAGCCTCCAGCATTTGTGCATAAGTCTGCTGTCTTATGAAACTGAAGCTGGAGAAAAGCCATTTGGAATTCCACTGTCCAAGGTATTGTGCTAACTTGCTGGATCTGTTTTAAAACCTAAAATCTATTTTTGGACTGTTGCCTTAAAGGGAGTGTAACTGGGGCTCAGGTTAATTAGGAATTTTAGGAGTTGTAATTGTAGTATTATGTATATGCTTGAAATCTTTTATTTTGTTAGTATTTTAATTTAATTTTTAAAAATCTCTATAAATCTTGGTGGAGTTATTAATTCTGAATTCAGTGCATGCATCTCATAAATACAAATTGCAAAGCCTTTGTGATAGAGAGACTAAGTTTCCCTCATGGATTTGATCCACCTGGCACACATCATTTGCCACGTCATAACATTCCTTGTTCCAGTCCTACTTAGGCCCCCTCCTCCAACTCTTTTTCTGGTACATCAATGACTCAATTGGAGCCGCTCTCTACCAATATCCAATACAAGCCCATCGACTCCCACAGCTACCTCGGTTACAGATCCTCACCCCCCTGCTTCCTGTAAGGACCCCATCAATCCTCCCAGTTCCTCCACCTCCATCGCATCTGTCCTGATGATGCTGCCTTCCAAATTGGTGCTTCTGTCATGTCTACCTTCTTCCTGAGCCAACCACATCGGACCTATCTCTCACAGCTCTGCCCTCACCCCTTCCCCTTCCTCCCAGAACCATGTTAGGGTTCCCCTTGCCCTCACTTTTCACCCTACCAGCCTCTGCATTCATCCTCTGCCATTTCCGCCAACTCCAGCATGATGCCATCACCAAACATATCTTCCCCTCACCTTCCCTGAGAGCATTCCGTAGGGATCGTTCCCTCTGTGATACCCAGGTCTACTCCTCCATCACTCCCAACACCTCATCCCCTTCCCACAACACCTTGCCATGCAATCGCAGATGTAACACCCGCCCCTTTACCTCCTGCCTTCTCATCATTCAAGACCCCAAACAATCCTTTGAGGTGAAGCAGCGCTTCACTTGCACTTCTTTCAATTTGGTCTACTGCATTCGCTGCTCCCAATGCGGTCTCCTCTACATTGGGGAGACCGAACGCAGACTGGGTGACCACCTTGAGCGCCTTCACTCAGTCCTCAAGCACGCCCCAAACATTCCTGTCGCTTGCCATTTTAATTCACCATCTTGCTCTCATGCCCACATTTCTGTCCTTGACCTGCTGCAATGTTCCAGTGAAGCCCAACGCAAACTGGAGGATCAGCACCTCATCTTCCAATTAGGCACTTTACAGCCTTCCAGGCTGAACATTGAGTTCAACAACTTCAGACCATGAACTCAATCCTCCTTTTGATCTTTTAAAAAGAAAATTCCCAACCCCACCACCCCCACAGGGCCTTTTGTTCTTATGCTTTCCTTTCAGAGCACTGATACCTGTTCTGCTATTAACACATTCTGCTATCTTACCTTTATACCACTATTAGTAACTTCTTTAGTCTTTAACACCACCATTAACACTCCCTTTGTCTGATGTCCTTGACATCTTTGTCAAATCTCCCCTGACCTTCTATTTTGCTCCACCCTCCCCCATTCTCTTCAAAAGTATAAAATCCATCACATTTCTACCTCTCTTCAGCAGTCATATGGACTCAAAACATTAAATCTGCTCCTCCCTCCACAGACGCTGCCAGATTTGCGGAGTATTTCCAGCATTTTCAGTTTTCATTTCAGATTTCCAGCATCTGCAGTATTTTGCTTTTTTATTACTGCAGAAACAATGCTTTGTCCCAACCTGCTCAACTGCCCTCCTTCCCAATATGCTATTTAACTATAATTAATACTATTATGATATAGATATGACTTTAAAATGGATTTAATTACATCTGCATGCCTTGACTCTACATATCATTGAAATGTACAGCACATGTGGAGGCCACTTGGCCCATCAGGCTGTGCTGGCTCCTTGAAATAACTATTGACTTAATCCCATGTTCCTGCCCTTTCCCATTGAAAATCTTACATGTGGATTTACAATGTATATTACACACTCTTTATTTTATCACATCTTTAAGTGGCTCCTTGGCACGTCTGGCTGCACCCTTCAAAGTTTCCCACCTTACTAGCTCTCTGGAATTTTTCGATATTTCGTTCAGCAAACCCGTGCTCATTTCAGAGTGCTCATTAATTTTATATTTTAACCTTTTTCTAATGTTTTTTTTCCCCTTTAGCTGTGTAATTTAAAGTGTAATTGCCCTCTCATTTTCCACAGGTATCACTGGGCACCAACCAAGTGCTGACTCTTCAAGGGCCAGGATGTAACCTTGGACCTTTGACCTGTGTGCAATGGGAAGTGGTATCATTAGACATGTAGGTGGAGGGTACTCTAGGCATAGTTCTAAGACCATTATTTTTTATATAAAGAAGCTGTCTCATTATCAGATTCCATTATAAATTTGTAAAAACTGGAAACAGCCGAATCTATTGCCTTAGGGGCTGGGTTGCAGAATGATAATTGACTTGTATTATGACGTGGCTGATGCACTATGGCATATCCATCAGGCAAAAATAATGGCCCCTGGGCAGTTGTACCTCAGGGAGAAAATAGGAGTAAAATAAATGGCCTATATTGATGTCTCTCAGTAATGTTTAAATGGGCTCCAAATCAGTCTGCCCCTGATCATAAATTTCACTTCCAATGTTCCTGCTGCTGTTATCTGCCTCATGTTTGAAGACAATAATTCATTCTTAATAACCGTAGTGTCCATGAGTTATGTGCCTGTCACAGCTGTGAATCAATTGCTGTAACTCACTCGCACCGCTTGTACATCCTTTATGTATTTATGTATCATCACCTCACACATACCATATGGTCACCAAACTGCTGGGCAGAGTTATTTTCAACGATTGAATATTTTTCCCCTTGTGCTGTTAGATAATGTCTCTGTTTAAGGTACAATCATATGTTACGTTCGTGTCACCGTGAAACATTTTATGCTTCCGGGTCACAGTCTGACCCCACCCCCTCCCAACGAATGGCCCCCCCAGGAGAGGTGGATGTTTTCACTCCGCTTGGGTTTGACGGTGTGGGGCATTACCTCAGGCCAGTGCCAAACCTGGGATTAAAAAGTACTCAGGGCTACCCTGGAATCCTGAACAAGTTATAAACAGAAGCAGAGGTTTATGAATCTGGGTATGTCTAACCATACACTCAAAAGATTGAAAGACTAGGAGATAAAAAAGGAGGGGGGAAGGGGTAGCACAAATGGTTAAAGAATCAATTCCATTTGTGAGAAGGGATGATATACCAAATGGGTCAACAAACGAGGCTTTATGGATTGAGCTTAGAAATAAAAAAGGGGCAGTCACACTACTGGGAGTACACTACAGACCCCCAAATAGTGAAAGGGAGATAGAAGAGAAAATATGTAGACAAATTTCTGCTTGTAAGAACAAGAGGGCAATAATAGTTGGAGACTTCAACTATCCTAATATCAACTAGGATTCAAAGGATTCAAACAATATAAGGGGCACTGAGGGAGAAAAATTCATGCAGTGTGTCCAGGAAAATTTTTTCAACCAATTAGTGACAAACCCAACGAGAGGAGATGCAATTCTGGAGCTAGTCTTGGGGAATGAAGAAGGGCAAGTGGGTGAAGTGACAGTTGGTGACCATGTCGGGGACAGTGATCACAATTCAGTTAGATTTAGCATTACCATGGAAAAGGACAGAGACAAGGCAGGAGTAAAAGTCTTGAACTGGGGAAGGCAAATTTTGCAGAAATGAGAAGGGATTTGGCTGAGGTGGACTGGACAGCACTGCTGGAGGATAAAACAGTGGAAAACCAGTGGGAAGCACTAAAAAGCGAGATCCTAATTGTACAAAGTAGACGTGCCCGCTACAAAAATAAGAATGGTACTGCCAATTCTAGACCCCCCTGGTTATCTATAGGAATACAGGGGAAGATCAAACAGAGAAAGAAAGTGTACGATAGGCACAAAGAACTAAGCACTGCAGATAGCTTAGACGAATATAGGAAGTGCAGAGACGAAGTAAAAAGGGAAATAAGAAATTCAAAGAGAGGGCATGAAAAAAGATCAGCAAGTAAGGTTAAAGATAACCCAAGACATTTTACCAATACATTAATGCTAAAAGGCTAGTTAAGGAAAAAGTGGGACCTATCAGAGATGAAGATGGAAACTTGTGTGTAGACGCAGAGGCTGTGGGAAGGGTTTTGAATGAATATTTTGTCTCTGTGTTTACAAAGGAAAGGGAGGATGAAGATATAGTAGTCCAGAAGGAACACTGCGAGATATTGGACGGGATAGTCATAAGAGAGAGGAAGTATAAGAAGGGTTGAAATCCTTGAAAGTTGATATGTCACCAGGGCCAAATGGATTGTTTCCGAGGCTGCTGGAGGAAGTCAGGGAGGAGATAGCAGATGCTCTGAGGATGATTTTCCAATCTTCACTAGATACAGGGGAGGTACCAGAGGACTGGAGAAATGCAAATGTAGTTCCATTGCTTAAAAAGGGATCAAAGGAAATGCCAAACAATTATAGGTCAGTTAGTCTTACATCGGTGGTGAGCAAATTAGTAGAATCAATCCTGAGAGATAGGAGTAACTGTCATGTGGAAAGGCATGGACTAGTCACAGATGGTCAGCATGGATTTGTTAAAGGAAGGTCTTGCCTCACAAATTTGATTGAATTATTTGAGGAAGTGACGAGGGTTGATGAAGGTTGTGCAGTGGATATTGTGTATGTGAATTTTAGCAAGGCATTTGACAAGGTCCCACATGGCAGATTGGTCAGGAAAGTAAAAACCCATGGGATTCATGGTAATGTGGCAAACTGGATAAAAGGTCGGTTTTGTAACAGGAAACAAAGGGTAATGGTCGATGGATGCCCTTGCGAATGGAAAGTTGTCTCAAGTGGTGTTCCACAGGGCTCAGTGTTGGGACCCTTGCTGTTTGTGTTATATATTAACGATTTGGAAGTGAATGTGGGGGGCACGATTGGTAAATTTGCAGATGACACAAAGATTGGCCGAGTAGTGGATAGTGTAGAGGATAGCCATAATCTCCAAAACAATATAGATGGGTTGGTGGAGTGGGAGGTAAAGTGGCAGATGGATTTTAACATAGAGAAGTGTGAGGTCATACATTTAGGGAGGTCAAACAGTTACAGGGTTACAAAATAAATGGGAATATACTAAGAGGGGTAGAAGACGTGAGATATCTTGGCGTACAAGTACACAGGTCCCTGAAGGCAGCAGTTCAAGTAGGCAAGGTTGTAAAGAAGGCATATGGAATGCTTTCCTTCATTGGCAGAGGTATAGAATATAAAAGTAAGGATATAATGTTGGAATTGTATAAAACACTGGTGAAGCCACAACTGGAGTATTGTGTGCAGTTCTGGTCACCACATTACAGGAAGGACATAATAGCTCTGGAGAGAGTGCAGAGGAGGTTTACAAGAATGTTGCCAGGGTTAGAAAAGAGTAGCTATGAGGAGAGATTGGATAGGTTGGGGTTATTCTCCTTAGAACAAAGAAGGCTGAGAGATGACTTGATTGAGGTATACAGGATAGAGTGGACAGGATAAAATTGTTTCCCTTGGTGGAGAATTCTAGAACCAGGGGACATAGATTCAATATAAGTGGCAGAAGGTATAGGGGGGACATGAGGAAGAACTTTTTTATGCAGAGGGTAGTGGGTGTCTGGAATTCGCTGCCCAAGTTGGTGGTAGAGGCAGAAACTCTAAACTCTTTTAAAAAGTACCTGGATCTGCACCTAAAGTGCTGTAAGCTGCAGGGCTATGGGCCGGGTGCAAGGAGGTGTGATTAGAAAGGGCACCTGGGTGTCCTCGGCCTGGCATGGACAAGATGGGCTAAATGGCCTCCTTCTGTGCTGTAACTTTTCTATGATTCTATGGTTCTATGTATCTTCTAAGATCCATCTTAACTTACAGTTATAGGATGCATTTAATGTGGCAAAATCTCCCAAAGCACTTCCCCGGAATGTTATCAGTCAGAAAAAAAGAAATGTGAGCATTTACATAGCGCTTTTCATGACCACAGTGCTTTACAGCCAATTAAGTATTTTTTAAGTGTAATGTAGCAAACGCAGTAGCCAATTTGTGCACAGCAAGCTCCCACAAACAACAATGTGATAATTACCAGAAAATCTGTTTAATGGTGTTGGTTGAGGGATAAGTATTGGTCAGAACGCTGGGGATAACTCCACCACCCTTTCCAAAATTGTGCCTTAGGATCACTTACATCCACCCCAGCAGGCAGTTTAACATCTCACCCGAGAAACAGCACCTCCAACAGTGCAATGCTGCCTCATAACTGCATCAGAGAGTCAGCATTAATTTTTGTACTCAAGCCTCGGAGTGGGACTTGAACCCAGAACCTTGTAATTCAGAGGCAAGTACACTCTCAACTGAGACACACAGCAGATATGAATGTCAAACCACAGAAGGGGATATTAGGATGAGTGATCAAAAGAATCTATTAAGAAATAGGAATAGGAGTGGGCCATTTGGCCCATCAAGCCTGTTCTGCCATTCACTAAGATCATGGCTGATCTGGACAAGGAGGGTTTTGAGAAGGTAGAGCCACCAGTGCTGGAGTGAACAGCGCCAGGGTGTGGGGGCAGGGGATACAGCAGACTAGAGTTGGAGGAGCAGAGTTTGCAGAAGGATGTAGGGCTAGAAGAGGTAACAAAGCTAAGGAAGGCTAAAGCCATGAAGGGAGGATAAGACTTTTAAATTTATGGAGGATTAGGAGCCATTGTAGGTCAATGATCACAGGGGTGATGGCTACACAGGTCTTATTGAAGGGTATAGAACGGGCCGCAAAATTCTGGGTGAAGTTCACAGGCCAAGCTCTGTGGTTGAGTAGATACTGTCCTGACAGCAGGAGCAGAGGGACTCAGTTGCCTGTATACCATGTTCTCAGCTATTAGCCTCCCACTCACTGGGCGGTATAGCTACAGCCATGGACACAGACCTCTATTTTATGTCAAACTTTATCAATTAGGCATCACTTCAATTATGGCCATCAGTGTTATCACAAGTCTAATTCTCTATTGTCACCACGGTGACAGAATTCAATAAATTTAAATTCACTGAAGCAAATGTGTCACTTTGTCTCTGCAGCATTTAACAAATAACAAACATTTCTTAAGTGAGCATTATTTTTCATTTGGAACAGTGTTTACTAATTATTCCTCACATATAACTGGCAATTGTTTTGCATCAATGGTCATGAATAATTTTATGTCATTATTGTCTATTTTAAATCATTCAGCAGTCTTCAGAGGGTAGAATCGGTTCCTGCAGGGTAGATAATGGTCTTGCTCCTGTAGTGAGTGACACTTATATTAAAAAAAGATTATTAAAGTCTCTCTCACAGCACTGTGCAAAAACTGGCATCAAGTCACAGATATTTATAAACTATGGTTACTCGTGAGTTGTTTATTTAATTGGTGTTAGAACTTGGATTGCCTAAAGAAAGATTATCACCACATCGCATCACAGAGTCATACAGAATTATCACAGCACAGAAGGAGGCTGTTCAACCCATCATGTCTGTGCTAGCTCTCGGAAGGTGCAATTCACCTGGTGTCACTCCCCGCCTTCTCCCTGTAGCCCTGCACATTTTTCCTTTTCAGATAATAATCCAATTCCCTCTTCAATGCTTCAATTGAATCTGCCTCCATCACACTCCCAGGCAGTGCATTTCAGATCCTAACCACTCGCTGCATGAAAAAGTTTTTCCTCATTTCGCAACTGCTTCTTTTGCCAATTACCTCAAACCTGTGCCCTCTCGTTCTCAATCGTTCCACCAATGGGAACAGTTTTTCCCCTTCTACTCTGTCCAGAGCCCTTATGATTTTGAATACCTCTATCAAATCTCCTCTCAACCTTCTCTTCTCCAAGGTAAATAGTTCCAAATTCTCCAAAACTACCCAAGTAACTGAAGTTGCTCATCCCTGGATTCTGATTAATCTTTTCTGCACCCTCTCTAATATCTTCACAACGTTCCTAAAGTGCGGTGCCCAGAACTGGACACAATAGTCCAGTTGAGACAAAACCAGTGTCTTACACAAGTTTAACGTAACCTCCTTGCTCTTATACTCTACCCCCCTATTAATAAAGCCTTGGATGCTGTATACTTTATTACCTAGTCTCTCAACCTGAACCGCCACCTCCTATGACTTATGTACATATAGACCCGGGTCACTCTGCTCCTGCAACCCCCTTTAGGATTTTATTTTATTTTGTCTTCATTTTATATTGGCTCTCCTCATTCATCCCACCAAAATGTATATACACTCCTAAATACCACAAGGATATTCCAAATTCTTCATGGAGTTGGAAATCTGTTTTTAACCTCTCTCCTCCTGTCCCTTCCTCTCTCTATACCTTTGTGTCTCAGTTACACAGAAACAAGGGCAGGCCAGGCCTGACAGTATCTGTGGAGAGAGAAAAACAGAGCTAACGTTTCGAGTCAATACGACTCTTCTTCAGAGTTAAAGGGAAGTAGAAATGTGATGAAATTTATGCTGTTTAAGAGAGGGGGGGGAGCGGAGTGGAGCAGGTGAAGCTGGATAGAAGGCCAGCGATAAGTGGGGGCTAAGGAGAGATCGTCAAAGGTGTCATGGACAAAAAGCCAAAGGGAGTGTTAATGGCAGAGTGCTGATCTTTGTTCTGCTATTAACATTCTGTTTCCTTACCTTTAGCTCTTACCACCACCATTAATAACGGTGCAAAGCTAGTTCTGCTTTCCACTTCAGGTTATTATCATGATGTTCAAATACACTTCAGAGAACCGAAGCCATTCAAAAGGAAGAGGGTGGGCTTCAGTAAAGTTTACTGGAAATGTGATGCTAAGATGGGACAGCTGTATTTACCTCTTGGCTGTTGACACAACTGCAGAGGAAAAGCAAACAATTTCTTCTAACCACTTAACCTGGAAGAGAAGTGCTTGAGGCTCAATATTTACTGATTGTGCAGTATTACTCATCCATCCTTTCTGAGAAATCAGGTTTTTCTCTGATTGGCCTGTGCAGTTGTTTTTCACAATGACACCCCCTGAGGGCGCTGCTGACCAAGGCTCAAGGATAGATTAACTCCATAATAATGTGTTCAGGCAGCCATGTGTAGAGCTTAGAATCAAACTATTGATGTGAAGATAGCAGCACCCAAAATATCTTGATTCTCTTCTTTTATATATTTATATTAGCTCTGGTGCTTATCTGTTTACAACACTGTACCTCCATGACAATCATCAGATTGTGTACAAAACCTGCAAAGTTCACTTGGTTTGAAATGAAAATGTCTTTTTAAAACCTAATTTATAAAAGCTGTAACCCGCCATCGTCACCTTCTCCCGTTTTCAGCTTGTCACATATACTACCATTTACACATCTTTCATACAAGACTCTTTAGAGGGCAGATGGACCTTCAAGTGGACACAAAAGGTCCCAGCACTATTTCCAAGTGGAACAAGAGATTTATCCCCGGTGTCCTGTCCTATTCTTCAATCAATATCACCAGAACAGATGATCTAATCATTCTTACGTTGCTTATGGGGTTCTGCAGTGTGCAAATTGGTTGCTTACATTCCAGCTGTGATTACACTTCAAAAGCATTGCACTAAAGCACTTTGGGATGTCCCAAGGAGGTAAAGGTGATCTGTCAATGCAAGCTCTTCTTTCTGGGTTGATTGAGTGGAATTGAGTGAAAGTCTAGGCTGACTGCTGGGAAGAGTGCTGCATTGTCACAGGCACTGATCTGGGGTTGAAGGGATTAACCAAAACCCCGTCTGCCTGTTCGGGTGGACACCAAAGGTCCTCTGGGTGATTTGAAGAGCAGGGAGAGACCTCTTGATGCCCTAGACAACATTCCTCCGTTGAGAGATATTCACTTCTGAATTGTACTCGTGTGTACGTCGCTGCTTGCTACAAAATGGCCTGCAAAACCTCAAAAGATTCAGGGGTTTGATTAGGTGCTTCACAAATAGCTTGTTCTTCCTTTTCTGTACCCAGTAGTGGTTTGATTATCAGGCCATTCACCAGAGGCAAAATTCATTCCAGTCAAGGATGTAATGAGGAGTATGTGGTCACGAACCTGAAGTATTAACTGCTTCTCTCTCCACAAATGCTGGCTGACCTGCCGACGATTACTCCCCTTTCTGATTATACTTCAGATTTCCACCATCTGCAGCATTTTGCCTTTGCCATATCAGACTGTCTAACAGCTAAGAGGCTCTTTAAGCAAACAGTCAGTTATACAGACAAAAAAACGCCAGAAAAACTCAGCAGGTCTGGCAGCATCTGTGGAGAGAGAAACAGAGTTAACGTTTCGATTCCATATGACTCTTCTTCAGAGCTAACGAGAGGTAGAAATGTGATGGATTTTATACTGTTTAAGGGGGGATGGAGCAGGTGGAGCAAAATAGATCAGGGACAGGTGGGAGCTCAGGAGAGATTGGCAAAAATGTCATGGACACAAGACAAAGGGAGTGTTAATAGCAGTGTTAAAGAATAAAGAAAGTGCTGATAGTGGAACAAAGATAAGATAATAGAATGTGTGGGGGGGGGGAAGGACAAAAAATAAATAATAAGCAAAAATAAAAATAAAAGAATTGGATTAAAAAGAGGGTAAAGATGGAGGAGAGAGTTCATGGTCTGAAGTTGTTGAACTCAATGTTAAGTCCAGGAGGCTGTAAAGTGCCTAATCGGAAGATGAGGTGCTGTTCCTCCAGTTTGTATTGGCCTTCACTGGAACACTGCAGCAAGCCAAGGATGGTCATGTGGGCATGAGAGCAGGACACTTGTTCTGCTGTTAACACATTCTGCTATCTTACCTTTATGCCACTATCAGCACCTCCTTTAGTCTTTAACACTACCATTAACACTTCCTTTGTCTTGTGTCCATGACACGTTTGCCAACCTCTCCTGAGCTCCCACCTATCGCTGAGCTATTTTGCTCTCCATCCTCCCCTTAAACGGTATAAATTCCATCACATTTCTACTTCTCCTCAGCCCTGAAGAAGGGTCGTACGGACTCGAAACGTTAACTCTGTTTTTCTCTCTCCACAGGCCTGCTGAGCTTTTCTGGCATTTTCTGTTATTAATTCAGATTTCCAGCATGCGCGGTACTGTGCTTCTAGTCAGAGATAGGGATCTGTTATGACACGCATTCAAGTGCGTGATTCTCATTGTCTCCAGTTTCCTGGCAGGCAGGGAGGTTCCAGGCATGCTTTCACCATCCCAAGACGTCCCCACTTAGAAGTGTGAATGGATTTGGCTCAGCTAAGGTATCTCTGCTGTCAAACATCCTATTGAGACTGGTAGTCTAAGCTGATTCATGAAACAGTGTCTGGCTGACAGCGACTCCACATTTATAACACCAGAATTGGCCAGTACCCTCAAGTGAGGCGAAAGAAAAGTAAAATTGGCAGCAAAGCTTTTTTCTTTCCTGTCTCCAGCTTTGATGTTTATTCTATGTTCATGTTTTTTTTTGGCGTCATCTGCTTATCGTAGATTTGCATTAATGTTCTGTGGAAGTTTTCTTGGGTGGCTGGGAAGGATGGTGTCAAACAACACCAGTCTAGCAAAATGTGGCAAGATTGAAAGCCGATGTAATTTTATACCTAAAAAAAAAATCTAATTTCATCAGGGCTTCCTAAAGGCGATAGATAATATGCTGGATGTTTGACAGTAATGGTGGAACTGTCAGGCGAAAGCTGTGTCTCTCCTTTAATTGTTCCTCCCATTTCTCTCCTGAAGGCACTCACACATGCTGGCAAACCAACCACCAAAGGCACGAGCAACCCTCTGTCTCAGCTGAGTGGTCACCTTCAGCGCATCAGCTGGAGCAAGTGTCAAATTATTCGGATCTTGAGGGGATTTCACAGTATCTTTGCGGTGCAGAAGGAGGCCATTCGGCCCATTGAGGCTGCACTGGCTCTCTGAAAGAGCGTTCCACCTAGTCCCACTCCCCTGCCTTATCCCCGTAACCTTGCACATTCTCTCCTTTCAGGTAGCCATTCGCTTTTGAATACCTCGATTGAACCTGCCTCCACCACTCTTTCAGGAAGTTTGTTCCAGACTCCAACCACCCTCTGGGTGAAAAAGATTTTTCCTCACCTCACTTTTACTCTTTTCGCCAATTATTTCGAATCTGTGCCCTCTAGTTCTTTATGTCCTCGAGAGGGAACAGTTTCTCACTATTTACCCTGTCCACACCCCTCAGGATCTTGAATACCTCTATCAAGCCTCCTCTCAGCCTTCCTTACTCCAAGGAAAACAGTTCCAACCTCAAAATCACAGAATTTTAACAGCACAAGAGGCAGGCATTCGGCCTATTGTGTCTGCACTGGCTCTCTAAATTAGCATTATAACCTATTGCCATTGCCCTACCTTTTCCCTGTATCCTTGCACATTGTTTCTATTCAAATAATCATCTAATTCCCTCGAGTGCCTTGATTGAACCTGCCTCCATCACACTACCAGGCAGCGCATTCCAGGCCCAAACCAATCGTCGTGTGAAAAAGTTTTTTCTCACATCACATTTGTTGCTTTTGCAAATCACTTTAAACCTGTGCCCTTTCATTCTGGATCCTTTTACGAGCGGGAACAGCTTCTCCCTATCTACTCTGTACAGCCCCCTCATGATTTTGAACATCTCTATCAAATCTCCATTCAGTCTTCTTCTCTCCAAGGAGAACAGTCCCAACCTCTCCAATCTATCTTCATAACTGAAGTTTCTCATCCCTGGAACCATTCTTGTAAACCTCTTCTGCACTCTCTCCAATGTGTTCACACCCTTCCTATAATGTGACATCCAGAACTGTACACCATATTCCAGCTGAGGTCTAATGAGCGTCTTATATAAATTCAGCATAACCCCCTGCTCATTTACTCTATGCCCTTATTAATAAAGCCAAGGGTGCTATATACTTTATTAACCGCTCTCTCCACCTGTCCCGCCACCTTCAATGATCAATGCAAATATAGACCCAGGCCTTTCTTCTCCTGCACCCCTTTCAAAATTTCACCCATTATTTTGTATTGTCTGTCCATGTTCTTCCTACTAAAATGCATCACCTCACACTCCTCCACACTGAACTTCATCTGCCACCTATCTGCCCACTCCACCAACTTGTCTATGTCCTCTTGAAGTTCCACACTGTCCTCCTCGCCGTGTACAAAACTCCCAAACTTCCCATCATCCACAAACTTTGAAATTGTCCCCTGCACGCTAAGATCTAGATCATTAATATATATCAGGAAAAGCAAGGGTCCCAATACCGACCGCTGGGGAACTTCACGACAAACATTCCTCCAGCACGAAAAATATCCGTTGACCATTACCCTCTGCTTCCTATTTTTCAGGCAATTTTGTATCCACATTGCTACTGACCCTTTTATTCCATGAGCAATAATTTTTCTCAATTTGACGTGTGGCATTGTATCAAATGACCATGGCCACGGAAACTCTGGCTGTTCACCCTCCCCCAGAAGAATGTCCTGCAGCCGCTCTCTGACATCCTTGACCCTGACATCAGGGAGGCAACATACCATCCTGGAATCATGTCTACAGCCACAGAAACTCCTGTCTGTTCCCCTAACCAATGAATCCCCTATCACTATTGCACTTCCTTTCTTCTTCCTCCCCTCCTGTACAGTCGAGCCGCTCATGGTGCCACAAACTTGGCTCTGACTGCACTTCTGAGGAACAAGCGTCCTCACTAGCTTCAAAAACAAGACCCCAGGGGCCTCCTGCTCTACCTGACTACTTCTCTTGGACAGCCTGGTGATCACCCATTCCCCCTCTGTCTCCAGGCCCTAACGCAGTGGTGTGACCACCTCTTTGAACGTGCTAATCCTGTAACTCTCAGTTTTGCGGACGCGCCACAGTGACTCCAGACACCACTCGAGCTCTGAAACCCGGAGCTCAAGTTTCTGCAGCTGGCAGCACTTGCTGCACATGGTTGTCTAGGACACCGGTAGTGCCCATGGCTTCACATGGATTACAGGACAGGCATTCCACTCGATTGAGCTGCCCTGCCGTGTTTTAACTCTAGTTCTCTTACGTTAACTTTATTCTACTTTGGATTTTTTATATTATTATATTGGCCCTAAATATCCCTTATTCCTGGCACTTCTCAGTTAAATCCAAGTATAGCAACTTGTTTAAAAGTATTACGCTTTTCTAATTTACTCACCAGGTCCTACTTACCAAAGTTGCCGCTCTTCTTTGAGGAAAGGTAGAAACGAAATTAGCACCTCCTCCCTCCTCACCGAACTCCCTCCGTCACCTCTGCTCTCAAACTCTTGCTGCTTCTCACACTGTTTTTAATCACTCCGCTAGGTACTAACTGCCTGGCTTGGGTTCCTCCTCTCTCACTCTCCTCTAGGAGCTGCTGACTGCCTGACTCTCTTCCAACCTCTCCAATCTATCCTCATAGCTACAGTTTTTCATCCCAGGAATCATTCTTGTGAATCCTCTCTGTGCTGTCTCCAATGTCTTCACACTCTTCCTCAAGTAGGGAGGCCAGAACTGGACAGAGTGCTCCAAATGAGGCCTGGACCAAAACTAATCCTCTCCTCACACCTCATTCAAATGTACAAGTGCAGCTCATTCCCCAGAAAAAGCCTGCAACTATATAACATCTTATGTATTTTCAGAATGCCCCAAAGTGCTTTCCAGGCAATTAAATACTTTTGAATCATAGCCGCTTCTTTTGCAGGCAATTAGGGCAGCCGATTTTTCACGTAGCAATACCCCAAAGGGGTAGAGGACATCTTAATCTGACTTTGGGCTATTGTTGGGGTCAGTGGGAGAATACCCAACTACTCTTTAAGTAATGTCAGGGGATTTATTACTTGAGCAGACAGGCAGCCCAAGCCTGGATAGTGCCCACAGCTGCAACATTGAGTGAAATAACATGAGTCAAGCTGAAACCTCACATTCAGCCCCAATATATATCTATCTCTTGAAGGTTTTGCCTTCATTGCCTACCCAGCCAACCATTCCATGTAGTAACCAAACCCATATGAAGAAATCACTCTTGACATCAGGCCTGAACTGCCAGTTTATGCCCGCGCCTTATCACATGCAAGATTAGTATTTCTGTTTAACGTATTATATATCTCTATAAAATCCCACCTCATTCATCTCAAATTTTTCAGCCCTAAAAGGAGGTTATCTAATCTTTCCCCAGTGAGTGGGCAGAACAATGCAGATAGGGGTGAAGCGAGAGGTCATTGATTTTGATTCTGAAGGATAAGAGACTAAGAGCTGTGGACGAGCAATGGGGTTTACGTGCCTATTTACACAAATCACCAACCCACAGCTGCACAGCACTCCTTCAGTACTGCACAAAAGCATCAGTCTATATTATTTCAGCAAGTTTCTGAAAAGAAATGAGTCCATGGCCATCCATCTCTGAAATGACAACTGACCAACAGCAATATAATCCCTCTGTCAACCTCTATGGTGTGACAGGTTAGTTACTCTATCAATCTTAGTTAAAGAAAGTCGAATGAACCAGGAAAAAGAGCTCTCTGTTCTTGGGGTGCAAAACAATCCTAAACTGGGCAACAGCAGGAGCACCAGAACTATTCTTGTCAATCAAAGGTAGGGTCAGGCTCAGTTGTGAAGCCTTTTCCCCTCCACCTCATCCAAGGTTAAACAGCTGGCTCACGCTCTGCCTAGTCTTATACAGGATGAACAACCACTGGGAGAAAATATCAGAGCAGCCGGTGCCTCTGGGACTGCATCCTCATTAGTCAAAAAGTTACAGAGTGTGGTTAATAAAATTTTCATTTATGTAGAGTAGAGAACAGAGAAGATTATTTTCAGACGATGTAATGTAGCAATTAATTTCATGAACAATTCACACTGAACTTCAACCGGTACAAAAAAAACTTATTCATTGAAGACTGAATTGAGGATTAAGACGATTAGATAGATCCAATTATTCGGTGACAATAGAAAGGTACAAAGGAGATTACTGCCACTGTGTATTGTCAAATGTCCTTGACGTTAGTTAGCATTAGCATGGTCCACACATAGCTAGATCTGGCTGGGTTTTTGCTGTGGCTCAGTCAGTTATGGCTCAGTGGGTAGCACTCGCACCTCTGTGGGTTCAAGGTACACATCAGGACTTGCGCACAAAAATCACCAAGGCCCAATCTGCCCCCTCAGGTGAAAATCCCATGGCACTATTTTGAAGAGCGAGAGAGTTATCCCCAGTGTCCTGGCCAATATTTATCTCAATCAATATCACAAAAAAACAGATTCTGATCTTTATCACATTGCTGTTTGTGGGAGCTTGCTGTGTGTGAATTGACTGCCCCTTTTCTAACTTTACAACAGTGGCTATGCTGCAAAAGCTCGTCATTGTCTGCAAAGCACTTTTGAGACATTTGGTGGTTATGAAAGGTATTATCTAAATGCAAGTCTTCCTTTTCTTTCAAGATTGGTAGGAGTCGAAAGGCAGAGCACAAGAATTACTTAAATCCTTTGAGGCTATCTGATAGCATACAAACCTGGTAGTTAAAAAATTCCTAACACTTAACTTCTATAATGTGCTGAAATGTTAACATAATGATAGATTTGGGTGAAAACAGCTCCAATTTTACAATAATTGAGGGCAGTGAAAGCAGAGGAAGTTAATAAATCGCAATGATTTTTAACAATTACTTGAGTTCAGTGTCCAAGGCCAGGGCAGGGTTGAAACATGTGTCATCATTAATCAGGGGGACACAGCCAAGTCTAATTCTGATATACCCCAACATGTTTTCCTGGGTGTCGCTGGCTGTCAAGTGGGAATAGGGACCCTATAGTATGCTTAGGAGCAAGTGCAACTTTGGACCTATGGTTCCCAAAGCTCTCCACCACTGGGATTTTCCTCAGGTCATGCTTGAGCAAGAGGATGATTGCCATGGTTAGTCAATAGCTCCGTTATCACTGCATCATGTGACCACCAGGATGGTAGATGAATGAGATGGACCATGGTCCTCTATCATAGAAATATAGGACTTAGAAGCAGGAGTAGGCCATTTGGCCCTTCAAGGTTGCTCTGCTACTTGATAAGACTATGGCTGATCTGGTTGTGGTCTCAACCCCACTTTCCTGTCTGCCCCCCATCCCCCCATAACCCTTTAACACCCTTATTTACCTAAAATCTATTTAACTCAGCCTTAAATAAATTCAGTGACCCAATCTCCACTGCTTTCCAGGGAAGAGAGTTCCATGGACTAGTGATCCTCAGAGAAAGAATATCTCATCTCACTCTTAAACGGGAGATCTCTTTTAAAAAGTGTCTCTGTGTTCTAGTCTCTCCCACAAGGGTTAACATCCTTTCAGCATTCACTCTAAGTCCCCTCAGGATCTTATATGTTTCAGTAAGATTGCCTCTCATTCTTCTAAACTCCAATGGATACAGGCCCAACCTGTTCAACCTTTTCTCATAAGACAACCTCTTCATCCCAGGAATCAGTCGACCGAACCTTCTCTGCATTGCTCCAATGCAATTAAGGAGACCAGAACTGTACACGGTACTTGAGGTGTGTTCTCATCAGTGGCCTATTCAACTGTAGCAAAACTTCCCTACTTTTATATTCCCTTCTCCTTGTAATATAATTCAATTTGCCTTCTTAATCACTTGCTATACCTGCATACTAACTTCTTGAGATTCATGTGTCTGAACACCCAGATTCCTCTGTACTGAGTTCTGCAATCTCTCTCCATTTAAATAGTGTGCTGCTTTAATATTCTTCAACCTGGAATTGTGACAGATAAAGCAAAAAATAAAAATACTTAAACCTGACAAATCTCTTTAAAAAAAAAAGTGACCAGACTCCACGTGCCAAGGTTTGAAAGTGCCCTGAACATGGTCCCCTTTTACTAAAGTCTCCACTGCAAGCAAGAAAGATGCAGATAACATGGGTTGTAGGCTCTGGCAATTGAAGTTCTGACAATAAAATAAGTTCAAAATCAACCAAGTTTTAGAACAAACAAGTTTTTTTTTAATGCTGCCATCACATTTTGTTCAAAAAAATAAAGTACAAGAACTACTTTCAAAGTTTGCAAGGTCAGGAATAGTAAAGGGACAATTGCCTACCCTTTGCTTAAATTAGATATAACATGACTTAATATTACATACAGCTACTGGAGTGGAAAATGTTACGAGGTATTTTGGATGAATTGACCTGGATCATCAATAGGTCCCTGTGTCACAATTAAAAAGGCACCTCACAGAAGTACCCTGGCAATCGGGTACGTAACATATTTTGTACCATCTAAGAGGCAGTGGTGTGTGAACAAGAGCAACTTTTACTCAAGATACAGAGGTACACTGTGCCTGTGGGTCTCACTCAGTGAAGCAGTGCTACAAAAGGCCAGGACCAATATTTGGAGCATCATGCATACGTAGTTAACCCCTTCAGTCCGGAGTACAAATTAACACATAATATTGTACTTTTCTCCCCTCTTCAAAACCCAATTCTACTCTTGCCATGCTACACAGATAATCCTAAAAGAATGTTTTTAGCCAGGTAGCTTTAACCAATTGGACCGCTTTAACATAAAGGATGGTTCAATGTTCAGACTTAGAGGGTGGCCACTTTTCCTGGCATTTGTGATGCATGTGCACTTGAATTGTTCTATCCATTCACCTGGTAGGTATCAAGTTTTGCTTACTCCCGGTATGGCACAAGGGCACTAACCCTCCCTAATCAAAGTGGCCTGAAATATCATTGCTGACCCACTAACTGTACAGATCAATGGAACACAATGAAGAAGTGGGAGGATCCCCATCTCGACACCGCTTTGAAACCAGTCTATCACCCACCATTGAGTTCTAGAGTGGAAGGGAGTCTGAAACAGCTCCGGCTCTCAGCAGCCCATAATTAACTTGGATAAGTCACCTGCACAGGCATGTTAACAGAATTGTGCTCAAGATCTAGCAGTTCATGGAAAATGGACATCAAATTCAGAGTTATAAAGTGTGTGGTGTCAGTGCCAAGGTTTGTACCCAGTTCAATTAGAGCGTACACTAAGCTACCACTGGTCTGCAAAGGGTTAAAAACATATGCAGCCCATTAGGGACTGACACCTGTTGTAAAGCAGTTACTAACTCCTTTACTTAGTAACAATTAACCAAAAAATGGCCTCATATCATTTATCTTTCTCCTATGATACATACTGCCAAAACATTCCCTTCCACTCCATATAACACTCCATCACTGAGACAGTAGGCAAAGTGTACCACGAACAAACCAGTCAGTAGGAAGTTTATTAGCCAAACATAAGCTGACTTACTCTCCCATTTTGCCCTGCCTGCCACTCAGTTAATGCGTCTCATTCGACAGACGCAGCAGAGATAGGGAGATTTAGTCATTGGACTGGAATCAACTCTGTACTCGGGTAAGCAACAATAGCCAGTGATCTTGACAGCAGTTGTATTACTCAACAAAAGTTAGGCAGTGTTAGGAATACTATTGCATAGCAACACAACTCTTGGCGGGATGTCAAGAACTCCTGTGTGAAGCATAATTAGAATTATTCAGGGATCAGAATCAGTCTCTGTCAGAATTATACAATGACACACCGTTAACATCAGAGGATGTTAAAGAAAAAGGCCTTGGAATCTTGATCTATATTTGACAACTTTGCCATGTAACTTGCAATCCAACCGTACATTCTTGAGTGTGGTAACACTCTTATCAAGTGTGTTCTAACATCAAACAGTTTTAGTAAATATTAAACTGTTTTTGCAAGTGAACTCTATGGGCTGGCTAGAAAGATTTGTTTGGCATGGTGGTTGGTACCCAAGTAGGATTCATGTACACCTGATTGCCAAGCACAGAATCACAATGTCCCTTTAAGTCACCTTTTATAAGTTTAGGATAGTCTGTAACACCCCATTTACAAACTCTCTAAGGCACACAACAGCGCAGAGTGTCAATCGCAAAGACAACCTGCTAAGGGATTGCTGAAATGTACAGTGGTTTTCTTTTCAAAAAAAGAAAAGGAACACAGAAAGACAGGGAATGAGGGTTTGCACAAGCCTGGGACAGATACATAATTCATCCCCAGGGTGGGTGGATAAGCATGTGATTGAAACATAATTTCCTTAGAATACTGTAAATCACTTCTGAGAAGTAAAACTTCCATAATAGACTCCCAATATTGTCAAAGGGATTTCATAATTAGAAAATGACTGAAGATTTTTATCTCACAATTTATGATTCACAATAGTCCAAGTGTACATTTTAAAGTGCTAATCCCTCCTACAATGTAAGTCAGTTAGAAAAGATTAGACAGGAGTTCCTACAGGTTTCAAAATTCCTTGAGGAGCAACTTTCGACGCTAAAGTTTTAAACAGACTACGTACAATACTAGCAGAATGAGGCAACCTGAACAGTATGCCAATTAGTATTAGGGTTTGTTTCACTTACTGGTCTATGCAGCTGAAGAGGTCTTTGATTCTTAGCCTCAAGAACAGAGACGCTAATTAGTTCATTATTACAAACTCAAGTGCCCTGTTCATTGAGAATGCTGGTGAAAGTCTTATTGCTCGACTTTGATGTTTTGTACTCTGTCTGTGCACAATAATAGCATTTTATCTTCAGATGTTGCAGACTGGTACAGCTTTGGAAGCATGCAAGATATTGATTTTGTAGCATTCTTTGAAAAAACACAACTGAAAATGTTATTAAATATGGTAAAAGTCTGTCAACTGCGTATTATCATGAAGGGACGAGGAGGGGTGGAGAATAACATGAAGGGGGGAAGTTAAGGTTTTTAGAGTAGAGTAATCACCAGTGAACTTCATTACTGTACCAGTCTACAACAGTTAGAGTGCTTTAAAAAAATATAAAATTACCAGTTACAACAGGTTGTTAAGAGTTGATCTCAGTTACTGGACTTTGTAAACAATTATCCAAAATACTGTATATATACATGTGTGTGTGTATATATATATATATATATATATATATAGTTTTCAAAAGCAGTTCTTTACAGTGACCCCTTCAAACCTTTAGAAAGGAGGAAAGAACATGGAATATCAACGACAAAACATAATTTTGAACATGAAACAAACGCCAGGTGAAGTAATAAAAAAATCAAAAATGAGAAATAAGGATCTAGAATGTTCAGCACCCTGCAGGAGCAGTTTCTAATGATTGTGATAATTATTTCTTTTTTAAATTAAAAAAAAGTCAGTTGTATGTCCTACAAAGTCAATCTCAAGTCTCTGCGGAGGATCATAATTTGGTGTGGTGGCCTGAGGTGGGCAAAGTGGACCTAGAGGTCGATGCTGAGGCAGAAGTTGAAGCTGCTGCATCTTCTCCCTCCCCGAGCTCATCCTGCAGCTCCTGGCTTACGCTGGTCTGCAGTGCCGCAGGTGTCAGCCATTCTTTCGGCAAGCAACTCTGGAGAAATGGAATACAGGAACTGAAGTGAGCCAGCCGGTTAACCCAGCGAGGTATCTCTTTTCCACAGAGGATCTGTTGTAAAAGAAAATAGAAACGGAATGTCATTTTACAATAGTTTCCAAATTTGATTTTCTTTAAATGTAGTAAAATTTGTTATTATTCCAGGGACAAATCAAAATGCTGCTTTGCAGATAGCTGACAAGCCTTCTAAAGGATAGGTTGAGCATACCAAGGCAAATACTTTCTTCCCTCAAATTTTCTCCTCCATTTAACTCTCTGAAAAAGCTGGCTGTCCTGCAGCACCTTGTTCAAGTAACTATTCTTCCCATGGAGCATAAAGTGAGGAATATTAAAAAGGTAAAGGGAATGAGCAAAGTGGGTCTGCACTTGGTAGTCCACTGGTGCAGACCTTGAGCACTAAGAGACAATGACAGTTCTGAATGACTGCAGATGCTGAGTGTCAGGAGGCAGTTTATTATGGAGTGTATTAAATCCGAGTCTTATGCTGTCCTTCCACCTCATGCACCTCCTGCAGGGATCAACAGAGAGCAATCAGGAGTAGGAATCCAGCACCTTTTTTCCTCTACCACCATAGAGCTTCTGCTGTAACCCAGGATGAGATCAGGTAATCCAGCAGGCTGAAGATGACACATGGAATATTCTGGGTTTCTGTGGCTCAATTCACAGTGGGCAGCTTGCTCTCTAATAGAATCATCATGGAGCTACATCAACATTAAACCCAGTTTAGATCGACTAACCACCAATTATGCTCAAAGGCTCTTATTATCTTTGTACAGGCACTGTTTGCCTATTTATATTACAGTAGTTATCAGGACATGTGCTAAAATTATGGATGAGTTACATAATCAGGAGCTTATGTTGACCTCGGCTCAGTGCCAGCACTCTTGACTCTGTATCAGACGCTTTTGGGGCATAACCCCACTCCAGACTTCAGCACATAATCTTTGGTTTAGTAACGGTTAATGGGGCATTACCAATGAAGGTCACAGCAAGGAAAAATAACAAAATTAAAAGCATTATATCTGAATACACAAAGCATTCATAACAAGGCAAATAAATAGCACAAGTAGAGATAAATGGATTTGATCTAGCAGCCATTACATGATGTGGTTGCAAGGTGACCAAAGTTGGGAGCTAAATATTCCAGTGTACAGGACCTTTAGAAAATATATACAAAATGGAAGTGAAGCCCTAATAATATAGGATGAGATAAAGACAGGAGATAGAAGGATGCAAAATTAGTATGGAAGGAACTACGAAATAACAAGGGACAGAAAACATTTATAGGAGTCATTTATAGGTCCCTAACAGTAGTTGTTATGATGGACAGAGTATAAATCAGGTATCTTAGGAGCATGCAAAAGTGTACTGCAATAATTGTGGGGGACTTCACAGAGACTGGGCAAACCAAATTAACAAAAGTAGCTTGCAGACAGTTTTCTGGCACAATATGTCAAAAACCAATTAGGGAACAGACTATTTAAGAACTAGTATTGTGCATTGAGACAGGATTAATTAGTAATCTTTCGGCAAAGGATCCTCTGGAGAAAAGTAATCATAATATGATAAGAGTTTTATATTAAGTTTGGGGGTGATGTGGTTAAGTCTGAAATACTGTGTAGAATTTAAACAATTTTGGTGGTATGAGGGCGAGTTGGTTGAGGCAGACTGAAATGCTGGTAAATAGGTGATGACAAACATGTAAAGGAATAAATAATAATTTTCCATCAAGAAACATTTCCTTGAGGCATAAATCTCCACTGGCAAAATGGCACAGCCATGGGTAACAAGGGAAGCTAAGGATAGTATTAGATTAAAAGAGTCTTACAATATTGCCAAAAACAGTAGAAATTTTGAGCATTTTTAAAAAAAGTCTGCAAAGGATAATCAAAAAATTGAAGGAGGGAGAAGTACAATGAGAGTAAACTAGCAAGAAATATAAAACAAATTGTAAGTAATTTTACATGTATGGGAAAATACAGGGATTAGTGAAAGTAAAGGTAGGTCCTATAGAGGCAGGGGCAGGAGAAAATCATAATGGGGAATGAGGAAATTACAGATGTTCAACAAATAGTGTGGGTCTATCTTCACAGTACAGAACATAAAAGGACACATTGGAAATTGTGGGAAATCATGGGGCCAATGAGAGTGAGGAAGTTAAAAGCAGTTATTAACAAAGAATAATTCATGGGACTAAAAGCTGCAAATCCCCTAGACTTGATGGCTTACACCCTGGATTTTAAAAAGAGATGCTAGCAGAGATAGCGGATGCCTTGGTTTCGATCTTCTAGAACTCTCCAGATTCTAGAATGCGCCCCTGGATTGCAAGGTAGGAAAAGTAACACTGCTGTTCAAGACAGGAGAGAAAGAGAAAACAGGGAACAATAGATAGGCCAGTTAACCACACATCAGTAGTAAGCAAAATGCCAGACTTTATTAACGATGTTGTTAACAGGGAACGTGGAAAATCTTTGCAGGGACCTTTGCTGCTCCAATTTAACACACAGACTTGCATTCACAATCTTGTTCAAGGTAGCTAAATTTGCACATGACATTAATCTTTTTGGGGGATGCATGGGGCAGAGAAGGGGACCAGAATCAGAAGATGCCAGCAAGAACTTATGAAGAAAACTTGTCAAAGGATGTAGCTGGGCTGATTAGAGGTAAATGGAGTTTAATAATATACAAGCAAAGTACTACATATATTGGAAGAAAAAGGTAGGATGTACATGTAACTTCCACAGGATTGTATCTGGGAGTGGTTAATCCCAAGTGTTATGTTGTCAAGTCCTGAGTTCAAATCTCCAGAAACTGACAGGTGGTCTGGCTCAGTACACCTAGAATACTAAGTGCAATTCTGTTCATTGCATCATAAAAATGCTATGCAGGCTCTAGAGGTTGTGCAGGACAAAGCAGCGAGGCCAATCCTTAATGTTACAGGTATGAGCCAAGCCTCTTTAGCCTCAAACTGCTTTTTCCCACAGTTAGGCGTCAACAGAACAATGTAATCTCAGGAAAGATCTTCCAGATATTGAGGACAGACAATTGGGCACAGATATCATCCTCTCTCGCTCCTTTTCCTCAAGTGCAGGTTGCTGCTTGGATAGAGTCAGAAAGTCATGGGTCCAAACCCAGATAGCTATCTTAATCTTGGAACATGTTATTCATAAATCTTTATTACTGGCAGCAGCAAACTCCAGTTTGCATCTCTCTGATCCAAGCTCACACCCTTAACTTCAGAAAATCTGTGTTCAAACAGTGATTCCAAGTTGGCATTCATACCGGGGGAAATGGCTTCAAGCAAAGACTACCGGATGCTTAGTAATTATATTGCTTGCTGGAGCATGCACCAGCACATACCCTATAATGTATGTGCAGGGGAAAAGATTAAATCAGCAAACTAGCCTTTAGATGGTTTGCAGGTGAAGTATCAAAGCAATAATTACTTTTACATCTCAAGCTTAACTGCCTTACTCTATTCAATGTATCAAATAAATATTTGGTGTAAATAAAAAACACTCTTACTAGTATGTGTCAGAATTATTTCAATAAGGTGCTTTGTTTTGGGGACACCATTGCCTGATCAAAAGAGAACCATTTTCCCTCTAGGTTCTGCTAAAGCCACTTTTCAACCACTTACCAGGAGCTAAGTGTAACCTAAAATGACTGCCTTCCCATGGAAGAGAATGCCTGGCCTCTTTTTGAACTGACTATCTGTCAATGATCAAGTTCAAAAACTCTGTGCAGGTAGCTGTAGGCACAAGCCACATTACTGCAGACATTGATATTAACATATGTCACATCAACGAATATTTTTAAAACTTGTATCAAACTGAAGACAAGTTATATATTTTTTCAAGTAATCAACACAACTGTTCTAAAGCTAGGTTTGGCTCACCTATTTCTCAGTTCATTGAACAAAATTGTCCAGAAACCTCCTCAGCAAAGTTGACACTAGGATAATTATCCATTGGGATTTAATCATGACAAATCATGGATTGCATAAAGAAAAATACATATAACTTGCATTTGTGCAGCAACTTCCAAGTCTTCAGGGTATCCTGAGTGGCTCAAAGATAATAGTTACTTTAGAAGTGCAACCACTGTTGTTCTGAAGGGAAATGCAGCAGCCAATTCAAACACAAGGTCCAATAGCCAACAAGATTTTACTGGTATAAAAACAAAAAAACTGCGGATGCTGGAAATCCAAAACAAAAACAGAATTACCTGGAAAAACTCAGCAGGTCTGGCAGCATCGGCGGAGAAGAAAAGAGTTGACGTTTCGAATCCTCATGACCCTTCGACAGAACTTGCGTTCGAGTCCAAGAAAGAGTTGAAATATAAGCTGGTTTAAGGTGTGTGTGTGGGGGGCGGAGAGATAGAGAGACAAAGAGGTGGAGCGGGGGGGGCGGGGGTGTGGTTGTAGGGACAAACAAGCAGTGATAGAAGCAGCTCATCAAAAGATGTCAACGACAATAGTACAATAGAACACATAGGTGTTAAAATTAAAGTTGGTGATATTATCTAAACGAATGTGCTAATTAAGAATGGATGGTAGGGCACTCAAGGTATAGCTCTAGTGGGGTTTTTTTTTTATATAATGGAAATAGGTGGGAAAAGGAAAATCTTTATAATTTATTGGGAAAAAAAAAGGGAAGGGGGAAATCCCCCTTCCCTTTTTTTCCCAATAAATTATAAAGATTTTCCTTTTCCCACCTATTTCCATTATATAAAAAAAAAACCCCCACTAGAGCTATACCTTGAGTGCCCTACCATCCATTCTTAATTAGCACATTCGTTTAGATAATATCACCAACTTTAATTTTAACACCTATGTGTTCTATTGTACTATTGTCGTTGACATCTTTTGATGAGCTGCTTCTATCACTGCTTGTTTGTCCCTACAACCACACCCCCGCCCCCCCGCTCCACCTCTTTGTCTCTCTATCTCTCCGCCCCCCACACACACACTTTAAACCAGCTTATATTTCAACTCTTTCTTGGACTCGAACGCAAGTTCTGTCGAAGGGTCATGAGGACTCGAAACGTCAACTCTTTTCTTCTCCGCCGATGCTGCCAGACCTGCTGAGTTTTTCCAGGTAATTCTGTTTTTGTTTAAGATTTTACTGGTGTTGGTCGAGGGGTGCAATTTAGCCAGAATACTTTGAATTGTGTCATTGATCCTTTCTTGCCCACCTCAACAGCAGATAGTGGCTCACTTTAGAATCTCATCCAAATGCCAATATAGCATTCCATTAAAACGGCACTATTTCTAGACTTCTCAGCATCCTTCAGCTCCACATTTGGCTGTACAGCCTACAACTTCTTTGGCCCCATACCCTGGAAAACACTCACTAAGCCCATGACTGGCCAAGTGCTTTGGAATGTTTTTGTTAGAAACGCTATACAAAAACAATTTGTTCAAATGTCAGTTTATTTTTTGCACCATTCCTAGGGTGAGGGCACCAACTAAGTCAAGATGACACTTGCATTTGTAAAAGAGCAAAATAAAGGGGTTACAAAATGTACCAACCAGGTTCAAATTAGTGACAAAGGAATTCAGGAAAGCAGCATGCCTGTGTCATGCAGAGCTACATAAAAACAGGGTAAGTTACCAAGTACAGTTAATAATTATATTGCCAGTTATTTTCCAAAAATCTAAAAGAATGCACTGTTTTACTGGCTCTTCAACTGGAGACAAGCCACGTTTCAATCCTCAAGATTCTCATGTGGAACAAAAAGGCTGCAAGCCATTTATTTTGGTTACACAAGACTTTGAAATTCTTTTTTCAAACCCAGCTGTGTCTAAATTGCTAGTGTAATGCAGTGTAGCAACTTCCAGTTTAAAATTCTAATGCTATAATAATTAAAAGGCAAAGTAGAAGTTTGGCAAAAGCACAAGTGTATAATTGTATAGTTGCAGAAAAACAATTCTCATTCTGAGATGCCAAATGGGAGGCCACCAAGAAGGGATGACCAACTCAAACTTGACTATACACTATATGACCAAAGTGTTTATTTTTTTGTCCATGGTGGTTTAATTATTTTCTGGCTACCATACGCATTGGATTAAATTCAGATACATAGTGTATTTTTCCAACAGCAGATCATAAATTATAGTCTGGGAGGCAAAATGGCCATAGAAAAGTTATAGCGCAGAAAGGGGCTATTCACCCCATCATGTCTGTGCCGGCCAGAAAAAGATGAAAAAGAAACTAGCCGCTCATTTTAATCTGACTTGAAATGCATTATTCCCAAGAAGCATTTTTGCTACCTTTCACTTGGGTGTCAATTTTGTCAGCTTGACATGCCAATCGACTGAGAAATGCCACTATACAGTGTGGGAAAACATTAGTTGGAAACAATTTAATGCAGTTAAAAGTAGTACAGTATTTAACAAAAAGCAGAAAATAATGTGTAATGGAAATATCATTTATTCTAATATTACCATGGGATACAGAAGCAGGCTTGTGGGGGCTGTGTTACGACTGGTTTAACTGAACCGAAGACAGTCAGACTGCAAGGTTTAAATCATCAAAGAGGATGGGTGGAAAAGCAGGCATTTTGAAATGGAAATAATTGAGCTAACATTTGCATTTATAGATAAGTTGAGAGGTTGCTTGAATTCCAATGGGGAAATTAGAAGGTGACAAGGAAAATGGTTGCATCTTGCAGTGGTTCATAGGCAAACAAGCAGTGGGGATATCTTGTTTTATTGACCCAAAAGCAAAAACAAGATGGAAATATGAAAGATCTCATATCTGGAAGGGTATGGGTTTCAAAGGAAGTTTAAAACAATGGATTTAAAGAACAAAAGAGGAGAAAATATATTTAGGAAAAGATTGAAAGCTGTATAAGGAGTGGCCATGTGAGATTTTGAAAGGTGTGCTGTGTGAAGACAGACTTATGAAAGATTAGCCTCTAGCCACCCCAGGGAAGTGCTTGCTTCTTCCAGTAAGCAAGGTTTTGTTAAAAACCTTGGAATTCCATTGCCAAGTGAGAGGAAGAGAGGAGCTGTGAAATACCTTCCTTATAGCAACAGTGGGTGCCTTGTGGTAATGTTACTTGATGCTTTATAGATTAAGGATCTATTCAGACCTGGAAAAGGGTGTTTATTTTGGGAGTCTAGTTAAGTAGAAGTCTTTTGGGAAACGTTGTAAAACTAAATTTAACTATGTAATTGTATTCTTGTGTGTTTAAGTTTTCTTTTATTAAAAAATATTTTAATTTAATATTTAAAATCTCCCAAAGTAGTAGTGGACTCTTTACTTCTGACTTCAGTGCACATACCTTCTGGTAATACAAATACAAATTGCAAATTTTTGTGATAGCTTGGCCAAATTTCCCGTTGGGGATTTGGTCAGCCTGACAATGACCACCTGCTATATTATAACAAATTGAAACATTCAGCAGGTCAGGTGGTGGAGGAGGAGGAGGAGGAAGGATTAACATCTCAGGTGTTGCAATGCTTAATCAGAATTGGTTCTTGCTACTCCATGGAGTGGCTGAGGCAAAGGAGTACAGATGCATGAGGGGAAGTCAAATTCCTAAATAAGGGAGCAAGCAATAGAAGGATATGTTGCTAGGTTAGGTGAAGCAAGGCGGGAGAAGACTCATGTACAGCATTAACACTGCCATCGGCCTTTGAGCCAAAATGACCCATTTCTATAACAAAAACAGAATTACCTGGAAAAACTCAGCAGGGTCTGGCAGCATCGGTGGAGAAGAAAAGAGTTGACGTTTCGAGTCCTCGTGACCCTTCCACAGAACAGTTCTTCTCCACCAATGCTGCCACACCTGCTGAGTTTTTCCAGGTAATTCTGTTTTTGTTTTGGATTTCCAGCATCCGCAGTTTTTTGTTTTTATCTTAGTTTTGACCCATTTCTATGCTGTAAATTCTATACAATATCTGAAACATTAACCTTATCTTACTCTCTACATAGATGCTATTTAACCTGCTGACTGCTTCCAGTGTTTTCTTTTTATATTTCAGATATCCAGCTTTTTGCTTCACTGTTCATAATTCCTTTTCTCCTGGGATATCTTCCAAGAGTTTGAGATTGTATAATTGTTGAATTGCAGCCAAGGAGCTATCAGTCTAAAGCCAACAGTGTCAGGGATAACCAGGGTGCATCACCACTTAAAGACTGAATAGGCCCACAATTCAAGGATCAATCTTTTGTTTAAGGTTTGCTCCCGAGAACTGACTGGTTTTAACACTTAGGGGAGAAAACTTTTTAATTACTATAAGTTAAACAACTGTATGACTATTGATCATTTACCTGTTTAATGGTCAATTAATCTGCGTTGGTTTATAGCCTAAGCCACAGTCCAATAGCGTTTATTCTTCTGCCTTTCTGAAGTTGAAGAGATCACATGGCGGCTCATGACATATTTGAGTAAACCAAAATCCAGTACAAGGGTTCTCTGCCTGAGCCCTATGTTAAACTAAATATTGTCACATATAGGCATAGTTTGAACTATATGAATCTAGATCCGCTTAAGAGAATGGGAGATAATGTTGAATCCAAGAGAGTACCTCGTGTAAAATCATTTCAAAAAAATTAATTAATTCACAAAGATAAACCTAACAAAATTTCAACTGAATTCAGTTTGGAACCATTTCTAAATATTTCCTTCTGGTAAAATCCATTGGTTTTGGCCAAACTTTTTCAAACTAATCTGCCACTAAACTTTTCCTGCTGACTACCAAAATTAGAATGCCATTCTTGATCCAAGGCTCTGCCTAACCATGATCAGCATCTCCCAAACCCATGATCTCCTTTGCCTAGAAGGACAAGGGCAGCAGAAGCATGTGAACACCACCATGTCCAAGGCACACACCATACCGAGTTGGACAAATAATCACTGTTCCTTCATCGGTGCCAGGTTAAGATTTTATAACTCCCAATCCAAATTTATTTTGCATGCGCCTTCACCACGTGGAGTTCGGGGGTTCAAGGTGGAGAATCATCACCACCTTAGGTGCAATGAGGAATGGGCAACAAATACCAGCCTTGCCAGCAACACTCACGCCATGAGAAGAAATCTAGATTTAAATACACTCTGTGGGAAAGGATGGCCAAGTTTTGCATGTCCATTTCATTTGTCTATTTTTTAATGTTTGAAATTTAGAGTTCAGTGCAACCTCAACAAGTTGTTAACAGTGCTTTCAAGGTTGTTCAGTTGTGTGGAAACTGGCCAAAATAAAATATTTTCAGGTTGGCGCGTGGGCACAGTCGGCGGGTCCGGGAGTGGCTGGGGAACAGACTGCCGACCGTGATCGGCCCGAACAGCCATTTCATGCTGGCTGGCCAATGCATGAAAGTGTGCGCTGAAATGTTCAGCACTGTCAGGATGGGGGCAGGAGGAAGGCAGGCACTGACGTAAGCATGGATGTGGGCGAGCGCTGAATGAAAGCTCCCTGTAGGCAGAGAGCTGCCTCACAGAGCTGAAGACTCAAAAGTACTAAATAAAGATTTTAAAATCAGAACAAAAATGCCCAAGCATCACAAGCAGTCACCTGAACATATAAATTATAAAACTGCTGCCCACAGATTTTTTTTTTTTTTTAATTTAATAACTGAAACCTCATCCCGCCCTTTGATGAGGTTTCATGGAAAGTGCAAAGGCCGCCTGGCCGATTAATCCGTCTGCCAACCGTGAGGTTAGACAAACCATGAAAAATCGGGGACAATTACAAATGTAATGGGCTTAATTGCCCTCTTAATTGTGGGTGCGCTTCCGACTTTTGCGCGTGCCCACCAACCGAAATATTGTGCGAGTGCGGGATGCTCACCCGACATCATCGCACGCTGTTTTACACTTGAGTAGATCAGGCGCACGCCCCCATGCTGATCTGAAAATTCTGCCCATGGTTACCTTTCACACTCAGACTTACAAAATATGTTACTTTTAAAAACTGGTTTATGACACTCCTTCACAGTTAATTTTTAAAGTCTGGTATTTTGGCAAACTGACAGAATATGCCACAAAACTGGAAACTGAAGAAAAATTTAAAATACTTTAAAATAATCAGAGCTATTTTTCAAATGTTTGTGGACACCCTGATTGACCTGGCATCTAGATAGGGGCTTAATTAAAAGCCTTATAATGACTGCACCAAAGGAGATCCTGAAGAAGTGCAGCAAAGGAAAAGTCATATGATTACCAAAAACATGATTTTCATAAAGGTAGGAGTTCATCCTTGCCTTGTTACAGGAACTGCTTCATGAGATAAAACAGAAGGGGCAGAGACTGTCAAGAAGCTGCACTGACTTTGAATGAAAACAATTTAAATTCCTGTCTTTCCTGTTTCCATGCAAAATAGCATGTTGCTCAATGGCTGCAAAGGATTGCAAAAGAATGGGAGAGGTATTACTCAGATGGGAAGCTCTCATCACATATCCTACCCCCCTCCCTTTTGACTCATGAGCAGCTCCTTTAACGAGGTATGGATAAACTCCAGCACAGGTAAAGACATGATCTGCTTTGCAAAATCGGGGAGGTCAGGAGTTGAGGGGAGGGCCTTGTGACAAATATCTATTGTGAAATCTCAAAATCCCATCCTTCTGCAAACTTCAGGCTTTTAAATCCTAGGTTTTGGGCTGCCAATCAATATCTCCCCCTTCTCTTTTAACCTTGAAGGTGTTCTGTGTTACGAGCCCTAACTATTTATCTTGGTTTTTGGGTGAAAGAAAGAGTTCTCCCTTTGTTTTTGTTGTGAAAGTTGCAATACAATAAAAGTAGTTAAAGTTATTGAAGTCACATTCAAGTCAGGATAGACAAACAACTAATCTTCCCTGCACTCCATTCCTCCTGAAAAAGTGCTAGAGTGCTTATCCTTTATCTATTAAAGATATATATTTATAACCAGGTATAACATCCAGGCCTGACACCATATGCTCTACTTTGAAATCAGTATTGACACTGAACAATTTTCAAACATCTCTTTTTTCAACAGACTGCTGGCATCTCTGGAATAATAAATAAACTTTTATCCAAAAGTGCAATAACTTTTCATTTATAGAACAGTTTCACATGAAAAATCTCCTATAGGTATGTGTAGGATTTCAAAAAGGACCAAACTATAAATAAAAATTAAACATGCCTGCAACTATGATGTGACCTCCTGGTCAGGGCCTCACATCTGGGCCTCTAATTTTTCCATTGAAGATAACAAGATCTTTTTGCAACATTAATTCCCCAGCAAGAATGGACAAGCCCTTTACAACTTACTTGTACTTGTATTTTAGGAGTCTTACAATATTTCCCGAAAACAGCAACAGCCGCCTTTCGGTTTAAAATAGAATAGGCAGATGCAGTTAAAGGTATTATTTTAGATGTCTTTTTTTTTTGATTCACCGTGTTAATCCCATTTACAACTCCAGGAAGGTTTGAAAACTGTAGGACATCCCACAAGTAAACCTACCACAGTTCTGCCAGTTTCTTTTAATTAAGAACACTGACGCAAACATTTTCCTTATTCCAATTTTGTCATCTGCATTCCTGGTTTGAGCAAAACACAGAGTATTCTCTCAGGCAAATAGCTGACCTCCTTGTTGGCAGTAGCCAAAGCTAACTCTTCAACCAACCACCAGGAGATACACAAGCATGGAAAACTCATCTATTATTTTCTTTCACTCTATAGAAACTATTAGCAGCACGAGAGATTGGGAATTTGCTGGCACATAAAATTTATTCCCTTTGGAACACAAATGCATTGTCCCACATTAAATAAAAAGCTGAGTGGATAAAAAGAAGTGCTTTGCCGCTGAGTGGAAACAGCGCTTACAAAATGTAAATTTTGCAAATATTGCAGCTGGTTATGATACACATGATTATGTGACTAGGCAATAAATAATGAGAAGGTGTGGAGTGAGCAAAAGCGACAATACCAGATACCTTTCTGAACGAATTACTTGACACAAATAAACCCATACTTCAATTAATTGTTTGCAGAAATGTATTGAAGTTTTTAATGTTACCAAGAATGCAATAAAACTCGCTTTCTTCAATGCTCAACATGTTTCAGGATATCATCTACAGTGTGGTTAAACCTCTGCAATTGGTACGGACATTAATCAGTACAACATTAAAACCATTAATGCTGCATTACTGCAATGAGTAAGCCAAAAAGGTCCCAGGCTTGATAGCTACCAATGCTGAGTTTGCTGACCTAACAACAACTTGTATTTATATAGCATCTTTAATGTAATAAAACATCCCAAGGTGCTTCAGAGGAGCATTATCAAACAAAATTTCACCCTGAGCCACATTAAGCAATGTTAGAGCAAAAAGTAGTTTTTATTGTCTTTAATTTTAAGAAAAAAAGGTAGTGGTGAAGAAGTTTAGCAAGAAAATTCCAGATCTTAGGTCTTGGCCTCCAATAGTGGAGCCAATAAAATTGGGAATGCTCAAATAATCAGAATTAGCAGAGCACAGAACTCTTCAAATTGTGGGGTTGGAGGAGATGGGGAAGGGTGCAGCCATGGAAGGACATGAAAAGATGGATGAGAAGCTTAAAATAGAGACGTTGTTTAACTAGGAGTTGATATAGGTCCTTCAGCACATGGGTGATGGGTGAACAGCACCTGCTATGAGTTAGAATACAGGCAGTACAGGCTTGGATGACCTAATGTTTACAGAGGGTAGAACAAGGGAGGCCAGCCAGGAGAGCATTGTGACAGTCAAGTATAGATGTAACAAAGACAAAGCGAACGAAGGTTTCAGCATCAGATGAGTGGAGGTCAGGGCTGAGACAGACGACATTACAGAAATAATAATATGACATCTTAGTGATGGTGTGAATATGTGGTTGGAAGCTCATTAAGGGATCAAATAGGACACCAAGGTTACTAACAGTCTGGCTGAGCCTCAGGCATGGAGGGGAGTGGAGTCAGTCTTTAGGGAATAGTTTGGGGCAGGGGCCAAAGGCAAATGGATTCAATCTTCCCTATACTTAGGAGGAAATTTTTGCTCACCCAGTAACGGAATTTAGAAACAGCGAGGTCAATGTACCTTAACTGAGTAGTGGCCCAAGCAAAACTGAAGTCAATGTGTATCAGGGGGAAAATTCTCCACTGGTTGAAGTAATACCTAGCACAAAGGAAGGTGGTTGTGGTTGTTGGAGATCAATCATCTCAATCCCAGGTAGTGGGTAGTGTGCTAGGCCCAGCTATCTTCAGCTGCTTCATCAATGACCTTCCCGCCATCATAAGGTCAGAAGTGCGAATGTTTGATGATGATGATTGTGCAATATTCAGAACCATTTGTGACTCCTCAGATACTGAAGCGGTCTGTATCCACATGCAGCAGGACCTGGACAACATTCAGGCTTGGGATCATAAGTGGCCAGTGACATTCGCACCATACTAGTGCCAGGAAGTGACCACCCCTGGCAAGAGAGAATCTAACTATCTCCCTTTGACGTTCAATGACATTACCAACGCCGAACCCCCATAATCAACATCCTGGGGGTTATCGTTGACCAGAAACTGAACTGGTCCAGCCATATAAATACTGCGGCTACAAGAGCAGATCAGAGGTTGGGAATTCTGAGGCAAGTAACTCACGTCCTGACTCCCCAAAGCCTGTCCACCATCTACAATGCACAAGTCAGGAGTGTGATGGAATACTCTCCACTTGCCTGATGAGAGTGGCTCCAATAACATGCAGGGAGTTCAATACCATCCAGGACAAAGCTGTCCGTTGATCGACACCCCTTCCTCCAACTTAAATATTCACTTCTTACATCATCAACGCACAGTGGCAGCAGTGTATACT
The DNA here is from genome assembly GCF_017639515.1 of Carcharodon carcharias. Taxonomy (NCBI): domain Eukaryota; kingdom Metazoa; phylum Chordata; class Chondrichthyes; order Lamniformes; family Lamnidae; genus Carcharodon; species Carcharodon carcharias. The sequence goes on from NC_054468.1 coordinate 222,353,945, forward strand.
ATATACAAGACGCACTGCTTCAACTCACTAATGCTCCTTCGACAGAGCTTTTCAAGCCTGTGACCTCTACCACCTAGAACGACAAGGGAGACAACGTATGGGAATACCGCCACCTGCAGTTTCCCCTCCGTTCACACAAAATCCTGACTTGAAACTATATTGCCACTCGTTTACTGTTGCTGGATCAAAATCCTGGAACTCCCTTTCTAACAGCACTGTAGGTGTACCTGCACCAGATGGACTATAAAGCCTCAAGAACTCACCATCACCTTCTCAAGGGCAATTGGGGGTGGGCAACATATCATTACTAGCGACTCCAACATATCATGAAGGAATAATCAAAAAATAATAAATTAGGGGCACTTCAATTGGTTTCAGTATCATGGTGTTAGGAAAGGCAAAATAGACCAGATTTCCCTGCTCCTAATCGCCATCAAGAAACCATTGTAGCCAGAGCTAGTGCAAGAGTATTAGGCACCCTAGGCAAACCTTCAGCATTGCGTCACCTCCCCACAATTAACTTCGAAAATAAATATTATGCATTAGTATGAATAAAAATTCTGCATTTATAATTACAGATTTATTTCACATATTGTAAAACATTGTACATTTTCATTGTTCTACACTATTCACAGGATATGTACTAGAAGAAATGCACATTATAATGAGTAACATGGCTCACATGATGTAATAATATGTTCCTGCAACAGTTACCAGATGATTTTGTGCAATTTACATAATGAATCATCATGATAGCCTGGGCTAGATTAAATTACCTTGATCGATATTATTTACTGGTTCGCAATTTTTGAATAGTCATGTAGATGTACAAATTTGCAACACTGTTGTATAAGCAGAATGAGGAATATAATATGAAACTTTGAGAAAGACTGCAATATAAATAAATGGAAATCTATGAATGTCAATATATGTGAATGTATATCAGTAGATCTAGACTTTTCATTCCAACTGCTGAAAGCTGTTTGTTTCCTTATGTAGTTTCACGATAGGTTCATTAAGTTTTTTGTCGCATTACATCTATGGGTCAGAAAAGGATTTAACTAAGTATCTCGTTCATGCAAAACAAGAGTCCAGACATGGCATAATCCTTAATGTTTCCTTTCGCCCTATGATTAACATAAAGCTTTGTGAAATTGTTATATAGAAATATCTCTCAACACTATTTTACTAAAGGTTGAACATCTTTACAAAAACTTTAACAATTTCCGATGACGTTTATATATTTATCAACCAAAGTGAAAAAAGATTACGTCAACTGTTTCAAAAAGGAGACACACGAAGAAAAATCCAGAGCACTAATACTGCTATCACTGTCTGAATTACACAAGGGTGGGTAAACAAAGTTGGGTGTGAGGTGGGAGGAGACTAAGACTGAGACAGAGACAGGGAGGGAGACAAAGACAGGGAGGGAGACAGAGACAGGGAGGGAGACAGAGACAGAGACAGAGACAGGGAGGGAGAAGGAGACAGAGACAGGGAGGGAGAAGGAGACAGAGACAGGGAGGGAGAAGGAGACAGAGACAGGGAGGGAGACAGAGACAGGGAGGGAGAAGGAGACAGAGACAGGGAGGGAGACAGAGACAGGGAGGGAGACAGAGACAGGGAGGGAGACAGAGACAGGGAGGGAGACAGAGACAGGGAGGGAGACAGAGACAGAGACAGAGACAGGGAGACAGAGACAGGGAGGGAGGGAGACAGAGACAGGGAGGGAGAGAGAGAGACAGAGGGAGGGAGCGGGAGGGAGCGGGAGGGAGAGGGAGGGAGAGATAAAGAGATAGAAAAAAGAAAGGGCCAAGGGAAAAAAAATTCGAGTTACTTTGCTGTTGATATGTGAATTCCAAATGCAACAGCCAACTAAAACAAAACTCAAATGAAATTAACTCTGTGTGGTTCTGTAAATTACAATGTACTTGCCTCAGATATAGCTGAAGAAAAATGGTTGCAATTTTTGTGCATTAAGTGATACGCATTTCCCTTGTATTCCTTTCCAAGCTCCTCCACAATGCGCTCCACATCATCCTCTGTAAAATCAGTGCTACCCATCACAATTGCTTCCCTATAGAATGCAAACAGGTTAAGTGAACTCATATAGGAAAGTAAAGAATGTTAATCTTGTGCAACAAATTCTATGCCGCTGAATTCCATTTATTTCATAAATGCTTTTTTCACTGAACTAGAGGTTCTAACTGGCTTAAATTCCCCAGATGGCTCCAAAGTTATCAGAAATATCCTGTTCTTCATACCAGTCTAGTTTTCTTGGGTTTAGAAGTGGCCATGGTAGAAAGCAAACTATTCACATGCAAAAATGGTCTTGTCCACAACTCATTCTAGCCAAACGTGTATATATAACCTCACCAAGCACTGTGCAGACTGATTTTAAATGTTAAGTACAATTGTGTTACTCCAAGTCATAAATACCAGTATTAGTATTAACAATATTTCTAATGTACCAGGATTATTTTATGGCAGTAAATAGGCCTTGCAGTTTTCCCTCCCACTTTTATAGTCACACTTCTGGAGCCACGCAAATGGGAATAATTTTCAGTGCCTTTATGTTGTAGAGTGTTAAATCCAAAAGGGGAAAGTGTGATCAAAATACTGGAAAACACCCCTTCGATTGAACATAATTTCAAATGTTTTGGTTCCTTTTGCAATTTGTGTGAAATTATCTTGGACGTGGCACCAATTTGAGAACCATTCTGTAGCGTACTAGTGCAAACCACCGCATCTCTACAGAAGTAACATTGATTCATAAAGACAAGGGCAATTTGTACCAGGTGGGGTTTCTGCATTTTCTCTTGGGCTGGGTATTATTTTAAGAGCGCTGATTGATAGGAGCTAGGTACTGTCATAAGATCAATGTCCTGGAACTCCTTACATAACACAATCACAGGAACACAACAATTAAAAGACTGCTGAGTTCCATGGGCATTAAGTTCTCCGAGGCATTAGCGATGGGCAATAACTGCAGTTCCGCTAGTGTTGCCCACATCCTAACAATAAATGAAACATTCTAAAGTCACCACCCCAATCCAAGTCAAATTTCACTGCCTTCAATTTGAAGGTCTTTACCTCCATTTCCAAATCTTCAGCTACATATACCAGTGCACACACTTTCATACTCTGGTCCCAATTGCAGGTTGCTTCTCAACAGCTCCCAATGTACCAGTGAAGGCTGACCTTTTAGTCCCCCCAGTTCTACCCTCTGAAAATCCCATAAAATCACTTTCCCTGGATACCCATCTAGTTATGACCAAAGAATAAAACGCTTTTTGTTGTGGGGTGCGGGGAAACAAATTGGTGCTATGGCATTTGTCCTGGGCCCTTAGTTATATAGCAATAGATGGCACTGCTCATCAGTAACTACACTAATAATTGTGTGCGCTTTGAATGTGGTCTTCCCCAGAGTCCATCATGCCACCTTTACTCTTAGGCGTATGATGGATACTTAATGAAGAATGGATCCGTTTAATTACTGAACTTTCAAAAGCATGAGAAATAACGTAATTCTTGCCTATATGACTTACTTAAATTTGAATGTGTCTCCTAGTTCTGTTGAATCTCCAGGACTGATCTCGAATATTCCTGAAAATGGATAAGGATGGCCACCATAGGCAAACTCTGCAGAAAACAAAGTGCCTTTACTAACAGATTTAGTTTTAATCTACATTTTGCTTTGCAACGGCATGGACCTAATCTTATCAAATTGGCATCGTCTATAGTTATCAGATACATAGTCAAGTTCTGTCGAAGGGTCATGAGGACTCGAAACGTCAACTCTTTTCTTCTCCGCCGATGCTGCCAGACCTGCTGAGTTTTTCCAGGTAATTCTGTTTTTGTATTGTCTATAGTTACTTAGTTGAAATTCGAAGCACTTAGAAGCAGGACAATTCGCAAACGACATCCATTTTGAGCTACGAAATGGGGAAGTTTATCAACTTTCAACAATGTGTGATTCACTACTACTATTTATACGCAAGGTTCTCAATTACAATATCCAATACAATGTAGAACAGGACTAAATTAAAATCAACATTTTGCAGAGAAAGGTTGTGGTATATATTGGCAAATTGCAGATTCTGAGAGCTTTAAATGCAACTGTTAATTTAAAATGTTGGTTTTAAATATCAGTGTCCTTAGGGATTTTTTGCCTTCTCAGGAAGGAGGTAGGCAGAACAGTAGACCAGTACAGAGCAGACAGAGACAATCCCAAAACCGTGAGGCATTACAAAGCAGCAATGAAAGCAGTTAAGTAGAAACCGATACCTAGCACTGACCCACAATCTATGAGGTAATGCAGGATAAAACATATGGTAGTAGGCGCTGCAGTAAGCTGAGGCAGGGGAGTGCAATGCTTACCAGAAACTTCATAGACAATGTCAACTATGTGACTAAAGAAATGTCTAACAGAAATGTATAAGCATTTGATCAGATACATTTTAATCCAAATAAAAAATAAATAATTTAGTAAAAATCATGCAGTTTTTACTTTGTTTAATCCTTACCTCTGCCATATACTTCAATGCCTGAGTGGAAGACCCCAATTCCCAGTGATGAGGTGTATTCATTAATCCAGTACTAGAAACGTAAAACAAGCAAAAAGGTTCAGAGAAATTATAAGTATCAGTTAATGACAGCTCAAATTTGGGAGAAGCATTTTCTAATCTTGATTTCTTTACAAAGATCAACACTAAGATTCACTTCATTCAATTAGTTCAGTGGTACGTGGTTAATCTGCTCACCAAGTGTCCCAAAAGCATACAGTGTATTAAAAGAACACAGGCTAAAAGGTTTTTAAAAAAGGCATAGGAGAGCCAAGCCAGCACAAAAGAAAACGTGACTACATTTTCCACGGATGATAAGCTGCTTTATAGTATAATGTTTGTAGTCTGAGAGTTGTTAACAATGGATAGAGATCAACCTCCTTTTCAGTCCATGAGGTAATAATTTCATGAAAAAGCATTTTTGCTAAAACTTTTATTTGACGAGGAAGAGCCATGCGTTACTTTTTATCATCTTGAAAAGACAAGTCCAACAGTTGGAAAGAGTTTAAATTTGAAGAGTGGGTGGCAGTGGATAAGAAACAATAGTCAGGAAGGAATCAGAAAATATAGCAAGACTAAGGAATGAATTAAGATATATTTACATGAATGCCGAAGAAAAATAAAATGAATGGTTTATACAAATAGATATCCAATTTTTGTATCCAGTCTAAATGAGGAGGCTGAATTAGGAATATATCTGCAGTACTATAGGTGGATCAGGAGGATACGTAAAGAAAAAAAAATATTGAAGGTATACTGAGAGGAAGTAACTGGGAATTTTGAGAGGATCTGAAAGGTAGGAAAGAAAGTTCATGGTAGAAATTTGTTTTCAGGCCACCACAAAATTTAAGTACTTAGATAAAAATAGAAAATATTGGAAATGCTCAACAGGTCAGGCAGCATCTGTGAAGTGAAACAGTTAACGTTTCAAGTCAATGACCTTTCAGAAGTAGATGTGTGGCTGCGGATTATAGGCCAATGAAGGCATCGGTGTGGAAAAGGATACAGAAGCAAAGCTTTGAATGAGCTTAAGTTTACGAAGGGAAAAGGAGAGAAGAACGGCTTACAGCGACAATGTAGTCAGGTTTCATACTAACAAAGGCGTGGAAAAGGGTTTCAGAAGAAATTAGTTGAAGAAGAGGTAGCGGTTGCTGAAATGAAGATGAAGATGATGATAAAGATGATGACATAGATGAAGAAGAAGAAGAAGAAGATGATGAAGAAGAAGATGATGACGATAGAAACGCAGATCAAGGTTGAAGAGTACATTGTGAGCAGCCTGATTTAGCGTGCGACAGGGATCAGGTGGGGGACATAATTGTAACCAAGCATATGTAGTTTGTGAAACAAAAACAGAATTACCTGGAAAAACTCAGCAAGTCTGGCAGCATCGGTGGAGAAGAAAAGAGTTGACATTTCGAGTCCTCATTCTTGGATTCACCCAGTTCTGTTGAAGGGTCATGAGGACTCGAAACGTCAACTCTTTTCTTCTCCACCGATGCTGCCAGACCTGCTGAGTTTTTCCAGGTAATTCTGTTTTTGTTTTGGATTTCCAGCATCCGCAGTTTTTTGTTTTTATCCATATGTAGTTTGTGGCCAGGGTCCAAAGATGATGGCTTCGGTCATGTCAATATTAAACAGGAGCAAATTCAGGCTCATCCATGACTGAATACTGGACAAGTAGTTTGACAACACAGAAGCAGTGGTGAGGTCAAAACAGGTGACAGAAAGATAGATAGATCCGTCATTAGTATATATGTGGAGGCTGACAACCAAGTCTCCAGATTATGTCTCCAAGGGGTTACATGCTGATGTGGAAGAGGAGGTGGCAAGGATAGGTCCTGGGAGGCCACTGAGGTAAGAGTGTGGAATGGGAGAAGAACCTATTACTGTCGAAGCTCTGGATTGTCATGACGCAGACCAGCATTTGCACTAGGAACGTAGGTATGTACGAGGAAGTTCATTGCACTCAAAAAAAAGTCCTTAAATGTTAGGTGAGGGAACTCACAAGTGGAAGGAAAGATACATTAATAGTTTTGTTTGTAAATCACAGGGATGCAGTAATAAACAAGGCTGAGGTAGGGAAACATTTAGCGTTTAGTGACCATAAAATTATTTATTTTAAGTTGAAATGAGGACAAAATGTAATAAAGATGTTAATCAGAAACTGGATTTCAGATGAAAAGCCCAAAAGGGGGTGAAATGTTGCATGTAAATAATAAAATAGCAGGGACAATTCAAAAGGGAAAGAAAGAGCAAAAGAGAATGGATGAAGAGAGAAGTCAAAAGGAAGAAAGACAGAAAAAAAATCTGATAATTAGAGAGAAAGAACAGGACAAGGTCAGTTATAAAATCAAGTAGAACAAAGCCACAAAGCATAAAAGAAAAACAGTAAATAAATAGAGATAAAGGAAAATAATGTAGTATCTTTATGTATATCAGAGGCAAGAGAAGGGTGCAAAGGGACATTTGACCAGCAAAAGTGGAAGTTTCTATCTGAGGACAAGGGAATAATTAAATTAGTAAATGGCCACTCAGCATAGCAAGGGCACAGAATGTACTCTAGTTTGGGGACTTCCATGCCTCAGTAGCACCGCTACTGGTCGAGTTGACAGAGTATTGATGGACATAGCTGCCAACCTGGGCCTGAGACAGGTGGTGGAAGAACCAACACGAGTGAAAACCTGCTGAACCTCATCTTCACCAATCCATTTGTCGCAGATGTATCTGTCCATGACAGTACTGGCAGCTGCAGCCATCGAATAGTCTTTGTGGATATTGTCTTCACACCAAGGTCATCCTCCATTATGTTGTGTGGCGCTGCCACTGTGCTAAATGGGGACAGATTCAGAACAGATCCAACAATGCAAAACTAGGCACCGTTGAGGCACTGTGGGCCCATAATAGCAGCAGAATTATATTATCACCACAAACTGTAACTTTATGGCCTGGCATATTCCTCATTCTACCTGGTCACCATCAAAGCAGGAGACCAACCCTGATTCAGAGGGGTGTAGTAGTACAATCCAGGAGCATCACCAGGCACAGCTAAAAGAAAAAAAGTGCTCACCTCATGAAGCTACAGCACAAGTCTACATGTATGCTAAACCACAGAAACATCTTGCTAGAAATAGATAAGCAATCTCAAAACCAAGAATTCAGATCAAAGTTCTGCAGTCCTGTCACATCCAATTATGAATGTCAGTACGCAAATTAAGCAACACAAGGAGGGGGCTCCACGAACATCCCCAAACTCAATAATGGCAGAGGTCAGCACCTGTGCAAAAGATAAGGCTTCAGCCAGAAGTGCCAAGTGGATGATCCTCCTCTACTGTCTCCTGAAACCTCCACCACCACATATGCTAGTTTTCATCCAACTTGATTCACTTCACATGATATTAAGAAAGTGATGAAGACACCGGATACAGTAAAAGCTATGGGCCCTGAGAACATCTTGGCTTGGTGCTGAAGACGTGTACTCCAAAACTAGCCATGGCCCTCGCCAAGCTGCTCCAGGACAGCTACAACACTGGCATACCCAACAAAGTGTATGTCCTGCCCATAAAATTTAGGACAAATCTAATCTGACCAATTATCACCCCATCAGTCTACTCTCAATCAAAGTGATGGAAGATGTCACTGAGAGTGCTATTAAATTGCACGTACTCACCAATAACCTTACCACCAATTATCAATTTGGTTTCTGCCGGGCTGCTCGGCATCAGATCTCATTACAGCCTTAGTCTAAACATGGATAAAAGAGCTGAATTCCACAGGCGAGGCAAGAGTGACTGCCCTAGTAAAATCAAAATCAATAGGAATCGGGGAAAAGCTCTCCACTCATTGGCACAAAAGAAAGGTGGTTGTGGCTACTGGAGGTCAATATCCCAGCCCCAGGGTATCTTTGCAAAGTTCCTCAGGGTAGTGTTCTAGGTTCAACCATCTTCACCTGCTTCATAAATGACCTTCACTCAATCATAAGGCCTGAAGTGGGATGTCAGTGGCTACAAATCTGGTGGATGGTGAGCCAGTAGATGTTATCTACATGAATTTCAGAAAGGCCTTTGTCAACTCAAATAGCAGACCCCGGGGTGATTTAAAAAAATATAGACCTACTTTCCTGAATTCTCTCTGAATTAAACTCATTTTCCCTTAGCTTTTTAGTTTTAGTTATTCAGTACTTTCTTGAAAGCTATAAATCAAGTTTACACCAACCACAGCTTATGATAACGCTTCTGACAAATCTTCCATATTCCTATATCTGAAAATAAATTATTCTAAGCCCCTTGAATTGAATGTGTTTACCTTGAGAGTAGGACGTAAGTGAAAAAACTTTGACCATGTTCACTTGGATTGTGAAAATACGCTGGAGTACAATTTTTACTTTCGCATTTGCATGGAGAAAGTTGCTTGAGTTTTTTAAACACCATAGTGAAGTAGAGGTGGTGGCTGAAATGGGAACATTTTTAAATAATAGTTTAAGCATGTCAACTAAGAAACCTGCTGGTATAAACATTAAAACCATTTGGTTTAAGTGAGATTTTTCCAATACCTGCGTACTAAATATACCCAAATATCAGCATCTTGATGGAATACAAGAACTTTAAATAGTGCAAAATGAAGGATTTTTACAAAAAAAAAATTCAAACTAGTGTTTTATGGTGCTCCCCTTAGCGTGTTTGGAATAATTATACAGGCTAAAAAGATCACAGACTTGTTGCCTGGCTTGTGCATAGTTAGCTCAATCTGGCTGCAGTGGCTTGGGAGGGAGGGAAAAAAAAAATCAGACAGCATTCCTACTCCTGATCGCTTTCCAGTAAGCACATACATCTGGTGAAGACAGGATTCAACTTGTCTGTATTTCCCATTGACATCAAATAGCAGAACACCACCCCTTGTTAAGGTTTGTAAGTAAATGACAACCATTTGTGCAAGGTATAAATGACAATTAGTGAAATTATATTGTGTAATTAGGCAAATTGTGACCACTAACAATCACACTTACAATGTACACGATTAATTATTCAAACTACATATTTATAAAAAGGTCACATTCATATGATAGTTTAAGGCTGCAACCAGTTTCCTAACTGAAAGGAAAGTTAAGAGAAAAAAAATTGATGTTAGTACGCTTGCCAGATTCATATAATGACTGTTGTTTTGCATTTCGCACCAGAGACTGAGCCAAGACACTGTCAGAACTGCCACACTGAATAACAAACAGCACCTAAACTAGACTCTTGATTTTAAACACTAAGCTATGAGTCTTGCGATTGCACCAAACATACTAGTCCATCACCATTATTCTGCAATGGTTTGTCTGTGGTTATCACAGTGGCTCTAAATTCAGTAAACTCAATTATCACAATAGTGGTGTACACTGTAGATGCACCATAGGACAAGCTTTCAATAAATTCTGACCTAATAATTACAATTTCTTGCAGCATTTGCTAAGATTTGTCAGCTAAGAAAAGGTGCATTTTGAAAGTGCAAGCTGGCAGTATATGCCACTATGATGCAGAAGTTCCAAGAAAATAGGGCGAGTAAATTATGCCACTATTTACACCACTTAATTAGTTGGGCTTTTGTGCTGCGTCAAATGCCTTTGCCGAAAAGCTAATTATCGCACATCTGCCCTTCATCAAAACCAATGGCTGCTTGACTTTAGAACTAATGATCTGAAGGAATTGAATAGCTCTATCAATGAACTGGCATAGACACTGTGGATCAAAAGGCCTCCTTCTGTGCTGTACCTTCCTATGATTCTATGACTGAGCCATTACATTGGAGCAACATATTGCAGAAGTTGAGAAGAAATTAAATACATTGGACAGCACGATAAGTTGGGGAACAAGTTTTAGACCAGATGTCCCACAGCATGGGTGCACCTGGATAAGATAAGGAAGAGGCAATAGGGTAGGGAACAATGACCAAAAGGTGTAATTGGAAGGTATGCAATCAGGGTGAGAACTACTTGAGGTCAAAATTAAGCAACTGCTTCACGGGTCTGGGGCAGGGATCCAAGGATCTCACCTGAGTTCTGGGTTCAAAGATCACTGCAAGACTTAAGGTGACCCTTCAGTGCAGTACTGAAGGAGTGCTGCTCTATTTGGGGTGCCATCTTTTGGATGAGAAGCTAAACGCCTAGTCTCTCAGGTGAATGGAAAAGAGTCCATGGCAAAATTAAGAGGGAGCAGAGAATTCTCCCCAAGTCTTGGCCAATATTTATCTCCTAACCACCATCGTTAAAACAGATTACCTGGCTACTTATTTCATTGCTGTGTCTAGGATCATGCTGTGCACAAATTGGCTGCCACATTTTTCTAAATTACATCAGTGACTTGCAAAGTACTTTGGGATGCCGCAAAAGGCATGACATAAATCTAAGTTCTTCCTTAATCCATACAGAAACTACTGACTGAGACAAGGGTTATGATCAGTGATAACAGAGCTGGCAAGGAAGCTAAAAAGGTTAATGTTAATATTCTCAGAAACCACAACCTATGCCATGCACAGCTCGACAGAGGAAGATTATACAGCAGAAGGCAGAAGAGTGAGAAGAGGAGTAATGTAGGAAGGGGGGCTTCAATTTTGTGGGTGTTAGAACCAGCTGTGGAACAGCAGTTTTTGCTGGAAAGATGGACTCTACCCAAACTAAACTTGGCACCAAAAATAGGCAGTGATGTGGGTGGCAGTTTAAACTGAGATGCTCAGGGAAAAATCACTGAAAAGTAAAACAGATAAGGCAATTTATCTCACAATCTCCAACATCTTCCAGTTCTGAAGAAATGTCATCAACCTAAACTAATAACTCTGTTTCTCTCCCCACAGATGTTGCCTGACCTGAATGCTTTCAGTAATTGTTTTTTATTTCTTAATTTATCTTTCTGTCCTTTGTGGGACCTTGGTGTATGCAAATTATGCACTGCTTTTGCTTGCCACAGTGATTAGACTGCACTAGTATTTAATTTTTTTTAAAAAAAACCTTGCTGTTTTAAACTGTGCTGTTCAAATGCAAACTCTATTTCTTTCTTACAAAAATTGAATTGGCCAGCACTGTGGTATTTACATACAAATCTTAGAAATTAAGTCAGTGAACTAAATGCAATAATGAGAATAGAAGGAAGTGATGAAGGAAACTTAGTTTCAGCCACACAGGTCTGGAAACTACATATCCATAGCCATAAAACTTTCAGGAGAGATTAAATGGAAAAAAAAAGTAAGATGCTTCTGTGAATTGAGTCAAAGAAAAGCATCTTGAAAGTGAAGAAATGGTAAACATGTTAAAATTACATTATTTTGCAGCAGGTGAAAGTGAGACTCCAAGAATATCTGAGAGGATGTGAAAGATCCATTAGTGGAGATAAAAGTTCAAAAGAAGTGGATAACAGAGAAGAAAAATGGGTCTAAAAGCTGTAAATTATCCAAGCCCAGATGGCAATGAATATCAGAATACTGAGAGGCTAGGCTGGTAAGGAAATAGCAGCAGCATTCACCATAATACTTCCAACTGCTTGGAAATGGAAACTGTGCCAAACAGTGATCAATTTTACAGACCTGGCAAGGGAAAGGAGTTATAATAACAAGAATTTTTATGGCAATTAATCTTACATTAACTGTGCACAGAATTCAAGAAAATAGTCAAAACAAAGCAGGGGCTAGTCAGCATGGATTTGTAAATGGCAGGTTGTGCTGAATTAATTTAATTGCACCTTTCCAGAAAGTGTTTGAAGGGGAACACACTATCAAGTGCATACAGGAATTTGAAAAGGTGCCAAGTGGAAATGTTGTGAAAATTAAAGCACATGGCACTAAAGGCAAATCAGCTGCACGGATAAGAGGACAGAAAGGAGAGGGTAGGATAAATAAATATTTTTCAGATTGATGGGCTTTTGATAGTAACATGCCCTTATGACTTTTGCTCCTTGATATTAAACTAAGAGGCATGGAAGACGACAAGAAAGACTATGTTTTCTATATGTCATTTTAATTCTCTGTACCACTCCCACGAGCCTCACCCTCCTACAATGTTCCAATGAAGCACAAAATAAGCTAGAGAAGTGTGCCTCATCTTTCAGTTAGGCTCTTTAGAGCCTTCCTGACTCAGAGTTTAATAACTTCAGATCATAAACTCTGCCTCTGTTTAGTAATTATTCTGCTATACCCATTTATACCTCCTCTAGGCTCATCTTTTGGTTTTTTTTGTTTTACTTGTTCCATTACCATCTCCTTTTCCTTTGCACCATCACACCTTCTGCCATTTAATTTTTCATGGCTTCCACCCTATCACAGATCTACCCTTTTGTTCTTTCAAGTGGCACTCCTTTCCCTGCCTCTGTACGTGCTTAACCCTTGATACATCTCTAATTTTTCCAGTGCTGATGAAAGACCTGAAATGTTAACCTTGTTTCTTTCCCCACTGATACTCAGCAGGTCAGACAGTATTTTCAGTGTTGCGTTTCAGATTTCCAGTACCCGTAGTATTTTGCTTTTTTTTATACGTAAACACAACAGATTGGAGGATCTCAGGAACAAGTGTACAGTGTACATAAAGTTAACATATGTAGTTCAGTGCAGAACAGTGTGAAGTAGAACCCTGAAGAAAAATAGTAAAAGAATGTATCCCCCAAACTAGAATGGAGGAGAGAATGTATGACATAGATCCTTAAAGGTGGCAGTGCAGGTAGAAGAGGCCATAAGGAAGTAAATAGATTTTGGGTTTTATTTATAGGAACATTGAAAAAGGGGAGTGGTACTGAATTAGTATGAGGTAGTAGCTAGGTAACAGTTGGACTAGTACATGCAGTACTAGGTAACCCGTTATAGCAAGGATATGGGAATCAGGACCAGGCAGAGAAATCATGGGTCCCACAGCTTCTCCTGTTCCCGGGCCCCTTATCAATAACCCCCACCTCCCCCTCACATCCTTTAGGTGCCCAGAATTGGGAACCATGGTCACAGTGGGGTCGAAATGTTTCATACAGGTTTAGCAAAACTTCTTGGCTTGTGCACTTTTTGCACACGATATACAGAGTGCGACTTTACAGAGTGAGCTAAGAGTTTGGTGAGTGACGGAGTTTGGTGAAGAAGGAAAGGAGGTGCTCTGTTCTTTTTCTACCTTTTCCTGCCTCCAGTATTTGGTTCTTAATTCGATACAGAGGAAGATGCTGTTTGGTGAGTAACTGTTAAGTTATTCTGGTTATAATAAATAGTAAAAATTAAAGGTATGACGGAGGTTGCTCAACACGAGCAGCAGCTGGAGCCACTGCAGTGCATTCACAAAGCAATAAAGTATGTGGACAGCACGTTTGAGGAGGTGTTTGCCTGTATGCTCCTAACCTGCAGTGTGAGAGAGAAAGGGACCACCAGGCAGTCAAAGAGAACCAAGGCAGATAGTACAGGAGTCCTGAGACTCTTGTTTACTAACCAATTTTGGGCAATGGTTCCACTCTCACCCACTCTCTCACACTCAAACCCAAAATTCTCCATTTTCTCTTTCTAACTCTACCTCCTCATCCTTCAGCAGTGAATCTACAATGCACATTTCCTCTGAATTTTATATCCTTCCTATTTGAGGGTGCTCAAAACTACACAGTAATCCCAACGACAGGCTAATTATGGTCTTGTAAAATTCCTTTCTTTTGTATTCTATACTTCGAGACACACCAGGATTTGTTTACTTTATTTTACTTTTTTTATTCATTCATGGGATGTAGGCTTTGCTGGCTGGGCCAGCATTTATTGCCCATCCCTAATTGCCCTTGAGAAGGTGGTGGTGAGCTGCCTTTTTGAACCGCTGCAGTCCATGTGGTGTAGGTACACCCACAGTGTTGTTAGGAAGCTGTTCCAGGATTTTGACCCACTGACAATGAAGGAACGGCGATACATTTCCAAGTCAGGACTGACTTTTAGGGGGCCTTCCAGGTGGTGGTGTTCCCAACTATTTGCTGCCCTTGCCCTTCTAGGTGGTAGTGGTCATGGGTTTGGAAGGTGCTGTCTAATGGGCCTTGGTGAATTCGTGCAGTGCGTCTTCTAGATGGTACACACTGCTACTACTATGCGATGGTGGAGAGAGTAAAAGTTTGTGGATGTGGTGCCAATCAAGCGAGCAGCTTTGTCCTGGACAGTGTCAAGCTTCTTGAGTGTTGGGGAGCTGCACTCATCCAGGTTAATGGAGGGTATTCCATCACACTCTTGACTTGTGCCGTGCAGACGGTGGACAGGCTTTGGGGAGTCAGGAGGTGAGTTACTCATCACACGATTCCTAGTCTCTGACCTGCTTTTGTAGCCACAGTAATTATATGGCTAGTCCAGTTCAGTTTCTGGTCAATGGTAACCCCCCAGGATGTTGATAGTGAGGGATTCCGTGATGGTAATGCCATTGAACGTGAAGGAGCGATGGTTACATTCTCTCTTGTTGGAGATGGGGGTCATTGGCTAACACTTGTGTGGTGCATTTATGTGGCACGAATGTTACTCGTCACTTGTCAGCCCAAGCCTGGTTATTGTCCAGGTCTTGCTGCATTTGGACATGCACTGCTTCAGTATCTGAGGAGTCGCGAATGGTGAACATTGTGCAATTGTCAGCAAACATCCCCACTTCTGACCTTATGATAGAAGGAAGGTTGTTGATGAAGCAGCTGAAGATGGGTGGGCCTAGGACACTACCTAGAGGAACTCCTGCAATGACGACCTGGAACTGAGATGACTGGCCCCAACAACCACAACCATCTTCTTTTGTGCTAATTATGACTCCAACCAGTGGAGTGTTTTTCCCAATTCCCATTTACTCCAGTTTCACTAGGACTCCTTGATGCCACACTCAGTCAAATGCGGCCTTGATGTCAAGGGCAATCACTCTAGCCTCACCAGTTCAGCTCTTTTGTTCATGTTTGAACCAAGACTGTAACGAGGTCAGAAGCTGAGTGTCACTTGATAACACTGTTGATGACTCCTTCCATATTTTACTGATGATCGAGAGTAGACTGATGGGGTGGTAATTGGCAAGGTTGGATTTATCCTGCTTTTTCTGTACAGGACATACCTGGGCAATTTTCCACATAGCCGGGTAGATGCCAGCGTTGTAGCTGTACTGGAACAGCTTGGCTATGAGTGCGACAAGTGCTGGAGCACAAGTCTTCAGTATTATTGCCAGAATATTGTCAAGGCCCATAAACTTTGAACTATCCGGTGCTTTCAGCCGTTTCTTGATATTATGTGGAGTGAATCAAACTGGCTGAAGATTGGCATCTGTGATGCTGGGGACCTCCGGGAAAGGCCAAGATGGATCATTCACTCGGCACTTCTGGCTGAAGATTGTAGTAAATACTTCAGCCTTATCTTTTGTATGGATGTGCACAGCTCCCCTATCATTGATATTGGGGATATTTGTGGAACCTCCTCCTCCAGAGGGTTATAGTCTGCCACCATTCATGACTGGATGTGGCAGGACTGCAGAATTTGGATCTGATCCGTTGGTTGTGGGATTGCTTAGTTGTCTATCACTTTCTGCTTATGCTGTTTGGCACGCAAGTAGTCCTGTGTTATAGCTTCACCAGGTTGACACCTCAATTTTAGGTGTGTCTGGTGCAGCTCCTGGCATGCCCTCCTGCACTCTTCATTAAACCAGTGCTGATCGCCCAGTTTGATGGTAATGGTAGAGTGGGGGATATGCTGGGCCAAGAGGTTATATTGTGTTCGAGTATAATTTTGCTGCTGTTGATGGCCCACAATGCCTCAGGGATGCCCAGTCTTGAGTTGTTAGATCTGTTCAAAATTTATTCGATTTAGCACAGTGGTAGTGCCACACAACATGTAAATGTGAAGGCGTGACTTCATCTCCACGACGACAGTTTCAGTAGGAATGACCAACGGACAGATGCATCTGTGGCAGGCAGGTTGGTGAAACCAAATATGTTTTTCCCTCTTGTTGGTTCCCTCACCACCTGCCACAGACCCAATTTAGCAGCTATGTCCTTTAGGATTCAGCCAGCTGGGTCAGTAGTGGTGCTACCGAGCCACTTTTGGTGATTGGACATTGAAATCCCCCACCTAGAGCACATTCTGTGCCCTTGCCACCCTTAGTGCTTCCTCCAAGTTGTGTTCAACATGGAGGGCAATGAATCATCAGCTGAGGGAGGTTGTGTGGGTGGGGGGGGGGATGTGATAATCAGCAGGAGGTTTCCTTGCTCTTGCTGGGTGCCATGAGACTTCATGGGGTCCAATGTTGAGGGTAACTCCTTCCTAACTGTATACCATTGTGCTGCCAGCTCTGTCCTGCTGGTGGGAAAGGACATACTCAAGGATGATAATGGTGGTGTCTAGGACATTATCTGTAAGACATAATTCTGTGAGGATGAATGTCAAGCTGTTGCCAATTTTGGCACTTGCCCCCAGACGGTAAGGAGGACATAGCAGAGTCGACAAGGCTGAGTTTGCCGTGGTCATTCAAGGTAGATGTCGGGTGGTCCGTCTGGTTCCATTCCCTTTTTGTGATTTTGTAGCGGTTTGATACAACTGAGTGGCTTGCTTGGCCATTTCAGAGGGCATTTAAGAGTCAACCACATTGCTGTGGGTCTGGAGTCACATGTAGGCCAGGTTTTTACAATGAATCGACAATGGTTTCATGGCCATCATTCAACTTTTAACTCCAGATTTTTATTGATTTCAAATTTCACTATCTGCCATGGTGGATTCGAACCCGGGTCCCCAGAGCATTACCCTGGGTCTCTGGATCATTAGTGCAGCAACAATACCACTATGTCATGGCCTCCCTGGCCCTGTTTACTTGTGTTCCATCTTTTTAAAAACCTGTATATCTGCACAATAAGATTCCTCTGCTCCATTTAATTAACGTCTTACGTTTTTCAGTTCCGCATTTCCTGTCCCTATTCTTACTTCCAAAATCTATCACTTCGCTTTTTTCTACATTGAACTGCACCTGCACAATCTCTGACCCTTTCTATATCCTACTGGTGTTTATCTTGCCACAGTCTTTCACAACCGGCACTCACTCACTGATCCACGGGCCTGGGAGGTTTGGAGATTAACATCGCTGAGGAGTAGTTCAGGATGGCAGTGATGGTGGCAAGAAGCACTTTCTCTCTGCCTGTCAAACACTCCAGCTGGGCATGGAACATAACATTCCACATTACCCTGGGCCATGCTGTTGCTGCAGTTGCTGCTCCTCCTCCTGGCCTCCCTGTTCCGTCATCTCAACTCCTGTAGCCCTTTGGTGGGCCAGCACAAATGGCCGTACAGACTCGAGCTCTCGGTCCAGGACAATCGGATCTCAAGTGCTGGGACTTTATCCCAGAGCAGAGCACCCACCGCACCCGTGTGCACGACCACATCGATGCCCGAGGCAGCCACAGGAGGAGGGGGTGGTGCTGCCTGAGCCTGGGTCCCCAGAAGGCATGACCCTAGTGATTAGCACTGTGTGCACCACCCTCTTCTCTTCCCAAGCCCTGATCAGAGCCATTAAAATGGTACAACAAAAATTAAGTAAAATTATACCGGAATGAAGTATTGAAAAATTGGGGCTCTTTTTCACTAGGAGAGAGAAAGTTAAGTGGGGAGGGGGCAGAGATAGATAGACTCTTGATTAACAAGGGGGTGAAAGGTTATCAGAGGTAGGCAGGAATGTGGGGTTGTGGTTACATTCAAATCAGCCATGATCATATTGAATGGCAGAGCAGGCTTGTGGGACCAAGTGGCCTACTCATGCTCCTAATTCATATGTTTGTGTGAAAATTTATCTGCTTTCGATTATGAAAAGTTGAAAGAAGGCCATGTTTCCATTGGTTGAGAAATCAGTTAGCAGATAGTCAGGACTATAGCTAAAAGGAAAAATAGAATGTTAAGCCAGTGGGGGGGGGGGGGGAAGATTGTGGTGTCATGGTACTGTCACTGGGCTAGTAATCCTGGGGCCGAGGTTAATGCTCTGGTGACATGCATTAAAATCCCACCATTGCAGCTGGTGGAATTTGAATTCAACTAATAAAATCTGGAATATAAAACTAGCCTCAGTACTGGTGACAATGACAACTGCCATCAATTGTTCTAAAGACCTCATCTGGTTCACTAGTGTCCTTTAGGGAAGGGAATCTGCCATCCTTACCTAGTCTGGCTGGCATGTGACTCCAGACCCACAGCAATGTGGCTGACTCTTAACTGCTCTCTGAAATGGCCTAGCAAGCCGCTCAGTTGAAGGGCAATTTAGGGATGGGCAAATGCTGACCTTGCCAGTGGCACCCACACCCCATGAAAATAGTACAGGGAAAAGAAACTTCTTTCTCCATATGGAGAATTATTAGAACATGAAATGTTTTATCAAGTAGTAGAGGTATAGTTATAACCACTTGTCTTTTAGATAATGGTAACTATTTTAAATGAAAGAACATTAAAGGATGTAGGGAAAAGCAGATAAATTAAATTTCATAGCTCCCAGTGAACATGCAGCACCAGCACAAGAGCATTAGACCAAATTGCCTTCTGCAGTGCTGTAATTTCTGTCACTGTGATTTTTAGAAAAAAATCCTTGCAATTACAAAAACACAGTCTTATCTTCTTACAGGTGGGGATTCAAATTTCCTGAACCCTCAGAGCTCAAATTCATCAGCCACCAAACTGGCTTTGGTGCAAGAAATGCGACCGATCGCACTATGGAAAATGAGCAAGAGATCAGTATTGCATGAGGTGGAGGAAGAGGTTGATGCTGCAGTGTTGTACAAAATATACTGTATGTGTGCTGCTCTCAGCTTCTGCTCACTATGTTTTGGGTATGAGTTTCTGATATAAAATCAAAATTGCTGAAAAATATTCAGCAAGTCAGACAGCACCTGTGGAGAGAGAAACTCTTAACATTTTAGGTCGATGGCTTTTCATCAGAACTGACAAAAGACCCGAAACATGAATTTATTTTCTCTCCACAGATGCTGCCCGACTTGCTGAGTATTTCCTGCATTTGTTTTTATTTCACATTTCCAGCATCAGCAGTATTTTCCTTTTGTACCACACTTGTGATTCTGTTGCCAAACAGACCAATGTTGCAAACATAATCAAGAAGCACTGTACTCATAATGCTGTGAGCAGAAGCTTAAATATAGAGCAAACCCCAGCCACATCACATGTATACATGTGTAATCAGCAAGTATCATGTAAAAGTCTATCTCCCTCCAATTTAATTTAAAGCAATCATAACAAAGGGAAGGGCAATCTGGGAGTGTGTTCTTAAATAAATTCTCCATCCTTGCAAATGGAGATAGATATTTTATTCCAATTCTATAGTATCGATGGTTCATTCCACACTTTAAAATAGCAGTCTTATACTGCACTCTCTACTGTGTATTAAACAAAAGGCTGCCATTCAAACATAGCACTGAGTGTGGCATTGCTGGATGTCCCTGCTGCCTTTGAAAGATCACAGTCCACTATTTGAACAACAGCAGTAAGTTCTCCCAGTGCCACGGCCAATACCTCTCCCTCAATGTCCACCAAATTTTTTCTGGTCATTCATCTAATTTGCTGTTTATGAGACCTTGAACAGAAATGAAGTGCAGTGTTTGCCATATAATAGCGACTACATTTCAAAACGTGAAGCACTTTTGCAAGTTGCGAGGATGTGGCAGGATGCATATCAAGCTTTGTTTAAAGAAATTCCCCATAGTGTCAGTAACACAGCTAAATTTTCAATGGAAAATACCATGGCTTTCCTTGCACCCAACTTTAGAGTGAACGTTATGAATGGATCTTCCACACCCTAGAATAAGAACTGCCATACGAAGTTCCCCCCCAACCCCCCAAATGAAAGATAAGTCATCTACTTAAATGCACTATTTTCTTTTTCAATCAGGATAACACAGGATTTAAAGCAACATTTATAATAGGCATTTTGCATTGGGGCAACATAAGCATAGAGGTGGACGTCACTGAACTAGAAATCCAGAGGCCCAGGCTAATTATCTGGGGACCTGGGTTCAAATCCCACTATGGCAGCTGGTGGATTTTAATTCAATTAATAAATCTGCAATATAAAGCTAGTCTCAAATATCATCAATTGTTGTAAAAACCCATCTGCTTCACTAATGTCCTTGAGGGAAGAAAATCTGCATGTGATTCCAGACCCACAGCAATGTGATTGACTCTTAACTGCCCTTTGAAATGGCCTAGCAAGCCACTCAGTTCAAGGGCAGAGAGGGATGGCAACAAATGCCAGCGATGCCTAAATCCCATGAAAAAATAAAAACAATTGTCTATATTGGCAGTATAGCGATACAAATACTCAGACTGAGACTTGACAAAATGTGTCTGCAATGCTATTTACTATTTTACAAATTCAGGTCCCATAATTATCAAAATGCATTGGGTACAGACTGCATCTCCCTCTTCTTCAAAAAGTAATTATTCTAAAACTCTCAGTAGTTTCAGAATTTGAGGAGACCCACCATTTCAAATCTGTGCACTGTTTCCAAATCATTCTGGTGAGCTTGGTCACAGGGAAGCTCTGATTTGTTCCCTAAATAGCTCAAGATATTAACAGAAGACAGAATTTCAGACTGGCAAGAGATCCTAGGTGGTGTAATGGTTGGCAGGCTTGCTCAAATTACAAGTTCATATATAAACAAGAAAAGCTGCTCTAGAACATATGCAAAGCATTAGTATAGCTTAGTTAACAAGAGCAGCACATAAAGAATGCAAGGACCTAAAATCGTAGGTATCCATGAAATTGAAAATGCTGCACAGAAGATTTCTTAAACAAGTAGAATTCACAATTATACTGTAACTGATCAAGACCTCGAACTGCTTCACAGTCAATGAATTACTTTTTGAAGTGTAGTCAATATTGTTGTGAAGGATCTATTTTTAAAAAAAGATGTAGTGAACGGGGAAGGGGAGAGGTATTTTTGAAGTAAGTTTTCATTCTTCTTTAATCAAGTTAATAATAACGACTCAAATAGAAAGCAAACATTTAGTAAGATAATTCATAACATCCTCCACAAACACCAGCACAACTTAAAAATTCATAATTTTATACAAGGTACAAGTGAACAATTTGGAAGTCACAAATGGCACATGCAACCATAAAAGCAGATGAAAATGGACAAAAATGCCAGCTTCGCAACAGAAAATAACATTTTAAGACCTAGGAGCAGCACACAAGACTGTTGTGGATAAATGACCCAAACGCATTGGCTTTTTGTCTCAGAAGTCTCCAAAATCCTGAACAGAGGCAAGCCTGTTTTATGATAAACTGAACAGGATTAGTAGTGACAGAATGAGAACTATAACAATAAATTCTAGGAAAAGAGGAGAACCCGTTCAGTACAAGAACCTCCTACAAAGACTACACAGGAATACTTACAAAAAGCACGTTAGGTTCAACTGTAACATTCTCATTTCTGAGTCAGAAAGTGATGTTAAAGTCCATCTCCAGAGACTTGAGCACAAAATCTATGCTGACACTTCAGTGCAGTATGGAAGGAGTGCAGCACTGTCTGAGATGTTGCTTTACAGATAAGATGTTAAACCAAGGTTCCATTTTCCCTCTCAGGGTAATCTTTAGTGAATCTCTTCAAAGGGCCTCACAGCTCTCCTGGTGTCATGGCCAACACTAATCCTTCAACTAACACCACCAAAAACAGATGATGTGGTCATTTACCTTATTGTTGTCTGTGGGATCTAGCTTTGCATAAAATTTCTGTTGTACTTTGTTACGTTGCAACTATGATTACATTTGTCAAATACTTATTTTGTTGTGAAGCATTTGGGATGTCTGCATATGAAAGGCACTACATAACTTCAGCTTAGTTCCTTACTTCTTTCCGACAAAGCACCGAGTAATAAAGAAAAATTAGACACTCAGTAAAAGAAAATTTCAGACATATTGAAATGTAGCACATCAAATATATGTTGCATAAAAAATCAAAAGCAGATTTTAATTCTACAGTTACTGATGGAAAATCCGATGCACATAAAACATCCACCCAAACCATGCAGATCCTGAAAAACAATTAATGAAATCAAAATCCCTCGTGGTTTTTTAAAAAAAAATTCATTCATGGCATGTGGACATTATTGGCAAGGCCCACATTTATTGCCCATTCCTAACTGCCCTTGAAACGGTGGTAGTGAGTAATGTTCCCTATAATGTCCCTTTGCTGAGCACAACCTGATTAATGCGCTTTTTTCTATTTGTTCATGGGATGCGGGTATCAGTGGCTCGGCCAACACTTATTGCCCGTCCCCAATTACCCTTTAGAAGGTGGTGGCATGCTGCCTTCCTGCAGTCATGTGTTGTCGGAACACCCATAGTGCTGTTAGCAAGGGAGTTCCAGGATTTTGACACAGCTACAGTGAAGAAACGGCAATGTAGTTCCAAGTCAGAATGTTGTGTGGCTTAGAAGGGAACTTGCTGTTCCCATGCATCTGCTGCCCTTGTCCTTCTAGGTAGTAGAGTAGAGGTTGTGGGTTTGAAGGTGGACTTTGTGGACCCTTTAAGATGGCTGCTTGATTACACATGTCTGCGTCTTAAAGGGACCACTTTTAGGTGCAGCTCATTAGTCCTGTGTTGCAGTTTTACGATTACTATGCAGCCATACAGTTTAGTGGGAATGTTGTTGGTTAAGCCACCTTCTTGAACTGTCACAATCCATGGTGGTGTAGTTACATCCAGAGTGTGGTTGGGTAGGGAGGTCCAGAATTTTAACCCAGTAACGATATAGTTCCAATCAGAATTGTGAGAGACTTGGTGGGGAACTTGTTGATGTTGTTCTCTTGCTTCTACTACTCTTGCTCCTTCAGGTGCTGGAGCTCCTGAGTTTCGAAGGTATGGTTGAAGAAGCATTGACGAGTTGCTGCAGTACATCTTGTAGATGGTAAAACACTGCTACCACGTGTGTGTTAAGATGGTGGTGGGGTGGGGGGAGGGGGTTGAATGTTTAAGATGCTAGATGGGGTGCCAATCAAGGGTCCTGGATGGTGTCAAGCTTCTTCACCGTCGTTGGAGCTGCCAGCCAAGTGGAGTGCATTCCATCACACTCATGGCTTGTGCCTTGCAGACAGTAGAAAGGCTTTGGGGAGTCAAGAGGTAAGTCACTTGGCGACAGAATATCCAGCCTGTGACATGCTCATTTAGCCACAGTATTTATGTTGCTGATCCAGTTAAGTAATCCTGGCGGAATCCAAACTGAACATCAGCGATCAGGTTATTGGTGAGTAACTGTTACTTGCTCTCACTACTGATGATGCCTTCCACCACTTTTCTGAGTAATTAAGAGTAGATAAAGGGGTCAGTAAGTGGCTAGATTATATTTCCCCTGCTTTTTGTGAACAGGACATACTTGGGCATTTTTCCACTTTATTGGGTCAATGCTGGAGCTCTAGCTGCATTGGAATAACTTGGCTAGAGGTGTGGCTAACTCTGGAGCATAAGTCTTCAGCACCACTGCCAAGATGCTTGTAGGAACCTATAGTCTTTGCTGCATCCTGTGCTTTCAGCTGTTTTGTTATATCATGTGCAGTGAATATAATTGGCAGAGGTCTGAGATCTGTGATGGTGGGGTCCTCAGGAGGCTGTGATGGATCATACGCTTGGCACTTCTGGCTAAAATGCTTCAACCTTGTCTTTTGCCAATTGTTCTGAGCTCCTCTCTTGTTCAGGATGGGGATGTTTATAATAGTATGTTAATTATATTGTTGAGGTGCACAGGTGAAAGGCATTGTTTAATTAAGTATTTTGGGCACATATGGGTAGGAGGAGCTTGGCCTAAATAGCCAAGTGGTTATGGTACTGGGTTTGTAACCCCAAAATTGAGAGTTCAAATCTCACAATGGCAAACAATGTAACTTCATCTGAAACAGATTTGTACTTGAAAGAGTTACAGTCAGTTACTCAGGGAGCCTGAGTTGCTGTGGAACATGGACTATTTAAAAGATTTAAAAGATAATCAAGAGTTCAAATCTCACAATGGCAAACTATGAAACAATGTAACTTCATCTGAAACAGATGGAAACGGGTTTGTACTCAAAAGAGTTACGGGTAGGAGGAAGCGGAGGGGGAGTCTATGAGACTCAAAGTCAATAAATTCTCTCAAAGAAAAATTCTGTCTTGGTTTTGACTTCACCAACTGGCTTGCATTCTATTAGCACATGAAGCCTCTCCCTCCTATTAGTTGTTTAATTGTCCAACACCATTCATGGCTGGATGTGCCAGGACTGCAGGGTTTTGACCTGATCATTGGTTGTGGATTGTCAGTTGCATTAAAATTACAATCCTTCCATTAAAGAATATTTTTTAAAACAATTCCCTTCCTGATCATACGGCATTTAGTTTGGGGGAAAAAAACAAGATACCACAGGAGCAAATCACCTGACCATCAAATGCAACATCCCACCGTCAAACATTTCTTTTAAACTCAAAATATAAGTACTATTGCATATCATCTGTGTATATAGGATACATGTTAGGAATTGCGGCTCTACTGAAGTAAAGGGCAATGAATGGCACTGGTAATACCAAATGCAGTTTCCGTGCCACAGAATGCCAGTTCTTGATATATATTCTCCATTTTATTTTATACAACCTCATTAGCTGGATTTTATTGCACTATGATAGAGTTGAGCAATTTTGGAATTGATTTGTGGGGCTTTCAGTAATAGATCTGCTCAGGCAGGAACAAAATTGGGCAATGTTATGGAAGTGGAATAGGCGATCTTGGCAATGGCATGTGTGTGGTCAGAAGTTCATCTCAGGGTCAAATATAACACCAAGGTTGTCAATGATCTGGTTCAACTGCACAGTTGCCAAGGAGAGGAATGGAGTTGATGGCTTGGAAACAGAGTTTGTGGCAGGGTCAAAGGCAACTGTTTCAGTCTTCCTGATATTTATCTGCTGTGACACATCAGGTTAATATAGGATAAGTATAGGTTCAAGGGTAATAATGTCAGGCAAATGTCTTGTGGTGAACTGTAAAACCACAATCTTACACAAAATTATGGCAGGCCTGGTGATTATCTTCCACTACTTGTCTCAGAAATAATTAGTGACAGCTAGGTCACCCATTTCAAGCGACTAATTAGAAGGTTCATAAGCTGTTGTAGCTTAAGTCAGTGCATATGGGTTCATTCAATGGAATTGTTAGCGTTACATTGTCCCAAAGATATCTTCAACGTGTACACTTCTCAAATTTATATTTGGTAATAGTGACACTTTATTAGCAATATATCAAAAATATTTTGTCACCTACATAAATCATCCAAACCTAAAGAGGCTATGCCTATGAACCCAGCAATCCCACCTGTTTACTACCACCTCTGTAATGTCACTTCACTCTGTTTTATCCATGGTACCACATTTCCTCAGACCTTACACCCAAAGTTTCCTAACAGGTTTCATAGTCATAGAGGTCCATAGCACAGAAAAAGGCCTTTCAGTCCATCAGGTCTGCACCAGCCACACAAGTACCTAACTATTCTAATCCCATTTTCCAACACTAGAAACCTTGAAACCTTATGGAGTGTTTCCCAAAAATTTACATTAACTAAATCTACTGTATTTTCTTTATTTATCCAATGTGTCATTTCTGCATTTTTAAAAAAAATTATTAAACATGACTTGCCTTTAATCAATCTGTGTTGGCTGTCATTGATTAGTCCAAGCATTTTTACATGCTGACTAAAAGTCACCCCAGTAAATTAACAGTCACCTAGTTTATCTTTTTCTGTTCTTGAAAGAACTTGTTGTATAGCCTATTTTCCAATCTAACAACATGTAAAGAGAATTTTAAAATTGTGACCAGAATCTGTGATATTTCATCTCGGATTGTATTCAACAATCTAGGGTATACACCATCACGATCCAATGATATATCAGTTTGGAATTACCCTCAATTTTGCAAAAACAATTTCTCCTCTACAATTACCTCCCCAAATATTCTACTTCCAGTGTTTGTTAAAACTGATGGAAAATATTCTAGGTCTCAGTTATACTTTAGCTTGCCACAATTAAGACTCCATCCTTCAAACTGTTAATGCAACCATTTTCAGAAACACCCATTTAACAAAAAAAAAATAAAAGAATACCTGGTTAGGCGCAAGATTTAGTTTAAAAAGGTGTACAGATTAGGGTGACTGAATATGCCATGAAATGATTTATTAGTAGATTATGACCACGGAAGACATCAAGTAAAAATTGTATGATTCATTTTTGCCCAATTTAACATTTCTGAGGAGAAGGGTTTTGGGTGCAGAAACAGTGAGGAACATGTCGACATCTCAGAAGGTTGAATGCATTAGATACAACAAGTCATCTGTGCAAGGAATGCACATGATTGTCTTTTCTGACTTAAAACTTTCCAACAGCAGAACCTAATTCCACCATACATAGTACACTTCACACTTAAGGTGCCCAATGCATTGATAAAAAATTAACGAAACACTTGCAATATATGAATTAGAACTTGCAAGATTTATGCAGTTCGGTTCTCTTCCTTCAAACTAAAGCCATGTAACAATCAGCCTCTTGTACGGTTTACAAAGATTCCTGTAGTTTGCACTGCTTGTGATTTTTGTTGTCCAAACACAAAATGACTTTGAATTACTAATGTACTATTATGTAAACAGAAGGCACATCAGGAACTGTAGATTTCCACAAATAAACCATGCGTCATTACAGAAACAACCTAGTGAGCAAGATTCAGGTCCTTATTTTCTGCAAATTGGTTCTGAAGTCCTTACAAAATTCCTTAGAAAAGTGACTCAAATCCTCAATAAGATGACCATTTCACAAACAATTTTTGGGATCCGTTATTCTCTATATTGACGTTTCCTGTTAATTGTGAAACCATTTTGCTCATCAATGCCATCAGAATAATTGCTCACAATCTTTAATCAATGTCGCTGCAACACTATTTGTCGTTATTTTTAGAACTAGAATAAGCCATTGCCATTGCAACCTTGCATCAATTTCATCTTTCTCCTTGGCTGCTATCCAGATTAAAGCAAACTATTGTCAACTTTGACATTGTATTTTGCCCTGGGCTGAGCTGAACCCATATCGTTCTCATCATTTAAGACCATTTACTTCCACCTCCATAATATTATCCACTTCTGCCCACTAGGAATGGGCAATAAATGCTGGCCCAGCCAGTGAAGCCCACGTCCTGGGAATGACTAAAAAACCCTCAGCCCATCTGCTGCTGAAATAACCATCTGTCTTTTATAACTTCTGGACTCAACTATTGCCATGTTCTCATGGTCAGCCTCACACCCTCCACATTCTAATCTTCAGCTAATTCAAAACTGCTGCCAATGTCCTACTTTCATCTGACCTACCTATATTGGTTTCCGATGTCTCCAATTTAAAATTCTCCTCTTTATGCTCAAATTCCTTCATGTTATTCCTCCCTTATGTTGTAACCTTCAGCCCCAAACCATTCATCCACATGTCCTCTCAAAGAACTCTGTTACGCTGGCTTTGGCCTCATGTCTATCCTCCCCCTACATCCACTGATGTTGTCTGTTCCATCAGCCATCTAGGTCCATAATTGCTCTGCCTCTCCACCTTAAGACCTACCTGTATATTAAATTTAAGTCCCCCCTATCATCATGTTTGAACTTGCACCCATGTTTGTGATTAGGCTTTAGCATAGCGCCGTGGGATGTCTCTCTACACTGAAGTGGCTATATGAATGCAAATTGTTATTGCATAAACAGTTTTAATTTATTCAGATTACTTTATAGAAGTGCTACAAGGTAGAAAGCGAGATTGAAGCTGCAATTTAATCACAGGATTCAAATTACAGTCCTAGGCAATTTAATCCTTGGATCATCTGAATGCCTGTAGCATACTTTGGTACATAAGCATCAACTTTTTTACAAAGCTGCCTTCTTTTGGAAAAAAAATACTGTGTGCTTAGAATTCAAGATTCAGTAATAGTTCTAATAAAGCACATTTCAGTTTCCAGAAGCACACTAAGAGAGATGGGAACAACTGGCACTGAAAACAGAAGTAGTCTAAGGAGGCATGAGACAATTTTTGAATTGCAATGTGCTCAATTTCAAATAAGCTGGAATATTTGGTATTTTTAAGGTTAGAAGGTAAATCTAAAGCAGATTGCTTTAGATAGAAACACCAGTCCAAAATGATGGGAACCACCATCCATTACTACCCACAAGCTTTTCAAAGTGATCCTGTCCATTAATGATGGACCCCAGGTTCAGTATAGGAAACAACACTTGGATAGATCTAGCACAGGGCTACACATACATATGGTTTCTATGACAGCAGACTGTAGTGACGTGCAAAGTTCGTAATTTCTCATACAGTCCAGGTTTTCCTGTTCACAAATAGTCACTGCGTTGATTAATTTTGTAACGGACTCTATTTCCTCTCTGATCTCTATCCAGCAGCATTTCGCAATATTGCTCAATTTGACTATAATAACCACATGTACTTTCATAGGTCCTTCTCTGACATGAAACATAAATTCCAACAATTGCCTTTATCATTAGGATTCTCATTGTTCCAGTCAAATAATAGGATCTTATGCTAATTACCAAATCTGAAAACACATATTGAAAAGGAAAAAGGATAGGTAAAAAGGTTTATGCATGCATTGGCTTGGGTCTCATGAACACACAGAATTCTATTAGTAGATAAAATTTCAACCAGCACAACAGAGTGACTCACACAGAGTGCACAGCGGTGCCTCCACAGACAGACATGTGTGTTTCAACAAAACAGCATATTTTAAATCCCAGTTAACAGGTTCAGCTGAAATGAAAAGAGTCCAGATTATCATGGGAAAGGGGAGAAAAAGGAAGAAGCATCAGTTTAACAGCAAGCATTATACTGTGGTACATTCCACCTTACTAGCTGAAGAGAGCTGCATGATAGGAAACAGCTCTTCTGGAGAAAATAAGGGAAGGACAAAGGTGGCAACTCAATTTCTGCCTTTTCCACAACTTCATATCCTGTAAAATAAGGAAAGCTAAGCTATCATTTTTCTAAATCAGGTTTTCATTAACTAGAACTTTATTGGACTTAGAGAGGGGGTGAGGGGCTCAGAGGTAGAAGAACATCGCCAGTTAAAAGTAGAATTATTGAGTAAAAGGGTCCTTCCTAATGGCACTGTGGGTGTCCCAACACCATATGGACTGTAAACAGTTCAAGAAAAGGCTCACCACCACCTTCTCAAGTGCAATAGGGATGGGCAATAAATGCTGGTCTTGCCAGCGACACTCACATCCCATGAAAGAACAAAAAAAAGGAGCATTCAGTCCAAGTCCATAGCAACTCTCTGTAGAGCAATCCAATCACTTGCACTCCCTTGAAAATTTATTTCCTTTTGAAATCATTAATTGTCTCTGCTTCCACCAGCCTCGTAGTCAGTGAGTTCCATTAGGTGCGTAAACAAGTTCTTCCTCACAACCCCCTGCAACTCTTGCTCAAAGCCTTAAATCTTTGTCCCCTTGTCCTTGTACCACTTGTAAGCATTACTCACAATGATCACAAGGCAGAATTGTTAAATATAGAATAAAAAAGGACAGAAGGAGGCTGTTCAACCCATCCTACCTGCCCTGGCACTTTGAAAGAGCTGATAAAATAAAGTCACAATGCCTTGCCCTTTTCCAATAAGCTGGCAAATTGTTCCCCTTCTTTGAAGCTTTGTCACTGAATCTGCTTTCAGGCAGTGTTTTCCAGCCATAAACAACCTCCATGTAAAAAAAAATTCTCATTTCACCCCTGGCTCTTTTGCCAACTACTTTCAATCTATGACTTTGATTATTGACCTTTCTGCCACTGGAGACAGTTTTCCTTAAAGACTCTATCAAAACCCTTCATGTTATTGAATAACGCTACTGAATCACTCCTTAATCTTCTGTGCTCCTCAGATGCTGCCAGGCCGGCTGAGTATTTACTCCCCGATGCTAGGAAGCAGTCAAAGCCCTCGGCCTACATTGTCTAATTGTTGATCTGCACAGCCTTTCTCCTGTAATAAACGTGGCTTTTGAGCTACTACGCATGTAAAATCTCGGTGCATTTGCTCATAACCATGAACAATTTGTGGGACTGGAGTCACATATCGTACAAATAAGTTATTACAGTACTGCTTTGGAGCCAACATTACTTTCTTGAAAATTCCCCTCACACCACTACCAGTAAACACTCAGCTAAGTCCAAAATACTCAAAAACATGTGGTTAGAGATTTGAAGAATCATGTAGCCATGAGATAGCACAATACTACAGAGCTGCCCAAAGTTTCCTTTCTGTTCTATTATACCTCCTGAACTTATAAACCCTCCTAATTTAGCATCCAAGAACAATCTATGTAGAATATAACCATAGCAAAGCTCTGGCGGCACATCATCATCTTTCCACTCCTCAGGTTTGATCATAGGCAGTTCCAACTAGATATTTCTTTCCTGATATTTTGGTAATTATCAATGTTCTGTGTGCGTGCTAGCCAGTCAGGTTTACAGTTCAAGGGTACTGAAGGGGGTGATGAACCAGCAGGAAGAACAAACCAAATTTATGACATTCTTTCCAAAAGAAAATTGTAACAAAGATCTAGAAGGAACAGAATGCCAGATAACTAATCAGTTAGCCTCACATCAATAATGGGCAAATTGCTCATGGTCATAATAATGATTAGCATAAATGAACATTCAAAAACGATTTAGTCATAGGGTCTTTGGGAATTTAGAAAGATGTCATACTTAACCAATTTTATAAAACTTCTTTGGGCAATTTATTGAACATCTTGACAACAGGAATGCACTGAAAGGTTTTTATTTGGATCTTCAAAAAGCATTTGGTAAGATATTATGAAGATTAAGGGCCACTGTGCTGAAAAAGGTCACATCACTGCATGGATAGAGGGATGACTGAAGAGCAGGAAGGAGGGAGTAAATCACTGTTATGCCATTTGGGAAGACCACCAAATTTGACCAATTCACTTGAAGAGGAACATAATCAGGCAAGATAGCATAAGAGACAAACTACAATACAAAAGAATCACTCATTTTAACCACCATTAGATTCAGTCTCAATCAATTTTATTTTTAAAACATAACCAAAGCTAAATCAAATACAATCTCCCATGGTGTTAATAATAGAGAATGACTTATTACACCAGACTGTCAATCTTGGAACAGAAGATTTTTGTCAGCCTGACAAGATCATTAAAATACAAGTATTTATATTAATACTTTTTTGAAAAACTTCAGTGCATCTCTGCTCGGTGCAATTTCTTCAGCTTGTATATCCCAAATATCCTCTTGCTTCATTGGTCCAACAACTTATATTTATAGTTAGCACCTTTAAAGTAATTAAACTATCCCAAGGCACCTCACAGGAGCACTATAAAACAAAGTATGACACTGAGTCACATAAGGAGACATTAGGTCAAATGACAAAAAGCTTTGTCAAAGAGATAGGTTTTAAAGAGTGTCTTAAAAGAGAAAAGTGAGGGAGAGATACAGGGAGGGAATTTCAGAGCTTGGAGCCGAGGCAACTGAAGGCAAGGTCACCAATAGCAAAGCGGCTAAAATCAGGGACGCTCAACAGGTCAGAATTAGATGAGCACAGATATCTCGGAGGGTTTGGGGCTGGAGGAGATGACAGAGATAGGGAGGCAACATATTTCACTCACAGAGGCATCAGCTTGTGAGATGGGAGATTGGTCATAACCCTGACCAATGAAATATAGGTATGGGTAATGGATGCCAGTCGGGACTCAATACATTTAAAAAAAAACACTAAGATAAAAGCAAAAAACCGCGGATGCTGGAAATCCAAAACAAAAACAAAAATAAAAATACCTGGAAAAACTCAGCAAGTCTGACAGCATCTGCGGAGAGGAATACAGTTAACGCTTCGAGTCCGTATGACTCTTCAAAAAGACACTGGCTCTGAGCTGCTTGGAACTCCCAGCACACTGACTACAAAAACATCCCATGCCTCTACCTGAACAAAATGATGGAGCCACCAGAAATGTGTATATAACAGAGAATTAAGCCTAGGGCCACCTAGATAAGATGCATTTTGTTCATCAATACCTCTATGTTATTGCTCTCCTTAGGAGACTCCAATGTACTCAAGGATCGGGAATAGGACCTGGTAACATTTGGCGAAACCTCCAGTAATGTTAATAAGCAGATAACAATGTTCAAAATTAAATTCTTAAGTTGGGTTCTAATTACCAGTTTTTTTACGTAAATAGTGTGTGCAGAGTATACAGCTTTCTTTATGTAACTTATGTGCAGCTCATATACCTTTGTCTTTCCATACTGTCTAATAGTGTCCCAAAACAAATCTTTATCAAGAGCAATGCCATAACAGATCCATTCATTATGTAAATGTGCGCAATGAACAATGTTCACAAACAAATAACAAATCACTCTATTCATTTGGATTATTCACTGACACTTTTCAAGCAGAAATTTCTCAGCCAGCCTCACTTATAGAGATATTCATCCCATGAGTACGTTCCTAGACATAAACTATACCTATAGGGAATGAGCCCTGACAGTTCCTTATAGTTTGAACTGTCATGGCACCTACTGTATGTATCTGTATACATGAGAATCCCAGCATTTCGAAGTCATTATAAGCTGAAAGTGGGGAATTTGATTGTAACTCTGATAGTTCTTCTATGTAGAAGAAATGGTGTAGCCACACAGGGAGTGGGGAAGCAGAGCTGAGCCAGAAGGAACCAGCCAGTGCCAAAAATCCCAAAGTAAAGAGAGGGGCACCAGATAAGGATTTGGTGAATGCATCCCACCTGCACACAATGACTCAGGTATAGGTGATCTTCTTTCTTTTAGTCCCCGGTGTTCAAAAGTTACGACTCTTATATGCAAGGACATATAGGCAGTCTTTGGCAGCTTCATCAATCACCTTCCCTGAATCACACAGTCAAAAGTAGGGATGTTTGCTGATGATTGCACAGTCTTCATTTCCATTCACAATTCCAGATGTGAAGCAGTCTGTGCCCACCGGCCTAGGCACTGTTGAGAACACTTTCAGTCACTTTGCTAATGATTGAAAGAAGACTGATGGGGTGGTAATTGGCTGGAATGGATCTGTTTTGCTTTCCATGGACAGGGCATACCTGGGTAATTATGACAATTTGGTAGTGCCCTGGTCGCCACTACTAATGCCAGTATTTTATTCCAGATTTATTGAATTATTGAAGTATAGTAATACAAGATGCACTCCACATGATATCAAGAAATAGCTGAAGGCACTGGATAGTGCAAAAGGTATGGGTCCTGACAATATTCCGGCAATAGTACTGAAGACTTGTGCTCCAGAGTTTGCCACGTCCCTAGCCAAGCTGTTCCAGTACAACTGCAACACTTGCATCTACCCAGCTATGTGGAAAATTGCCCAGGTTATGTCCTGTACACAAAAAGCAGGACAAATCCAACCTAGCCAATTAACCCCCCCCCCCGCCCCCAATCAGTATACTCTCGATCATTAATAATGTAATGTAAGGGGTCATCAACAGTGCCATCAAATGGCACTTGCTTAGCAATAACCTGCTCACTGATGCCCAGTTTGAGTTCCACCAGGGCCACTCAGCTTCTAACCTCATTACAGCCTTGGTTCAAACATGGACAAAAGAGGTGAACTCCCAAGGTGAGGTAAGAGTGACTGCCCTTGACATCAAGGCCATATTTGACCAAGTGTGGCATCAAGAAGCCCTAGCAAAACTGGAGTCAATGGGAATCAGGAGGAAAACTCTCCACTGGTTGGAGTCATACCTAGCACAAAGGAAGTTGGTTGTGGTTGTTGGATGCCAGTCATCTCAGCTCCAGGACGTCCTCAGGGTAGTGTCTTAGGCCCAACCATCACCAGCTACTTCACCAATGGCCTTCCTTCCATCATAAGGTCAGAAGTGGGGATGTCCGCTGATGATGGTACAGATAATGAAGCAGTCCATGTCCAAACAAAGCAAGACCTGGACAATATCCAGCCATTTTGTGACAAGTGGCAAGTAACATTCACACCACACAAGTGTCAGGCAATGACCATCTCCAACAAGAGAGAATCCAACCATTGCCCCTTGATGTTCAATAGCATTACCATCACTGAATCCCCCACTATCAACATCCTGGGTGGCGGGGGGGGTTTACCATTGACCAGAAACTGAACTGGACTAGCCATATAAATACTGTGGCTACAAGAGCAGGTCAGAAGTTAGGATTCGTGTGATGCGTAACTCACCTCTTGCTCCCCAAAGCCTGTCCACCATCTAACAAGGCACAAGTCAGGAGTGTGATGGAATACTCCCCACTTGCCTGGATGAGTGCAGCTCCCACAACACTGAAGAAACTTGACACCATCCAGGACAAAGCAGCCCACTCAATTGGCACCACATTCACAAACAGTCACTCCCTCCACCACCGACTGCTGCAGTGTGTACCATCTACAAGGTGGACTGCAGGAATTCACCAAGGCTCCTCAGACAGCACCTTCCAAACCCACGACCACTACCACCTAGGAGGACAAGGGCAGCAGACACATAGGAACACCACCACCACTTGGAAGTTCCCCTTCAAGTCACTCACCATCCTGACTTGGAAATTTATCGCTGTTCCTTCACTGTCACTGGGTCAAAATCCTAGAACTCTCGTCGTAACAGCACTGTGGGTGTACCTACACCACATGGACTGCAGTGGTTCAAGGTGGCAGCTCACCACCAACTTCTCAAGGGCAAATAGGAATGGGCAATAAATGCTTGCCCAGCCAGCGAAGCCCACACCCCATGTATGGATAAAAAAAAGAATTTATGTTCCCCAGCTGCCGTGGTGGGATTTGAACTCATGTCTCTGGGTTATTAGTCCAGGACTCTGCATTTCTAGTCTAGCAACATAACCGCTATGCCATTTTCCCCATTATTAAAAGGAGAATTAAACAAGTAGTTGAGAGACAAATATACAGAGGAAGGACGGTGAAATGAGATCAGCTTAAGTAACCCAAGTTGATGAGCTAGAACCAGCACAGTTCAGGCAAAAGCAATGGTCATCTGTGTTGTAACTTTTGGTTCCATGAAAGACTTTTTAAACATACTGCAATTTTATGGAATTTTCTCCACAGGAACACATACCTGCACGGACTATGTATTCTGACGCCAGTATGCCGTACAGCAGATAACTGGAGATATAATTGAAAACACTGAGAAAGACAAAACAAGGGGGTTGTCTCATTTATACCATGGTTAGAAAACACACCTTGAACAATAGGGCAATGGGTCTGAAATGTTGATGTGCAGTATATACACCTAGATTGTTCTCAGACTGATCAAGCATTATTGATTTGCTTCCAGATATTTGAATTATAATGCAAGGAACAGCCAACATGGCCACTAGATTGTTTATGACACAATTTATTACTCAATGCCAAAATATAGCAAATAATCTGTTCAAGTGCTATGAAATGCTCAACTTTCCCTCCAATTCTTTCTCCTTATTTCTTTGCCCCTTGGAAAAACATGGACTGTTGCCACAGTGTATAAACCCTGGCAGCTCCCTGCGCCCTCACCCAAATAGCCAATCATCTTGACTGAGCACCAAGAATTTCTAGACTAGTGAATAATTTGGAGGCTATTAAATCTCAACTGAGCCCTTATCTCACGACTTCCACAGATATCCATTTGCCAGATGTTTCCACATGGGGACGCAGAGCGGAAACCCTGGCTTGATTACTTAACTCTACTGGTGTTACAGTGGTATTCTCGTCCCATACCATGAGGCAAATTAACTCAGCAAAGCCTTGGGAGTCAAGCCAGCAACCTTCTTGCCCAATGTCTAGTGGTAAGTGGTGCCCCATGTGGCTATCACCAAGCTAAAAAAGAGTATAATTATGAGAACTGGTCTGAATTACAAAAATCACCTCTGATGTAGAAGGTGCAGGATCCAAATCCAACCACAATGTTCTCATGATACTTTCTACAGAGTTTCACTCAAGTAACTTATAACATGTTTACATTGCAGAATTACTGCAACATGATATGACTGCCTGTGTTCTGAATTCAGTCAAATTTAAAAAAAAACTACAGGACATATTCGGGAATTATGCAGCTAATTTTGAGTTTTTGATGGGATATTGGCATGGCTGGCAAGGTCAGCATTTGCTGTCCTCCCAAACTGCCCTCAAACTGAGTGGTTTGCTGGGCCATTTCAGAGGGCAGTTAAGGGTCAACCTCACTGCTGTGGATCTGGAGTCACATGTAGGTCAAGCCAGCTCAGGATGGTAGATTTCCTTCCCTAAAGGACATTAATGAACCAGGTGGGTTTTTATGACAATTGATGGTGGTTCATGGTCACCATTACTGAGGCTAGTTTTCAATTCCAGATTTATTAATTGAATTTAAATTCCACCAGCTGGCATGGTGGGATTTGAACCTGTTACACAGGGAATTAGCTCGGGCTCTGGATTACTAGTCCAGATGACATTACCACTTGCTATCATCTCCCCATTGCACTGTATTTCACCCATGACAATTAAAAATGGGTCATTCTTGTATTCAAATAAAAAACAATCACAAGCTTTCTGCAAATTTTTAGCGGAACAAATGAGTGACTCAAACATTAAAATAATCTTTAAAATTTTAAGGTGAACTCACTAGAAACTGCGTAGCCATTACTCATCCAGAATAAACTGGTAATTTTGATTTGCAAAAGTACTTAAAGCAAAATATGTCCCACTCAATTTTGCAAAAATAGTTTCAGTTACAATGTGCATATGATTTATAATGCACAAACTGTTTAACGTACTGTACAGCATCTCCAAACTGGCAACTTTGGGACTGAGGTTGTGCCAGATTTCGGATCTTGCCAGATTTCAGGTTGGGCAGCCTGGGCTAAGCTGGGTTGGGTGGGGTCAAGGGTCGCTCAGAGCGTGGGAATAGACCGGTGCACGAAGCAGATAACTAGTCAGGCGCCACACCATGCCAATGTGAGCGGCACCTAGCCGAACTGTCCAGGTAAGTTAGTTTTTTTAATTTTACTCAATTAAAATTGATGCATGGCATATTCTAAAAAATGCCCAGTTTTCAGACAACTGGACTTGAGACACTGTACTATACAAAACTGTACTCCAAATATTTACCATTCAACATTGTCCCTATACTTGGAAGGCATTGACATTTGTAACCTAGATTGGCTGCTTGAAATCACACAGGTGCCCAAGTTCAGGTAATTCTGAAACCGGCAGTAACACATGATAAACATTTGCTTAAAAGTCAAGAGCTTAACTTTAACCAAATGACACGTGCATGTTTTTCCACATGGAGGTTTCCCCCAAATCACAATCCAGCTTCACCATCATATCCTTGGACAGGATAGGCTGTAGGCCCTGCACAGCAACCCATTAAGAACTGTCCTTACTGAGCCTGCCCACGATCAACAACAAACACTGCCGGATTTGTGTTTATGCCCAGGAATATTTTGTTCGGAGATGAAGAACAAATCACCTTGTGAGGGGGCAAGAACGCACCCTTATTTATTTTGCATTCTTGCCGCAGAGTCATCTCGGTAATAAAAGCAACATATTAGCTGCGCCCTTGCTGGTCTAAGTTTCAACATATTCGACTGATATGGCAACTGAAGTCCTTGCGTCAGCAGTGGCTCAATTGGTAGCACTCTCACTTGAATCACAAGGATCCTGGTTCAAGTCCCACTCCAGACTTCGAATACAAAAATCAAGGCTGACACTCCTGTGCAGTGCTGCACTGTTGGAGGTGCCGTCCTTTGGCTGAGGTGTTAAATTGAGGCCCCATTTGCCTGCACAGGTCAATGTAAAAGATCCTTTGGCACTACTTCGAAGAACAGGAGGAGTTATCCCCGGTGTCATAGAGGTCTACAGAAAAAGGCCCTTCAGCCCATTGAGTCTGCACCGGTCAAACAAGTACCTAACTATTCTAATTCCATTTTCCAGCCCTCGGCCCATACCCTTGTATGCCATGGCATCGCAACTGCACATCCAGATACTTCTTAAATGTTGACGGTTTCTGCCTCTACCACCCTTTCAGGCAGCGAGTTCCAGATTCCCACCACCCACTAGGTGAAAAAAATTCTTCCTCACATCCCCTCGAAACCTCCTGCCCCTTACCTTAAATCTATTTCCCCTGGTTAGTGATCCCTCCACCAAGGGGAAAAGTTCCATCCTGTCTACCCTATCTATGCCTCTCATAATTTTATACACCTGAATCACATCCCCCCTCAATCTCCTCTACTCCAGGGAAAATAACCCCAGTCTATCCAATTTCTCCTCATAACTAAAACTCTCCAGCCCAGGCAACATCCTGGTAAATCTCCTCTGCACTCTCTCTAGTGCAATCACATCCTTCCTAGAATGTGGATTCCAGAACTGCATGCAATACTCTAGCAGTGGCCTAACCAGCATTTTATACAGTTCCAGCATAACCTCCCTGCTCTTATATTCTATGCCTTGGCTAATAAAGGCAAGTATCCCATATGCCTTAAGCACTTTATCTACCTGTCCCGCTACCTTAAGGGACCGGTGGACATGCACACCAAGTTCCCATTGATCCTCGGTACTTCCCAGGTGTCCTGGTCAATATTTATCCCTCAC
Organism: Carcharodon carcharias; assembly: GCF_017639515.1. NCBI lineage: Eukaryota > Metazoa > Chordata > Chondrichthyes > Lamniformes > Lamnidae > Carcharodon > Carcharodon carcharias. The sequence goes on from NC_054468.1 coordinate 222,393,114, forward strand.
AACATCACAAAGCATATTGTCTGCTTCATTATGACACTGCTGTTTGTCGGAGCTTGCTATATGCAAATTGGCCACCACTTTTCCTGCATTAGAAGCGTGACTATACTTCAAACAAAAAGTACTCAATTGGCTGTAAAGTGCTTTGAGATGTTCGATGATTGTGAAAAGTGCGACATAAATGCAAGATTTTCTTTCTTTCTGGGCACTAGAAGAGAAAATAAACTATAGTGGGGTAGCACTGGAAGTAAAGCCATTCCATCGTAGCTCAAAACATTACAAGTTCCAATCCCTAACCAGGTCAGAATGGAAACTTGGTATGAACACAATGTTCCTCTTCTTTGATGCTGCACTCATCCAGCAGTCCACATGGGAATTGTTAGAAGAAAATTTAGATGTTTAAGCACTTCTAAACCATGTCTCTGACCCCTTCCCTTTGGTTTTGAACAATCCCACTAAACATACAATGGTGGAACACACTTTGATGAATACTGACTTTTAAAAGTCTTGTTAGTATTTGTGGTAGATTAGTTCCTCTGCTCACTGTGTAGTGAAAGTGCAATCATGTGTTTTTCTAATTCATTTACAACGTTGCTAAACATCGGCAGGACAATTCTTCCCCCAATACTTACTTGGCAAAACTGTGGGAGGAGGGAAGTGCGAACAAGATTTCCAGTTAAACCCATGTCACATTAAACCAATCCCATTGACCTAATCTTTGCAAAATAGGTGAGGTCATCCCTTTCGGGGGTAGGTGAATCTTTCCCCTTGAGTTTTACATGCTAACAAGATATGGTTACTTAATTTTTTTTATTCTTTAATGGGATGTGGACATCATTTGTTGCCCTTGACCTGAATTGCTTGTTAGGCCAGAGGAGTGTTAAAGGTCAACCACATTGTATCTCCAGACCCACAGCAATCAGGCCAGACAAGATTTCCTTCCCTAAAGGACATTAGCGAACCAGATGGGTGTTTACGACAATCGATGATACGTTTCATGGTCACTATTACTGAGACTAGCTTTCAATTCCAGATTTTTCAAATTCCAGCAGCTGCCATGGTGGGATTTGAACCCACGTCGCCATTAGCCTCTGGATTACTAGTCCAGCGACATTACCAACATGCCACCATCTGCCAGATCGGGTAAAGTAGTTGACAATGGTGCGTAGCTCTACATACATTTGTAATCCCACAAGGTTAGAAAAAAAAAATGATTATTGGAGTCACGTTCAATAAAATTCACAAAGGGTGAGCTTTAAACTTTGTAAAAGCATCAGATTCAAGTTTTTCAACAGGAACTAAAATTATCTCGACTCAAAGTGGCAAGGACTGGATCTCGTTGTTGAACAAGTGGACGCACTGTCGGTAATAATTTAAAAGGAACATTTTAACTTGCAACAAAAAGTGCCATTCAGCTCCAGGCGAGAGGCTTCCTTCAGTTTCGAAAGTTTCCCCTTCAGCTTAAATTTCCACCATGGTTTTATCACACAAACCAGTTCACCATGTACCACATAACGACAGTTTGAAAATGTTAAGTTTATGCCTTTATTATTCGAACAAATCATTTTTGACCCGGTAAACAATAAGACAATAAATTGCAGCGTATTTCACACACCACCCCCCCCCCCCCCAACACACATACACACACACACACACACACCGGTGGTTCAAGAGGAAAGGAATTCAACTTCCAGAAGAGAGATTTGTTTTTAAAAAAAATCCAAATGAGACAAAAACTGACTTATTTTGCTTAAGGCAAATTAGATCCTTTTTGGGTGAAATGATGCGTGTGTGCACCCATTTCATTTCTATGTATAAATATAGGTTTGAACGGATTTGGAGAGATCAGAGACCTGCTTCACTTTTTTTTGGTGCTAAATTTCTTGAGTTTCCATCGGCAGCAAAAGGACAAAATATCCTGAGGCAGATTTGAGGTGGGGGGGGGGGGGGGGGTAATTCATGGTGATTTTTAACATAGGCGCCCACACACACCGACACAGACACAATGTTAGGCGCTGAGTTAAGTTCCCGAGTGTATATATGAGAAGAGAGGGGGTCACTCACCATGTCGTACACATTGAGGATCACCAGCTCGTTGGCCATTCTCTCCCGGTCGGTCGGTCGGTCGGACGCTCGAGCGCGCGGGCTGGGCTTTCCCTCTCTCTCCTCCCTCACCCCAACCCGCGGCTTCCAGGGGCTATCCTCTCCCCCGCCCTCCCTCCCTCTATTCCTCCTCCTTCTCCTCCTCCTCCAACCCCCTGCCCGGCCCGGCCCGGCCCGGCCCGGCCCTGTCCCCCTCCGTCTCACCGGGCGAGCCGCCGCCGCCGCCGCCGCCGCCTCTCCTCCTCCTCCACCACCACCACCAACGGCGCGCGAGCCCTCCTCGATCACCGCATCCACTCTCCCCCCGTCCCCATCGTCGGCGGACAAAAGGCGAAGCTGGTTCTTAACCCTCCCCGCCACCTGGCGGCGCTACAGCAAGGAGGAGGGGGAGGAGGAGGCGGCGGCGGTGATGACGATGGACATCCGGATCCCCACCCCACCCCCAGGCCAGGGGCGTTACAGCAGGAGGTGGTGTTGAGGAGGGAAAGCCAGTCCTCCCCACCACCCGGGAGCGCTACAAAAGGACGTCGCAGTGACGATGGAAATCCATTCAAAAGCCCACCGCCCAGAGGCTCCAGAGCAGGATGAGGTGGCGGTGACTATGGCAACTCTGCCCTCCCCACCGCCCGGAGGCGCTACGCAGGAGGAAGATGGTGGTGATGGAAATCCAGTCCCCACCCCGGAGCGGAGAAGGAAGTGTTGATGGAGACCCCGCCCCCGGGAGGAGGGAACGACTGCGACTCGCAGCGAACCCCAGCGACCGCCCCACAGAAGCGCAGGGCTGAGGAAATCGATTGCATTCACAGTCAGGGAGAGAACACACAAGGTTATAGTGTAGACATCTAAATTAGGATTACAGTTGTCATTCATTTTCACAATAGTCTATATGCGCAAATAGAACGAGTTCCAATGCCACCAAATACATATGTAAAGCTGAAGATGAATCTTGTATATATAATTGAAGGTGTTTTTCTCCAAATGTAACAGTCCAGCCATTCACTCCAGATGTACCAAAGGGTCTTAGCGAACCGCAATGTGTTAGGTGCTGCCACTGGGCTACACCTAACACTTAGCTCCGCCAGAGCAAATGGAGACTTTCTGATAAGCAAAACATTAAACGCTGGAAGTGCCACAGCAAGTTAGGAAAGCCCGGAAAGAAAAACATGACATTCTGGTAAAACTCAGCACTTCGGGCAGCATCCGCGGAGAAACAGTTAACGTTTCAAGTCCGTATGACTTCTTCAGATGCTGCCAGACCTGCTGAGCTTATCCAGAATGTCACGTTTTTTTTATTTCAGATTTCCAGCATCCGCAGCATTTTGCTTTCGTATCAGTATCTGGAAAATACTTTTTCAGGTGTGCAACAGCTTTGACACAGCAGCCTTCTCTGAAATGATGGCAACCTCTCTTCCTCCTTCAAATGCTGCCTAATCTCACTGTGGATAATACTCTTTCCTGATATCTCTTGATTCAGGTTTCCAGAATCTGCATTTTTAAACCCTATTTCCATTTCCTGCCACAAATCCTTTTATCTTCACTTAGCTCGACGTGGCTGTGAATTCTGCTCTAATAAAAGAATGAAGATACTGGCAATCATGTAGATTGTTGCATAAATAATTGGGGATTTATTTCATTTCTTTACTGCTGTGAGTTTCAGTGCCCCCATCATGATGACTACGGTCACTACAGAAGTTGCTAGAAGGATCCATGGCAATCTACCTTTGTTGAAAGTCCTTGAATTGTGATGCCATTTTTGAGTTTCCTTTCCAGAGTGCTGCCATGAATAAAAACAGAAAGTTAGGGGATCAGGGTACAAGACAGTGCTTTATTGTTATTACCTGCATAAACTAGAAGTAAACAGTAATCAAGAAATTAGAAGGGTGATTTGTTGCAAAAACTGATTTGTTATAGTTTCATAGCCTTTGGGATTTAATTGTGCAATCTGTGAGGCAGTAAATTGTACAACAGGTGGATGGATAAAGGCAGAAATTTGCAGGATATCATACCAGTTTGGTTACCCTAACACTCAACTGTATCAGGGAATGGAGGACCGGCAGGTTGGTCAGACGGTAAAAGTTGTCACCATTCATTCAGTCTCATATCCTCATTGTTGCTATTTAGTCCTAGTTCTTGGTTAGAGGAGACTGCATTGTGAGCAGCAAATACAGTATACTAAACTGAAAGAAGTAAACAACCATAGCTGCTTCATCTGGAAGGAGTGTTGGGGCTTTGGGTGGTGAGGAGAGAGAAGGTAAAAGGGCAGGTGTTACATCTCCTGTGTTTGAATGGGAAGGTTGAGTTGTTGGGACTGATTGGGGAATGGACCAGGGTGTAAGGAAGGAAACAGTCACTACCTTTTTTCATGGATCTGTGAAGCTTTGTAAACAATTAGCTGCTCAGGCATCAGGAAGAAACTTTTTTACTTGTCATTATTTACTTGTGACTGCTGACACCCTATCTTGGGGACCTGAAGAGGACTTTGGCCACTAGTTTAATATAGAATCATAGAATGGTTACACAGCACAGGAGGCCATTCTGCTCATTGTGTCTATGCCAGCTCTCTGCAAGAGCAACACTCAGCTAATCCCATTCACCGCCTTTTCCCTGAAGTCCTACAATTCTCTTATATTCAGACAATTATTTCCTTTTTGAAAGCAATGATTGCTTCACCTCCACCATATTCTCAGGCACAAAAGCATTTCTTCATGTTGCTTTTGGTTCTTTCGCCATTCACCTTAAATTGATAGTCTGATCTCGACCCTCAGAATGAGATTGCAGTTCCACATACTGAGTCAATGTGGAGTTAACCCGTAGGGAACAAGATGGTTCCAGGTCTCTGCGATGTTAGCTAAACGCAGCAAGGAAAGTAATGGGCTTGAAATAAAAACAGAGACTGTTTCTGCATGTCTGAGAGTTAATGTTTCAGGTCAAGGACCTTCAGAACTAAAGGGAGATGGAAATTTTGACCAAGTGAAGGGGGTGGGTGTAGGTGCAACATGGTGGGGTGGGGGAGGGGAGGGGGGAGAACAAAAGGGAAGGTCTGTGATAGGGTGGAGGACGGGAGAGATTAACTGACAATAGGTGTCATGGTACAAAAGGCAAAGGCAATGGTAATGGTAATGAATGTAGAGAAGCAAAAGATATACCCAGTGAGTGTGAATGGCAGAATAACAAACAGCTGTGTCTAAAAGCAAAAACATGAAAATCAAGATGGGGGAGGACAGAGTTCATGGTCTTAAATTGTTGAACTCAATGTTGAGTACAGATGGATGTAAAGTGCCTAATCCAAATTTGCAATGTTGTTCTTCAAGCTTACATTGAGCTACACCAGAACAGTGCAGCAGGCTGAGGATGGAGATGTCCGTGTAAGAGCAAGGTGGAAAATTAAAACAGAAATCCACCAGAAGCTCAAGGACATACTTGCGGACTGTGTGGGGGTGTCCCGCAGAGCAGTTACCCAATCAGTGCTTGGTCTCCCCAATATAGAGGAGACTGCATTGTGAGCAGCAAATACAGTATACTAAACTGAAAGAAGTAAACAACCATAGCTGCTTCATCTGGAAGGAGTGTTGGGGCTTTGGGTGGTGAGGAGAGAGAAGGTAAAAGGGCAGGTGTTACATCTCCTGTGTTTGAATGGGAAGGTTGAGTTGTTGGGACTGATTGGGGAATGGACCAGGGTGTAAGGAAGGAAACAGTCCCTTCGGAACACTGACCGGGAAGGGGAAGGGAAGATGTGTTTGATGGTAGCATTACGCTGAAGGTGGCAAGAATGGCAGAGGATGATCCATTGAAGGCGGAAGCTGGTGGGGTGGAAGGTGAGGACAAGGGAAACCTTTTTGCTATTTTGGATGGAGGGGACCTGGTGAGAACAACAATGCGGACAATGTGTTGGACACTGTTGAGGACCCTGTCAACCAGGGTAGGAGTAGTTCTTGGTTGAGGAACAAGGAAGATATATCAGAATTTCTGTTGTGGAATCTTATGTCATCAGAACAGATGCGACAGAGACAGAGAAATTGAGAGAATGGAATGGAGTTCTTACAGGAAGCAGGGTGTGAGGAACTGTAATTGAGGTACCTGAGTCAGTGGCTTATAATGAATATTAGTTGATAATAGTTGGTAGTTTATTAGCCAATATGGCCTGTCAGCATTCTGAAAGGACCATTCCCTCTACAACATCTTGGTCCACTTCTCAATCGCCCAATTCCTCATCTCTCCCCCACAGCACCTTCCCATGCAAACACAGGAGGTGTAACACCTGCCCTTTGACCTCTCATGGTGCAAGGTCCCACACACTCCTTCCAGGTGAAGCAGTGGTTTACATGTATTTCCTTCAATTTAGTATACTCTATTCGCTGCTTATATGCAGTCTCCACTACACTGGGGAGACTAAATGCAGATCAGAGTGACTGCTTTGCAGAACACCTCCTCTCAGTCTGCAAGAATGACCCTGAGCTTCCAGTGGCTTGCATTGTAATTCTCCACCTTTCTCCCATGCAGGGATCTCTGTCCAAGGCCTGCTGCATTGTTCCAGTGAAGCTCAAAGCAAACTCAAGGAATACACCTCATCTGTCAATTAGGCAGATTTTGGACACAACACTGAATTCAACAACTTTAGACTGTAATCTCTGTCTCCATCACCCACACTTCCGTGCCCCCCCCACCCCCACCAACCCCCAGCCCTAACATCTTATTTTTCCTGTTTTTGCTTTCGGACACAGCTGTTCATTATTCTGCCATTCACACCCAATCTGGGCAAATCTTTTGTTTCTTTACTACAACCATTAACATTACCATTGCCATTTGTACCACTAAATTTTTGATAGTTGATTTCTCCCGCCCTCCACCTAATCACAGACCTTCTCTTTTGTTCTTCCTTCCCCCTCCCCATCCCACCCTTTCACTAGCTTAAAACCAATACATTTCTCTCTCCCTTCAGTTCTAAAGAAAAGTCCTTGACCTGAAAAGTTAACTCTTTTTCTCCCTCCACAGATGCTACCAGACCTGCTCAGTACTTCCAGCATTTTCTGTTTTTATATCAGGTTTCCAGCATCCACAGTATTTTGCTTTTGTTATGTATTGGGTTTGACTGTGATGCCCTCTACAGTAGGTTGTTCTAGAGAGTCAGTGTCGAGGTTTAGACGTGAAAGGGGCGAGATTTACCTTGAGCAGTAATACAAAGCTCTTTTTCATACTCCACCCAATTTTCTTTGTCATTAACCTCAATGGTGGAGTGTTAAACAGCCTGCTGATACACGATCACTGGTTTTGTGCTAATGTTTCCCCTTGCCCAACCCTTGGAGACTTAGTGAGGCAATCAGCACCAATGGTACCTTGTATAAGCAGAAATTAGTCTATCTGTTAAAGAACAGTTCTGAAGAACAGTTACATTTGACTCCACACATTAACTCTGTTCCTCTCTCCACAGATGCTGCCAAACCTGCTGAGCTTTTCCAGCACTTTCTGTGATGATAATGTGTTGCTGCTTCTGGATTTATCCTTTCTTCATGATAGTCCATGGATTTCTCACCTCATTTGAGAGTTTTAGACAAGTGCAAGTTTGTAGAACAACTAGGGACAGTTTACTCTGAAAACCTAATGTAGGAACAGGGGTAGACCATTCAATTCTCGAGCCAGTCCCAGCATTAAATTATATCGTGGCTGATCTGTACCTCAACCCCATATCCCTTGATACTTTTACCTAACAAGAATCTATCAATGTCAGTCTTGAAAACTCGAGTTGTCTCAACATTCACAGCCTTTTAGAAACTAGGAGCAGGAGTAGGCCATTCATCATGATCATGGCTGATCATCCAACTCAATAGCCTGCTCCCGCTTTCTCCCTTTTGGGTGTGAGAATTCGAGATTTCTACTGCGTTTTGTATCTTCTCCTGGATTCACCCAGCAGATGAAATAGTTTCTATTTATCTACCTTATCAAATCCTTTTAATGTCTTGAAGACATCAATCAGATCGCACCCCTCAATATACTACACTTAAGGGAATGCAAACCAAGTTTATGCAAGCTGAGCTCATAATTTAATCTTCTAAATCCAGCTATCATTCTGGTCTGGATGCACATGTACCATTTTAAATACCAAATTAGCTCCAGTATTATTGTTCAAGGTAAGCCAAAGGATATGCTGCTTTGTAAGGATGGAGGGGTTCGTATCAAGCCAAACATGAAGTATTATTTTGGGTGGGTGGATCTGTATCTCTTTAAAGCAATAAAATCCACTTGTTAAGTAAATATGATGTAAAATCACTCAGTTTAATTGCAGTTTGGCCACGGAACTTTAAAAATCATGGTGGTCAGTTCTGGCGCCAGATCAGAAGTACCTATCATTATGTAACTACCTCTTTTTTCTCATGCTTTTTAAGTTTGTTTGCATCTGCAATAAAGTTTCATTTCTGCATGTTCTGTTTTTAATATATCTTGTAGATAGATGTGAACCTCTGGAATTCCCTCTACATCTCTCTGCCTTACCTTCCTCCTTTAAGACACTTCTTAAAACCTACCTCATTGACCAATCTGCCCTAATATCTCCTTTTGTGACTCGGTGTCATATTTTGTTTTATAATGTCCCTGTGAAGCGCCTTGGGATGTTTTTGCATATTAAAACACTATATAAATAGAAATTTCTGGTGTTGAGCCCAAGAGAAAGCTGTACAATAAAATCTCTATCACATTGTTTTAATACAGAGGAAGATATTCAAATGACCTGCCAGAGTTTTGGTGGCTTCCATTCAGCTGTTGAACACACCTCATCGCCAAACTCATATCTGACCTGAAAAACGACACATGAACAGTTTATTAAATGTATGCTTTGTGTGACATGTAAAAGTGGCTGAGAAATTTGAGCATGCCTGCATGGTGAGAGTTGAGGCATCTCTGATATTGGGCCTATCATGTCTCATCCATGGAGCGGCCGAGAGCAAGAAGCTAGCGCAACGGAAGATCAGGCCACTGCTGGCACTGTAGTAACCTTCAGCCAATGAGAAAAAGCCATGATCGAGAAGCCGGGTGGGGGGATGGTCAGGAAGTAGAGGGGGCAGTGACTCAGTGGGGGTGGCAGGGAAATTGATGCTGGAGGCAGTCCCAGTTCTTTGAATGTGGATTCAGGAAGAGAATTCTTGCTTTTACTAGCTTCATATTAAGTTAAGTGTATTTTAAAATCTCACCTTGCTGGTTGCAACCTATATGATAAGGATTAGGTTTAGCCCCAGAAATCTGCGCACAATCATCTATATCATGCGTGTTGTTGAAAAAGATTGATGAACAGAGGCTACGCTTTCCACACAGAGAAACATAAGAAAAAGTCTCCTCAGATTGCTGTCACAAGTCTTCCTGCGCTGGATTTTATGGGGGTGGGGAACGACTGCTCGACTCCCAGAAGGAAAGTCGGCTGGAACTGATGCACCCAATAGAAGTCTGGCCCCCGCAGCCATAACATGCTGCGGGTGGGCTAAACTGGGTGATAGTGGAGCTTCTGCCCCTCGGTAGGAGGACATCCCATCCTTGAGAGCTTCTGACCAATCTGATTGGCCGGCAGCTCCAACAGTCCCAGCAGCACCATGGTTAAATCATGTGCACTGCCGGGACTGCAAGCAGGTCCAAGAGGAAGAGAAGATGGACACTGGATTCTGGTAAGTTGGGCCTTTTTGGTCAGGGAGGGATCAGGCAGACTAAAGAGGTGAGCTTGTTTTGCAGGGAGGGTTAAAATTTTGGGGGGGGTGGAGGGAGGGGGAAGTTCCCCCAATGCGCATATAGGGCACTCCCCAAAGGTCGTACCCCCTTCCTCCCCGCCTTTTAAACACTTGCCCGCTCCTGCCTGCCTGCCCATGCCAACTGTATTACAGCGTGAGCAATGTATTGTCCAGGTCAACTGGCTTGGTAATAAACTCAATTGACCCTTAATTATTTATTTAAATATGGCAGGCTGATTTTAACAGCTGCCTACCTACTGTGTTATGGGGAACAGCTTTGGGGGGGTGGGGGGACATCCCTTGTATTTTACATGTTGTCCTCCTGGTGAAAACATGCCTGGTGGGGGATGGTATAATCCAGCTCCTTGTTTCTAATTTCTGTGCAAAGAATGCATCAGCTGCTCACTCTCCACTGAGGATGATATGTGGTGTGAACACCTAGGACCCAAAAAAAATTATAGAAAAGAAAAGGAAGTTGTTCATCAACAAGAGGAAAAAAAATTCCTTATCTCTTTGTAACGTCCAATATTTTTGCTTCTAGAATATTCTGGCAATATTATATTCTATCCTGTTGCTTTGTGGGTAATGTACATGCTTTGCTTAAATACAAAACCATGGAGTATAGGTTGAAACCAGTGGCTCAGGTAAGGAAGAAACTAAGAATTCCAAAATCTGGTTTAAGCAGTTTCTTTATGAAAGTATCTCTCTGAAAGACATGCTGCACATTACTGTATTACTAAAATCACAAAAATAAAGAGTTCCATTATACATTTTTAAAATCTATGCAGAATTTGAAATTAGTTTACATGTTGGCAAAGGTGCTACACGTTTTGCTTACATGATAATTGAATGACCATATATTTATTCAATTGATCTATTAGCATACAGGAACAGAGCTTTCAGGGCTAAACTACCTTGATCTGACATGGAATTGGTTGTGTTACTCTGCTTTCGCTGGTTGGGATGTGATGGAGCTTTTTTGTTTTCTATTGAGGTGTGCTATGGTCCATACTGATGTTACCAACAATGTTACTTTATTCAGAAAAATCTAACACAAAGAATTGTTCCTTACCTGCCTCTCGATTCGTAATACTAACTCATCATTGGTCATGTTCCTAAATACCTCTGCTGCTTCCTCATGCAGTATATTAACAAGTGAAATTCCATCAGCCTAAAGATAGGAGTAAAAACAGATACAATGAAGCAGCAGTGTAGTTGGAAGTGATCTATTTATAATGAAAGTATTGGATGGGGACGAGATTGTGCAATGGGTTAGCATGCTGTCCTTTTACATTTAGATTGTGGATTCATAAGTAGCCCAGGCAGAAGACAAAAGTTTTTTCTCTCTGACTATATGCTTTGCCTCTTCCCCCACTGAACGTTTAAATTAAGCTTCGTTGCACAGTCTCTGACCAATAACTCAATCTTTAAAACTGTGAGAATCCTTACCTTCCAGTTTCTCCTACAATTTTCAACATTTAAACTCTGCTTAGCATCAAAACGATGTTTTTTAATTTGTCTTTTAATCTCTTCAATCTTGGTTGTGTCATACTTTGATGGTTGAGCTGAAAATGGCTATCAAATGCCTTCCAAGCACCCTGCCAATAATGAAAGTGGGAAATGATTGCCTTGTAGGCATACCTTCAGATAACGTTTGGGGGAAGCCTGGAAGCATCATCCTTGTGGATAAGTTTATAGATGATGAGGGTTTTTAAGAAAGCCCCATAATTTTGCCACTGACAAAGTTAATTTTCACCAGCACAAGTAATGTTTACACTGGCATAGCTAAGCACTTGTTAGACATTCACTCCCTCCACCACTGGGGCACCATGGCTACAGTGTGTTTTATCTACAAGATGCACTTCAGCAACTTGCCAAAGCTCATATGACTGCACCTTCTGTTATGGACAGAATTTGTGTGGTCCCCTCCAGTCCATGATCAGGATGTTTGTTTGTAAGGTGTGTGTGTGTGTATTTCCTTACTTTTGGATATGTTTTCTTATTTTTAAAATAAATTCCAGCAGCAGCTTTTTGGTGATTTAAAAAAAAAAGATTATTATTACACACTTGCCCCAGATATTTGAAATGCAACGTCTCAATCGCTCATCTCGCTCACATCATCACACGCTAGATTAGATACAGATGAAATTAAAGCTATAGTTATAAATGTTCAATTTTTATAACTAAGTATCTATGTCGATGCAGCCCTCATACCTTTTAGTTGATACTTAGTTGGAGTGAAGGTCCTTTAGAAATAAAGGATTCTCACGAAGCTGAGAAGCCTTGTGTAGACAAGTAGCCAGGAAATTGATTATCAGGCAGACTTGGAAACCGGAACAAGTTCAGAACTTTGGGCTGCGTTAGAAGACTTTCAGCTGTGATGGTTCAGATTTTCAGACATTTCTCCCTGCCAGATTTGCTTTGTTCATGTTGTATTTTACTGCAATCTCTAAAAGTTAGTTTCATTCACATGACTGCAGGGTTAACATTTCTGGGGTCCAGACTGCCAAGATACAATAGCAGTTAACAATGGCCATTCACTCTTGTCTCTGTCCCAACTCATATAGACTCTTTTCTTCAATATGGCACTTGGAGATCAACAGTCTAGAGACCCCATAATCCTTAAATGCTGGTTCATCCTCAAACAATGAAATATGTAAACTTCATAGGTGACTGCAAAGCACCCTTATTCAGATTCATGTTTAACTAAATATTGGCCACAGAATTGAATACTGTCCACAGTTTAAGTGCCCATTGTCACATGTTAAGTTGCAACCACCTTAACAGAGTTTGTGATCACTTTGGTAAAGTATGATCTTACAGTCCGTAATATCCAATATCCTCATGCTTGTACTGAGCATGACACTTCCAAACCCACCACCTCTTAACCAGGCGATTAGGCACATGGGAACATTACGACCTGCAAGTTCCCCTCAAAATAACACACCATCCTGACTTGGAAATATGTCACTGTTCCTTCACTGCTACTCTATCAAAATCCTGGAACTTCCTCTTTAACAACATTGTGCGGGTACCTATACTACATGGACTGCAACTGTTCATGACCACCTGCTCAAGGGTAATTAGGGATGGGACCAGTGTCATGAAAGGATAATAATTCTCATATTATTATTGTGATTTATTGTATAAGTAGATTGATAGTGGGGTTTGGATAGTTTGTGTGTGTGTGCGCTCGCATGCACACACGCGCAGGATTTAACTGAATTGGAGACAGCTGGTCTGAGGCTTTGATTCATTAAAAGAATCTAGGTTTGAAATGCTAAATATGTAAACATGGCTGAAATCTTAGAATGTAGGGTGAGGAGAATTTTCATTTTTAGATAAATCAGGGCAGTTTAAATTTCAAACAGATGATAGGATGTTTACACCTAGCCAGGGAAGCTAGGCCAAGCAGTGTGTTTATTTTTCCCAAAGGTTACTTACAATATTAGCACCATGAAAAGATTTATATTATGAGAAAGGTAAAGTTCCAAAGACATATGGGAACAGTGGAATTTACATTAAAAGGAAGAAACATGTATAAAGGAGAATGAGGTTGTGTCAGGAAGGCATTATAAGATCCAACAAAAGTGTGAGAAGCCTCCAGTATTTGTGCATTAAGCCTGCTGTCTACAGAGACCGAAGCTGGGAAAAGCCACTTTGAATTCTACTGTCCATAGTATTGTGTTGACTTGCCTGGATCTGTTTAAATCTATTTTTTTCACTGTTGCCTTAATGGCCGTGTAACTGGAAGCCAAATTAATTAGGGGTTTTAGGAGATATTATAGTGGTAATTTATAGACCTATATATGTGCTTGCAATCTTTTCTTTTGTTAATAAATGTTTAATGTAGTATTTTTTAAAAATCTCTGAAGTCCTGGTGGACTTATTGCTTCTGAATTCAGGGCACGGATCTTGAAATAAATAAATTGCAAAACCGTTGTGATAGTGTGATCAAGCTTCTCTTGTGGATTTGATCCACCTGGCACACATCATTTGCCACGTCATTACAACCAGCCATGCCATGATGCTCACATCACATGAATAAACTAAAACTTGTTTGCTGACCATTTAACTGCCTCTCTTGATTAGTTCTCTAAAGAAGCTCACTTACCTTTGAGTTCTGACAAAAATTTACATCCAGAATATTAATCTGTCATTTCAGATGCTGGGAGACCGACTATGTTTTACCAGATTTTCTTTTTTGATTTTGCAGTTTGTTTTTCTTCATTGTCCAAAATCCATAATTCCAAAAAATAATTCATGCTTTGATCAGAACAATTACAAGAACATACCTCCAAGATCTTGTCACCCTCTTTAAGTCTTCCATCAAGAGCTGCTGATTCATTTTCCCTTATTTTAGCAACGTAGATTCCATAATTTCCAGGATAACAGGGTTTATCTGCTCCTCCCAAGATGTTAAACCCAAATCCTGTAAGTGAGTACCAAGCATGAATGTAAAACAAAATGATATGGAATTGTAATATTAGGTACAATAGAACTCCTTAATAATAATCTTGCCCTCACTGGAGATAGCTATTATCATCTATTTATACTACATTGAATCATTAAGGCAAGTGAATTGAAATGTCAAAAAATTCATGGGGTAGGTATTGGGTATTGTGGTGTTTGTTACTGGGCTAATAATCCAGAGGCTTGAACTAATAATCCAAGAAGTGTTAGTGCAAATCCCATCGTGGCAGTTTGAGAATTTGAATTCAGTAAAAGTGACCATGAAATTGTCTGCTTGTTATAAAAACTTAGCTTTTTCACCAATGTTCTTTTGGGAAGGAAATCTGCAGTCCTTAATCAAGTGACTCCAGTCCCATGCCAATGCGGTCAACTCTTAACAACCTTCTGAAAAGGCTTAATAAACAAGCCCCTAAGTCAGGTCAACTAGCGATGGGCAATGACTTCCAGCAGTTCCCACTTCCCAAAGATGATTAAAAAACATTACTGGGAAAATTTGAAAATTGCTGTCTGATCTCAGACAATTGGTGAAAACACAGGGCATTAGGAGGTGAAATGGAACTTCAGAAACAAGAGCAGGCTTTTCAGCCTGTTCCACCAAACAATCAGATCATGACTGATCTGTACAGTGCAAATAGAAACATAGAAACTAGGAGCAGTAGGCCATTCAGCCCTTCGAGCCTGCTCTGCCATTCATTATGTTCATAGCTGATCATCTAACTCAATAGGCTGCTCCCACTTTCTCCCCATACCCTCTAATTCCTTTCGCCCTAAGAGCTATATCTAACTCCTTGAAAACATACAATGTTTTGGTCTCAACTACTTTCTGTGGTAACAAATTCCACAGGTTCACCATTCTCTGGGTGAAGAAATTTCTCCTCATCTCAGTCCTAAATGGTCTACCCCATATCCTCAGACTGTGACCCCTGGCTCTGGACACCCCCACCATCAGGAACATCCTTCCTGCATCTACCCTGTCCAGCCCTGTTAGAATTTTATAGGTTTCTATGAGATCCCCCCTCATTCTTCTGAACTCCAGCGATTATAATCCTAATCGATGCAATCTCTCCTCAAATGTCAGTCCCGCCATTCCGGGAATCGGTTGGGTAAACCTTCGCTGCACTCCCTCTATAGCAAGTACATCCTAGTGTAGTGATACTTGTGGACAGTTGGACTGGAAACTATATTTTTGATCAGCTGCATGCAGATCATTTCTCCCATCTCTGTACTTCAATTTTAAACACTGCTGAGATTTGAAGTGCTGCTGTTTCAGTTCCTCTTCACCCATTTAACACTGAAGAAAGTTTCCAGCTGGCTATTTTAACAGCTGCTTTTACATTCAGCAAGCATTCAGTTCACTGGTGCTGCCTAAAATTTGTCTAAATTAAAATGCTGACTTCCATTCAACATCTGATTCACGGCAAATGCTTTAACATGCACGAGTTTTGAAAATAGTTTTCTCATGTAACAAACCTGCATCAACCCATTTTGTCCTGCGCCTTCTGTTCATTATTAGAAAGAGCTTGCATTTATTTAGCACCTTAACACCACCTCAGGATGTTCCAAAGTGTCTTCCAACAAAGGAATTACTTAAGAATTGTAGCACTTAGATTCACAGCCTAGAGGTCATGATTTAAAATTCTACATGGCAGACTGAATTCAATAAATCTGGTCATTTGTGATGTAATGCCAGAAAATAACCATGAAAAGAGAGGAGAGGACAAGAGAGTAAGAGAAATGATTGTTTGTGGCAGGAAGGGACAGAGCATACAAACTTAAAAGTGTGCTTGCAGATAAGGCTAGAGGTTGTGAAAATAATAAAAATAATTAAAGGCTCTCTATCCGAATGCATGCAAAACACTCACAATAAGGAAGATAAATTGATAGCACAAATAGAAGCAAACAGATATGATCTAATTGCCATTACAGACACATGACTGCAGGGTGACCAAGGCTGGAAACTGAATATTCAAGGGTATTTGACATTTAGGAAGTGTAGGCAAAATGGAAAAGGAGGTGGGGTAGCCCTGTTAATAAAGGATGAGATCAATATGTTAGTGAAAGAGGTTATTAGTGAGAAGATCAAGATGCAGAATCAGTATGGGTGGAGCTACAAAACAGCAAGGGACAGCAAACGCTGGTAGGATCTGTTTATAGACCACCAAACAGTAGTGGTGATGTAGGGCATGGTATAAATCAGGAAATTAGAGATGCATGTAACAAGGGTAATACAGCAATTATGCAGACTTCAACCTATGTATAGATGGGTAAACCTAATTAGCACTAATCCTGTGGATGATGAATTCCTGGAATGTGCATGAGATGGTTTTCTAGAACAGTATATTGAGGAACCAACTAGAGAATGGGCTATTTTAGATCTAGTATTGTGCAATGAAAGGGCTAATTAATAAGCTTGTTGTAAAGGAACCTTTAGGAAATAGTGACCATAATATGATGGAATTTTACATTAAGTCTGAAAGTGAAACTCACGTCTTTAATATAAACAAAGGAAATTATGAAGGTATGAGGGGTAAGTTTGCTATAGCAGATTGGGAAACAACATTAAAAGGTAAGACAGTAGACAAGCAATGGCCAACATTTAAAGAATTAATACATGGTTTACAACAAATGTACATTCCTTTGAGGCACAAAAACCCAGCAGGAAAAGTGATCCAACCATGAGAAGTTAAGGATTATATTAGATCGAATGAAAAGGCTTATATAGTTGCCAGAAAAATAGTAGGAAGCCTGAGGATTGGGAACATTTCAGAATTCAGCAAAGGAGAACCAAGAAACCAATGGAAAAAGAAAAAATAGAATACAAAAGTAAAATAATACGAAACATAAAAATGGAATGTAAAAGCGTCTATAGATATGTAAAAAGGAAAAGTTTGGAAAGACAAATGTATGCAGAGACAGGAGAATTTATAACGAGGAATAGGAAATGACAGAGAAACTAAATAATTACTTTGTGTCTGTCTGCATGGAGGAGAATACAAAAAAACTCTTTAAAACACTAGAGAACCATAGGATTAGTGAGATTGAGGACCTGAAAGAAATTAGTATTAGTGGAAAAGCATACTGGAGAAATTAATGGGACTGAATGTTAATAAATCCTCTCCCTGGACCTGATGATCTACATCCCGAGGTATTGAAAAAAGTGGCTGCACTGGTGATCATCTTCCAAAATTCTATTGATACTGGATTGGTTCCTGTAGACTGGAAGGTAGCAAACACGACCCCAGTATTTCAGAAAGAAGGGAAAGAGGAAACAGGGAACTACAGTCCTGTTAGCCTGACATCAGTCAGTAGTCGGGAAAATGCTAGAGCCTATTATAAAGGATAGGATAACTGGACACTTAGAGAATAATGGTAGCGTTGGACAGAGTCAACATGGATTTATGAAAGGGAAATCATGTTTGACAAACATGTTGAGTTTTTTAAGGAGGTAATGAGTAGATAAGGGAAAACCAGTTGATGTGGTATTTTGGATTTTCAGAAAGCTTTCAATAAGATTCTAAACAAAAGGTTAGTTTGCAAAATTAGAGTACATGGGATTGGGGGTAATATACTGACATGGATTGAGGATGGTTAACTGACAGAAAACAAAGAGTAGGAATAAATGGATCATTCTCAGGCTGTGACTAGTGGAGTACTGCAAGGATCAGTGTTTGGGCTCCAGCTATTTGCGATCTATATCAATGATTTGGGGATCAAATGTAATATTTCCAAAACAAAAACAAAAACAGAATTACCTGGAAAAACTCAGCAGGTCTGGCAGCATCGGCGGAGAAGAAAAGAGTTGACGTTTCGAGTCCTCATGACCCTTCGACAGAACTTGCGTTCGAGTCCAAGAAAGAGTTGGAATATAAGCTGGTTTAAGGTGTGTGTGTGGGGGGCAGAGAGAGAGAGAGGTGGAGTGGGGGTGTGGTTGTAGGGACAAATAAGCAGTGATAGAAGCAGACCATCAAAAGATGTCAACAACAATAATACAAAAGAACACATAGGTGTTAAAGTTAAAGTTGGTGATATTATCTAAACGAATGTGCTAATTAAGAATGGATGGTAGGGCACTCAAGGTATAGCTCTAGTGGGGGTGGGGAGAGCATAAAAGATGTAAAAAAATATATATATTTTTTTTTTCTTTTTCTCTTTTTATAATGGAAATAGGCGGGAAAAGGAAAATCTATATAATTTATTGGGAAAAAAAAAGGAAGGGGGAAACAGAAAGGGGGAAGGGATGAGGGAGGGAGCTCACAACCTAAAGTTGTTGAATTCAATATTCAGTCCGGATGGCTGTAAAGTGCCTAGTCGGAAGATGAGATGTTGTTCCTCCAGTTTGCGTTGGGCTTCACTGGAACAATACAGCAAGCCAAGGACAGACATGTGGGCAAGAGAGCAGGGTGGAGTGCTAAAATGGCAAGCGACAGGGAGGTTTGGGTCATTCTTGCGGACAGACCGCAGGTGTTCTGCAAAGCGGTCGCCCAGTTTACGTTTGGTCTCTCCAATGTAGAGGAGACCACATTGGGAGAAACGAATGCAGTAGACTAAGTTGGGGGAAATGCAAGTGAAATGCTGCTTCACTTGAAAGGAGTGTTTGGGTCCTTGGACGGTGAGGAGAGAGGAAGTGAAGGGGCAGGTATTTGCATCTTTTGCGTGGGCATGGGGTGGTGCCATAGGAGGGAGTTGAGGAGTAGGGGGTGATGGAGGAGTGGACCAGGGTGTCCCAGAGGGAGCGATCCCTACGGAATGCCGATAGGGGGGGTGAAGGGAAGATGTGTTTGGTGGTGGCATCATGCTGGAGTTGGCGGAAATGGCGGAGGATGATCCTTTGAATGCCGAGGCTGGTGGGGTGATAAGTGAGGACAAGGGGAACCCTATCATGTTTCTGGGAGGGAGGAGAAGGCGTGAGGGCGGATGCGCGGGAGATGGGCCGGACATGGTTGAGGGCCCTGTCAACGACCGTGGGTGGAAAACCTCGGTTAAGGAAGAAGGAGGACATGTCAGAGGAACTGTTTTTGAAGGTAGCATCATCGGAACAGATGCGACGGAGGAGAAGGAACTGAGAGAATGGGATGGAGTCCTTACAGGAATCGGGGTGTGAGGAGCTGTAGTCGAGATAGCTGTGGGAGTTGGTGGGTTTGTAATGGATATTGGTGGACAGTCTATCACCAGAGATTGAGACAGAGAGGTCAAGGAAGGGAAGGGAAGTGTCAGAGATGGACCACGTGAAAATGATGGAGGAGTGGAGATTGGAAGCAAAATTAATAAATTTTTCCAAGTCCCGACGAGAGCATGATATGTAACATTTCCAAGTTTACTGATGACACAAAACTAGGTGGGAGTTTGAGTCTTGAGGAGGATGCTAAGAGGCTTCAAGGGGATTTAGACAGACTAAGTGACTGGGCAAGGACATGGCAGATGGAATATAATGTGGAAAAAGGTGAAGTTATCTACTTTGGTAGGAAAAACAGAAATGCAGAATATTTCTTAAATGGTGAGAGATTGAAAAGGTCCAAAGGGACCTGGTTGGTGAGACTGCACCTGGAGTATTGTGTACAGCTTTGATCGCCTTACCTAAGCAAGGATATTCTTGCCATAGAGGGAGTGCAACAAAGGTGCACCTCACTGATTCTTGGGATGGCAGGATTGTCCTATGAGGAGACTTGGCCTATATTCTCTAGGATCTAGAAGACTAAGGGATGATCTCATTGAGACATCCAAAATTCTTACAGGTCTCGACAAGGTAGATGAAGGCAGTATGTAGAACCAGGGGACACAGTCTCAGAATAAGAGGTAGGCTACTTAGGACCAAGGTGATGAATTTCTTCACTCAGAGGGTGATGAATCTTTGGAGTTCTCTAACCCAGAGGTCTGTGGAGGCTCAGTCATTGAACATGTTCAAATCAGAGATGGATAGATTTCTACCTATTAAAGATATCAGGGGAAATGGTGAGAGTGCGGGAAAATGGCATTGAGACAAAAGATCAGCTATGATTTAGTTGAATGGTGGAGCAGGCTCAAGGGGCCAAATGCCCTACACCATAAACCTATTTCCTATATAAGCTGCTATGTTGTAAAAAAAAAAAACTGGTGTGCCTGTGGCTAAGGATGGTGCATCCTGCAAGGCATCAAATCAGTCGCTGACTAAAGTCACCAAAAAGCTGCCCAAGAAACGGAGAAAATCTCACAAGCTGAACTATTCCACTTGCGTATACAGGGTGCTGACCCAGGTTCACCCTTCCACCAGGATCTTGTCCAAGGCCATGAGTGTCACAAACTCCTTCGTTGTTGATATTTTCAAGCGCATTGTCTCCAAGACCTCCACCTCATCCGCTACAAGTGCCACAGCATCTATGCCAGGGAGATCCAGGGCTCCATCCAACTCATGCTACCAGGGGAACTGGCCAAATAAGACATTTCTGAAGGTACAAAAGCGGTCACCAAATACACCAACTCCGTTTAGCTCCACCATTCTAAAGATTAACATCCTTTAGGGAAGGGAGCATATCATTCGTACATGATATGGCTTATATGCGTCTCCACTCCCACCCTACATTGTTGTCTCTTAATCCCCTTTAATTAGGGTTAAGCAATAAATACTGCCTTTCCAGTGCTGCTAATATGCCAAGAACAATGTGTGCCTAAAGGCTCACTCCCACTCAAGTATGAGATGTGAGGCTGCTGCAGGTCAGAACCTTTCCCCCAAAACAATTATCTCCTTTTGAAGGGCTGAATGGTGTACTCCTGCTCCTAAGTCCTTTGTTCCTTTTGCCTCAAATTCATCTTACTTTTGTCCGAATTTCACAAATTGCTATTTGAAATCGATTTACGATACAGCGTGCAGTAAAATTATACCTAATTCCTGAATTTCAAGTCTTCTGAGTGAAACAAGCAGTAAAATTAAACCTAATCACTTCATTTCAAGTCATCTGGTGGGGGGGAAGAAACATATTGATCTGAAATAAATTTGTGCTTGATGAACTGCTTCTGTTTGGAGTGTACAGAATGTGAAAGTTTGGAACATGTTTCAAGGATGCCACAAATCTGAGTTCCAACATCAACACCTCTTTGTCCTTTTGTCTATGACCTCTTTTGGCAATCTCCACCTATCACTGGCCCTCTATCCAGCTCTACCTGTCCCACGCCTCCTTAAACCAGCTTATAGTTCACCTCTTTTCTATTTTTCCTTAGTTCCGGTGAAGAGTCATACGAATTCAAAACGTTAACTGTATTCCTCTCCACAGATGCTGTCAGACCTGCTAAATTTTTCGAGCTATTTTTGTTTTTGTTCCAATAAGATTGATGGACACTCAGTTAATGCAGATGTCATCTGAACCATTCAATATTTTACTGCTCTTAGATCCTCCGTTCTATTATTAGAAAAATGAGCTTGCGTTTATTAACCACATCCTCATTACTAACTAGTAAAATATTTTGTGATATAATTTATCCCATTCTCCTCATCTGAAGACATTAGAGATGAAATTCAACTTCAGTAGGGATGCAGAGAGGGACAGTTATAGGAAAGGAAATAGGGTGGGGTGTATTATGGGCAGCCAATCCGCTACCACTTTTTTGTGGCCCGAAGCTGGGTGTCACTCCTATCAAATCAATTGTATGATTCTAAGAGCACAAATCACTTTCAGGTACCTCAACAAACCTACCATTGCTCCTTTGAAAATCCGAACAGTGAGTGTTAGCAAGCTATTTTGCTATAGAGGTATCATAGCCAAATTCAATTTTGTTTTCACCCAACTTCTAAAGGCTTTTTGGCAGTGATCACTGGATAGTTAATAGGAGTGAGATCCCCAATTGGACTTTCTCTCCTAAACCTGGGGTGATGAATGCAACTATCATTTAAGCCTGATATCAATCAACTTTGCACAGCCATGGAATTAAATGGGGAACTTTCAGATGTGTAAGGCTCATTTCCATTATGCCTTTAACAACTGAGTCACAGGCTGTAGCTACCCGCCTCTTGCTGTCTGCTTGGTATCCTTGCTTCCAGGAAACCACAAAATTGATAATTAATTGTGGACAAAAATAAATAACATTTTTAATATATTACAGATCACAGCCTGGAGATACAGGAGTATAAATTTGTTTTAGGCAATTGCACAAATTGGGGGATAACAATCAGCAACCTATTTTGCAATCTACCTTTTCATTTCAATTTGTAATCTAGCATCTTAAAATTAAGGCTTAAATTAAATCCAAGAGAAGACATTTCACACAAAGGATTGTGACAATGTGGAGTGTATAGGTCTAGACAACCATAGTTGCAAAATCAATTGAGATGTTTAAAAGGGACACAGGTGCTTTCTGCGGAACGTAGACGAATGAAGGGCAGTGAATTGAGATTAACAAATGATGAAGCAGACTCGTAGGGCTGAAAAGCCTACTTCTGTGTCAAGGCAGTTCGACCTCATTGTTCAGATGATGTTGACAAAATTTTTTTTAGAGTTACAAAGTATTATACCAGAGGCAGGACATTCTGCCCATTAAGCTTGTACCTGGTGTTATTCTAATCTATTCATTAACTTGTATTTTTATAATGCCTGTAATGTAGCAAACCATCCCAAGGCACTTCACGGGAGAGTTAGCAAACAAAATGAGACACCCAGCCATATAGGGAGATATTGGGGGCAGATAACCATAAGCTTGGTTGAAGAGGCAGTATCTTAAGGAAGGAAAGGGAACTAGAGAGGTGGAGAAATTTAGGGAGGAAATTCCACAACTTCAGGCCATGGCAACTGAAGGCATAGCTATCAAGGGTGGGACTCAAGTGGCTAGAATTGGAGCACAGTTATTTCAAACAGTTGTAACACTGAAGGAGATTGGTAGGGGTGAAGCCAGGGGAGGGACTTGAAAACAAAGAAAGAAATTTAAAAGATGAGCTGATTAACCAGGCACCAATTGGGGTCAGTGACCACATTGGTGATGGGTGAACTTGATGAGTTAGCACATGAACAGAGTTTTAGATGACCTCAAGATCATGGAGAGTAAACTTCTCATATTGTTTAAATGTTCCTCCTATTCCAGCAACTAATTGCTTTTCAAAAGACTTTATAGACACTGCTTCAACAATTGTGTGGCAACAACTTTCAAATTCAAACCACACAACGTAAAGTTTTTTTTAACTCCCACCTCTTTTATATGATGTAACCATTAACATACTTTGCATCTTTGTTCAATGGTATAAAATTCCTTTGATTATGGGATTGTATTATCCAACTGTGTTGCTATATAAAAATCCCTTAAAAAAGTAATTAAAACTTAGCTCAGATCTGTAGGGTTTCAGAACTAAAATGGCCAGCAGAACTCAAAAGTGGTTGCGCATCAAACCTCAAAAGTTTCAGCAGTACAAAATTAATGAAGATTGGCTTGTTACTGCAGAAATTCTCAGTATGTCACATGCTATGGTTATAATTTAGAAACAAAAGAGATTTGGGATATTTTGGGAACTGTTCTCTTTATTGCAGTAAAGCAGATAAATGTGCTCATTTTTCACAGAATTTTATATAGATTACTCCAGACTTGATCATGCAATCCAGGCTGACATTCAGTGCAGTATTGAAGGAATGCTGCAATGTTGGAGATGACGTTTCAGATGCGAAATCAAACCAAGGCGTCCGTCCTGGTCAATATTTATCTCTCAGCCAACATCAATCATGGTCATTATTTCGTTGCAATTTGTAGGAACTTTCTTCCTACATTACAACAATGGCTACACTTTAAAAGTACATTATTAACAGTAAAACGCTTTGGGAAATATTATTAAAATGCAAGTTCTAAACTTTAGACTAATTTCCTTCACTCACGGTCTTTGTAAGGACAGAATACTGGTGTGAGAATTCAAATATTGTAAAAATGTAATTTTTTCCAATGTTGGATGCACCTTAGCAGTCCAGAGCTGCTGTTCCAGGATACAGACCGGCTAGGTCACGCGTAACAGTTTATATCCTTTCCGAACTGAGCACGCAGGATGCCAAAGATTTTCTCTGCTGACCTGCATTTCCTCTTTTCAACGTTATGATGTGAGATTCCATTTTCAGGCGGAGCATATCGCTCCTGCCCCTGGTCACCATGTTGCAACTCCCAACCAGCTTCACCGTTGTTGTCAGACATTAGTCAGTCATACAAAGACACTTTATTGCGTCTCTTTGACACACTCGTCGTCATAGCAGCTTCTGCACGACGATTCAAAATGACAGCGAGAAAATACCAAAAAAAAAATCACCTCTCTGTGGGTCTAATTGGTGTTTTTTCCACTTAGTCGGTACATAATCGCAACTGAGAAATTGATCTGAATTTAATTGAGCGAATTAGCCTTAAAAGAGGGATAACCCGCATGTCATATCAAAATAGGAGAGTTCAAACAGCTGCAAGGTTGGCTATTCGATAAAATCGTATACTGCCTCATCAAATAAATGCTGCAAACTTTACCATCCAGAAATCTATTTTTAACTTGGAAGTAAGGTCTATCATTGCAGAACAAGAACAAAAACAAAAGTACTTGGAAAAACTCAGCAGGTCCGACAACATCTGCGGAGAAGAACACAGCCAACGCCTCGAGTCCGCACGACTCCGATGCTGTCGGACCTGCTGAGTTTTCGCAGGTTCTTAATGCATCGGGTAAGTGATTTACAATCAATTAAGTACTCCTAGATACGCAGTCACTGTTGTAATGCCGAAAGGGTGCAGCCAATTTGCACAAAACAAACTGAAGTAAATGACGATCTGTTTTAGCCGTTAGTCAGGGCACTGGGTGAACTCCCTTGATGTTGGTCAGATCTGCAGTGGAATCTTCTGACATGGCCTCATTTTGTTAAATATTCTTTCATGGATATGGCCATTGCTAGCTAGGCCAGCATTTATTGTCCACCCTAATTGGCCTTATAGGGCTTTTAAGAGTCAACCACATTGCTGTGGGTCTAGAGTCACATGTAGGCCAGGTAAGGACAGTAGATTTCCTTCCCTAATGGACATTAATGAACCAGATGGGTTTTTACTACAATCAGCAATGGTTTTGTGGTCATCATCAGACTTTTAATTCCAGAGTTGTTTTTAATGAATTCAAATTCTACCATCTGCCAGGTCCCCAGAGCATTACCCTGGGTCTCTGGATTACCGGTCCAGTGACAATACCACTACGCCACCACCTATTTTAACATGTCATATAAAGGACAGGACCTCAGACAGTACAGCACTCTTTTCATTTCACTGGAGTGTCAGTCTGGTTTATATGCACAACTCTAAAATGGTACTCAAGTCCATAATCCTTTGACTCAATAGCATAACTTTATGTGAACTTCCTTTAAATTAATGTACTCTTACTGTTGTTTACGGTCTGGTGTCCTCTATACTGGGAGACCAAAGGCTTTAGATGCCCACCTGCAAATCACTCCTTTCTGTTGGCAAGGCAGCCTGATGTGCAGATGAAAATGACAGTCCATGTGCTTTACCACAGGGAGGGTTATCCTGATTCATTTTACATTTATGCTGGAAGTGTAGAATTTCTGCTTTGCTACAATGTTACACCTGCTTTGTTAATCTGATCCTGGAGTGAAGCAGAAGAGACTCACTGATGAGTTAGATTTGGATGCACACACAGGGGTTTGACACCACGGAGTACAAATTCAGTCAAACCAGTTTCCTAAAGTATTTGTTGGACCACCAGCACTTTATTTAACTCTACCTGACATTAATTTAGAATGGAAAAGGATTCTTCCCCTCTTTGGTTAAAATATTAATGTTTAGTCAATGAGGAAAGAGCACCTTGCAGGACAAATAGAGTTACAACCAGGCAGCAACCATGTGATGTAAGTATGTTTCAGCCAGGCTATACCCTAACAGCAGTAGGTGTAATGCAAATTCAATTGCAGAGATTTAAACATCTCATCCAGTCAACAATTCAGCGGAGTAATGAGGGAATGCGGCATTAACCGAGGTGCTGTCCTTCATATGAGATATTAAACTGAGGCCCCGTCTGAAATATCTCTATTTGCACACAACAATGGCAGAAATCCAATCTGTTCTTGATTGGGTGTGCATTGATGGCTCACAAAAGAACATCCAAAGAGAAGAAAACTCCCTTACCCTAAAGAAATTATCTTAGGAATTTAGGAACAAGAGATCATTTAACCTAACAAAACTTTCACCTTCATTTAAATTTAAGGTTAAATTCCACAAAGAGTAGTTTTCATTACCCTTGCTTGGCATGAATGTTACTTGCATGTGCCAGGCAATGACCATCTACAAAAAGAGAGAATCTAAACATCTCCCCTTGACATTCAATGGCATTACCATCAACATCCTGGGGGTTACCATCCATTCATAGTTCATGTAAGGCCTACCCTCAAGTGCCTGAAATCTCCTGGGTCAACTGATGACAGCATTGTGCACAGGAGTACGCACTTGTGGCAGAATGAGACCTTGGCACTTTAGAAGTTTCCTGTCAGCCATGCTTGATGCAGATTGGTGCCCCTCAAGCTATAACCATTTGTCTCCTCAATGGAAATAGGAGTTACCACTGACAAGAGAATTAACTGGACCAGCCACAGAAGTACTGTGGCTACAAGAACAGGACAGAGGCTGGGGATTCTGTGGTAACACATCTCCTGACTCCAAAAGATGATGGCTTGTGACATGGTGGTCAATTTTGTTAAGCATCGCCTGGTGTGCCTCAGGCACTCAACTCTGGCATGGGAGTGTCTGCCCCATTTGCTGCAAGAAAGGCAGTGGGCAGAAAAGGTGCAGATTCACTGACCTCTGTTTTCTCTGGGCCCTTTTTTCGGCCAAGTGAGCTTTTAGTTTCTGCTTGCCTCTTCCAATGCCCTTCCAAACAGTCAGCCTCCAGAAGTCATGGTCATCAGCGACAGTCTCCCAGTTGTCAGCGCCAATGTCCGTTATCTTGCTTGCAGGTGTCCTTGTAGCGGAGATATGGACGCCCAAGAGGTTGTGACCCAGTGGCCAATTCACCGTACAGAAGGTCTTGGGGGTAAACAGAAGTCATCCATCCAATGGATGTGGCCGAAACAGTACAGATGTCACTGGCTTAGCAATGAGTGTATGCTGATGAAATTAGCAAACTCCTGAATCTCTGAGTCGGTGACATTGTCCTGCCAAGAGATGCCAAGTATATGTCTGAGACAGCGAAGAGGGAAAGTGTTCAGCCTTTTTTTCTGCCTAGTACATTGTCCAAGTCTCACCAATGTAGAGGAGTGCGCTGAGAATGCAGGTTTGGTAGACGCATATTTCTTCACTTACATTTCTCTTGCAGCTGCTGGACTGAGTAGATTATGTCAATTGTAGATCTTCCAAGATAAAAGCAAAATACTGCGGATGCTGGAAATCTGAAACAAAAACAAAAATAGCTGGAAAAACTTGGCAGGTCTGATCGCATCTGCAGAGAGGAACACAGTTAACGTTTTGAGTCCGTATGACTCTTCATCAGAACTAAGGGAAAATAGGAATGAGATGAAATATAAGCTGGTTGAGGGGGGTGGGACAGGTAGAGCTGGATAGAGAGCCAGTGATAGATGGAGGCAAAGAAGAGATTGCCAAAGAAGTCATAGACATAAGGACAAAGGGGTGTTGACGGTGGTGATATTAGCAACGGAATGTGCCCCACCACCCACCTGGGCTGTCACATGCTCATCCTGCATTCTACCCTCAATGTCACTATTAGCACATTCCATAACTAATATCACCACCGTCAACACTCCTTTGTCCTTTTGTCTATGATATCTTTGGCAATCTCTTCTTTGCCTCCATCTATCACCGGCCCTCTATCCAGCTCTACCTATCCCACTCCCCTCAACCAGCTTATATTTCATCTCATTCCTATTTTCCGTTAGTTCTGATGAAGAGTCATACGGACTCGAAACGTTAACCGTGTTCCTCTCTACAGATGCTGTCAGGCCTGCTGAGTTTTTCCAGCTATTTTTGTTTTTGTTGTAGATCTTTCAAGTATGAAACCACAATGGGATTTGAGATAGATCCACTCATTCAAGATCTGCAGTCTGCAAGGGCAACGTGGGCAAATACTTTTCCCAAGATACTCAGCAGGGAGATGCCTCGATAACTGTTGCATTTGCCGTGGTTGCTTTTGTTCTTGTACAGGGTGGCACAAGGCTATGCCACTTTATTTTTGAAAACATGACTTTTCAACTTTCAACTGACTGGAAATGTTGCAATTTGAAATGAGACAGAACAAACTACTTAAAAATGCAGGGCCACCTTCCGAGGTGAAGGTGACAAAGCAAACAAGACACCATCAGGGGATGCGAAGAGAGGGACATTGCCTATAATTCAGAGAAACCCATCATGTCTAAGGAAGAGACACTAAAATACAAAATGCTAGATATTGAAACAATGGCTGCCACAGACAGAGCCACCCAAAATCTCTTGGAAGTACACTTGGGTGAAGTACAACAGGCCAGGCTACAGCCACTGCAGAGAGATTGTAAGTGACACAAATAGTGGTAAGAAAGTTTTCAGCAGAGGAAACAGGCTGAAAAGCTGTGCTGTCTCCCTCTTCCTTTTGAAAAAGTGGTGTCACCCACTTTGAGAAGTCAAATACCAGAAACCTACCAGCGAACTGAGATCTTGTAATAATTACAATATTTTCTACATCTGACTGCACCGAAAAAAACAGCTAACCTAAATCAGCCGCAACGTTTAAAATCTATGCCTCATTGAAAATCAAAGGACACTTCCTCACATATTCTTTTAACTTTTTATTGGACTTTAATTTCCCTTATTTCTGATACCTGTGTGTGTGACCTCACGTTATTATTTTTCTCAGGTTGTGATTAATAAATTTGCTCTTTCTTTAACTCAAGAAAACCTTGTTTGATTGACTCCTTATGTCTCACTGCATAAATAGTTAAATACATTTTGATTTGAAAAGGGCATATCCTTGTGAAAAAGAAACTTAAACCTTTGTTGTGACAAACTGATGAGGTTCAATACAGGGATCCTGTTCACTCCTTCTCACCTGGTCATAACAAGGGTCACAATTTTTGCATCATGTATTTCCTGAGGCACTGCCCCCTCTCTCCGGCATAGATAGAGGAGTTGGTGCAGATGCTGCAGAAGTGCTGATTTCCTGTGCTGGATGAATTCACGTGGTAAAGCATCAGCACCTATGGCAAGCAAGTCAAGCTTTGTAGGTTCGATATCTAGCTCTGCCATGACAGGCAGTTTTTATATGGTGTCTAGAGCTTCTTTGGTGACAGTATTCTCTCTCGAGTACAACTCAAGGCAGTGTTCCACCTATTTCTCCAACTGTCTATTTCAGTCAGCAATTACCTTCCCTGTCTTTGTTTTCAATGGAGCCAATGGACCTGTTGCCTGCTTGATCCTTTCGTACATGCCCCTGACATTCCCTGTCAAAAGGCATCGGGATATTTTGGCAGAGTTGTAACCAGTAGTCATTGGCACACCACCTAACAGTTTGTTGGACTCTACTTTGAACGCACAAAGAACCATTCAGAGTTTCTCACTTGAATCTCTCTTGTGATTAATGAGTAGACCACTTGGCTCCAATTACAATCACAGTGATGTTAGCCTTGCACCAGTCAGCACTTTTCTGCTCATTTCCCATATCTTGAGCATGTAGTATTGTAGATGGTTTCTCAAAGTATGTTCTATTTCGCTTCTGCACTGTGGGGGAATGCTGGAGAGCGCCTGTTCAATCAAGTTGCAAAACTGTTGGTTTTTATCTGAATAATCAGTATGGCTGATGTTGAAACAAGGATGGCATTTATGCTTTGAATGAAAAATCTTGAAGTATTGCATCCTAACCCAGGTGCACACCAGGTAGTGATCTGTATCTGCTTGTGTTGAGAATGATGATCAGATCCAGCTGGTGGCAATGCCCTTATCTTGGATGTCTCCTGGACATCTTGTGGCTTGGCTTGTTCTGAACACTCATGGCAGCAGCAAAGCTCAAGTAGTCTCTGTCCATTTTCATTTATCTATCATAGGCCATGGTGTCCGAGGCACGAGGGCCAGGTTTCATGGTCTGCGCTCACAATGCGTTGAAATGCCCCAGTAGGAAAGATGTTCTGACTTAGGGATTCTGCTGATGCCAGCATCAAGCTCCTCATAGAACTGGTCTTTTGCCTCTGTAGTGGAGCACAGGGCTGGTTAACCAGCCCTGTTGAGAGGCGGAGAGGACGCTTTCTGAACCATTTGTGGAAGTTTTATCACCTACAGTAATGAGTTCCTTACAGAAAAACCTACAACTTGCTTATGCCTTTCCTCTGAACTCTTCCCCTGCTAGAAGAACACATTTTTCTTTGATCCACTGAGAGTGATCTGCTCTCATTCAGCCTGGTCTGTTGTAGGGATGCTATATCAATATTCAGCCTACCAAGTTCCATGCTAATCATTGCTGTCTTGTGCTCATTATTGACCAGCTGCAAGTCATTGGTCAGTCCCATGCACATGGTCCTCATGTTCCAATTAGCCAATTTACCAAGCTAACAGTTATCATCTTTCCTTTCAGTTGCTTGGTGCGATGGATTCTGTCCACTTGTAGAGCAGACTCAGGGCTCCAATGCACCATTGAAGCAGAGGGACCATGTTGTGTCAGCACCTTACTAGACAGGGACCGCTGCCTTGAGATGGGCAGTGGCTGACTAGTGGGACAAGATGGTCCCTCCCACTGTCCAGGACAGCCCATAGCACCTGTTCTCTAAACTAATTGAGTTGGGAGTGTCACTTGTAACTGCTGTCCCCCATGTCGTGTTAATGTGCTGCAGAGAAACTAGGGTGCCCTCTCCAGAGAGACACTGGGTTGCCTAAACATTAGAGTCCTCCTCTCAACCTCCCCAGTTGAGTCCAACGGAATGCAAAGCACTACGTTTGGCACCGGCTTGGTTGGATTTGCCAAAAAGATGATATATTTAGACGTTAGTCTGCCTTTGGGCTCTACTCCAGATTTTTTTGTCAGGGTTTACTCCTTTAGTCTTCCTGAGCTATCCCTAAGGCATTGGAGCTATTTGGCCATAGCTGTGGGTTTAATTCTTGAGTGCCAGGGCATTTCCACATGCCAGTGGGCCTGCACACTGCCTATCTTCGAGGGCCAAACCTCCTCAGAGTTCCTCTGAAGCTTTAGCCTGGGGCTGCGAGTGTTCCAGTTTCTGTGCATTGCTACGGAGAGGTACAGCTGATGACTTGCCAAAGGAGAGGCTCTGAACTAACAGGAAGAGACTTACACGTTTGGTTCTCTTTTTCGCACTGCTGCTAGCCACCAGTGTGGGCTGAAAATGAGAATAAAACTATCACATAAAAATGGAAAACATGCTAACTCTCTTCACCCATCATATCGATCTGTTGGACACACTGACTCCGCAAAGCCTTTAACATAAGAATGTAAGGAATAGGAGCAAGAGTAGACCATACAGCCTGATCAAGCCTGCATTGCCTTCAATATGATCAATTATGGCTGATTTCCAATTTCAACTCCACCTTCCTGCCTGCTCCTATATTACTTGATTCCCTGAGAGGCCAAAAATCTATTTAAGCCTTAAATATATTCAACAATGGAGCATCCATAACCCCCTGGGATAAACAATTCCAAAGGTTTACAAGTGAACATATAAACATATGAAATTGGAGAAGTAGGCCATTCGGCCCCTCGAGCATGCTCTACCATTCAATAAAATCATGGCTGTTCCATTTGGGTTTTGAATTCCACATTCCTGATAACCTTTGATTCCCTTGCCTAACAAGAATCTATCTACCTCCGCCTTAAAAATATACAATGACCCCGCTTCACTGCCTTCTGAGGCAGAGTTCCAAAGTCATACAACCCTGAGAGAAAAAATGTCTCCTCATTTTTAGGGAGTCCCATAACTTTAAAACAGTGCCCAGTGAAGAAATTTCTCATCTCAGTCGTAAATGATTTGCCCCTTATCCTGAGACTGTACCCCCATTTTATAGATTCCTCAGCAAGATGAAACATCTTTTCAGTGTCTACCCTGTCAAGACCCTTCAGAATCTTGTGTGTTTCAACGAGCTCACCTCTCATTCTTCTAAATTCCAGACAGCATCAACACAATTTACTCAGCCTTTCAACATAGAACAACCCTCTCATCTCAGGGATCAACCAAGTGAACCTTCACTGCACTGCCTCCAATGCAAGTGTATCCTTCGTTAAATATGGAGACCAAAACTGCATACAGCATTCCAGATCTCGATATAATTGCAGCAAGATTCCTTTATTATTGTATATCAATCCCCTTGCAATAAAGGCCAAAATGTCATTTGCCTCCCTAATTCTTGCTATACCTGCGTGCCAACTTTGTATTCCTTGTATGACTACATCCAAGTCCCTTTGAACATCAATATTTACAAGTTTTCTCACCTTTTAAAAACTATTGTTTTAGTCTTACGAAGTGAATAACTTCAGACTTCTCCACATCTATCACCTGGTTGCCCACTCAACCTACGTCTCTTTGCAACCTTTTTGTGTCCGCCTCACAGCTTGCATTCCCACCTAGCTTTATATAGTCAGCAAACTTAACATTACTGTCTCTTCTCTAGGTCGTTAATATAGATTGTAAATAGCTGAAGCCCCAGCAATGATCCTTGCAGCATTCCTCCACTAGTCACAGCCTACCAACTTAAAAATGCCTTGTTTATCCCTACTCTTTGCATCAAGTCTGTTAACCAATCCTGATCTATTACCCTAACTCCAGGAGTCCTTATTTTGCATATTAATCTTTGTGTCGTATCTTATTGAATGCCACTTACAAAGCACGAGTCATGAGTGATTACTTTCCCACATGCTTGGATGAGTGCAGTTCCAACAACACAAGCTCATCAACACTATCCAGTACAAAACAGCATGCTTGATCAGCACCCCATCCAACATCTTAAATATTCACTTCCTCCAACACCAGTGCACTGTGGCTGCAGTGTGTACCATCCACAAGATGCACTATAGCAATCCATCAGCTTCTTCAACAGCACCTTCCAAACCCACAAATGCTACCATCTGGAACAAGGTCAGCAGACACATGGGAACACCAAAACCTACAAATTGCCTTCCAAGTCACACACCATCCTGACTTGGAAAAAATCGCTTTCCTTCACCGTTGCTTGGTTAAATTCCTGGAATTCCCTCCTTACACCACAAGGACAGCATCAGTTGAAGCAGGTGCTTATCTCCACCTTTTCAAGGGTAATTAAGGATTGTCAATAAATGCAGGCCTTGCCAGCGATGCCTGCATCTAATGCACAAATTAAAAGTTATTTCAGAAGAAATCAGTGTGATATGATATCACACATATTTCAATTATCATTAACTAAGGTAAAGATTTCTGAAGAAAACAAAGGTTCACCAGCAGCAGTGGTCAATGTTATTTCAGTGCCATAGCAGACTAAACCTCTATATTGGAATCATTCAGAAACTTAACCAATTGAGCTTGCAACAAACCTGTGGGTTGCAGTGCAGACCTTACTGACATAAAATTTGCTCTTTTTAAAAGTTTTCCTTTTTGGTAAATACAACTGGCAAAATAATGATTTTTTTGAGGGGGCAAATTTGAATAATTATTGCATTATCATGTAATAATTCCTAAAGTACAAAAATCAAGAGAATATTCAAGATTCATAATCTTATTTATTAGTTTGAAATAACCAATGGATAGCCAAACCTATACCACTGCAGCTGTCAATGAGTGGGAAATCTGGGCAGATTTCCTGTTATTTTATACAAAAAGCCATGTTACTCCTCAGAATCTGAATTCTATCTTCATGCAATGTAAGACAGTAATTCTGCCCATTATGTCCACGATATACAAAAGTCATTGAATATGACTTTGACCATAAATTGCAGTCAAGTGATTGTCAGATGGAGATTTTGAAGTTTATGTTTGATTGCCTTTATGATTAGAAAGACATTTCACAATCTTGCTTTTTTTTCCATATTTTACCTGTCGCTGTTAAAATCGTTCAGGAGATTTGTGCGGAAAGTGTGTACCAGTGTTGTATCTGACAAAACTTTTACGGTTTTCAATGTCAGATGGCTGATGAGCCAGTTGTTTATGTATCCCATACTTGTGCTCTTAGATATTTCCAACATATGTTTATGTGCTCAATTTGAGCTGTTGAAAGATGTAGGCTGTAAACTGCTCCACCATCCATCCAACGAAAATGACAGATAATGCAAACCTCCTGCTGCTATTCATCACTACTGTAAGAGGAAACAAACATTAGAAGGCATTAAAATAAACACAGGACAGGTTCAGGAACATTACTATGTAACTAGTAAGTATATTTTAATATTGGACCTTGAACTAAAATTACCAGTTAGGATTTTGAATTATTTGTGAAGGTCCCATGCCATTACTAATTGGCAGTCTGGTGTCTAGAGATTGGAGGCTCAACACAGTAACAGTGCAGAAAGAAAAAGAAAATTAAAAGATGGTGCACTGTTATTGTGGGAATGGGTGAAGATCAAAATAAACTGTTGACAAGAGACACATAAAAGCAAAGAACTTGCAGATATGTTGCACCTTTCACAACCTAACAATGTCCCAAGGTCAGAGGCTACCTCTAAGCCAAGGCTGACATACAAGGAAAAGAATAAGGAAAAAAAATGCAAAGTAACTGCATAAATTCAGCTTAATAGATAGGAATAAATGAAAATGAAAAGTAAAAGTTGGTATTGAGTTTCATGGAGATAAAAAGAGAAGAATTTCTAACAGACCAGCATTTGATCTGTGCTGAATATTTAAACATTAACACTATCTGGTTAGCGTAACAGATCAGAGTTTAGCCATGTTTAATATCTTAAGGATACCTGCACAGTATATATTTTTGTGGACAGGGGTTGTGGAGGTTGCAGGTTGTACCAGTATATGACCACTGTAAATTGATTTCTGCTCGTTGGTAGAAATGATCTCAAAGTCATATGGTACATATAACGTCTGGATACAGACTCCAACATCAATGGCGTTGATATATTAAGAGATGGAAGAAAATTGGCAAAGAAAAATTGGTAAGAAAAGGTGTATTTTACATGCTGTATTTTTTTTATTCATTCATGGGATGTGGGCTTCTCTGGCTGGGCCAGCATTTATTGTCCATCCCAGTGCCCTTGAGAAGGTGGTGGTGAGCTGCCTTCTTGAACCGCTGCAGTCCATGTGGTGTAGGTACACCCACAGTGCTGTCAGGCAGGGAGTTCCAGGATTTTGACCCAGCAACAGCGAAGGAACGGCAATATATTTCCAAGTTAGGATGGTGAGTGACTTGTCGGGGAACTTCTAGGTGGTGGTGTTCCCCTCTATCTGCTGCCCTTGTCCTTCTAGATGATATTGGTCGTGGGTTTGGAAGGTGTTGTCGAAGGAACCTTGGTGAATTCCTGCAGTGCACCTTGTAGATGGTACACGCTACTGTACCTCGGTGGAGGGAGTAAATGTTTGTAGATGTGGTGCCAATCAAGCAGGCTTTGTCATGGATGGTGTCAAGCTCCTTGAGTGTTGTGGAAGCTGCACTCATTCAGGCAAGTGGGGAGCATTCCATCACAATCCTGACTTGTGCCTTGTAGAGATGGTGGACAGGCTTTTATCTCAACAACTGTGAAATGAATGGTGAACTACTATCCAAGTTTTTCACAAGTACCATTAGAAAAAAAAAATTCAGCAAATTATTTTTTCTGATTCCATAAAGTGTTGCAAGTCATATCACTGCAAATACAGAAGAGAAGTAAACGAATGAGGGCTCAGAAACAAGGAAACTTGAAGGACTTCCACTCAAAGGAACCAGGGTGGTCCTGCACTGAGAATGCTGGGATATGACTTACCAACTTGTTCCAGCCACTAGTGTGACTATGCCTCTTCCCTAGGGCTTGACATTGGACAGCTGATGGGCTTGCCTATTTTAGGTGGTGGACACTTGTAATACACAAATCGGAGTTATATGACGTACAGAGGGCCCCATTTGCTAATTTAGGACTCAGACTATATTATTTCACTCCTGCTTCCAAGTCCATTCCTTCCATAGATCAAGAGTGAAAAATTTAGCATTCATCTACAATGTCAGTTGATACTTGAAGATCCTAGACACAAAATCTTTTAAAGAAAAACTCATCCAAGTTCTTTGTCTTTTGAACGTGGGCAGATGCAGAACACATTTCCTCACCATTAAATTTGAAGCTTGGAAAAGAATACCGACAATCTAACCTAAGGCAACAGACTCAGACAAATCTGAACTTTGCACAAAAGGAGTGGCTTCAATCATAAATATTCATACATTTTAAAAAAATAAATCTACAGCTTTTCCACTTAGCTTTTAATGATAAAAGTTACCAGATGGCTGTTCCTCAAAGCCAATTAACCTAATTTACAGTAATTACAAATTGTCACAATTTTGAATTAGCTATAAAACTGATTGTCAGCAATTAAGTTTGCCACATTCAAAATCTTTCTAAAGAGTTGAAACGGGAGGTGGATAAGTCAAGTGGGTGCTGTTACAAGCAACAGTGTAATACAGTTAACACAGAAGACTATGCCATTAACATTTCTTCAAAATATGTTAATTAATTAATTTGATATCATGAGCAGATTACCTCTGACAGCTTGTGCATTTGATGCAAGAACAAAGAATTTGATGAGGTTAAGGTATAGTGGTGAGTAATCATGTTCCCAGATCACAGCTGGAATCACAAGGAGTTTCCCATAACCAGACAATAATAAAGCTATTAGTAACGTGTTGCGATTTGATTTTTTCTGGATGAAATCATCTTTTGTTAACCACAAGAAAAAAAACGCCCCACTCAGGAATGCTGCCAGCTCTAAAAATAAAAAAATAACATTACAGCATATTTGTCTTCTTTTTTTGCAGAACTGTTACAAGCAGTACTTTTTTTCAAAAATACTTTAATTTATATATTGCTTCTAACATTGTAAAATGTACCAGGCTGCTTCACAGGAGCATTAGCAAATAATATTCAACACAGAGCCACATAAGGAGATATTAGGTCAGGGGACCAAAAGATTGGTCCAAAAGAGGTAGTTTTTAAGAAGTGCTTTAACGGAGAGCGAGGTAGAGAGGCCTAGAGTTTGAGGGAGGGAATTCTACAGCTGAGGGTCAAGGCAGCTGAAGGCACAATTGCCAATGTTGGAGCGATTAAAATCTGGGATGTGTATGAGGCCAGAGTCAGAGTAATGCAGAGATTGCAAAAGGTTGTGGAACTGGAGGAGGTTACAGAGATAGGGAGGAACGAGCCGATGAAGGAATTTGAGAATCGAGATGAGAATTTGAAAATCAAGTTGTTGCTGGACTGGGGCCAATACAGGCCATTGAGCACAGGGGTATTCGTGAAAGGGACTTGGCGTATTAAGCATGAGGCAGACATATTTTGGATGATCTTGAGTTTATGGAGAGTGGAAGGTAAGAGGTTGACCAGGAGGACATTTGAATTTTCAAGTCTAGAGGTAACAGAGGCATGGATGAAGGTTTCAATAGATGAGCTGAGGCAAGGGCAGAGATGGCCAATGTTATGGAGGTGGAAGTAGGTAGCATTAACGATGGAGTGGATTTGTGGTTGGAAGCTTGTCTGAGTATCAAAAAGGACTCCAAGATTTTGAACAATCTGTTTGAGGGATAGAATCAATGACTAAAGAATGAAGTTTATGACAGTGACTGAAGACAATGAATTAAACCATCCCAATATTTTGTTGGGAGGAAATTTCTACACATCCAGTATTGGATATCAGAAAAGCTGAGACACAAATCAGGCAGTGGAGGAGTCAAGAGAGGTAGTGGTGAGGTAGAACTGATCAGTGTACAATGTTTTTGGATGATGTTGACAAGGTGCAGCATGTAGATGTGAGTTTGGAGGGGACCAAGACCATGCTAATCCTTGCGTGGGCTCCAGAGGTAACAGTGAGGAAGCAGGAAGAGAAACCAATGCATTTGATTCGCTGGTTATGAATAGTTATGTAATAATGGAACAGATGAGGTATAACTTGTACAAAGTATAACTGATGATTCAATTCACTTTTTGAAAGTTGTCTATTCCTCATTTCAATTAGATTCAATTATTTGGTAATCTGAATTTGTGAGAGAACATTCCACTTTAAATTGTTATTTACATAGCTTAATTCAAATTAGTTGATAATTTTATTTTTTTTACTGCAAAAAGCAACATTGTTGTAGTTTTTTCTCTCTAGTTCACTTGCTTTGTCCAGGTCACCTTAACTGTGGTAAGATGAGTACGTAATCTGCATTTCACATTTGTAACAATGTTGCTTAAAGTCCATTGTCAGGAGGACTATTGTGCTCTCCATTGACTTTCTGTCACCAGTTGAGGCACAGAATTTCTTCCAGCAGCATGGGAAAGACTTAGAATTCAAAGCATGCAGGATCAAATGTACATCTTCTATTGGGGGTGGGTGGGAGAATGTAAATTATGAAATGCAGAGGAAGAGAAATGAGAGCTGAATATGTCTCAATCTGTTACAATCAAACTGAACTTTATTTTATTAAAGCAAGAACAAGGTCCACATATATACAATATATCTGCTCAACAGGGTTGAGACACGAACAGGTCCCTTCCAATCCAAATGTTAGATATTCTTTCACTCATGAAGGATGAGCATTTAAGATGATTTTTCTTATAAAGTAAAACAAAGTGATCTTACCGAAACTAGCTAATCCAAACATTTGGTAGAAGTCCCACTCTTTGGCATAACGAATTATATCTGTAGGATCAACAGTTTGCTGTGAATCCTGCAGTTGTGACCACCTAAGATATGCTTCACACAACAAGCAGAATATGCA
This sequence comes from Carcharodon carcharias, assembly GCF_017639515.1. Lineage (NCBI taxonomy): Eukaryota > Metazoa > Chordata > Chondrichthyes > Lamniformes > Lamnidae > Carcharodon > Carcharodon carcharias. The sequence goes on from NC_054468.1 coordinate 222,432,197, forward strand.
TAGCTTCCAATGAATCTGAAGGAAAAGGTTACCAAATAAATCATTGAATTAATCATGTTCATATTTTAAAAGGCTAAACAAAAAGATTTATGCATGAATAATGGAAACTGAAGGAGTGTGTTTCTTGGTGCCTCTTAACAGAACACCTAATACAGAGTTAATGCCTTCAGGGAGAAATGGTAGAAAATTGTGAGGGGAAATAAGACAGCATATTGATTACTGTGACGAGAAGGGTGTTATCATCAATAGTTAAATTTACTAGAAAATAATCAGTCATATGATGCGCAACAGGGATACTAGTATTGTATTTTCTTGTAATTACTGAGGAACTCACTGTGAAGTAGTACTAAAATTTAAAAGTACTTACATTAATCTTGGTATTGAGGATTATATGCCTATAAGCTTGAACTTTACATAAAATTGCATCAATGAGAATGATCACTGGGTCATATTCAATGTACTTGTCAACCGGTTTCTGGCATGACTTCTGAAAGTAAAAATTTAAATTATTTTTTCAGTTCCACTGATCTATTATTTGCTCTATTAGGTTAACATTTACTGGATGACATTTGTGGATCTGTAGACGAATTATATGACATAAGCACTACAGTGACCCTGGAGTTATAACGTCATTGCATATTACTGAAAAAAAGCACTTTTATTAAATAAGAGCTAGGAATGTAAGAAATAAGAGTAGATAATTATTAAAGTTAAAAAATGTAACAGTGTGTGAAGTAAATTAATTGCACAAAAAAGAACATGGATGTGGACTTTTTTGTAGCACAGGTCAAAATTTAAATTACGTGCCATTCTCCCACTTGGGAGTTCAGAGTCTGTCTTTTTAAAATATTCATTCCTGGCACAAAGGAGTGCTGCATATCAGAGATGCCATTTTTTAGATAAGACCTGAAACCAAGGCTCCACGTGCCTTGTCCATCACAAAGAGCATGGTGTTCTCCCAGCAGCTGGGTCAAGATTTACCCTCCAAACAACAGCATGAAAACTGATTAACTGACTATTTGTTCTATTGCTGTTTGTAAGACCTTACAGTGCACAAATTGACTGCCAGGTCTCCTTACCTTACCAATGCTCAAAGAAAAGGAATAATCTGGCTGTGAAGCACATTGGGATATTTTGAGGTTGCGAAAGTTGCTACATAAGTGCAATTTCTTTCTTTCATAAAGATCTGGGGAGGTTACTTAATTGGGCCAGCCTATTAATAATGTAGCTACGATAGCAAGGGAGAATTTGTGGCAAATTGATTTCCTGCTGATGCCTCAATGCTTCTCCACTATCTAAAGACTCAAGAAAGGAGTTGATGGAATACTCACCACTCACCTGGGATTGGTGCACGTACAAAAACACTCGGAGCTTAACTATTCTGGACAAAGCAGTCTGCATAATCAATGTCCCAATTGTTGAACTGAATATGCCCCTCACCACCCCCACATTTGAGTCACATACCACCACTGACTTGGACCCACATAAAGACACAAGCTGCTTTTATACAATGCCTTTCATGACCTCAGGACCTCCACAATACTTTTCTGTCAACAAGTCACTTTTTGAAAATGCAGTTACTGTTGTAATAGCATCATAGGAACAGGAATCGTCATTTAGCTCCTCATGCCTCTTCTGTCGCCAGTCAGAGATTATGGCTGATCTGCAATTTAGCTCCATGTATCCATCTTTGCCCAATATCCCTTAATAAATTTGACAAAAATGTATCAATCCCAATTTTAAAATTAAGTGATCTTGCATCAATTACCATTTGCATAAAAGAACTCCAAACTAAATGTAGAAAACATGGCAACCAATTTTCACAAAGCTAAGTTCAGCAAACAAAATAAATGACCACATATTGTATTTTAATTATGTTATTTGAAGTTAATTTCCAACTGGATGCTGGTGAGAATTCTCCTCCCTTCTTTTAATAGTGCCATGGATCCTTTACATCAAGACATCTTATCCAGAAAAGGAACCTCCAACAGTGCAGTGCTTCCTCAGTACTCCACTGAAGTATTAGCCTAGATTATGTGCTCAAGACTCTGGCTTTGCACCCACAACTCAAGAGGTAGGAATGCTTATGCACTAAACCACAGCTGACACCGTTGCTCGGTCTATCCTGAAAATCTGCACCACTCTGTGAGGGCACCATGATCACAAGGACTGCAACAATTTAAAGAGAAGGCCCACCACCAGCTTCTCAGGTCAAAGATGAGCGATAAATGAAGTCTTGGCTCAAGATCCCAAAATCAAATGGAGAAAAGAAATGAACGCATGACTTTAGACTCCAAAATAAAAGTGGGGAGAATGGATAGTCTATGTTTTGTATTCACACCATTAGATAATGGTGGCCTAGCTGGCGACACCCACTTCCTGTGAAAGAATTTTTAAAAATCTGAAATCATAGAAAGTTACAGCATGGAAGGAGGCCATTCAGCCCATCATGTCCACACAGGCCAACCATTAGTCAGATTCAGCCCACTTTCTAGTTCATGGTCCATAGTCTTGTGCGTTTACAGCACTTCAAACGCGTACCCAAGAATTTTTCAATGTTATGAGGGTTTCTGCCTCCAGGCAACCTTTCAGGCAGTGATAAAAACAGAAAAACTGCGGATGCTGGAAATCCAAAACAAAAACAGAATTACCTGGAAAAACTCAGCAGGTCTGGCAGCATCGGCGGAGAAGAAAAGAGTTGACGTTTCGAGTCCTCATGACCCTTCGACAGAACTTGCGTTCGAGTCCAAGAAAGAGTTGAAATATAAGCTGGTTTAAGGTGTGTGTGTGGGGGGCGGAGAGATAGAGAGACAAAGAGGTGGAGGGGGGGGAGGGGGGGTGTGGTTGTAGGGACAAACAAGCAGTGATAGAAGCAGATCATCAAAAGATGTCAACGACAATAGTACAATAGAACACATAGGTGTTAAAATTAAAGTTGGTGATATTATCTAAACGAATGTGCTAATTAAGAATGGATGGTAGGGCACTCAAGGTATAGCTCTAGTGGGTTTTTTTTTATATAATGGAAATTGGTGGGGAAAGGAAAATCTTTATAATTTATTGAAAAAAAAGGGAAGGGGGAAACAGAAAGGGGGTGGGGATGGGGGAGGGAGCTTACGACCTAAAGTTGTTGAATTCAACAACTTTAGGTCGTAAGCTCCCTCCCCCATCCCCACCCCCTTTCTGTTTCCCCCTTCCCTTTTTTTTTCAATAAATTATAAAGATTTTCCTTTCCCCACCTATTTCCATTATATAAAAAAAAACCCACTAGAGCTATACCTTGAGTGCCCTACCATCCATTCTTAATTAGCACATTCGTTTAGATAATATCACCAACTTTAATTTTAACACCTATGTGTTCTATTGTACTATTGTCGTTGACATCTTTTGATGATCTGCTTCTATCACTGCTTGTTTGTCCCTACAACCACACCCCCCCTCCCCCCCCTCCACCTCTTTGTCTCTCTATCTCTCCGCCCCCCACACACACACCTTAAACCAGCTTATATTTCAACTCTTTCTTGGACTCGAACGCAAGTTCTGTCGAAGGGTCATGAGGACTCGAAACGCCAACTCTTTTCTTCTCCGCCGATGCTGCCAGACCTGCTGAGTTTTTCCAGGTAATTCTGTTTTTCTTTCGGGCAGTGAGTCAGTTCCAGATAGGCAAGATATGGACTCATGAAGTTTGGGTAATATACTAACATGGATAGAGAATTGGTTAACAGGCAGGAAACAGGTATAAACAGGGCATTTTCAAGTTGGTGGGCTGTGACTAGTGAAGTGCTGCAAGGATCAGTGCTGGGGTCTTAGCTATTTACAATCTACATTAATGACTTAGATGAAGAGACAGAGAACAATGGATCTAAGTTTGCTGTTGATATAAAGCTAGGTGGAAAGGTAAGCTGTGAGGAAGATACAGAGGCTGAAAAGAGACATAGACACGTTCAGTAAGTGGGCAACAAGATAATAGATGAGGTACATAATGTGGGGAAGTATAAAGTTGTTGACTTTAGTCATAAGCAAAGTATTTTTTTAAAGTGCAAAACTTAAATGTTGACAATCAGAAGAACTTGCATATCGAGTCCCAAGTGATAAGGGACACAGAAAGTTGGCATACAGGCACAGGAAGCAATTAGGAAGGCAAGTAACATGTTAGCCTTTACTGCAAGGGGATTGGGGTACAAGAACAAAGGAGTCTTGCTACGATCGTACAGGGTTTTGGTGAGACCACATCTGGAATACTGTGCCGTTTTGATCTTCATACTTAAGGAAAGATACACTTGCATTGGAGGTGGTACAGCAAAGGTTCACTAGATTGGTCCCTGGGATGACAGGGCTGGCTTATGATGAGAAGCTGAGTAAATTGAGCCTATATTTTCTGGAGTTTAGAAGAACGAAAGGCGATATCATTGAAACATATGAGATTCTGAAGGGACTTAACATGGTAGATGCTGAGAGATTATTTCCACTAGTCAGGGAATCAAAAACAACAGGGGTAATGTCTTAGGATAAGGAAGAACTTCAGTTACTTGGCTAGATTGGAGAAGTTGGGTTTGTTTTCCTTGGAAAACAGAAGGTCGAGAGGAGATTTGATAAAGGTATTCAAAATCGTGAGGGGTATAGAAAGAATAGATAGCAAGAAACTAGTCCCACGATGGAAGGATCGAGAACCAGAGAGCACAGATTTAATGTAATTGGCGAAAGAAGCAATGGAGACATGAGAAAAAAGTGTTCATTCAGTAAGTGGGCAGGATTTGGAATGGACTGCCTGAGAGTGTGGTGGAGGCAGAGTCAATTGAGGCATTCAAAAGGGAATTGGATTATTATCTGAAAAGGAAGAATGTGCAGAGCTACAGGGAGAAGGCCGAGGGAATAGCACTAGGTGAACTGCTCCTTCAGTGGGCCAGCACAGCACCGCACAGTGGGCTGGCCGAACTGCCTCCTTCTATGCTGTAGTCATTCTATGTGATTCTACAGATGGCACTTGGGGTGGGGGGGTAATTCTGAACTTACACATATGGTTATCTTGATGATGCCATGGCTGTAGTCCCTGTGCAGTTCCGACGCCCCCTCATTGCATTCAACGCACCGGTACAGCGGCGCCGCCATTCCGGCGAACGGCTGTTCACTTTCAAAAGCGCGAGGCCCAGACCAACCGTCCCGTTCCCCCACCCCAGCACCTCGCAGTTGCCTGGTTACCAGCTCGCGGCGCTGGGAATGGTGGAGCGGTCGTTGGAGAGGGCGCCGCGCAATACCTGACGGGAGATGTGGTCTTCCCTCCGATGATGTAAACTCGCTTCCGACCCGGGAGAACTACATGACCCGGAGGGCACTGCGGCAAGCGCCGCCACTTCCCTCCCCTCCCCCAGCCCGTACGTTTGGAAGAAATAGCCGGGCAAAAAAAAAAATGGCAGCTGCCAGTCAGCGAGTGGCGGCGGCGGTTGTTGCTCAATTTTTATTGTTTTCTCTGTGCCGTTCGGCATGGGCCGAATACTTCTCTTCCCTCTTGTCCTTTAGTAGCAATAGCCAGATGCAGAAGCAAGGCTGCGTCACTCAGTCTGAATTTGGGAACTCGGAAGACTTCGTGGAGTGCGGTGAGAGCCTGGACTTTATTATTTGCCACGTCCTTTTTTTTTGCCCATTGCGAATTCTTTCTGATTTCCGCATCCGCAGTCGGGACAGGTAGCTGCTAAGTCACTGTGGCGATTGGGTCCAGGCAGGGTGGCATTTATGGATTTATTTTCTTAAACATGCATTCCGTATACTCTGAAGTTTCTGGGGGGAAAAGTGACAATTATAAAAGCAGTTTGGGCTTTTCTTGTGCACAACAATCAATGGTTCAGTTTTACTGATTGTTCAAAAAGTATCTGATCGCATCAGTGCATTCTTTATTCTCTCATCCCTTACAAGAGCAACAGCAAATTGAGCCTTTACTGTAGTGAACATGTCAAGGTCTTTCACGTGGTCACCAATTATAGGAAAATACGGGCGGTGATCAAAAGCAGAGGCAAGAAGGTTTTTGAAGGTGAGAAGAGAAATGGGAAACTACAGGGATTGACGGAGGGAGTTATAGTGAGGTCAGCGATGGGTGTTTTTTAAAATCAAATGTGACTATCGGAAAAGTCAGTTATGACTTCAAGGTTCAATTGGAATTCTCAATAGTAAATAGAAACGTTCATTTGGTAAAACAGTAGATCTGCTGTCACAGTATTGCAGAGCATGGGCAGCAGGTGTATTGATCCTGGACACTTTGAGCTGAAATGTGTACACTTTGAATACTAGGAAAGATACTTATATTTTGTCCTAAATGGTAAATTTGTCTCCAGTGTCTTTTTAGAAGATAAGTGACACTGTTATTAGTATACTGAAAACGTAACTGTTTGTAAAGATTGTCAGTCATGTGGAGAGGACAGCTGTTGTTGGCCAATTTTGTTTACTGCCTCCACTGTGAAGGATTGGTTTTGACTGCCAAACCTGTTGTCGGTGTCTATTTTAAAAAGGCACCAGGTTTATGGAAAATTGTTAGCAAACTATTTGTCATTTGTTTATGTACAATGATGAGATACTAATGATATTGAAATAGAAACATAGAAACTAGGAGCAGGAGTAGACCCTTCGAGCCAGCTCCGCCATTCATTATGATCATGGCTGATCATCCAAATCAATCGCCTGCTCCCGTTTTCTCCCCATACCCTTTGATCCCTTTCGCTTTCAAGTGACTGCCTTGTTCTAAAAGTGATACAATTTGTATTTATATGACCTTACGAGTTTGTCTACCATTGCAAAATAAAAGGGATTGTGAGCTCTAGCTTATTGCCATGGAATTTTTTTTGGCTACTTTCTCAGGAGTGCAGTTTCACTCTGTTTCGCTATTTGTATGTGTGAGCTTTGACTTTGAATGTTGAGAGGTTAGTTGTGCAAGATCACAGGCCAACCATGAGGGGTGGGAATTCAGGCTGTTTTCCCTTCTCTAATCCAAAGAGCTGAGGGAAATTAGGAGTTGCCCTCTTGCTGCTCTGATTGGGGGGTGAATCTTTTTGGGTGGTGTATTCCACATCAACACAAAGTAAGACCTGCATTTATATTGTGCTTATCACATCCTCAAGAAATCCCAAAATGCTTTAACTTTTGAAGTGTAGTCACTGTTTTAATACTGGAACTTTTCATTCATGGGATGTGGGCTTCGCTGGCTAGGCCAGCATTTATTGCCCTTGAGAAGGTGGTGGTGAGCTGCCTTCTTGAATCACTGCAGTCCATATGGTGTAGGTACACCTACAGTGCTGTTAGGAAGGGAGTTCCAGGATTTTGACCCACCGACAGTGAAGGAACGGTGATATATTTCCAAGTCAGGATGGTGCGTGACTTGGAGGGGAACTTCTAGGTGATGGTGTTCCCATCTGTCTGCTACCCTTATCCTTCTAGGTGGTAGTGGTCATGGATTTGGAAGGTGCTGTCGAAGGAGCCTTGGGGAATTCCTGCAGTGCATCTTGTAGATGGTACACACTGCTGTTACTGCGTGTCGGTAGTGGAGGGAGTGAATGCTTGTGAATGTGGTGCCAATCAAGTGGGCTGCTTTGTCCTGGATGATGTCAAGCTTCTTGAGTGTTGTGGGAACTGCACTCATCCAGGCAAGTGGGGAGTATTCCATCACACTCCTGACTTGTGCCTTGTGGACAGGCTTTGGGGAGTCAGGAGGTGAGTTACTCATCACACGATTCCTAGTCTCTGACCTGATCTTGCAGCCACAGTATTTATATGGCTAGTCCAGTTCAGTTTCTGGTCAGTGGTTGATAGTGGGGGATTCAGTGATGGTAATGCCATTGAACATCAAGGGGTGATGGTTGGATTCTCTCTTGTTGGAGATGGTTATTGCCTGACACTTGTGTGGCATGAACGTTACTTGCCACTTGTTAGCTCAAGGCTAGATATTGTCCAGGTCTTGCTGTATTTGGACATGGACTGCTTCAGCATCTGAGGAGCCGCGAATGGTGCTGAACATCGTGCAATCACCAGCGAACTGCAGTGACTGATTTCTACATCACAAGGTACACAAACAGCAATGTGATAATGACCAGCTAATCTGTTTTAGTGATGTTGATTAAGGGACAAATATTGGCCAGGACATGATGAAGAAGCAAAGTATGCTTTGCTTCAAATTGTGCCATGGGATCTTTTATGTCTACCTACGAGGGCAGATGGGAAGACTGTTTAATGTCTCATCTAAAACACAACCCAGTAACAGACTAGTTAGGTTTACTGGAGAAAGACATGGGAAGCTTTTGAAAAGCTTATTTTCTCCTTTCTACGTTTTTGATTTTACTTCCTGAATCTAGCTGAAAGGAGATGCACAAGAATAATAAGGAATTATTCATCTAACTCCCCAATGACGAGCACTTGTCCTCTCATCAACACTCCCCACAGCAACCTCAAATTTATACCATAATGATTTGGCAATATCGCACTGTTCGCATTTGTAGCCCATTCCTAATCACTTGGACGTAGTAAGTGTTGATCCTCCTGCTATCAGTTTTGGATTCCTTTCTCACAGCATTTAGTTCAGCACCATTTATCAATTATATTGATTGGTAAAGATGAACAGTTTCTGTCTAAACTGTTTACTCATCTTGATATCTAGAGGTCCCAGTAGCTACCAACACTACCATGGGCAATTTTTTTTTGAACCGCACTGAGAAAGGCCTTTCTTCAGTGTCTGTAGAGTCTCAATGTGGGTTAAACTTGTGGCATACATTTGTCCAAACAAATATGTACTCAACTGCAATGTATGCAATTGAAAGGTTTCCTCCAACTACTGTCATTATCAACTTGAGATGGATCTGTGGCAAAAAGGCAGGGGGCAGAGGTTCAATCAAATATCACCTTGCCACTGGGCCCCTGGAGGACATGTTAAACTGTACATGTCATTACCTAGTTAACAATTAGTGGCTACCTTTTTGGGTGGGGGGGTGGAATAGATGCATCATGGTCCCTTTGAAGTTGATATGGCTCTCATTTGACTTGCCCGCTGATGGAAGATTGTAACAAAGCTAATCCTGAGCTAAACTAAGCTAAAACTGTAGATTCAGTCATGTACTAGCTGAGCTGGACAGTACTGCAGTTATCTAGATAGCAGTTAATTGACCTGTCATTATTGGCACATCAGTGGAACCTGGAGGAGTAGATGGTTCCTTGCCTATGCCCAAGTAACGCTGTCATCCAGCAATCCAGTTGTGATCTTGGCTGGATAAGTAGCAGGAAGCTTAACCAAATGCTCCATGATAGTAAGCTGCCTGCTTTTAGTTGTCTAATCTTCAGCACCACAACTGCACATGTTTGAAGATCTGAGCTTTGGCTCTCGTTAACTGTATCTAAGATCTCCAGACTTGGATAAGAGTGTGCATCGTTATGGTCTCAGTAGAGACCAATAACTTTCTTTTTAAAAAAAATCCAAAATCCCAGTTATTTATTAAAAGAATGAAGCCACAAGATTCCACGGTTTAAAATAGAAGACTTTTTAACTATACAAGAGTCAAACAAAGCAAACACTAAATACTGTCTTAGAAAACAACCTATACTCAAACCCAGCATCAACATATGTCAGACATGAATTCGCAAGCAAATTGTGGTTGATTATAAACTATAAATTACACATTAAATTGCAGATACAACTAAGACAGATGTTAAGAATTTTCTCAACTAGTCTACTAGCATATAGGTATATGAACATACGAACAAGGAGCGGGATTGGCCATTCAACCCCTTGAGCCTGCTTTGCCATTTAATAAGATCATGGCTGATCTGATAGTAACCTGAAATCTGCATCCTACCTACCCTGATAACCTATCACCCTCTTACTTACCAAGATCTATCTGCCTCTGCCTTAAAAACATTCAAAGACTCTGCTTCCACCACCCTTCCAGAAAGAGAGTCCCAAAGACTCACGACCAAAGCACTTTCCAAAATGGTGCTTCTGACATGTCTTCCTTTTTCCTTAACTGAGGTTTCCCACCCCACTGTGGTTGACAGGGCCTTCAACCATCGCGCCTCTGCCCTCCCTCCCAGAACCATGATAGGGCCCCCCTTTGTCTTCAGTTTCACCCCACCAGCCTCTGCATTCAAAGGATAAAACTCTGCCATTTTCGCCAACTCCGGCATGATGTCACCGCCAAACACATTCCCCCCCCCCAATCAGCATTCCATAGGGACTGTTCCCTCCCGGATACCCTGGTCCACTCCTCCATCACTCCCAACGCCTCATTCCCTTCCCATGGCACCTTCCCATGCAATCATAGAAGTTGCAACACCTGCCCCTTTACCTCCTACCTCCTCACCGTCCAAGGTCTAACCATTCCTTTCAGGTGAAGATGTGCTTCTCTTGCACCTCCTGCAATTTTGTCTACTGCATTCGCTACTCCCAATGTGTTCTCCTCTGCATTGGGGAGACCAAACGCAGACTGGTTGTGACTGCTTTGCAAAACACTTTCAATCTGTCCGCAAGCATGACCCAGACATTCTTGTCGCTTGCCATTTCAACACACCATCCTGCTCTCATGCCCACATGTCTGTCCTTGGCCTGCCGCAATGTTCTAGTGAAGCCCAACGCAAATTGGAGGAACAGCACCTCATCTTCCAATTAGGCACTTTACAGCCTTCTGCACTCAACTTTGAGTTCAACAACTTCAGACCATGAACTCTCTCCTCTATCTTTACCCCCTTTTTTAAAATGTATTTTTATTTTTTATCCACCTATTTTCATTTTTATTCATTTATTCATTGTTTTATACCCTTTTTTAGTCCCTTTTATCCATCTTTCCTCAACCACCGCCCTCTCCCCCACCCACTTCCTAAAGGGCCATCTGTTACTTGTTCCATGTTCTTTCATAGAGTGCTTACCCTTGTTCTGCTATTAACACATTCTGCTTCTCTATCTTTATGCCACTATCAGCACCTCCTTTAGCCCTTACCACTACCATTAACACTCCCTTTATCTTTTTGTCCATGACATTTTTGTCAATGTCTCCTTAGCCCCCACCTATGGCTGACCTTCTTTCCAGCTTCACCTGCTCCACCCTCTTTAAAAAGTATAAATTTCACCACATTTCTGCCTCTCTTTAGCTCTGAAAAGGGTCACACAGACTTGAAACGTTAACTCTGTTTCTGTCTCCACAGATGCTGTCAGACCTGCTGAGTTTTTCAGCATTTTCTGTTTTTTACTTCAGATTTCCAACAACTGCTTAACTGGCTATTAAATGTTCTGTTATAGTCTCTCCTTTTCAACCTCAGATCAGCATTTTACCCCACACAGCACCACAGGACAACTGGTGGTACTAAAAGTTTCATTTTCTCTCCACTTTCATTTACAATAGAGCATACAGTTTGTTCTTTTAAACCTGCTTCAGTTTGATACTCAGTAGACAATTTTATTTGTAGATTAACCTTTTGAAATGTACATAAAGTAGCTTCACTCTTGCTCCACTGATCCCAGTTGCTGATCTATTTCAAGCAGTTAATAAAGTATATGGAATCCTTCATAAATAGAGATAAAAGCAAGGAAATTATGGTGAATCTTTATACAATACTAGTTCAGCCTCAAATGGAGAATTATGTCTAACTCTGGGCACTATACTGTAGGATGGAAGAGAAGACATTGGAGAGGATGCAAGAAAAGACTTATGAGAGTGTTTCCAGGTATGAGAAACTATAGTTAACATGGATAGATTGGAAAAGCTAGGCTGTTCTCCTTGGAGAACCAAAGGTTGAAAGGGGATTTGATCAAGGTGTTCAAAATCATGAGGAGAATGGACATAGTAAACAGAGAGAAAACTGTTCCCATCGGAAGCGTTGAGAACCAAAGGGCACAGATTTAAGGTGATTGGCAAAAGCACCAAAAGCAACACGAGGAAAAACTTTTTCACACCGCATGTGTTTAGGATCACAAATGCACTGCCTGTGAATGTGGTGAAGACAGATTTAATCATGGCTTTCAAAGGGAATTAGTTAATTATCTAAAGAGAGAAATTATTTAAGGCTACGATAAATGGGCAGAGTGTGGGATTGGCTGGACAGCTCTTACAGAAAGCTGGCATCGATACGTTAAGCTGAATGACCACGATCTGTGCTGTTATCGTTCTATAATTATAGGTAACTGATTACAGTTTGATAGTTCATTTGATGCAAAATCTTTTCATGCATGTGATGTTACAGTGTAAAAATGCAAGTATAAGTGCAAATTTTTAAAATAGAAACAAATATCTTTAAATGTTATTGTCTATTCTGTGGAAATTTTTGTTTAGCGTGTGTTCATTGCTTTGAATATGTAAAATAGCAGTATAATGGTGTGCACTTAACCCATTGCTATACTTTTTTTTTGAAAAAGTCCTTACATCACTACCATCTTATTGCAATAAAACAGCATGAATTATGTTTCACAGTTAAATAATTTGCAGTGCCAGGTTTTATGCAGAACAAAATGGCATCCATTATGTACCAACAGCATCCCATAAGTAACATTGCGGTATTGGCAGATTTCTCCAGTCTTCATTTAGTACCATGGGACCCTCCATGCCCATGTGAACAATCAGGGCAAAGAGACCTAATGCCTGATAATGAAGCTAGCTAGCAGTTAGTACTGTACAGCAGTGCTGGTCTGACCCTTGACCTCTGGTTTTGTTATTCAACAGATTCTAAGTAAATTCTATGTTATATGTACGTGAAAACTTTATCTAACATTTTTTTCAGTTTTACATAGCCACAATGCTATTTTATCATCCCAGTGAAGCTTTGCTTTTTCTAAGTAACTCATGGAAAAAATATTTAAAATAAAGTGGGATTTAGTTTTTACAAAAAAAGTTTGAAATAAAAACAAATAATGTCCATATTATGCAGCAGATCAGTCAGCACTCATAAAATTAAGACAGATTATGATTCAGTTGTGTACCCTTCACCAGACTGAAGGTTGAGATTGAGTGTAAAAATAAAGAGAAAAGGGGTTAATGTGTGAAGTGACTTAGTGAAAGGTTTGTTTTGCTTAATGTTTTAGAGTCTTCATTTCTGAATCCTGAAGACACTGACTGTATGCCTAGTGGGGCTCCACCGTGTGAACCAGTGCTGTCCCTTGATACAGAGAAAATCCTGGTATGTTATTCTGTTTCTTTTAAAAAGAAATGGCATGGGTGGAGTAAATCCATTGTCTGAATCTGAATGTGCTTTTGTTTCATTGTTTTGAAATAGATGATTAATTCAGTCTTGGATTAAATAATTTGTACCTGCAATTTACTATTATAGTTTAATGAGCCATAAAAATTTCAAATGAAAAGGTTTAAGCCAGCTGGATCAGCTCCAGTCATAAAATCTGTTAATTTTATAACTAAATTTGTTTTCTTTTTTTAAAGATATGTGTAGCATTGGGTATAGTAAGTACCAGCATTATTCAGAAATTTTATAGATTTATTTTGTCTTTGCTCCTAGACATTAGATTTTTCAGGCGCCAAACATAATTAATTTGGAGTGGCCTAAATTAAGTTTGGTTTCTGGGCTATAATATAAAGAAGTAGTATGCTATTGTTCATAGTAAATATCATAGAATCACAGAATGGTTACAATACATAAGGAGGCCATTCAGCATGTTGTATCTCTGCTGGCACTCTGCAAGAGCAGTTTACCTAGTGCCACTCCCTGCCTTTTCCCCATAGCCCTGCAAATTCTTCCTCTTCAAAAAATTATCCAGTTCTCTTTTGAAAGCAGTGATTGAATCTGCCTCATTCTCACGCAGTGCATTCAAGATCCTAACCACGAGCTGTGTTTTTTTAAAAAAAAGTTTTTCCTCATTTACCTTTGGTTCTTTTGCCAATCATTTAACTCGATGTCCTTTGGTTCTCGATCCTTCCACCAATGGGAATAGTTTCTTCCTATCTACTCCGTCCAGACCCCTCATGATATTTTACTTCTGTAAAATCTCCTCTCAAACTTCCTGTTCTCATCCCTATCTTTTGCAATCTATCCATGTGAATAAAGTTCCTCATTCCGGAAATCATTCTCATGAAACTTTTCTGCACCCTCTGTAATATGTTCACATCCTTCCTTAGATGCCCAGAACAGGGTGTAATATTCCAGTTAAAGCCAAACTAATAAGTTTACAATAACTTCCTTGCTTTCTTATGCCCTAGTTATAAAACCCAGGATCCTGTATGCTATTTTAACTGTGCTTTCAACCTGCCCTGCAACATTCAATGATTTGTGCACACAAATCCCCAGGTCCCTCTGCTCCTGCACCCCTTTCGGTTGTTCCTTTTAAGTTATGTTGCTTTTCCCTGTTCTTGTTACCAAAATGAATCACTCCACACTTCTCTGCATTAGTTTTCATCTACCACTTGTCTGCCCTTTCCACCAGCTTGCCTATGTCTTTTTGAAGTTCTGCATTATCCTCCTCACAGTCATCTGCAAATTTTGAAATTATGCCCTGTACACCAAAGTCTAGATCATGAACATATATCAATAGTAGGGGTCCTAACACCAACCTTGGTGAATTCCACTGTAAACTTTCCCCCAGTCTGAAAAACGGCAATTCATCACTACTGTTTCCTGTCACTCAACCAATTTTGTAACCATATCGCGACTGTCCCTTTTATTCTATGTTTCATGAGGTCACAAAGTTGCTTGAATTTTTTGATGAGTTGGCAGAGAAGGTAGATGAAGATAATGTAGTTTATGTGATGACTTCTAAATATTGCAGTGTAGAAAATATTCCAGAATTGTAATAGTCTCCGGTTGAGCATAAACAGCATGTTTTAACAAATGACTAAAGCTTGTTTGTGGCTATGGAAGATCCCTTTGCTAATATGGCTTGCAAAGGCAGAAATTAGAAGCCCTCCACTAGCCACCAGTAGTCAACTGACGATACAAATTGGTGAGTTCCTCCCTTTGGCCCTGTCATGCTGCTCTGGAGAGGTGCAGAAGAGGGTTTGCTCACTCTCTTGCCTTTTCTCCACCACTGGCGAAGACTGGGAAACCACTGAGGACAAAGCACTTAATTCTCTCATTGATTCATAAGTTATTATCTTTTGCAAGGAGCACCAGGAATTAGATTTTTTTTTAAATTACAATAGTCTTAAATGTAAATGTCAACAGGAATTAATGGAAAATTAATCAGTTCCATTATTTTTCATATCGTGAGCAGAGGCTAATTTATACAAGGGGAAGGAGTATTCAACAGGATTTCATCATAAATGGCCTCAATTGGACTATATTGACTTTTTTGTAGAAGTGAGCAAATGTAAGATCGGTTAAGTAGCACAAAGTATCTGGGCTGCATTCTTTGAGGATTAGTGATGGTGATGCTGTGTCGAGATAACTTCTTGAACTTTGGAAGCAACATATTTTGTACTTTGCAAACAAAGTATACCTATAAAGTATTACGTTTCTCAATTTCAGAGTCAGGCTAAAGTATTGGCTGAACAAAAGAGGTTCCCCTTTTCTACTATCAATGCAAATACAAATGAGGAATTGGGTATGTATTAATTTGAGTTGTCAGTGACTTTTAATCTGGATTGTCAAGTTAAGGAAAAGCCATTTTTTTTCTGCAGGACAAGTATTATACTGTTTTAGCTATGTCCTATTTCCCACTGAGGTAATGGTCATAGGAGCTGTTGCCAAGCAGCCACCAATGTTGTTCCAGAGCTGACTGTTTGGAGAAGTGCGAGAGCAGACACACTGTTGCATTAGCACCTGCCACTTGTGGGAAGTGCTAGGCAAATCTCACAAACCTAATCTAATTATTGCAAGATGTACTTGGATGCTGCACTTCAGCAATGGCCCAATTGGGATCAGCTGTGCTCTGAAGCAGAGTCATACAGACTTGAAACGTTAATTCTGTTTCTCTCTCCCAGATGCAGTCACACCTGCTGAGTTTTTCCAGCATTTTCTGTTTTTATATCGACTGTACTGTAGTTGGGTAGTTGTATTTGAAGTTGATATCTGAGATGCATTTAGACAATCGTTGGTTATAGAAAAAGTTGCAACAACCGTGACACCGTAAGAAGAAAAACGTTGTTTTGCACCCTGACAATTTTTTTTGCTGTAACCTCCTGAAGGATAGCTCCATAAATACATTACACCCTTTGATATGTATCCCAAAGGGCCATTGTTGATGTGTGAACCTCAACGGTGAAGATGTTTGCTTGCGAGGGACAACATAGACAAACATGATCCAGATACACCTTGCATCCACATCTTTGAGGTAGTTGTTAGATAATGATCAAGAAGCATTGTTTTTTGTTTTGGGCACCAGAGCCAGTTGTTGTTGCTCTAGATCAGCCATCAGAGTAGGATAGGGATTGAACCTTGAACCTTTCTGTTTTATATTGCATTCAGTTTTTAGTTAATGAATTTTACTTTCAATATCTCTTCAGATCTGACAGAAAAATACCATCAGTAAATTTAACATTGTTTTGCTGTATCTTTGCTGATTATGAATATTGTTGAGTGTTGTTGACCCTATTGGGCTGCTGACTGCCTGTACTAAGCTCAGTCATTCCAGAGCTGAAATACAGACGTTGAAATGACCAATTTGCTGAATTTTCCTCAGTTAGTGACTGTTGTTGTTGTTAAGAATTATTCATTCAGTTATTAACCAAAGTGCTGATCTTTAATTTACGTGTTAAATCCATCTCCCTCGTAGTCTTGCATTCAGCTGGCCGTTTGATGTCTTCAGTCCTTAATTGCTTAAAAATTACAAAAAGAGAAAACAAAATAAAAAAGCATTCAGAACTCATTGGAAATGAATTGCAACATCACTTTAATTTTAAAAATAATTCAAAATTAGTGCTAATCCATATTTGTTTCTTCCCAGCATTTGGCTATGCCTTGATTGGAAACAGCTTGTACGATGAAGCAATAAAACACTTTTCAGCACTGCTACAGGTATGTACATTTTATCAAAATTACAACAAAACTATGAGACAGCTTGAACCTTAGACACTTATCGTGTGTTTGCATCATGTTTTCTGTATCCAGTAGATGAGTGCTCTGTCATCTGAGAAACAAATTTTTAATATGGGAAGACTGAGTAGTTGAGTATTTATCGCTGAGCCAATATTGAATGTGATATGCATGTCATACATATTCTGTATTTTCTTCAGACCTGATAGATTAGCTGGAAAAATTGAGGCATAGGCATTGAATAAATACCTCTGACGGGATACATTCAATTTGAATATATAATAATTAGGTGGTAAACTACAGTTGGTGTCAGTCATAATGACACAGAAGGTGTAGCAACTGTTTACAATGCAAATTTGTCTGAAACAGCTACATTTCTGCTTCTTGCCTTTCCTTTATTATTATGTCTGAGAGTAGGGAAACCCGGAACTTGTGGGTGCCATCTACGGAAGGGGAATAGCGTATGGAAAGAAGGGTTTACAGGTCAGTATTTCTCCTGTTTGAATTAAAGCCTGAGGTGTGATCTGGGAAAGCTTGTGATATTTCTATGAATTTGTCGTGAGCTTTGATTTTTGCTTACAAGTTCTGAATGACTTTTATGCAAGCCCAATAAGTTAATCTATGTGGTAAAGGTAGGTATAACCTAATCTACTTATGCCAATCGTTGTTTCTTAATGATTGACCACCATCTACCACGATAGACTCAGAAATGCTCATATAAGCATAAGGGAGGGGGACCAAAGGGAAATGACCCGCACATGGGATATATGGCACAGAAACAGGCCATTCAGCCCAACCTGGCCATGCTGTGTTAATGCTCTACTCAAGCCTCCGCCCATCTTTTCTCATCTAAATCTATTATTGTAACCATCTCCCTCTTATGCTTCCCCTTAAATGCACCAATACTATTCACTTCAACCATTCCCTGTGGTAGCAATTTCTACATTTTCACCACTCTTTGGGGAAGGAAATTTCTTCTGGATTTTCTTGGATTTCTAGGTGACTATCTCATTGATAGCCTCTAGTTATGCTTTGCCGCACAAGAGGAAACATTCTGTACGTATCCACTCTATCAAAACATTTCAGAATTTTAATGCTCTCGAAGGCACCCCTCAGCCTTTTTCCAAGAGAAAAGAGAGCCAGCCAGTCATTTTCCTGATATGTATACGCATGCATTTCCACTATCATCCTTGTAAATCTTCTCAGTAACCTCTCCAGAGGCGAGCAAAACTGCACACACTACTCTTAAGTGTGGTCTAATCAAGGTTCGATACAGGTTTAACATAACTTCTCTACTTTTCAATTCTATCTCTCTAGAAATAAAGCCTCAAATTTGGTCTGCATTTTTATGGTCTTGCTAACTTGTAGCGCAACTTTGTGATTGGTGTATTTGTATTTGGATCCCTTTGTGCCTCTACCCCATCAAGACTTGCATCTGTTAAGCAATAAGTGGCCTACCTATTCTTCCTACCAAAATGCGCTACCTCACATTTATCCTGTCGAACTTACTGGAGAGTGCCGGTATTTGAAGTGACATTTGTGTTTCAGGATATCAAAAATGCTGAGCTTGCCCTCTTTGAGTTGAACAGAGTTATAACTTTGGAACCGAATGCACCCGAGGTATTTGAGCAGAGAGCAGAGGTAAGATTTGTGTTTGTTCAATGACTCCTTGTTTATTTCTGATGACATGAACGTTGTTATGGATAGCATTTAGGAAGGTTTACATGCATTTAATGATATTGGATGGTGGCTCTGTTTTTTGACTCTGCAGATTTTGTCCCCACTGGGTCGAATTAGTGAGGCGTTAAATGATCTCAGCAGGGCCATTCAATTACGACCATCAGCACGTTTGTACAGACATAGAGGCACCCTTTACTTTATATCGGAGGTATGTACATAGGTGATTATGCTTCTTGTAGTTATCAATTTTTCTATTATGGCGCAGTAACAAGCTAATAACCCAGCCATAAAAACTGACTTAAGTAAATGTTATAAATATTGTTTGATACATTACAAAATTTCAGCCACAGTTATAGAAATATAACTCAGATCTAAACCCTGCAGTCTAGCAGAGGAGGAGCTCATCCAAATATATAAAATGTTGAAAAATATGGAAAAGGTAAAACCAGATTACAATTTCAGAGTCTGCAAAAAACGTTATGACCATAAATGACAGTTCACAAAACTCATATTAAAGCCAAATTTTTGAGGCAGATGAATTTTTATACACTTGCTATATTTGCTCAAACATTAACATTTCTGAAGACGAGCACATATGATGGATCAGCTGGTTAAAGAAGTGAGTGTTTTTTTCAGCGTATCTTCACATACACTTTTTATTTCCCCATTTGGGTAGGTTAGCCAGACACAGCATGGATGGATGCCCTCATATCTGATTACAGGTCCATGCTAAATTAACTGCTGTCACCTGGAATGATGCCAGGGATGTTACAGTTTGGTACAGTGCCGTTGGTGAATGGAAAATTGGTCGGAGATGACACCCTGATCGCTATCCATCAATTTTGACTATAAGTGCATGGATATAAATGTTGCATAAGGATTAGGCTCTCTGAAGAAACACCCTACAGGCACACACTAAGTTGATGCATGAAGAAATACTAAAGGGCAACCAGAAAGTGTGGAACTGTAACCCAACAATGAATTAATGTTCTCAGGAAAGGGAGAAGAGAGGGTGTTGGTGTGTGAGTAAGTACGCTTATTGCAAATAATATATTGGAAGAATTGAAGTTTTATTGACAATGGACTTCAGGATATTTTTCATTCCCTCTTCCACCATGTGCAACTGTGACCTTTGGCATGAAGGCATGACTGATTAGGATCTCTCGATGTGTGACAAAGCACAATGGCACTTAATCATGCTGAACTCCGTTGTAAGAAAGATGTGCATTCACGTAATAGAATTGGGAAAATAGTTATTTCTGTTACCAAGTTTTTTTTAAAAATTCTATCAGTTCTATTAGCAAGCTTTCAGTAGGTTTTTAACTTTTGTATGATTGTATCGTCCAGGATTATGCAGCAGCACATGATGACTTCCAACTGTCCTTAGAAATGAAAAAATATCAGCCAATTGCGATGTTGTACAAAGGTCTAACCTTCTATCACAGAGGTATGCTGAAGGTGAGTGTATTATGCAAGAATAAGGATTTTAAACCAGGTCTTTCTGCTTTAGATGTCTGGTTAAATCGTTGAAGGGTCAATTTTGGATTAGACGCTTTAAATAGCTGACAAATTAAAATCTATATGTTCTTAGGTAGCAATGTTTCCACAATTTATATGAGCTAGTTGCCTCGCTTTCCTCTGGGAGAATGGAGTTGGCCTTTAAAGATGCAAGAGTGCTGAACATTCATCTGTAGAGGTGTTACCTGTTCCTCTTGAATTTCGGTTCCTGAGTCAATTCACCGTCCATGCTGGCTTTAATCTCCTCTCCCTTGATCTTGGAAGAACTTGTACCTCTAAATAATATGCTCATATCTGGGAGCTATAGCTATATGATTTTAACTTCTGGAACTGTTGTCTCTGTCAGATATGTACTTAGGATTTTACAGCGATGTCATTTTACACATATTTGACATAGTACTCCCACAGCTTCTACAAAGACTACTACAAAAACTACTAAAAGAATTTTAACTAAATAATCTCTGAGCAATGAAGCACTAGCACCTTGACGTGCAAAGTTCCTTGTTTACTCCGTAGCTTCAAAGGTCTTTGCTAAGAAAGAGATTGCACATAGGTGTACTTAAGGCAGAGCCTCAGTGCCTGGTACAGCATGTTTTGTTTTATTGACCCTTCCTGGTTTAATTAGCATTAGCTCTTTTCTTTCCTAGAATTCAATCAGACTACCGACTGCATCTGGAGGACACATTTAAGGCAATTCTTAGAGCATTTCTCCAACACCCTCCTTCAGCTCCGTGCAATCTCTATGATTGAGACAGGGAGTTCACACTTAGGATCACAGCTCAAACTGACATCTTACTAATATATGCTACAGTGTATTGAGACTCAGTAATTTGGGCCACAATGTTGCCTTAGGTATTTTAAAATCTATCCTCTTCTCTTAGTGAATAGTGTAAATTACTTGCGGTTTGTGTGATAATCTGCTTGATAGATGTAAATAATGATTTAGAGAAGAATTCTGCTCAAAGATAAAAATTGGCAGATTTGTATTTGTTTCTTGTGACTATGTGGTAAACTGAAGAGCCTTTTTGTTCTTTTATCTTGTAGGAAGCAATTGATGCTTTCAAAGATGCCGTTAAACTCAAAACGGATTTTACAGATGCTTATAGAAGTCTAGGGCAAGCCTACAGGTTGGTTTGGTTTTAATTTTGGAAAGGGGCGCAGTAATTTGTAGTTGATTCTTTTTGGTAATAAATTAGAACAAATATGAAAGCACCAAACCAGCATCTGAATATTACTGTGGTTTGATCCACAGATTGTTTTACTCTTCAGTTACTCCTTCATGATAACTTTTTTTTAATGATCCTGTTTAAACAAAATTAAGAGTTATATTTTTGTACCCTTTAGAGAACATCAGCTCTGGCTGGACATAGATAAGAGCAAACGGAGTAGGAGTAGGCCACTTATCCGCTCGAACCTGCTCCGCCATCCAATAAGATAGTGGCTAATCTGCTTGTAACCGCAACTCCACATTCCCTTCAGCTCCTTTGAGCTAATTTTCCAGAATGCTAAATCTAATATCATCCCGTTATAACTTTTCTTTTTAATGAGTCTACTTCAATCATCCATCCTGTTAACCTGCTCACTTTATTGACTGCCTCTGTCAAATTTAGAGTATTTGTTTTTGTGCTCATGGGATGTGGGTATCAGTGGCAAAGTCTGCATTTATTGCTCCACCTCCTTTGTCCCAAGAAGGTGGTGGTGAGCCCGCCTTGACAGTTGAGTGGCTTGCTAGTTTGTTTCAGAGGGCGGTTAAGAGTCAACCACATTGCTATGGATCTGAAATCACATGGACCAGATCAGGTAAGTGCAGCAGATTTCTCTCCAGATAGGACATTAGTAAACCAGTTGGACATTACGACAATCTGATAGTTACATGGTCACCTTTTATATTCCAGATTTTTTTGATCAACTGAATTTAAGTTCCCCAGTTGTCCACTGAGGTTTGAACTCATGTCACAGGATCAAAAGTCCAACCTTCTGAACTCCTACTCTCACAACATAACCACTTTTAACGTGTCTTGTGGATTCAGACCCTCTAGCCCACTACTTGAGGGTACATGGCCAACTGTACCTGCAGTTTCCTTACCAAACTGAACAAATGCAGCCCTCAAATGATTACGAATAATCAGTTCGGTGGAAATGATCCCCATGAAAGCAACTATTCTAAGCAGATATTCTAATTGAAGTAAATTCTAAGCTCTAAATATGGCATCTTATGAGTTGTTACGACCAAATTTTCTTACTGATCATAACTTCTTTTTTGTATTTTGAAAACAAGGGGAAACTACTGATCCCAGAAGCATAGAATCCCAGTAACACTTCTAGGATTTTAAAATTAAAAGATTTATTAACAAGAAGATAAACTTATTTAAACACATAAGACTAAAACAGTTGAAACAGCCTTACAAAAAATTGCCCCAAAAAATACCCACTTGGTAAAAACACACAAGTAAACTACTTGGATTCCTTATAGATTTTTAGCTATAAAAATCCAGTAATATTACCCAAGGCAAAAACTGCTGCTAGTTTAATAAAGTATACCACACGACTTCTTACCCTCTTCCACTCTGCTGTGGAAATCTAAATGAAGCTCAGAAACAGACTACTTTCTGAAAACAAAGACTTTTCTGGCTGCTTCAAATTCACAACTTTTCTTAGCACCGAGCTGGTCTCAGGACATCTCCCCCACACAGCCACCTCAATCCATCTAAACATCTTTCTTTAAATATCTTCTTTTCCCTTTCAACCTAGACTCAATTGTCTCAAGCACTTCTTTGAACTCAACTTTTCCAAAATATAAAAATCTATCTTGTCTTCCTCTTGCCTCCAATTTCACATCAAATAAAATTTAATAACCTTTCCTTGTTTACTTATGTTTACCTTTGTAAATTGTAAAAGTCCCTTAAAATCCCTTTCAAATTGAGCAGCTGAAAAGTCAAGCCCTTACCTATCATCTAATGCAAATTTCTTATTTACTTGTAATTTCAACATCATCATAGTCTCTCATTACAAATGCATGCATCTTAACATCTTTACCTTTCATCTCTCAGCTCCCATAGATAAGCTGTCTTTACTAACCTTCCCCTAGTTTAATTACCCATGGACATGTGTGCGTGCACGCGCACATACACACACACACACACACACACACACACACACACACACACAAACTTCTTTACAGAATACTATCATATTTCCAAAAATATTGAAATAATAACATCCATCTTCACAGTGTTCACCCTCCACCAAGAATCCTCCCTATGTCAAAATCAAAATTCAGTCTGCTACTCTAGCTTGTTCTTTTCTAGAATCTCAAAACTGGATTTTTTTTTTTTACTTTCCCTCACCCTATCGTCTTTCAATCTCCCAGGATTAAAAATCACAAGTTCGATCTTGTCTAATCGCGACTTCGTGAAATACCATATCTCTTTTAACTTTTTTCAGCCAAGGCTTGTCCTCTGTGATGGGTTTTAGCCCTTTCTCTGGGTTTCTCAATATTTGAAAAATGTTGACAGCATTGATATTAGTTCTGTAAACTATTTTTTTGCACATAAGTTTAATGAACCAATTAGATGTTAAACAGGGGGGGTAGAAAGAAGGAAATTGAGAAACGCTGGTCTGTCTGAAGTACAGATAATAAATCAATATTTAATATTTAAATCAATATTTTATTTTCAGTGCTAAATTCCTGTTCACATTTTGAGCATTTAGGTTTAATTTGTCATAAAATAACTTGCACCTGTACAGTTATCAGTATCATGCCTATAATTTTAGAATTTTTTTCTTTTTAACATGTCAGGCGTGGGTTGTGGTATTGTAATATTTTTCTGTTCAAGTTATGCATAAGAGAACGGTGACGTTCATTAAAAGTTGAATTAGATGGTACTTAGTAAAATTTGTAACTCTCTAGTGCATTGCTTGCTTCATTTTATGCTCCCTTCGTAACAGGTGCACAAGAGATGTAAACTATTGCATCTGTCACTTTCACAGATTGCTTAGTTGCAAGCTCAGACCTCAGTTCAGGAGCATACAGCTGCTTTTTTAGCCCAGCTATATTCCCTGAGTGTTCTCCAAGTGAATTGGGCAGGAAAATCCATCCCAAAGTCTTTGAGAGAGCTCAGAATGTTGAATTAGTTTACAAAGTTAAAACTGAAGGAGGACAGGAAGGGATTATATATCTACTGATATTGAACATGCTAACAAGCTTGAAAAATTTTCCAATCCTGATATGAGTGGTGGTCTCTATTTCAGCCAAAGTGTTTAAAATCAGATTGGCAGAGAAAAACATAAGAATGTTGAACTGTAAAGAATTATAGGATATCATGCTTTGGTTTGTATGCAAAATTTGAGCGGTGCAGGCACAATAAATTAAGTGTTATGTTACTGGCTCTTTGTTGTTCTCTGGCCAAGACCATGTGGATGTATCCAGTTGCTGACTCACTACTAACATTGAAAAGCTTCAAAGTGAACTTTAAAAGGGATCATTTTAGACTTTACTTTGTGCCAGTTGGAACTAAATTGTAGCCAGCATGAAGGTGAAGCACATCCTGTCTAAGTGTTATTCAGACAACTTTGTACTTGATTTAACCTTCTGGGTTTGTCCTCCAATGTCAGAACTATTTTGTACTAACAAATGGTTTCTATTATAAGTGGACTGCCGTCTTATTTGCCATAAGCTACTCATGATAGTGGCAACTTTTTCAAGTTTATGGGTAACAGATATATTTGTTGGAAAAGCTGGCGTGAAAGGCTGATGCATACTGTTGCAATGTTGCATTTTTCTGTAGAGAACTGGGTGACTTTGAAGCAGCTATGGAAAGTTTCCAAAAGGCATTGATATTGAATCAGAACCACATTCAGTCCCTTCAGTTGAGAGGAATGATGCTTTATCACCATGGTAGTCTCCAGGAGGCCTTGAAGGACTTTAAGGTATAGGATCTTTGTAGATATTTGAATGTTTTTCAAATGATGTATAAAGTGTTTTAGATTAATTTCTCCTCCTCCAATTCTGTTTTCCCCAACCTCTGCACCCCACTATCCTGGCATAGAGTACTCTAGGCCGAGGGAATCTGAAGGTATCTGGCTTTTTCCCTGACCTCTATCAATGCTGCTGATATTTGCAAGTCTGGGATGACTTTTCCTCTATCTGACTTGTTTGTTTTCCTTTTTCTTTCCTTCTCATGGGAGGGAACTCCAGTTGGCACTTCATAACAGTGAAGCCAAGGCCACAGTTGCCACGTTAAAAAATAAATGGTCCTTCAACATGCTGGCATGAATTGAAATCCTTTCTGATTCACTGTGCAGAGCCGTCTAGCCCAGTCAAGGCTAAGGTCAAAGTTTGAATGGAAGTTGTCGTTTGATAGTACAGAACTTGAGTATTGCTGAAAAAAGACATTTTTGTCAAAGCTTTTTGTCTTGCACACATGACAATCACAAAAATAGCAATGTCAGGGGAAGCAATAACTTTATACTGTATGAGAAGAGAGTGCTGATTGGTTGGCAAGTGGACTCTGATTGGTAGAGGCATTGCCATATAGAATGCACCAGTTAATGGTAGCTGACAGTTAACTGCCAAACATTGTTTGGAATTTAAACCAGGCAACTTGACTCTGATTGGTTAAGGCATTGCGCTGAGGAGTGAACCAGCGAGTGCTGTCACTTATTTTGTTTAGCTGGGACAGACGCAATGTGTGTACACGTTCTTTCTGTCTGAAAAGAACAGGGCCCTGTGTATTAATATATGTAGCTTCCAGTACATGCAAATGTGCCAGACTGCGAGTCCGATTAACAACCTTAAATTGGTTGTCACGTAATTTTTAGCACACAGGATTATTTGGCAAATGTTGTCCAATTGTGGAATCGCATCTAATGTATTTTAGTTTTGTAAGCACAGGCTGCTTGGGAACGGTTTGGACCTTGCCCGTTGTGAACAGCGAAAGCGACATGCTATTTGACATGATCCGTAAGTCTTTGGGATGTACGACCTACCTACCTAACATCACATTGGCACTGAAATTCATATACCATATTACTCATTTGTGAGCTAGGCACAACATCTTTTTGGCTTGATAGCAGTATTCTGTTAGTGGTGAATACCACTTTTATTGCTACTGCAATAAACAGCTAGCTTCACCTATTGCTCAAATTTTTGAGACACTTTGCCCTTCCAGGGTAATCTGAGGTAGACTGGGCATTTTTCAGGGCTGAAAGTGATGGCCTTAGGCCCGTTCATGAGCTTGCATGATGTACAGCACAAAATGATCTGATCAGGGTAGCCATTAACCCGCAGGATGTCTTTGATGCGTCCTATTTCAGCATCAAGCTTGCATGTGAACAAATGGCATGGGCCCTATTTGAAGTTGCCGATAAAACCAATCTTATAGTGCGAGGAACTATAAGAACCCCAATGTGTGTATTGATCAGTGAAGGTAAGCTTGCGGTAGACCGTGGTAGAGAACCCCCTGGCAGATTTTTCAACTAGTACATCAAGGAAAAGAAGTTCATTTGACTGCTCCATTTCAAAGGTGAATTTGAGCACAGGATGGAGCCCATTACGACATGCAAGCAGATTATTACAAGCTGCTACGATTTAAATATAGCAAATATATCATCCGCATATTAGAAATATGCAAGGGGCAGGAGGTTAGGTGTTATTCCATCAAAGGCATGTTTCTCATAGAATGCAACAAAAATGTTTGCGAGAGCTAGGCCCAGAGGGGATCCCATGGTAACACCGCCTATTTGGCTATACATGGTGTCGTTAAAGCTGAACTCAACTGCGCGGGTTGCCGAGTTTATAAGCTCAATGAATCACAGAATCACACAGTGCAGAAGAGGCCCTTTGGCCCATCTGCACTGACACGTGAGAAACACCCGACCTACCTACCTAATCCCATTTACCATCACTTGGCCCATAGCCTTGAATGTTATGACATGCCAAGTGCTCATCCAGGTACTTTTTAAAGGATGTGAGGCAACCCGCCTCCTCTACCTTCCCAGGCAGCATATTCCAGACCGTCACCACCCTCTGGGTAAAAAAAGTTTTTTCCTCACATCCCTCCTAAGCCTCCTGCCCCTCACCTTGAACTTGTATCCCCTCGTGACTGACCCTTCAACTAATACTGATTCACGAATACGAATACTGATTCACGCAATGGTGGTGGGTCTAGATCACCATGATATAATGCTGCAGCGCAAATATCTATGTCTTCCTTAAGTGGAACATTGGTGAGTAGGCTAGCAATGTCAGATGAGCACATGGACACAGCATTGCTGTCGATATGCAAGTCCTGTATAGTCTTCGCAAATTGAAGGAATCCTTCATCGTGTATGTGGAAAACTTGGTCAGTGGTTGTAACAATTCGCCCAACCATTTGGCCAATTCATGCTGTGCAGAAATGGTCACAGATAAGATAGGGCGTAAAGGGGCATCACTTTTGTATTTCTTGTGCAGCCCATACATATGCAGCGAGCCATGAGGACAAACCCTGTCATATACACCTTGCGGTAGCTCATCGTTCTTAAACAAGTCCAGCAAGTGTTTTTTTTAAGCTTACTTTCAAGTAAGGCTGTCCATTGAGCCAATGGATATGAATTTGGACCCGTCATGAAGAATGTCCATATATTAACGCTTGTTAAAGATGACTATTCCTTCTTCAGGTTTACTGATGTGTATGTCCGTGTCGGTCTTAAGACCTCGCAATGTTGTAAAACATTCATGTTGTGTGTGAAAATACGACAGGATGTTCAGAATCCTGCAATATGCATGAACTGGAACAGCTAGGCGCACTTTCATGAATTCGGCATCTTCAGTGGATGCTGGTTCGTGGCAGGATACTTGGGAATAGAGGAGTTCGAACTCAGGGTATGCCTCTTCCCATTTGATTTGGGATGGAGGCACATCAAAATTGAAACCATGCACAAGAACAAATTCCTCGCTTTCTGAGATAATATGGTCAGAGAGATTTGTTACTGTTTGGTGGTGTCATTAACCACGTTGCCAAACTGCATCCGCCTAAGTGAGTTTATAATGTGAATGTATTTCAAGCAGGTACTATTTATGGTGCAGTATCTCAAAAATTTGAACAGCAGGCGAAGTTGGCTGTTTCATGGTGCTATGATGCAGTAACAACCTGAGTGGCGTTTGCCACTAACAGGATGCTGCCATCAAACCAAAAAGATGTTCTGCCTGTCTCACAAATGAATAATGTGGTATATGAATTTCAGTGCCATTGCGATGTTAGGTATATAGGCCGTACATCCCAAAGACTAACGGACTGTATCAAATGGCATGTACCTTCTGCTTTTCGCAATGGGCAAGGGACAGACCGTACCCAACCAGCTAGTGCTTGCAAAACTCAAAACAGTGTCCAGCCTTAGATGTGATTCTGCGATTGGACAACATTTGCTAAATAATCCTCAGTGTGCTAAAAATTACGCTGATAACCAATTTAAGATTGTCGGCCGGGTTCACAGTCTGGTGCATTTGCGTGTACTGGAAGCTGCATATATTAATACACGGGGCCCTGTCCTTTGCAGACAGAAAGAACATGTACACACATTGTGCCTGTTTAAGCTGAACAAAATAAGTAATAGCCATTCGTTGGTTCATTCCTCAGGGCAATGCCTTGGCCAATCAGTCAAGCTGCCTGGTTTAAATTTCAAACAATGCTTGGCAGTTAATTGTCAGTCACCAATAACTGGTGTATTCTCCATGCCAATGCTTCTACCAATCAGAGTCCAATTGCTAACCAATCAGCACACTCTTCTTATACAGTATAATGTTGTTGCTTCCCCTGACATTGCTATTCTTGTGATTTGTCCTGATGCGTGCAAGACGAAAAGCCTTGACAAAATGTCTTTATGAATAAAAACATAAACACATTTCAAAAAACCAACCTATAGACAGTGTCACACGCCGTTTTATATATGTTGATGACTTATGTGTCACTGCCCAAAGCACTTATTTTAACACCGTGGAGAAAATGCTTTCTGAGGCCTTGGAGGGACTAATATCCTACTATGAAGAAAACCACCTTCACGCAAACCCATCAAAGACGCAAGTTTGTGCATTCCACCTCAGAAACTGTGAAGTCAAACGCCAGCTTAAAGTAAAATAAAAGCAAAAAACTGCGGATGCTGGAAATCTAAAACATAAACAAAAATACCTGAAAAAACTCAGCAGGTCTGGCAGCATCTGCAGAGAGGAGCACAGTTACGGTTTCGACTCCGAATGACCTTTCAACAGAACTAAGTAAAAATAGAAAAGAGGTGAAGTATAAGTTGGTTTTGGGGGGGGTGGGGGTGTTGGGACAAGACAAGCTGCATAGAGGGCTAGTGATAGGTGGAGATGCCCTTTTGTCTGTGACATCTTTTGGTTAAAGAGGTATTGAAGGTGGTAATATCTAAAGGAATGTGCTAATTAAGGGTAGAAAGCAGGGCGAGCAAGGTACAGATAGCCCTAGTGGGGGTGGCGTGGGGGGAAGGGATCGAAATAGGCTAAAAGGTAGAGATAAAACAATGGATGGAAATACACATAAAAATAATGGAAGAAGGTGGGAAAAGAAAAATCTATATAAATTATTGGAAAAAACAAAAGGGAGGGGGAAAATCGGAAAGGGGGGTGGGGATGGAGGAGAGAGTTCATGATCTAAAATTGTTGAACTCAATATTCAGTCCGGAAGGCTGTAAAGTGCCTAGTCGGAAGATGAGGTGCTGTTCCTCCAGTTTGCGTTGAGCTTCACTGATACAATGCAGCAAGCCAAGGACGGACATGTGGGCATGAGAGCAGGTTGGAGTGTTGAAATGGCAAGCGACAGGGAGGTTTGGGTAATGCTTGCGAACAGACTGAAGGTGTTCTGCAAAGCGGTCACCTAGTCTGTGTTTGGTGTCTCAATGTAGAGGAAACCGCATTGGGAGCAACGAATGCAGTAGACTAAGTTGAGGGAAGTGCAAGTGAAATGCTGCTTCACTTGAAAGGAGCGTTTGGGCCCTTTGACGGTGAGGAGAGGGGAAGTAAAGGGGCAGGTGTTGCACCTTCTGCGGATGCATGGGTAGGTACCGTGGGAGGGGGTTGAGGTGTAGGGGGTGATGGAGGAGTGGACCAGGGTGTCCCAGAGGGAACGATCCCTGCGGAATGCCACCAGGGGGGGTGAAGGGAAGATGTGTTTGGTGGGTCAGCTTAAAGTAACCTGGTGTGGAGCAACACTGACGCATTGCGAGCTCCCTATCTACTTAGGAGTCACCCTTGACAGATGCCTCACCTTCAAGAACCACATCGAAAAGACAAAGGCAAAAGTGAGCGCATGAAACAATATCCTGAATAAGCTCACTAACACAAAATGGGGAGCAAGCTCGAAAACATTGCGAGCCAATGCACTTGCTCTTTGCTGTTCCACTGCTGAATACACCTGCCCTGCATGGGAAAGATCTACTCATGCTAAGAAGTTGGATGCCATTCTGAATGCAAGCTGCCGACTTATCACAGGTTGTTTAAAACCAACAAACACCAACAGCCTATATATCCTGGCGGGTATCGCTCCCCCTGATATAAGAAGAACAGTAGCCAGCAAGAAAGAGCGACTCCGTCAAACATCAGATGAGAGGCACCCTCTACATGGTCATACACCTACACCCAGCCGCCTAAAGTCAAGGAAGAGCTTCATGAACAGTGTTGTTCCATTACAATCAACCCCATCTGAAGCCCGCATCGCCTTGTGGAAAGACTGGCTCGCCAGTCTCGAACAACCCCCAGCGATGGAAATTCTACCGGATGAAAGTCTTCCCCCAGGAGCTAATTGCAACTGGGCAACCTGGGAAAGTGTCTTAACAGACTTAGGACTGGTGTATGTCATTCAAAGGTGTCACTAACCAAATCGGGATATACAACCAGCCCGACAACTTGTGAATGTGGAACTGAGCCACAGACTATGCAACATCTCCTGCAATGCCTGTCGCTAGAGGAACCCTGCACTGTTGCAGATCTTGCCGAATTCAACAACAATGGCGCAAAAATGTGTCCAGTTCTGGCTGGGCCATGTATAGACTGTCCGTGGACACGATAGGAAGAAGCATACTTTTGAGGACTGCTGTGGCCATTTGACCAAATGCTTTTTATGGATGACATTGACATGAAAAATGTGATCTCATATCTGGCACCAGGCTATTAATGAGACATGATGTATGATACTTCACTTGAGTTGAGATTCTTTGGTAAATATCAAAGGTACTTAAATCTCCATGTGTTATCTATATGTTGGAAAATGAAAATCCGCATTCCAATTTGGAGGTTTAAAGAATTCATGTCATTTGTCTTAAATTACAATTGATAATGCATTTAAAGCCTGGTGTTAAACACAAAACCTAGATGCATCTCATCAACAGGAAAAATGGTCACTTCCTTCCCCCATTCAAATGTCAACGTGTTGATAAGTATCAATGTGGTTTTGGCCGCCACAATAGTCCCGCTGATGAAATTGTCAGTGTATAATCCCCTACAAACCAGTGCACAGTAGTTTGACCCCTCAATAGTAAGTGTGATGCTTAACAGTGCACCCTTATGCTTTCTTTGCTGCACTCTCAACTCTCTTAATCATTGTATCATCCTTTGTTTCTTAATTCCAGTCTCATTTAGAATCTCCATATTCATGCTTCTGCAAGCCCAGAACATCTCATTTCCACTGGCATCTCATATGTCTACTCTATTTCTGTTCTTAGCTATCTGCT
Organism: Carcharodon carcharias; assembly: GCF_017639515.1. NCBI lineage: Eukaryota > Metazoa > Chordata > Chondrichthyes > Lamniformes > Lamnidae > Carcharodon > Carcharodon carcharias. Next base: position 222,464,051 of record NC_054468.1, read on the forward strand.
CTGCATGTTTCAGCTTTCTTTACTCCTCTTGATCCGTGTATCTAACAAAAACCATTAGCTCCACCATGTGCATGCTGTTTATCCACTCTGACCACAGCAACATATCTGAGTTGAAATTGAAACACAAGAGAAGTGTCTGCTCTCCCGAGAACTGTTGTGAATTTCTAATGTTTTATGAAGAAAAGAATAGAAGAACATAAGATCTATCTTCTGTTCTTTCAAGCATTTCTAATCTGCTTCTCCTCCTTCACAATCTCAGTCACTGCTCATTATTGATTAACATTTTTATCTTCACTTTTTCTATTGCATTCCACCTCCAACACGTAATTATTGTAACATCAGGTTGTGCTCCAAAGTGGCCACACCCTGCCTATATATAGATCCATAATGCTATGTTGCTCCAGTTGGTAGCATGCCCTCCCCTCCTCCACTATCAATTCTCTCCGTCCCTGCTTTTCTTTCCTGCCCTGCAACCAAAACAGGAACCTAAACTTGATCCATTGGCCAAAGCTGGCTCATTTATATATTTCTCCACACTATCCCATTCATACCTCCAGACTATGCCACTTCATCCATGCAGTTTTATGATTCTACTGTTTCTAACTTATTTTGTCTATTTTCAGATATTTTATCAATTTATACTATCTTCATCGGTTCTTAGTTCACTGTTACCAATTCATGTCTGCCTCTTGTCTTCTGCTTATTACAGCGTATTGTCAGTCTATAAATAGCCATCCGTCTGTCAACTGCTTTAGTTGGTTCTAAGAATTTTATATTCTTAAGTGGCTGATTCTCTCTTCCGTTCCGTTCCACTTTCTGTATCGGGTGACCTTCCCAACACTTAAATTTCTTCACTAATGCATACTGTAACTCTATCAACCCCATATAATACATGAATGAAGTATGTTTAGATGCCTGCCCATCATCTTAAACCATTTGCAGCACTATCTTACCCTATAGTAGTCTTCCAGAAGCCATGTTAAGTTAACTGAAACACTACATTGTGGGGGTTTCACACCTTGAACTTGGCATGTTTTACAACCTTCGTTCTTAGTAACAAACTTTCTTTGGTTTGAACATCATCCCTGCATGCTTTCCCAACTCTTCAATTTTCTCAAAACTGTTACTGCCAATTCCTTTGTGCAAGTACAGTGAAGGAACTAGAGACCTATTTAATATTGTTTAAGTATCTATTTCTACAAATACTGCCACAGAATTTATGAAGCCTAAGAAATTAACTCAGCAAATATGCTTGGTTCCCTTTTTTAAAAATTAATATAGGGATGCCTGCAGTTGGAACCGTACAATGAGGTTTGCCAGTACATGAGAGGCCTGGGCCACGTTGCTATGGGCCAGTTTTATGAGGGAATCAAAGCTCAGACTAAAGTGATGTTAAATGACCCACTTCCAGGTCAGAAGGCAAGTTCAGAGTATCTGAAAGTGAAATACCTCAGAGGTGAGTTGCCCTCTGTTATGCTTTAAATCTAATCCTCTGACGCTAAGCCAGATATACTTTAAAGAACAAACACCATTGCGGATATTTTGAAGGTATTTCTCCCAGCATATTGGGAACACTGAATAGATATTGTGTTCTGTGACCTTACTGTATTAATTTAAGCAAATTGTTGTACAGCTGAGTCCATTGTATTGGGGTTTGTTATGAAAAGTCAGTATTGTAAAATTTGCTTATTCCATTGTTCTTATGAAATCTATTGCAATGTAAAACACTGGAGCTTTTTATACTTAAATAGCAGTACTTCAATCCTTAAATAACTGTTAAATTTTAAAAACCACCTCAGTCCTATCTTATGTGCATGAAAGCTCCTTGATTGATGAAAAAAATTGGGAGCAAAATGAAGCAGAAAAAGAGCAAATGACAGATGACTGGTTGATAATGAAAGTGAGGATTGGGCTGAATATAGAAAGTTATGAGGGGAAATTAAAAAATCAAATAAGTGAGGCAACAGGAAAATATGAGAAGGAACTGGCAGCTAATATAAAAGGGAACCCAAAAGCCTACTAAAGGCACATATATAGCAAAAAGTTAGTAAGAGGAGGGGTGGGGCCAATTATAGACCAAAAAGTGGATCTACACATGGAGGCAGAGGGCATGATGAGTATTTTGTATTTGGTCTTTACCAAGGCTGGAGATGGTGCCAAAGTCACAGTGGTGGAGGAGGTAGATGGATGGGCTAAAAATTGGTAAAAAGTGGGTATTACATAGAAAGACTAGCTGTACATTAAGTTGATAAGTCACCAAGCCTTGATCAGATACACCCGAGGATATAGAGAGAAATGAGCGTGGAAATTGAGGAGGCACTGGCCATAATTTTCTGATCCTCCTTAGAGACGGTGATGGAACCAGAGGACTGGAGAATAGCAAATGTTTTACACCCTTGTTAATAAAATGGTGGAAGGATAAACCAAGCAACTTATAGGGCAGTCAGTTTAACCTCGGTGATGGGAAAGCTTTTAAAACCAATAATCTGAGACAAATTTAACAATCACTTGGACAAATGTAGATTAATTGAGGAATACCCACACTGATTTGTTGACGGCAGATTGTGTTTAACTAACTTGATTGACTATTTTGATGAGGTACTAGAGGGGATTGATGAGGGTAATGTGATTGATGTGGTGTATATGAACGTTCAAAAGATATTTGATATAATAACAGTCTTGCTAGAAAGCTAAAGCCCATGGAATAGAAGGGAAAGTTGCAGCATGGATATGAATTTGAAAATGGCAAGGCAGGTTAAGAAAGTGGTTTAAAAAGACATGGGATCCTCGATTTTATATATAGAGGCATAGAGTACAAAAGTAGGGAAGTCATGATGATAAAACACTGGTTCAGCCTTAACTGGGGTTTTGTATCCAATTTTTGGCGCCATGCTTTAGGAAGGGTGCAGAAAATATTCACGGTAATGGTTCCAGGGATGAGGTACTTCTGTTAGGCAGATAGACTGGAGAAGCTGGGACTGTTCTGCTTTGAGAAGGTTGAGAGGCAGTTTGATAGAAGTAGTGAAAATCATGAGATGTCTAGATAAAGTAGAAAGAGAAACATTACCGTGAAGGTTTGAGTTCCAGACGACACCAATTTAAGGTGAGTCGCAAAAGAACCAACCACATGAAGGAAAAGTTTTTTTATGCAGCCAGTAGTTAGGATCTGGAATACACTATCTGGAGGCAGATTCAGCCCTGGCTTTTGAAAGAGAATTGGATAAGCAGCTGAAGAGAGAAATTTTGCAGGACTCTGGGAGCTGAGACTAAGCGAGTTGCTGTTTCAGAGAGTCAGCTGTAACCATTCTATGTTTTCCTATGTAGCTACTGATCATGCACAGAAGGGCTATTGTCTTTAGCTTCATTTTCAAATGATCCCCTCCATCACTTTGCAGTGTAGATTGAACATTGTCAGCTGTAGACCAACGGACCATTGAATTTAAGAGATTAGCATATAGTTTCATTTACATGAGCTACTTATGCTAGTTTAGACTGCCTCCCTCCCTACTTTTCTTTTCAATTCTCATTCCTTATTTCCTCTCAATTGTTTATGCTAGCTTTTCTCTGCTCCCTTCTCCTGAAAGTAATTTCATAGCTGAAGGTTACCCTCCTGTCATTCACCCCAGTGGCCATCATTTGTGCGACTGTTGGCACATGTAGTTCCAGCAAGGATTGTTTGATAACCATTGTAAATAGGAACACTGGTGGATTTTTCTTTTTAGCCTAGAGTACTGAGGCTAATTATAATGTTGCCTTTGCAAACCCTGCTCGAACCTGGGACATTGCTGATCTGTGCAGCTCGTTCGCTATCAGGGTAGTGACCTTTTGTTACTACTTACAACAAAATAGCTGCTGTTGTTTCTCCTGGTCCTACTTTGTCCCTTATGTGCCTCACATGATCCCAGAGATGGGAAGAGGGCTGGCAAGCCTCTGCTAATTCCATGAGATAGGCAAGAGTGCACAGCAGTGATTATCTGATTTTTGCCACTCCATCCTTATGATGGGCACCTAACTTGCTTGATATTTCTGCACAGGAAAATGCAGCTGAAGTTAAACTTGCCCTGTGCACAAACCTCCTCATTCATAGAATCATGGAATAGCACAGCAGAGAAGATGGCTGTTCAGCCCCTCATTTCTGTGCTTGTCATAGTTTGTTGGAATTCTAACATGTGCTGTCAAGGTTACCACCCCATTGGCACTCTTCATTTTGGTGAAACTGCTTTCCAAGACATTAGCTCAAAAATTTCAGCAAAGCCTGTCACAACATTTTAGAGACTTTAATAGTTAGTAATGCACCAATTAATGCATTATACGGGCTTGAATTTTGTGGGAAATCTGAACGTCTTGAATTAGCATGGATGCTTTTCTAAGCACTTTGCATATTGTTGTTTAATCCTTTGTAGAATATTCACGTTACTTACATGCACACCTCGATCTGCCGGTGACAGAGTACAATATAGACCTCGACCTTCCTGGTAATTTTAAGGATCATTGGGCCAAAAACCTTCCCTTCCTTATAGAAGACTATGAAGAACAACCAGGATTACAGCCTCACATAAAGTGAGTTTGATTCTTTAAAAAAAACTACTAGTGTAATATTGTCAAGCTATTGATTGTCTTCTGCTTCCTCTGTAGGACCTTTTATTGGGTGTGTATGATGTTTAAGGGTGGAGCTATTAGGGGCGAGTATGGGTAACTGTTGCAAGGGGCTGAAAGAAATGAATACACTCTGTCTTCGAAGAATTGAAGAGATTTTCAGTGCACCATCAAAAGATATTAAGGAAATCAAGGTACTATGATTGCATATTTGATAGTGGGAGGCTGAATTGGATGCTGTGAGCATTGAGAGCATGCAACTTGAAGTAAGATGAATATAGACTGGAAGGATTGAATGCAGCTTATTTAGAATAGGATTTTTTGGATTTCTCATGATTGCTCAATGAAGTAAGCTAGTGCAGAGTGAAGTTTTGCCAACCCGCAGATCCCAGGTTCCAACTGTGCTAAGTAAATACACAAATGGTTTTGGCATTCATGACTTATGAAAGGAAAAATTGAAAACAATTTCAGTTCCTGATGCTGAAACTTCAGAAAGCTGTCAGTGTCTTCATGGGGTGAATGGAGGGGAGCCATTTGATCACGAGAAAAGAAAGAAAAGATGGCTTTCCAGATCACATTAGCTTGTGGTTCTCAAAAATTTATCTACTTTGAATATTATTGTACTTGCGTACTCCCTGTGTATACTAAGCTTGATTGAAAACTTTTGTTTTTCTAATCACAGGGATGTTTTACCTCAGAACTTTGAAAGCTATAGTGTAGAGGTCCAAGAGCTAATTTGCGCTGCAGATCGTTTGGGTTCCCTTATGCAATATGACACACCTGGCTTTCTTTCAAACAAAAGAATACATAGAGGTAAGCTGCAAGGTGCTCAAGCTGAGGAAGTGTGTTTCGGAATATTCTGATGTGATTTTTGAGCCATGTAGGACCCCAGTTGATTACACTTGAATCTGCTCCTGTCTTTGTAACATTTCGCACCCCTTTTAACAACAAAAACAGTAGAAGCTGCAGTAGGCCATTGGGCCTTTTGAGCCTCCTGCACTGTTCAACAAGATCAAATCTGATCACTTACCTCAATCCACCTTTTTGCATTATTCCCATATCCCTTAATTTCCTTCTTACCCAAAAATCTATTAGTCTCTTGTTTTGAATGCAATTCAGCAACTAAGCATCAACAGCTACCTGGAGTAAAGAATTCCAAGATTCACAACTCGGTAAAGGAATTTCTTCTCACTTCAGTCTTTGTTGCTGTAGTAAACTGCATAAACCCAAGATGCACAACTCTGCACCCCTATTACTGTGAGTTCGCTGTGGCGTGAACTGCAGTTTTTAAACTCTGTGGGTGGAGTTGGGTAATATACCATCATTGAGTTTTAATGATAGGAATGACTCACCATCTCATCTTTTTTCTATCAGTGGAATGCTCTTGCTGGCAGTCAAGTTGATGAGCAGTGATCTGTGTATGTTGTATATATGTTTATGGGCATCTACCACCATCCAACTGGAGTAAACAGCTGCATGTAATAGTGACTGCTAAATTTGTTTATTCAATAGAAACGTCTCCTATCTGGGTAAGACGGACATGCATCCTTTGAACCGCTGCAGTCCATGTGGTGTAGGTACATCTACAGTGCTGTTAAGGAGGGAGTTCCAGGATTTTGACCCAGCGACCATGAAGGAATGACATTTATAGTTCCGAGTCAGGATGGTCATTGGCTTGGAGGGGAACTTCCAGGTTGTAGTGCTCCCATGTGCGTGCTACCCTTGTCCTTCCAGATGTTAGTGGTTGTCGGTTTGGAAACTGCTCTCAAGGGAGGCTTGGTGAGTTCTGCTGGTGCATCTTGTAGATGGTACACGCTGTTGCTACTGTGCATCGGTGATGGAGGGAGTGAATGTTTGTGGATGGGGTGCCAATCAAATGGGCTGTTTTGTCCTGGATGTTGTCAAGCTTCTTGAGAGTTGTTGTTGGAGCTGCATTCATCCCGGTAAGTGGAGAGATTCCATCACACTCCTGACTTTTGCCTTGTAGATGGTGGACAGGCTTTGGGGAGTCAGGAGGTGAGTTAGTCACTGCAGGATTCCTAACCTCTGACCTGCTCTTGTAGCCACAGTATTTATATGTTCAGTTTCTGGTCAATGGTAACCCCCCCAGGATGTTGATAGTGGGGGATTCAGCGATGGTAATGCCATTGAATGTCAAGGGGCGATCATTAGATTCTCTTGTTGGAAATGGTCATTGCCTGGCACCTGTGGGGCGTGAATGTTACTTGCCACTTGCCAGCCCAAGCCTGGATATTGTCCAGGTCTTGCTGCATTTGGACATGGGCTGCTTCAGTATCTGAGGAGTCATGGATGGTGCAATCCTCTGTGAACATCCTCACTCCTGACCTTATGATGAAAGGAAGGTCATTGATGAAGCAGCTGAAGATGGTTGGGCCTAGGACATTACCCTGAGGAACTCCTGCAGTGATGTCCTGGAACTGAGACGACTGACCTGCAACACCACAACCATCTTCCTTTGTGTTAGGTATGACTCCAACCAGTGGAGAGTTTGCCCCCAGATTCCCATTGACTCCAGGTTGCTAGGGCTCCTTGAAGCCACACTCTGTCAAGTGCAGCCTTGAAGTCAAGGGTAATCACTCTCATATCGTGAGTTCAGCTCTTTTGTCCATGTTTGAACCAAGGCTGTAATTAGGTCAGGAGCTGAGTGGCCCTGATGAAACCCCAACTGTGAGTCAGTGAACAGGTTATTGCTAAGCAAGTGCTGCTTGATAGCACTGCTGATGACCCCTTCCATTACTTTATTGAAGATTGAGTTTAGACTGATAATTGAGTGGACTGATAATTGAGTAGACTGGTAATTGGTCCGGTTGGATTTGTCTTGCTCTTTGTGTACAGGACATAGCTGGGCAATTTTCCACATAGCCAGATAGAAGCCAGTGCTGTAGCTGTACTGGAATAGCTTGGCTAGGGGCATGGTAAGTGCTGGAGCACAAGTCTTCAGTACTATTGCCGGAATATTGTCAGGGCCCATAACCTTTGCACTATCCAGTGCCTTCAGCTGTTCCTTGATATCACATGGAGTGAATTGAATTGGCTGAAGACTGGCATCTATGATGCTGGGGACTTCCGGAGGAGGCCAAGATGGATCATCCACTTTGCACTTCTGGCTGAAGATTGTAGCAAATGCTTCAGCCTTATCATTTGCACTGATGTGCTGGGGCTCTCCCATCTTTGAGGATGGGGATATTTGTGGAATCTCTTCCTCTAGTGAGTTGTTTAATTGTCTACCACCATTCATGACTGAATGTGGCAGGACTGCAGAACTTAGATCTGATCCATTGGTTGTGGGATTATTTAGCTCTGTCTATCATTTGCTGCTTAAGCTGTTTGGTAGATGAGTAGTACTGTGTTGTAGCTTCATCAGGATGACACCTCATTTCTAGGCATGCCCTCCTGCACTCTTCAAACCAGGGTTGACCCCCTGGCATAATGGTAATGGTAGAGTGGAGGATATGCCGGGCCACGAGATTACAGATTGTGTTCGAGTACAATTCTGCTGCTGCTGATGGCCCACAGCGCCGCATGGAAGCCCAGTCTTGAGTGCTGGATCTATCCCATTTAGCACTGTGATAGTGCCACACAACATGGTGGTGGGTATCCTCAATGTGAAGACAGGACTTTGTCTCCCCAACAACTGTGCGGTGGTCACTCCTACCAATATTGTCATGGACAGATGCATCTGCAGCATGCAGGTTGGTGAGGATGAGGTCAGGTATATTTTTCACTCTTGTTGGTTCCCTCACCACCTGCCACAGACCCAGTCTAGCAGCTGGCGCTGCTCCTGGCATGCCCTCCTGCACTCTCCAAACAGCGTGTCCTTTAGGACTTGGCCAGCTGGGTCAGTAGTGGTGTGACCGAGCCACTATCGGTGATGGACATTGAAGTCCCCCACCCAGAGTACATTCTGTGCTCTTGTCACCCTCAGTGCTTCCTCCAAATGATGTTCAACATGGAGGAGCACTGATTCATCAGCTGAGGGAGGGCGGTACATGGTAATCAGCAGATTTCCTTGCCCATGTTTGACCTGATGCCATGAGACTTCATGGGGTCTGGAGTCGATGTTGAGGACTTCCAGGGCAACTCCTTTCTGACTGTATACAACTGTGCTGCCACCTCTGCTGGGTCTGTCCTGCTGGTGAGACAGGACATACCCGGGGATGGTGATGGTGGTGCCTGGGACATTACCTGTAAGATACGATTCCATGAAGATGACTATGTCAGGCTGTTGCTTGTCTAGTCTGTGAGATAGCTCTCCCACAATTTTGTAAGGAGGACTTTGCAGGATCGACAGGGCTGAGTTTGCTGTTGTTGTTCCCAGCGCCCAGGCCAATGCCGGTTTCATTTCTTTTAGACTTTGTAGAGGTTTGATACAACTGAGTGGCTTGCTTGGCCATTTCAGAGGGCATTTAAGAGTCAACCATGTTGCTGTGGATCAAGAGTCACATATAAACCAGTCCAGTTAAGGACTGCAGATTTCCTTCCCTAAAGGACATTTCGTGAACCAGATAGTTATTTACGACAATTGGCAATGGTTTCATGGTCATCATTGTTATGGCACAGCCGATGGTAAATGCTGAGCTGCTCAAATCCCAAAGGGAAACTTGAAACAACTGCCACAACTGTTTCGCTATTTGTATAAATTTCGAGATGTATGCCTTGAATTCAGCAGTAATAAGACCATATAGGTTTCTTACGAAACTAAATTAAACCTTTATTAATAGAAGAAATGTTTTTAAGTACACACATAGATCTACAAATTACCACTATGATAACTTCTAAAACCCCCTAGTTAATCTAACTGCCAGTTACACTTTCATGTAAGACACACAGATTTTAAAAGACTCAGGCAAAGAAACATGATGCCCTGAACATTCCAATTCAAAGTGATTTTTCTTACCTTCAGTTCTTTGTAGACAGCAGCTTGAGGCATAGATGCTGGAGGCTTTTTCACACTTGTTTTAGATCTTAGAAATCCTTCCCTAACAGCCTTCGCTTCTTTATACATATTTTCCCCTTTTGAATGCAAATTCTCTTTTGTTTCACTATGTCTTTAGACTTTAGTTCCCTGATCATAAAAAATTATCATAGGACCAATTTTACCAGTAATCTTTGGGAAAAATAAACAGACTTTCTTAACTTCTGCTGGTTAGGTGTAATATTTCACTCCCCCTTTTGAATTCAAGCTAGCCTATTTTATTTAAAAATGTAAATATTCTTTCACACCTTACATTCTAAACTTCCCCCATGTTTACCTACTTAACATTTCAAACCTAGCTCATACTTCTAATACATCAAAGCCTTCAGACCAGCTGCCTTTAATCGAATTAAGTCTCTCTCTCACACACCACTATTTTACAGTAATTCCAATAACATTACTATATCTTCCTGACATCATTAAACTTTCAAATCAAGAAATATCTGGAATTTAAATTCACCATCTGTCGTAGTGGGATTTGAACCTGGGTCCCCAGAGCATCACCCGGGTCTCTGGATTACTAGTCCAGTGGCAATACCACTACACCGCCTGCCACAGCAGGGTCTGGGCCATCGCCTCATTGCTCAGTAGGTTCAACTGCTTCTTGAGATGGTTCTAGCGGAGAATCTTGTCACCTGGGTGGGCCAGGTTGTGCACCCTACTGCCTCAACTTCTGTCTCCCCTTCGCCCAACCTCAGCAGTAAATCCCTCAATAAGAAGAACACTCATTGAAAATTTTGCTATGTACAGGAATAGTCGATGTTTAATTTTTTTTGAGAAACAGTTTTCAGTGCCTAACATCATGGTACGCTAATGCACAATGGCACCCTCTGCAGTTTGTGAGCAGAATATTTTGCTAGACCCATTTATCCCAATGATTCTGTCTGGTTGTGTTTCTAATCATCCATATTTGCAGTCTTTTTGTACTGGTACAATGTACTTCTGGCTGAATCCTTGTCTTCAAAACCTTTTAAGTTTGAAATATTTCCTGTTGTAATCATAATATTTGTAAAACAAAAAAAAAACTAATCTCCTCTTGCGTATCTTTTTTTATAAAAAAAACAATATTTTCTCTCCATTTCATTGGATTTCAATCTATGATTGGCTTTCTTACCAAAGGTCTGACCTCGGCTGTTTTGAGTTTTAATTCTGTGCAGTTAATAGTTCTCTGTTAAATGGTGGCAGAGGGAATACGTGCCTCATATAGTTCTTTACAGTGGACATATGCTTTCTGAATATCCAACTGAATATTATAAAGTGACAGAAGAAGTTCATCTTATTGTTGAATCTTCACAAGACACTGAAGAAAAAAGTTTGCTGAAGATGAGCTGAATATATCATAGAATGGATGGTGGACTTATCCTGGGCTCCCAGGTTCGGTGCACCTTCTGATATATTAACTGATCTCAACGTGGGTAACTGCATTTGTGCTTCCGGGCCAAGGATGTCGGGTGGAAGAAATCACTGGGTTCCCAGCTGCTTAAGAGAAACCATTGCTAAAAAGAAGAGATGATGGACTAAGATGAATCTTGGATGTGAGGGCCTCTACAGTTGAATAGTTACCAACACTTGCACTTCAGCTTCATGTGTGAAAGGTGTGTGGTGCAGAAGATTTGGAACTAAGGAATAAAATATACCAATCCAATAGAAAAATCATAAATATTTATACCAAATGTGTTCTGTTTTAATTTACAATTATTTTGTGTCTCTGCAGCTATGGGACTTGCAACATTAGAAATTATGCAGGTTGTGCAACGAGCATGGTCAAATTCAAAAATTCGTGTAAATGGCAAAACAAGATTGATGCAGTGGAAGGACATGTTTGATATTGCTGTGAAATGGAGGAGGTAATGGCATATAGAGATGATAGGATTCCAACTGAGAATGGGGTGATCTTTTCAGCTGCAACATATTTCAGTGCTTTCTCAATGCTTATAACAAAGGCTACTTGTGACTAAATAATTATAGCAGTGAACCATGTTAAAATCAAAAAATAAAAACAACAGCTGACTCTGGTAGCCAGTTGTTGGGATATTGGCCAATTTGCCATGAAATGTCCAATCCATAATATAAATTCCATCGTTTAGTGCAGACATCACTCTACACGTTTTGACGGACAATAAAGATAAGCTTTTGGTTTGTTTAAGGAATCCTATTTTCTAGCTCTTTATTTTATCAGTGCCGTGCATCATGTAGGAGTATGCAACAAGGTGAGGATTTGGATTATACCTTGTGTGTAAATGCATCTTTGGAGGTGTTGAAATTGAAGCATTTGTCAAATTAAGTGACCTGTTCGTCAAAACTGATCTCCCCTCAAAATAAGAACATAAGAAATAGGAGCAGGAATCGGCCATTCAGCCCTTTGAGCCCACTCTGCCATTCAGTGAGATCATGGCTTATATTCTATTTCAGTACCATTTTCCTGCACTATCCCTCGATGTTTTAATTTGTAGAAATCTGTCAATCTCAGTCTTGAACATAACTCAATGAGCCTCCACAGCCCTCTGGGGTAGAGAATTCCAAAGATTCACCACCCTCTGAGTGAAGAATATCCTCCTCATTTCAATCTTAAATGACCTGCCTGTTGTTCTGTGACTCTGTCCCCTGGTTCTTACCATCCCAGCCAGGGGAAACATCCTTCTTACATCGACCCTGTTGAGCCCTGTAAGAATTTTGTATGTTAGAATGAGATTGCCTCTCATTTTTCTAAACTCCAGAAATAAAGGTCCAGTTTATTTAGTCATTCCTCATAGGATGCACCATCTGATCCACATTCCCTAGCGTTGAAATATTTGGTAAAGCTGTGGACTTGTTTCACTGGAGTTTCGTTCATGTCATGCTGCATGGATGATGGCCTGAGCCAGAAAATCAGGAAGTTCCCAAGTGTAATCCATGATCCGCTATGTTAGTAGATGTAAACTGTGATAGCACCACCTGCTTAATGAGGAAAGGCAATAATCAACTAACTGATACAATTGAAATATAGAATAGAGACCTGGTGAAGGGGCAGGAGAGAAATCTTCCTTGCGTTCCTGCTCCAGATTGTAATTGAGTGACACTTGCCGTTAAAGTATGTGTATGTTGGATGAGGATATGATTGGGCATTGATGTGATGATCCTCATGGAACAGTAGTCTATGAGCACATTACCCAGCCTCAAAAATGAAGAATAATGACTTTGGTAAGGTACTGGTGACCATGACGCTTCACATAGTGAGATTATTGTTTTAATGAGAGGATGAAGAAAAGCAAGTTTTCACTTCTGTCCCAAGGAGCCTAGGTAATTGCTGTCATGACACCGCTTAAATGCTGTCTGTGCCTAAATTTCACTGAACCTGAGGGTCACGCCAGAGTCAAAAATATTCTTGGTTCAGGCAAGAAGTGATCCAGTCACTCACGATGGAGTCGACCCTTGACTGGACAGTGCTTTTGCTGTTGTAGCTGCTGCCACAGGAAACATTGACTCACTTGGCACACTACAAAAAGCTTAGGCTAAACTGGCGGTGTTGATAAGTGGCTGACTCTGGATCATTTGGGTTTACTGCACAAGTTAATTGAGCTTTTTTTTGCACTTCAACCATAGGATTGCGGATCCTGATCAACCAGTACTATGGTTAGACCAGATGCCAGCTCAAAGCCTGAGCCGAGGCTTCAATAATCATATAAACCTCATCAGGTATATCTTCATTTTGCTGAACAAGTGAAATTGATTTATTTCAAATCATGGAAGTTTTTAAAAACAAAAAAACTGCGGATGCTGGAAATCCAAAACAAAAACAGAATTACCTGGAAAAACTCAGCAGGTCTGGCAGCATCGGCAGAGAAGAAAAGAGTTGACGTTTCGAGTCCTCATGACCCTCCGACCGAACTCAGTCGAAGGGTCATGAGGACTCGAAACGTCAACTCTTTTCTTCTCCGCCGATGCTGCCAGACCTGCTGAGTTTTTCCAGGTAATTCTGTTTTTGTTATGGAAGTTTTTAACTCTGTTTTTGACAATTACTTATTTATTTTGTTTTCTATAACTTTCTATTGGCTTTATTTTCCCAATGAAAATTGATTTTCTCACTCTTGAGGGCAACATAATGGGAATGATTAAGTTGGCATGGAAGTTTAAAGGAAAGACCACTTTGTTTAACAATTATAATGTTGTCCCTTCATAAAGGCTATGAAGAAAGAACTTGCAATTTTATAGCACCATTCATGACCTCAAGATATCCCAAAGCAAAGAAAATACCTTTGAAGTCTACTCATTGTTGTATTGTTAGGAAACATGGCTGCCAATATAAGCTCAGCAAGCTTCAAAAACAGCCATGAAACAAGTGACCAGACTTGTAGTGATATGGCTTAAAGGTAAATGTTGGATAGAACATCAAGGAGAACTTCCTTGCCCTTTTAATAATGCCATGGGAGCTTTTACGTTCTCCAGATAAACTGAAGTCCCACCTGTTCTAATTTTTCATCCGAAAGATAGCACCTGCAACATTGTAAGAATCTCTGGATTAAGGCTTGGACTCATGACTTGATGAGAGTGCTAGCATTGAGCCAAGACTGATACCCCAACCTGAGCTTACACCAGACTTGTCCAACCTTTTTGTGTGGTGGGGCCACATTTCTGTTTTTTTCTCACTCAAGGGCCTGATGAACAGATTTCAGAAATATACATGAATTTTTAAAAAAAAAGTTGAGTATGAAGGTTAGAAACCACTTGCTGAGCAAAATTTTGTAAAGCAATATCAAAGCAATAAATCAATTTTTTTAAAAAAAGGAGTAATTAATAAAAATGACCATTAGACTGCAAGAGAATCTCCAGCTCACTCCCAGTCTCATGGTGTTAACTCACTCGCCCTCACCCACTTAGTATGTGGTGGTGAAGGTGACTGAAAATCCTGAGATTGGGAGTGAGCCAGGCACACTCCCTCCCTCAATCACTCTCCAACATACTCCCTCACTCTGTCCCACACACATACCGTCAAGCACTCTCCCACACACCCTCACTCCCTCTCCCATGCTCACTCCCTCTCTCTTCTTTACTCCCTCTCTCTCTTCCCCCCCTCTCTCTCTTCCCCCCCACCAACACACACACACATCCTTCTACCACAGTCCACTTGTCAACCAATCAGCACCCTCTTCTCAGACAATATAAATCATTATTCACTTTAAATTTAGTATTCTTGCGAATTGTCCTGATAAGTGCAAGATGAAAAGCTTTGACAAAAAAAGTCTTTTTCAGCAATTGCCTGTCTTACAGGCATTTTGAACAATGGCTCTGGGGGCCACATAGAGAGGCTTTGTGGGCCACGATTCAACCTGTTGGCTGCCAGTTGGACAGGCCTGGCTTACACCATCGAAGCGCAGAACACAGTTTTACTCCTGTGATTCTCCACCTGGCGAATTGGCATATTGAGGATGGGAACAAGTAAAGCAAAAGTGCTTATTGTGGGGTTGCAGGGATGCTAACTGTTGAAACTTTGTGCTGTTCTTTGTTGGTTCACAAAATAGACTAACTTGTGACATGTTTGGATTCTGTCCCAAGACTGTCTTAATTTATTAATCCAACATGCTTGTGTTGGAGGGAGTGGAGGAAGAGGGGATTGGATGTAGAAATACTACTGTTGTCCTTGGAAAGGATATGCTCAAAAGCTGTTATTGGAACAATCTGTTGCTGCAGCTCTCGGTTCACTAAAATAATCTGGACCATACATAAACCCCATTATGACCCTTGAAGCCCAGTCAGCTTAGTTCCACTTATGTTTATGATTCTTGTTTG
This sequence comes from Carcharodon carcharias, assembly GCF_017639515.1. Taxonomy (NCBI): domain Eukaryota; kingdom Metazoa; phylum Chordata; class Chondrichthyes; order Lamniformes; family Lamnidae; genus Carcharodon; species Carcharodon carcharias. Next base: position 222,479,409 of record NC_054468.1, read on the forward strand.
CTAGTTTGTTTAAATAATGTGAGCCTGATGGTTTGGCAATGGCTGGATGGTAGCAAGTCCTAAATCAGAACACCAAGATCTATCAATATTAGCAACCACAAATATGTGCATGTGAATGGGAACATTGATTTAAGCTTTGTGTAGTCCCCAAGGTATGTGGTCTTCGAAACTACTGTACCAAAACTTTGTCGGTCTGTATTAATCAGTGTGCACCACTGAAGGATAAAATTCAGTTTTGCTCCTGTGATAGTCAACATGGTGAGTTTCAGGACTGGTATACTTGCGGATGAGAGCAAGTGAGTGTGAAGGAAACAGAGAAAATTTTAAATAAATATATCACTTATACACCATCTAAACACTGAGAGCAGATCTTCTAACCCCCTCAGCTTACTTTCGGATATAGTGATTTCCTGGTATAAGGGAACCTCCACGTCCTGTTAATATGAGGTTTCCATGTGCTTGTCAATTGAAGTTTTTCAAGCTCTTGTGTTCTGTAAATCCTATTATGTAGTGTTTATATTAGTAGTAAATAATTGTGTTCTTTCTTCCTTAGGGGTCAAATCATTAATATGCGGTACCTGGCATATTTCGACAAAATACTCAATTTTATAAAAGACAGAATTCTTGTTTATCACGGGTAATTCACTTTTCTTTTATTTTGTTGGACCAGTTAAAGAGTTGCAGGCTAATCTTTCATACTGTGTTATTCTATAATAAAAAAAGACTTTAGCAACAGCACTTCCAAAATATAGTGTTTTTGAAGGAAACTGCAACTACAGTGGATGCTTTTGAGTTACAGCAATATAAGTATAATGGCAGCTGTGTTGGGTGGCTTTGGCTTATTTTGACCTGTTTTGTAAATGTGGAGGGGTTATTAAAGCTACTTCAATTGTTATGATTCCTGTAGAGACTGAACGTTCAATAAGATTTGAATTTCCAGTGACCAACATGGCAAGATTTCAAGCTTTAAGACTTTTACTGTAACAAACAAAATAAAAGCAACCTTGACTTAACACTATTTGATAGGCAGCTAACACTCTAAACTACAGAAAATATATCTTCCCTTTAACTTTTTAACACAACCGAAAACCCCATGCCCCAATTAAACTCCATGCCCCAGTTGCATTTCACTGCCTACTCTCTACAGCATTGTAGTTTTTACAGGAAATAGTCCAACATCACTTGCAGCTTCCCACAGGTTTGCTTCTCCCCGTTTCAACAAGTCATAATGTCGAGTGACCGTCACAAGGCACTTCTCTCAGTTTCTGGAGAAGTCCTGAACCAAATACTAGCAGTAAGGCCCACTCCAGTGATTTTTTCCCCATCCCCTGGCCACACCAGGATGAATCATCCAGATTCCTTAAATTGCCACGGCATGCGTTTCTTTGACCAGAGACAGTCTTTCTTCTTGCATTTCTCATTTTTACATTTGAGAGCTTGCAGCCTTATTCCCCCTGCTGATCACACCAACTGCAGCCTTTGTGTCTCTCCCTAAGACCTTTCTCTCTTTTCCCTTTTCTGTCCAAAACTTGGAGACTGAAAGTCCATCCACAGTTAGTCAAGCTGCTTTTACCTTTGTTTTCATGTGTGAACATTTGACACTTTGCTCCCAGTACGTCTGACCCGGGACCTCCTCTTTCCGCATGGTAACCAAGCCTCCCAGTCTTGTTGTCGGGCAGAATTTGAAGCGAATCATGTGACCCTCTTTACTATTCATTTTACCTGGAATTAGAGAGACAATCCCAAAACATTATCATCTTATAAAACCTCGCTGTCATAGCGCAATCTCCCTGTAAGTTATAGCATTGTTTCCTCTTGCAGCAAAGGAAAGCTTTTGAATGTATTATTGATCTCTAGTTCCTTACCTGAGGAACCTGGTGGAGCTCCCTACCTCAAGGGCTGCCCGACCAGCCAGTAGCTTAAACAAAAGAACTATTCACTGCAGTAAAGGTCTAGTAAGGTTTGGACCTGATTGATAGATATGCCAGGTTTTAGAAAGTGGTATGTTTAGTTTACAGTATTCTGTTTCTGGATTCTGCACCCTTGTCTCTAAATCAATGGTTGTGCCTTTGACTTGATCTGAGGTCAATGATTTGGTAGGTGTTCAGTCAACTTCAAGTTTGGACTTACTTGAGCCAATTTTACCCTTTCAACTATTTATATAACCCTGTGATAAAGTTTTTACTTGTTCTTAGAATAATTCTTGGTTCCTGTCACAATATCTAAACAACACTGCTTCCAGGCAGACGTTGCTGAGTGGTAGAGAAGGCCAGGAGTTCAAATCCCACCTGAGCCTTTAATACAAGAGTTAATACCGGGTTCAGGAGGTGGGGGGTGGTTATGCTAGTGGATCAGTAACCCAGAGATTGAGAGTTCAAATCCTGCCATGGCAAATTATGAAACTGAATTCATTAGGTCTGATAATTTGTGGCTGGCATCAGAAAATAATCATAAACTTTGTTGGATTATTGTATAAACCGAGTTTGTTCACTAATGACTTTCAGGCAAGGGGTCTCTACCTGGTTTGGCCTACATGTGACTCTTGTCCCATGGTGATTGTTTTAATAATGGGTCCAAGGTTTTGAACATGCCTGCTAAACCTGATGGATTTATTGCTTTGAATTTTTTTTGTGCCTATTTTCTCACCGTTTCCTTGACTGAGGGCTTAACAATTGCTGGGCACGTCCTGTAGTACATACCCCCTCTTCAAATATGAATTTATATAGTTGAGTGTTGACAGGCTGTCCTACCAAGGGGACATGGCAGCTGAGCCCATCACTGCCCTCACTCAATATCCCCCCTCGTGCTCTTTTTAGCCCTAGTCATTCATTCTGATTTGGCTAAAGAAATTTGACTTTCTTCTGCTTTTCTGTCCCTAATTCAGGGGTGTTGCATCTAGCTTACTGCAATGTGGCTAAGATCAACTAATTTAGCACAGGCTAAGAATCTATCCTTGCAATTTCTGTTCTGTAGGGTACAGTTTAGATGCTACCATTACCAGATGGTTTAATTAAGGCAGTATAATTTCACACTTTTTAATCTATCTAACAGTGTGCCTAGTTTTGTAGTGTCTTTTAGACATCATTTTGTCTCATGATTTCCTGCACTGGTTTCAATCGCTGGGGTAGTGGAGGGTGCAGTCAGGAATTTCCCAGAGTATTTTTTTCCCCAATCTCATCCTGGGATTTTCTTCATTTTTTTTTTCTCTCTTTTTGCCTCTCCCCGGATATTGCGCATCAATGATGTGGAGGGAGGGAAGAGTTTTTTTTAGACAAAATGTTTGTCCCTAGTGATGCTTGATGGGCCAGGCGGTCTTTTCCTGCTCTTCAATTTTGAATGCTTGTAGTTTTCAAGTATGTAGAAAATGACTCAGAGGAATGAGACTTTCTGACTTCAGTTAAAATTAAGATGTCCTTCTAAAAATAGAAGTTATTTTTCCTTCCTCTCTTCTAGTGCTAATAATCCCAAAGGCCTTTCCGAAGTGCGAGATGCCCTGGAGAAAGTGAGAAAAATTGAAGACCTTCTTCCAATTATGAAAGTAAATTTGTCAAAGAAAATATTTTCACAATATTAAAATATTTGATGTTTGTTTTGAAACTTGGACCATTAGATATTGATGTTAAGACTGCATTTCACTTCTGATACCTGGGTTTGAATGGGTCCCTGATGGCAGGATGAGTGACTATTTGACTCTGGAAGCTACTGACCTAATTTTAATTCAGGTTCCATGAGCTGGCTCTTGCTGTATCTACTGGTGTAAAACTTAAGACCTATGAGTCTGCTGCTGGGATAAGGGAGCTTGATTTAGTAGTACTGATGCCAGTATCCTAGAATCTGAAAATGACCAGAGACCTGTCAGTATTCACATCCATTTTACAACCTCACTTACAAATAACATTAAAATCAGTAATTTGGAAATAGCAGTCAAATCATGAGGTTGTGGCCTGGGAACACATTAGTTGTCTACTCTGGGGAAAAACAGTAGATGGTGTAGGAGGGATTCTAAAAGCATTGTCTTTCCGATACCTTCCAAATTTTTAGGAGACAGCTTTTTTTTGCTAACACTTGCTAAATTCTGTCAAAGAAAGTGCAAATAGTCAATATTTTGATATGTCATTGCTTGTTCTGTGAATCTGTAATTTGCCAAGGTGGATTATTGGAAGGTATTTGACCAACTGGTAAACCTTGCATGCATAACCTGCAACAATCCAACACTTAATAATGTGCAATTTCAGCACATCAAACCTCAAACTGATTAAATTAGTATGGTTCAGTTCCATGCTAGACAGTGAAATTTACCAGCTGAGACATCAGGAACTTTCTGCATATGTAACCAATGCATCATTAAGTTAAGGTTCTTTGTATGAGAAAACAGATATGTATTTGAACAGGGACATAGTGTCAGGAATAAGGGATCAATCATTTATGACTAAGTTGAGACATTTCTTCACTCAGGTTCTGAATCTTTGGAATTGTCTACCCCAGACAGTTGTGGTTGCTCCATCTTTGAGCATATTCACGCCTGAGGTAGACAGATTTTTGGTGTCTTGGAATCGAGGGATATGGGGAGCAGGAGGGAAAGTGAAGTTGAGGCAGAATATCAACCACGATTGTATTAACTAGTGGAACAGGCTCGAGGGGCTGTGTGTACAACTCCTGCTCCTAGTTCTTATGACCTTTAAGTTTTTTGGGAAGGAGGGAAGGAATTCTTTGGAAGATGCAGGTTTTAAAATTTTGGCACGACTTGAAAATTGCCGATGGTAATCTTGACATCTTTTTCTTTGTTTGGAAGCAGTTCAACAGCAAAACTCGGGATGGCTTCACAGTAAACACAAAGGTGCCCAGTTTAAAAAGTCAAGGAAAGGAGTATGATGGATTCACCATTACCATCACGGGTGACAGGTTGGTTGACCACTCTACAGGTGAATAAATAATTGGTGTAAAGTTTGACTTTTATTCATGTTGTAATTATTATTGAATAGGAATGGCACATGTATAAAGACAAGGCAAGAGTTATCGAAAATACAATCCCATGTCAAGATGGAAAATTTCTTGCACTAGAGAAATGACCTTTGATGGGCCAAATGGCATTTCTTCATCTCTGTCCAGCTGGACTGATGGATAAAATTGCCCTGGCTTTCTGTTCTGTCAGTATGTGGCCTAAGATATCTGTTTTTAGCCAGCCTTAACCCAGTTCCTAAGTACACAATACCATCCAAAATTCAGCACACAATCGGGCTGGTTACTTAGCACATATGAATAGCTGATGTGGAGCATGCGGGTATCAATTGGGTGCAGAAGTGTGTACATTTTTTTTGAGATTGTGCCTCCATCCCATTGTTGCAATAGAGCAGAGTATATCTGACATGAGGGTGCTGATGATTGTACTGAGTGCAAAGAACAATGCCCCATTGCCATCCCTTGATGAGCATCAAAGTTTGTTTCTGAATTGACTTATTCTATGAAATTGTCATTAAGAAATACAATACATTAAATATTACTTTCCCTTCAATGTTCTCCATGTCGCTCATTTTTTCACTAGAGTTGGAAACATGCTCTTTTCTGTGGAAACCCAAACAACAGAAGAGAGAACACAGCAATACCACGATGAAATAGAAGCATTGTATAAAGACCTGAGTAGCAAAGGAAAAGCATTGATACTTTCCACTGAGCTTGGGGTAAGAACAACATGGTGTTTTCCTTAAGATCACAATTTCTGGAGGCATGGCATATAATCTGAAGATCTTAAGAATATTTCTAGTTCATGGTGCAATGGGGATTATTATTTACTCTTTCAAAAGATGGACATAACTTCCCACTATGTCTCAAACTATTGTTTGTATATGATAATTTGTCCATACTTACATTCCCTCAAAATAACCATCTTAAAAGGTTACACTTTTGTTTAGGATAATAAAGTATCCGCAGTATATATTCAACTGCAATCTTTTAGTGATCAGACATGTGATAAATACAGAAACCCATCATCATGCCAAATAATCTCCAAGCCAAGCTATTTAGATATGTAGAGTTTCTGCTTGCCTAATGTGGAGTGGACTTTGGTCATTTATCTGGGCTACTTGAGAACAGAATGGTAAGGACTGAGGCGAAGGGACTTCCAACGACACGTAAAAGTAATGCTGCAGTTTAACTGTCTAATACCGGCTAGCTTACCAACAAAGATCTTCCTGCTGTAAGCCAAGCTAGGACTATTTTATCTGTAGGCTTCCAAGTTGTCTAGAGTTGAGGATAAAGAATACCATTCTCTAATGACCAATCCATTCCTCCAGGTCCCATGATTTTTTTAAGGAATCAGTTTAATTTGAAGCACCAGTGAGTATGGGGAAAAGTGTTAATGGGGATTCAAGACACCAAGTGCCTATAATCTAACCTTGCATCTCTAACAGCAACAGAAGTGAATCTTGTTGATTGTTCAGTTTTGTCCATTGATTTTCTATTTGCAGTTTTCCTTATTTTCTAACAGTTGCACTGTTCAATTTTATTTGAGGTTTGCTTCAAAATCATGTTTGCTCTATTGAATGAAAGTTCGTTAAAATGGGAATTCTTTTTGCTTTAAATCATACAACTCTATCACTGTGGGCCATTGGAGCATCAGTGCGCAGTGGCAGCATGTATCTTCGATTCTGACATTAGATTAGACTGCACATAATTCCTAAATGCAGCCTTATTGTGTGGGTATGCTGAATGGAGGTTAAAGAAGGGGAGTTTAAGTCACCTCTGAAATCGCTGTCAAGTGCCTCTAAGTAGCCTACAAGCAAGTTGCCCACCCTCTCTACCCATAAGAAGCGTACTGTGCCTTCTCTCTATATTTAATTGATAAAAAACTGCTGTTTTCATGAATAATGTTTGTTTTATTTTCTCTTTAAACCAGGAGGCAGATGCAGTGTGCAACCTAATCCTTTCTTTGGTGTATTACTTTTACAATCTAATGCCTCTCTCTAGAGGATCCAGGTTAGTAGAGTATTACCTTTTGCTATTAAATGTGCTAAAGGAGAAAGTAAGTCCTAAAAAAAGTACTTTGGGAATGAGAAATGTCAGCATTGGTCAATTGGTAGGACTTCACCTCTAAGTCAAAAGGTGGCATGTTCAAATGCTGCTCCAATGACTTGAGCACAGAAATATAGACAGATACTCTTGCCTCAGTAGTACTGAAGGAGTCCTGAACTGTTGGAGGTGCTATCTTTTGAATGTGATGTTAAACTGAGACTCCCTCAGCCTTCTTCTGGATTTAAAAGATCGCATGATGCTATTTTGAATAAGAACAGGGGATACATTGACCTGGTCAATATTTAACCCTCAATCAACAACACCAGAAGTAGAACATCTGTTCATCGTCACATTGTTGTTTGTGGGAGCTTGCTGTGCGCAAATTGGCTGCTGTGTTTCCTACATTATAACAGCGTCCACACTTCAAAAGTACTTCATTGACTGTAAAGGGCTGAGACATATCATGAGATTATGAAAGTTACAACATAAATGCAAGTATTTTTCCTAGCAATTTGGTCCGATTTATTTTTCGATTGCTATTTCTTTCCAGAAAGTTCTTGAAGGAACTTTCAGGTGGATACTCGGTTTATTCCTGGACAGTTTGAATATTCATGCTGTAGTGCTTTGTGTCTGCTACCCCTGCCTTATCAGGAATGCAGCTGGTGCATTAGCAGAAAGATTAGAAACTTAGGAAAATACAACGATTAGTCCCACTGATTTCTTGTTGAGCTTTTATTTATTAAAAAAAATTTGGGGGGGGTGGTGGGGAACAGGAGAGTTTTTTTTCTGAAAATCACTTTCAATTGGTCTCTAAACAGGCCAGCTACACTCCAACATTACTGGACATGATCCAAGCAAAGCTCCATGACCATTTTTTTTTAGTTGGAGAATGGCCATTTGTCTTGGACTCAATGAGGTGCCTATTGTAATGATTGCAACTGCCTTTCAAGGTCACATTACTGCAGAGGAGGATTGTAAAATCTGATACCGGTCGGGGGTGTAAATATTTAGCGTTCATGGTATGACCCTGTAGACTTACGTTCTGCTTTAAACCATGTTGAATGCTTCTGTGTTTTGATGGTAATGTCCTTTGTCTTCTAGTGTGGTGGCATATTCAGTAATCATGGGAGCACTAATGGCTAGTGGGAAGGAGATCACGGGGAGAATCCCCAAAGGAAAGGTAAGTCTGAACATGTACATACGATTTAGGAGCAGAAGTAGGCCATTTAGCCCCGCAAGCCTGCTCTGCCATTCAATAAGATCTTGGCTGACCTAATTGTGGCCTCAATTCCACATTGTGCCTACCCCTGATAACCCTTGACTCCTTTGTTAGTCAAGAATCTATCTACTTCTGCCTTAAAAAATATTCAATGACCCTGCCTCCACCTCTCTTTAGGAAAGAGAGTTCCAAAGGTTCGCAAGCCCCTGAGAGAAAAAATTCCTTCTCATCACTATCTTAAATGGGAGACTCCATATTTTTAAACTGCGTTTCCCCCCACCCTCGTTCTAGTCTCTAAAGTGGATCATCTAACCATTATTTTTAAACTCTGTCCCCTAGTTCTCTCTCACAAGGGGAAACATCCTTTCAGCATCCAACCTATCAAGTCCCCTCAGGATCTTATGTTTCAGTAAGATCACCTCTCAATCTTCTATACTCCTACGGATACAAGCCCAATATGTCTAAGCTTTCTTCACAAGATAATCCCCCTCCACCATCCCAGCTATCAGTTGAGTGAACTTTCTCTGAACTACTACTAACGCATTTATAGTCTTTCTTAAATAAGGACACCAAAACTATGCTTTAGATGTGGTCTCACCAATGCCCTGTACAGATGTAGCAAAACATCCCTGCTTTTGTATCACATTCTCCTCGCAATAAAAGCCAACATTCCATTTGCCTTCCTAAGCATTTACTGTACTTGCATACTAACTTTCCCTGATTCATGTACCAGGATATCAAGACCCCTCTGTATCTCAAGAGTTTCGTAATCTCTCTCCATTTAAATAACATTCTGTTTTCTATTCTTCCTGCCAAAGTGGACAAGTTCACCTTTTCCTACATTATACACCATCTGCCAAATTTTTGCCCACTCACTTAATCAATCAATGTCCCTTATGTCTTCTTCACAATGTACCTTCCTACGTATCTTTGTGGGTCATCACTAAATTTTGCAACCATCCATTTGGTCCCTTCATCCAAGTCATTGATATAAATTGTAAATAGTTGAGGCCCCAGCACTGATTCCTGTGGCAATCTACTTGTTACATCTTGCCAACCCAAAAAAGGCCTATTTATCCTTACTCTCTGCTTCCTGTTAGCTAACCAGTCCCCTCTCCATGCTAATATGTTAGCCCCTACACTTTGAACTCATATTTTGCGTAGTAACCTTTGATTTGGCACCTTATCAAATGCCTTCTGGAAATGTAAGTACAGCACCTCCACAGGTTTCCCTTTATCCATGTTGCTTGTTACTTCCTCAAATAATTCCAATAAATTAGTCAAACACATTTCCCTTTCACAAAACCATGTTGACTCTGCTTGATTGCACTGAAATTTTCTAAGTGCCTCGCTATGACCTCCTTAATGACAGATTCCAGCAATTTCTCTATGACATATGTTAAGCTAACTGGCCTGTAATTTCCTGCTTTCTGTTTCCTTCCTTTCTTGAATAGAGGAGTCACATTGACTATTTTCCAATTTGATGGGACCTTTCTTGAATCTAGGGAATTTTGGAAAATTAAAAACCAATGCACCTACTATCTCAGCAGCCACTTCTTTTAAGCCCCTGGGATGAAGTCCATCAGGACCTGGGGACTTGTCAGTTTTAGATCTAATAATTTTCTCAGTATCCTTTCTCTGCTGATTGTAACTGTTTTAAGTTTCTCCTTCCCGTTCATCTCCTGATTCGCAATTATTTCTGTTATTTGTATCCTCTACAGTCAAGACGGATGCAAAATATCTGTTCAGTTGATCAGCCATTTCCTTATTTTCCATTATTAATTCCCCATCCTCACACTCTAGGGGACCAATGCTCACTTAATCTTTTCCTTTTTAAATACCTGTAGCAAATCTTACTATCTGTTTTTATATTTCTAGCTAGCTTTCTCTCCTACTCTAATTTCTCCGTCCTTATTAATCTTTTAACTGTTCTTTGCTGTTCTTTATATTCTGTCCAATCTTGTGACCTGTCCCCCATCTTGGTGGAATTATACATTTTTTCTTTCAATTTAATACTATCTTTAACTACTTTAGTTAGTGACTGATGTTATCTCCTTACCTTAGAGTCATTCTTTCTCACTGGAATATTTCTTTTGAGTATTCTGAAATATCTTCTTAAATGTCTGCTGCTGCATCTCTACTGACCTATCCCTTAACCTAATTTCCCAGTTCACTTTAGCCAGCTCTGTCTTCACGCCCACATAATTACCCTAATTTAAGTTTAAAACACTAGTCTTAGATTCATTCCTCTCTCCCTCAAACTAAAATGAAATTAAATCCACTCCTCTCTCCCTCAAACTAAACGTGAAATTCAATCATATTATGAACACTGCTACCTAGGGGCGCCTTCACTGAGGTTATTCGTTAATCCTGTCTCATTGCACATTACCAAATCCAGTATAGCCTGTTGTCTGGTTGGTGCTAAATCATGCTGCTCTAAACACTTCATGAACTCATCATCCAGGCTACCTGAATATTGAAATCAGTCAAATATGAGTGTCTCCTCTACATATGTGGGAGGCAATGGCATAGTGGTATTGTCGCTGGACTAGTAATCCAGAGACCCAGAGTAATTGGGACCTGAGTTCGAATCCCACCACGAAGATGGTGGGATTTGAATTCAATGAAAATCTGGAATTAAAAGTCTAATGTTGTAATGTGGTTCACTGATGTCCTTTAAGAAAGGAAATCTGGTCTGGCCTACATGTTGACTCTTAAATGCCTTCTGAAATGGCCTAGAAAGCCACTGAGTTGTATCAAACTGCCAAAAAGTCTCAAAAACGGCATAGGTTGTTTCTGATGCCACCTGGCATCGACCTAGAAACAACACTGGAAGCGACCCTGGGGGCTGGTGCCGAAATTGGCAGACTAATTAAGCATCCTCACAGATTCATACCTTACAGATAACGTCCCAGACATCATCACCATTCCAGGGTATGTCCTGTCCCACCGGCAGAACAGATCCAGCAGAGCTGGTGGCACAGTGGTAAGCAGTTGGAAGGAAGTTGCCCTGAGAGTCCTCAACATCGACTCTGGACCCCATGAAGCTTCATGGCATCAGGTCAAAAAATGGCAAGGAAACCTCCTGCTGATTACCATGTACTGCCCTCGCTCAGCTGAGCTCCTCCATGTTGAACATCGCTTGGAGGAAGCACTGAGGGTGGCAAGGGTGCAGAATGTACTCTTCAATGTACATCACGAAGAGTGTCTACTGACTGAGTCCTAAAGGACATAGCTGCTAGACTGGGTCTGCAGCAGGTGGTGAGGGAACCAACAAGAGGGAAAAATGTACTTGACCTCATCCTCACTAACCTGCCTGCTGCAGATGCATCTGTCCATGACAGTATTGGTTAAGAGTGACGACCACACAATCGTTGTGGAGATGAATTCCCACCTTCACATTGACAACATCCATCATGTTGTATGGCACTACCACACTGCTAAATGGGATAGATTTCGAACAGATCAAGCAACTCAACTGGGCATCCTTGAGGCGCTGTGGGTCATCATACGCAGCAGAATTGGACTCAAACATAATCTGTAACCTCATGGCTTGGCATATCCCCCACAAGCCATGGGATCAACCCTGGTCCAATGAAAAGTGTAGGGGCGCATGCCAGGAGCAGCACCAGGCATACCTAAAAATGAGGTGTCAACCTGGTGAAGCTGCAACAAAGGACTACTTGTGTGCCAAAAAGCACAAGCAGCAAGTGATAGACGGAGCTAAGTGATCCCACAACCAAAGGATCAGATCTAAGTTCTGCAGTCATACCACATCCAGTCTTGAATTGTGGTGGACAATTAAACAACTCACAGGAGGAGGAGGCTTCACAAATATCCTCATCCTCAATGATGGGGAGCCCAGCATATCAGTGCATATGATAAGGCTGAAGAATTTGCTACAATCTTCAGCCAGAAATGCCAAGTGGATGTTCCATCTCAGCTTCCTCCGGAGGTCCTCAGTATCACAGATGCCAGTCTTCAGCCAATTCATTTTGGTCCATGTGATCTCAAGAAGTGACTGAAGGCACTGGATAGTGCAAAGGCTATGGAGCCTGACAATATTCAGGCAATAGTACTGAAGACTTGTACTCCAGAACTTGCTATGGTCCTAGCCAAGCTGTTCCATTACAGCTACAGCCCTGGCTTCTACCCGGCTATGTGGAAAATTGCCCAGGTATGTCCTGTACACAAAATCCAACCTTGTCAATTACCATCCCATCAGTCTACTCTCAATCATCAGTGAAGTGATGGAAGAGGTCATCAACAGTGCTATCAAGTGACACTTGCTTAATAATAACCTGTTCACTGACACCCAGTTGGGATTTCACCAGGGCCACTCAGCCCCTGTTCTCATTACAGCCTTGGTTCAAACATAGACAAAAGAGCTGAACTCCTAAGGTGATGTGAGAGTAACTGCCCTTGACATCAAGGCCGTTTTTGACCCAGTGTGGCATCAAGGAGCCCTAGCAAAACTGGAATCCTCTGGTTGGAGTCATACCCAGCACAAAGGAAGTTGGTTGTGGTTGGTGGTGGTCAGTCATCTTAGCTCCAGGACATCACTGCAAGAGTACCACAGGGGTAGTGTCCTAGGCCCAACCATCTTCAGCTGCTTCATCAATGACCTTCCTTCTATCATAAGGTCAGAAGTGGGGATGCTCGCTGATGATTGCACAAAGTTCAGCACCATTCACCACTCATTCTGAGCAGTCCATGTCCAAATGTAGCAAGACCTGGACAATATCCAGGCTTGAGCTGACAAGTGGCAAGCAACATTCATACCACACAAGTGTCAGGCAATGACCATCTCCAACAAGAGAGAATCCAACCATCGCCCCTTGATGTTCAATGGCATTACCATCACTGAATCCCCCACTAACTACATCCTGGGGGTTACCATTGACCCGAAACTGAACTGGACTAGCCATATAAATACTGTGGCTACGAGAGCAGGTCAGAGGCTAGGAATCCTGTGACGAGTGACTCACCTCCTGACTCCCCAAAACTTGTCCACCGTCTACAAAGCACAAGTCAGGAGTGTGATGGAATACTCCCCACTTGCCTGGATGAGTGCAGCTCCCACAACACTCAAGAAGCTTGACAGCATCCAGGACAAAGCAGTCTGCTTGATTGGCACCACATCCATAAACATTGACTCTCTCTACCACCGATGCACAGTGGCAGCAGTGTGTACCACCTACAAGATACCCTGCAGGAATTCACCAAGGATCCTTTGACAGCACCTTCTGAACCCACTACCACCTAGAAGGACAAGGGCAGCAGATCGATGGGAACACTGCCACCTGGAAGTTCCCCTCCAAGTCACTCACCATCCTGACTTGGAGATATATCGCCGTTCCTTTGCTGTTGCTGGGTCAAAATCCTGAAACTCCTCTCCTGACAGCACTGGGGGTGTACCTACACCACATGGACTGCAGTGGTTCAAGAAGGCAGCTCACCACCACCTTCTCAAGGGAAATAGGGATGGGCAATAAATGCTGTGTTAGGAAGAAATAATAATTTGCATAATGTTATTGGAATTTGTTGTAGAGTAAGAGTGGTGTCTATGTCTGTCTGTCTGTGTCTCTGTCTGTGTGTGTGAGAGAGACTGTGACTTCATTTCTTTATTCTTTATTCATTCTTGGGATTTGGGTGTCGCTTGCTGGGCCAGCATTTATTGCCCATCCCTAGTTGCCCTTGAGAAGGTGATGATGAGCTGCTGCCTTGAACCGCTGTAGTCCATTTGGTGTAGGTACACCCACAGTGCTGTTAGGAAGGGAGTTCCAGGATTTTGACCCAGCAACAGTGAAGGAATGGTGATAAATTTCCAAGTCAGGATGGTGATTGACTTGGAGGGCGATTTCCAGGTGGTGGTGTTCCCATCTATCTGCTGCCCTTGTCCTTCCAGATGGTAGTGGTTGTGGGTTTGGAAGGTGCTGTCGAAGGAGCCTTGGTGAATTCCTGCAGTGCATCTTGTAGATGGTACACACTACTGTCACTGTGCGTCGGTGGTGGAGGGAGTGAACATTTGTGGATAGGATGCCAATCAAGCAGGCTGTTTTGTCCTCGATGTTATCAAGCTTCTTGAGTGTTGTGGGAACTGCACTCATCCAGGCAAGTGGGGAGTATTCCATCACACTCCTGATTTGAGCTTTGTAGATGGTGGACAGGCTTTGGGGAGTCAGGAGCTGAATTACTCATCGCACGATTCCTACTCTCAGACCTGCTTTTGTAGCCACAGTATTTATATGACTGGTCCAGTTCACCTTCTGGTCAAAGGTACCCCCCCCCCAGGATGTAGTTAGTGGAGTAATCAGCGATGGTAATGCCATTGAACATCAAGGGGCGATGGTTGGATTCTCCCTTGATGGAGATGGTCATTGCCTGACACTTGTGTGGCATGAATGTTACTTGCCACTTGTCAGCCCAAGCCTGGATATTGTCCAGGCCTTGCTGCATTTGGACTGCTTCAGTATCTGAGCAGTCGCGAATGGTGCTAAACATTGTGCAATCATCAGCAAACATCCACACTTCTGAACCTATGATGGAAAGAAGGTCATTAGTGAAGCAGCTGAAGATGTTTGGACCAGGGACACTATCCTGAGAAACTCCTGCAGTGATGTCCTTAATTAGAGGCAGCTGGTCTGAAGGCTTTGTTGTAACAGAAGTTAAGCTAGGTTTGAAATGTGAAGTAGGTAAACATAGGTGTAAAGAGAATATTTGCATTTTTAAATAAACCAGACTAGATTGATTTCAAAGGAGGGTTGAAATGTTTCACCTCGTCTGGAGAAGTTAAGAAACAGTGTTTCGTTTTCCCAAAGATTACTGGTAAAATTGGTACTTTGATGGGTTTTATTAATATGGAGGTAAAGCCCAAATAGTTAGTGAAACAATGGGGGAAAACATGGATATAGGAGCGACAATTGTGTGTAAGGGCAGGCATTCTAAGATCTAAAACAAGTGTGAAAAAGCCCCCAGCATCTAAACCTCAAGCTGCTGTCTACAACGAACTGAAGTTAAGAAAACTCACTTTGAATTGGATTGTTCAGGGTATCGTGTTTCTTTTCCTGGGTCTTTTAAAACCTCTGTGTCTTACTGTTGCCTTATCGAAAGTATAACTGGGAGTTAGGTTAACTAGGGGATTTAGAAATTATCATAGTGGTAATTTGTAGGTCTATGTGTGTACTTAAAATAATTTCTTTTATTAATAAAGTTTAATTTAGTTTTATAAGAAATCTATAAGACTCAGTCTTATTACTACTGATTTCAAGGCATGCATCTCGAAGTTTATACAAATTGCAAAACAGTTGTTTCAAGTTGCCATTTGGGATCTGAGCAGCTCGGCATTTACCATCAGATGTGCCATAACAGCTGGCCCAACCAGCGAAGCCCACGTCCCATGAATGAATTTTTAAAAATAGCCTTTTTCAGCAGGCGCAATAGAAAGGGTGTGGATTTTTCTGAAACTTAATTGAAAATGTGTATAATCTATATTTTCTTCATGATGTAGTTAAAGACATGTAAAAATAAATTTCTCAAGATGGAACAAGTTTGCTTCGCATAGTGCTCCATTCAACATCCCAATCTGACAACCAGTAGTGACTGAACTAGTAACAATCACCTGTGGGCGGTTTTCTCCTCATTAATTTTCATCAGTCATTCAACTCATTGATCTGATGGGGCACCTTTCAGTGAACAGAGAGCAAGTCATTTTTTTCTTCATACTTGTTTCTCTTTTTTAATTCTGCCCTTCCTCATATGAAAATGTTCCAGTAGAGTGAGATTTCCTCCACCTGACCCAGCAAGTGATTGACATGACTTGCATTTGGATGCAAACTTGTTTGGTTGTTAACCGGGTTTAATGAGCAGGTTCCAAGATGGCCAGGAATCTTGGTTAGGGAATGGGTGGGATAATCGGTATAGGGGAGGGGGAAGGAGAGAGGAAAAGCCAGGACAAATTGATCTAACTCCTCAGAAGATGGGAAGGGATGTAAATAGTGGTAAAATGATATACAGGTGTGGAGACAAGATTGGACAGCAATTTTTTAACAAAAGCATTTTTAGTTGGCAGGATCTGAAAACTATACCAAACAGGTTACCATGAACCATAAGGCAATAAGTATAATTTGACAGATCATTCCATATATAAAGGAAAAACCTGTTTCTACCCTAAGGAGTTGGATTTCTCAATCCATCTTTGATTGGAGAAAGTTGGGCAGTGGGAAAAAAAGTGCACATTCTGAGGAGTCACAGACTGAGGAGTTTTGGTTCACATTTCAAGTGTTCAGATTTTACGGGTGATTTGTAATCCTGTCAGCTGTCCTCACCTCAGTGCATTACTCCTGAATTTTAAAATGGACTATTGCAACCTTCGCCTTTTGAAGTTGTAAGAATTTGGAGAATGTAGTCTGTCATGTGCAAAATAATTTTTGTTTACATTTCTTAGGAAGATTAGGATTTTAATGGTGCCTGACATCTGAGGCGGGGGGGTAGAAAACACAAATTGGACACATTCCAAAACAAAACTCCTTTTGCTCATCTTTAGAATAGTACAGAAATGAAAAAAAACCTTTTTCTTTGAAATATTCATAGCATCACATAATAAATTTAAGTTATACACAATAGTGGTGGTTTATTCTTTGATTTTAAGCCATCTATCCCTCACTGCAAGTTCTTGGGTTGATTGTTATAATCTGAAGCACTCCCTTCCATATTTAACTGAAAAGCTTCACAGGACTTTGAACAATTCAAAGGATACTTTACTTACAAGTTGTGCAAACATTTACCATAGAATGCTCAGTTGTATTCAGTTAGAGCCCCAGCTGAAATTAGCTTTGCTGAACACAAATTGAAGATCAAACTTTTGACATTCTTTTTTTTAATTCATTCATGGGATGTAGGCTTCGCTGGTGGGCCAGCATTTATTGCCCATTCCTAGTTGCTGATGATAAGGTGGTGGTGAGCTGCCTCCTTGAAGTGCTGCAGTCCATGTGGTGTAGGTACACCCACAGTATTGTTAGGAAGGGAGTTCCAGGATTTTGACCCAGTAACAGTGAAGGAACGGCGATACATTTCCAAGTCAGGATGGTGAGTGACTTGGAGGGTAACTCCCATCCATCTGCTGCCCTTGTCCTTCTAGATGGTAGTGTTTGTGGGTTTGGAAGGTGCTGTTGAAGGGGCCTTGATGAATTCCTGCGGTGCATTTTGTAGATGGTACATGCTGCTGCTGTGTCTAAGTACATCTAGTACTTCTCAGTAAAACACAAGGCTCTGCAAATTATCTACTTGCTCATTGAGAAAGCTATATTTCATCTTTAATGATTCTGTTATGCTCCTGTGAAGATCTGAAGAGCCTTGGCAGGTTTTTCCATTAAAGGTGCTATACGATACAAGTTGTTGTCTAGTTCATAGCTGGGGACAGTCCTGTTAAAACTTGTGGATATTTATTATTGCCTATTGACACAGATTTCCAAGGATATACATCCTATCGAAAAGATAGGCAGATTGGCAGAGGGGGTGGAGTTGCTTTGTTAGTAAGAAATGAAATTAAATCGATAGCAAGAAATTATGTAAGGTCAGATGATGTAGAATCTGTGGGGGTAGAGTTGAGGAACCGCAAAGGTAAAAAAACCATAATGGGAGTTATGTACAGGCCTCCGAACAATAGTCAGGATGGGGGGGCACAAAATACACCAGGAGATAGAAAAGATGTGTGAGAAAGGCAAGGTTACAGTGATCATGGGAGATTTCAATATGCAGGTAGACTGGGAAAATCAGGTTGGTAGTGGATCCCAAGAAAAAGAATTTATAGAATGTCTACGAGATGGCTTTTTGGAGCAGCTTGAGGTGGAGCCCACTAGGGAACAGGCCATTCTAGATTTAGTGATGTGTAATGAGGCAGATTTGATAAGGGAGCTCAAGGTGAAGGAACCCTCAGGAGGAAGTGACCATAATATGATAGAATTTACCCTGCAATTTGAGAGGAAAAAGCTGGAATCAGATGTAACAGTATTAGAGTTGAGTAAAGGCAACGACAGAGGCATGAGGGAGGAGCTGGCCAGAATTGACTGGGAGATGAACCTAGCAGGAAAGACAGTGGAATGGCAATGGCAGGAGTTTCTGGGAGTAATTTGGGAGACACAGCAAAAATTCATCCCTAGGAAGAAGAAGCATACTAAAGGGAGGACGAGGCAACCATGGCCGACAAGGGAAGTCAGGGACAGCAAAAAAGCTAAAGAGAAAGCATACAATGCAGCGAAGAGCAGTGGGAAACCAGAGGATTGGGAAGCCTACAAAGACCAACAGAGGACAAATAAAAAAGAAATAAGGAGGGAGAAGATTTAATATGAGGGTAAACTAGCCAGTAATATAAAAGAAGATTGCAAGAGTTTTTTTAGATATATAAAGGGTAAGAGGCAAAAGTGGACATTGGGCTGCTGGAAAATGATGCTGGAGAAGTAGTAGTGGGGAACAAAGAAATGGCGGTAGAACTGAATAGATACTTTGCGTCCGTCTTCACAGTGGAAGACACGAGTGACATACCCAAAGTTTCAAGAGAGTCGGGGGGCAGAGGTGAGTATGGTGGCCATTACCAAGGAGAAGGAGCTAGGAAAACTGAAAGGTCTGAAGGTGGATAAATCACCTGAACCAGATGGATTACACCCCAGAGTTCTGAAGGAGATAGCTGAAGAGATAGCGGAGGCGTTAGTGGTGGTCTTTCAGGAATCACTGGAGTCAGGGAGGGTCCCAGAGGACTGGAAAATCGTTAATGTAACACCCCTGTTTAAGAAGGGAGTTAGGCAAAAAACAGGAAATTACAGGCCGATTAGCCTGACCTCAGTCGTTGGTAAGATTTTAAAGTCCATTATTAAGGATGAGATTTCAGAATACTTGGAAGTGCATGGTAAAATAGGGCAAAGTCAGCATGGTTTCATCAAGGGGAGGTCATGCCTGACAAATCTGTTAGAATTCTTTGAGGAAGTAACGAGTAGATTAGACAAAGGATAGCCAATGGATGTTATCTACTTGGACTTCCAAAAGGCCTTTGACAAGGTGCCACACAGGAGGCTGCTCAGTATGATAAGAGCCCATGGTGTTAGAGGCAAGGTATTAGCATGGATAGAAGATTGGCTGTCTGGCAGGAAGCAGAGAGTGGGGATAAGGGGGTCCTTCTCAGGATGGCGGCTGGTGACTAATGGAGTTCCGCAGGGGTCAGTGTTGGGACCATAACTTTTCACTTTATACATTAATGATCTAAATGAAGGAACTGAGGGCATCCTGGCTAAGTTTGCAGATGATACAAAGATAGGTGGAGGGACAGGTAGTATTGAGGAGGCGGGGAGGCTGCAGAAGGATTTGGACAGGTTAGGAGAATGGGCAAAAAAGTGGCAGATGGAATACAACGTAGGGAAGTGTGAGGTCATGCACTTTGGTAGGAAGAATAGAGGCATAGACTATTTTCTAAATGGGTAGAGAATTCAGAAATCTGGAGTGCAAAGGGACTTGGGAGTCCTAGTCCAGGATTCTCTTAAGGTTAACTTGCAGGTTGAGTCGGTAGTTAGGAAGGCAAATGCAATGTTGGCATTCATTTCGAGAGGCCTTGAATATAAAAGCAGGGATGTGCTGCTGAGGCTTTATAAGGCTCTGGTCAGACCACATTTAGAATATTGTGAGCAATTTTGGGCCCCGTATCTCAGGAAGGATGTGCTGGCCCTGGAGAGGGTCCAGAGGAGGTTCATGAGAATGATCCCAGGAATGAAAGGCTTAACATATGAGGAACATATGAGGACTCTGGGTCTATACTTGATGGAGTTTAGAAGGATGAGGGGGGATCCGATTGAAACTTACGGAATACTGAAAAGCCTGGATAGAGTGGACATGGGGAAGATGTTTCCATTAGTAGGAGAGACTAGGACCCGAGGGCTCAGCCTCAGAGTAAAGGGAAGACCTTTTAGAACAAAGATGAGGAGAAACTTCTTTAGCCAGAGAGTGGTGAATGTATGGAATTCATTGCCACAGAAGGCTGTGGAGGCTAAGTCATTGAGTGTATTTAAGACCGAGATAGATAGGTTCTTGATTGGTGTGGGGATCAAAGATTACGGGGAGAATGGGGTTGAGAAACTTATCAGTCATGATTGAATGGTGGGGCAGACTCGATGGGCCGAATGGCCTAATTTCTGCTCCTATGTCTTATGGCCTTCTTTTGCTTTGTGTCCTCAGTCTATTTGAAATGTTTTTTAGTCTCACTGGAGGTAATGGGGAGATAAGGTGAATAAACATTATTCCCTTTTTGCATAACGTGAAGACTCAAGAGTCTGAAAAGCCAAACTATTGAAAGTGACTAGGTGATAATTCAACATTAATATAAAAAACAAAAACTGCAGATGGACTCCATCCCATTCTCTCAGTTCCTTCGCCTCCGTCACATCTGTTCTGATGATGCTACCTTCAAAAACAGTTCCTCTGACATGTCCTCCTTCTTCCTTAACCGAGGTTTTCCACCCACGGTGGTTGACAGGGCCCTCAACCGTGTCCGGCCCATCTCCCACGCATCCGCCCTCACGCCTTCTCCTCCCTCCCAGAAACATGATAGGGTCCCCCTTGTCCTCACTTATCACCCCACCAGCCTCCGCATTCAAAGGATCATCCTCTGCCACTTCCGCCAACTCCAGCATGATGCCACCACCAAACACATCTTCCCTTCACCCCCCCCCTGTCGACATTCCGTAGGGATCGTTCCCTCCGGGACACCCTGGTCCACTCCTCCATCACCCCCTACTCCTCAATCCCCACCTATGGCACCTCCCCATGCCCACGCAAAAGATGTAACACCTGCCCCTTCACTTCCTCTCTCCTCACAGTCCAAGGGCCCAAACACTCCTTTCAAGTGAAGCAGCATTTCACTTGCATTTCCCCCAACTTAGTCTATTGTATTCGTTGCTCCCAATGCAGTCTCCTCTACATTGGAGAGACCAAACGTAAACTGGGCGACCGCTTTGCAGAACACCTGCGGTCTGTCCGCAAGAATGACCCAAACCTCCCTGTCGCTTGCCATTTTAACACTCCACCCTGCTCTCTTGCCCACATGTCTGTCCTTGGCCTGCTGCATTGTTCCAGTGAAGCCCAACACAAACTGGAGGAACAGCACCTCATCTTCTGACTAGGCACTTTACAGCCTTCCGGATTGAATACTGAATTCAACAACTTTAGGTCTTGAGCTCCCTCCTCCATCCTCACCCCCTTTCTGTTTCTTCCCCCTTCCTTTTGTATTTTTTCCAATAATTTATATAGATTTTTCTCTTCCCACCTATTTCCATTATTTTTAAATCTTTTATGCCCCCCCACTAGACCTATACCTTGAGTGCCCTACCATCCATTCTTAATTAGCACATTCGTTTAGATAATATCACCAACTTCAACACCTCTGTGTTCTTTTGTTCCTTTGTGACATCTTTTGATTATCTGCTCCTATCACTGCTTGCTTGTCCCTACAACAACACCCCCTCCCTCCACTACTCTCCCCCACCCCACCTTAAACCAGCTTATATTTCACCCCTCTCATTGTAAAGAAAAATCAGTTCTGTTGAAGGGTCATGAGGACTCGAAACGTCAACTCTTTTCTTCGCCGATGCTGCCAGACCTGCTGAGTTTTTCCAGGTAATTTTGTTTTTGTTTTTGATAATTCAACATTGTTGTTTGCAAATGAGCCATGCAACAAGCACCACAACATTCTGAACTGTCTCTATATAATTGTGAATTCAGACTCATGCTACCTCAATGTTGAGTAGATTGTGGTTAGTTTTAGCTCATGATGTCAATATTTTGCTTTTTACAAACATGTTTTTAAAAAGTGTATGAGGCAATTAAACACAAAGCTGTTGAAGCAAGTTTATCCATTGTTTTGACCTCA
This sequence comes from Carcharodon carcharias, assembly GCF_017639515.1. Taxonomy (NCBI): domain Eukaryota; kingdom Metazoa; phylum Chordata; class Chondrichthyes; order Lamniformes; family Lamnidae; genus Carcharodon; species Carcharodon carcharias. Next base: position 222,501,545 of record NC_054468.1, read on the forward strand.
TGGACTGCTTCGGTGGGTAACTTGGAAATTTAAGTGCCAAATATCAATTTGCAGTCAGTGTCCATTTGTGTATTTATCTCCAGCTGCAGATATTGACTGACCTAAATTTTCTATTGTAGGATTTGTCCAAGAGTGAGTACTAGCACTAAGAACAGCCCTTTCATAAACTTGACAAAATTCAAATTGTGACAAATAGAGAAGAAAATCACAACTTTACTTCCATGAGCTTCGTGAGGTGCATTGCTTGGGTTCAATGGCTGCTTGGCCACAGATTGGACACCCATGTATTAATCTGTTGACTTTTGTTGAAATGCGTTCTTTGTCGTTTTGGATGAGTATTTTAATCACTCTTTCATTATTTTCAGTTAGTAGATTTTGAAGCTATGACAACACCAAGTCCAGAGGCTTTCAGTAAAATAGGAAAAAGCTGGATGAATTTGAAAAGGTAAGAAATTTAGGAACAATTTGATAATGCTTTGAGTCTTGAGTTTAATGACAGTGGGTTCCATGAAAATTGATCAGTTTTTTGCACCTTATTCAAAGGCTTGCAGCATTTGCAACCTTTTATTCCTTTGACGCATGATAAAACATATATAGTTTCTTAATTAAAACTATAGCTCTGGTACAGAAACATCTGCAGTTGTCACCTTGGCCTGTGGCAGCAGACGGTTGTGGGTTCAGCATCAGTTCATACTGACCTCAGTTTACTAAAAACTGAATTTGGATTTGATATCCCAAATCGGGCACCAGATTTTTTTTTTTAACTTGGCTAGAGCTTTTTGGCACATGGCTGATTTATACCATCATACCATAAATGGCACTTAATGATAACATAAAGTGCACATTTAGAGGAATATGCCAAGCATATCTTGATGGCATAGCGCAGTAACAAGGCGTCCCTTTCTGATCCTGGCTGAGCTGACTAGAAGAATGAGATTACGTCATTGAGAGGAAAAATCTCGTCATGCGGATTGGTATTCGTTGAAACACAACATTCCTAAGCCTAACAAGGAGGACCAACACTAAAATAGCACAATCAAGTTTTAAATTCAGCATTTTTTGTTTTGATATGTTTGTACTTCACAAGATGCTTTGTGTGTATGCTGAATGACTTTAGTAACCATCTCATTAACATTTATGTTTTTACGTGGAATTAGGTTTGAATGTTGCAAGCAGTAGCACATGACTATGTTCCACACTGCTCCTGTTAATATGTTTCGTTACTATGTTTCATTTAGTCCTTTATTTAATTGAAGGCAATAATTCTAACGCAACAGCAAAATGTTTATTATAAGGTCATTTCCAATGTTAAAATGTGACATCTGCCCTCTGTGTTTGTGTTGTTTCAGCATGGAAACTACCAAATGGAGACCATTGGTTAAAATTGCTTCCCTGATGTATGAAGGAATTGATTGCAATCCTTGTACCATTAAATACTGCAAATACCAAAGGAAATGAATCATTGACTCATTCCAACAACTTATTTTTACATACCATCTTTAATCTAATAAGATGTCCCATGGCATTTCACAGGAGCTTTATAAAACGTACGAACATACAAATTAGGAGCAGTAGTAGGCCACTCGGCCCCTCAAGCCTGCTCCGCCATTCTATAAGATCATGGCTGATCTGATTGTAACCTCAACCCCACATTCCTGCCTACACCCAATAACCTTTCACCCCCTTGTTAATCAAGAATCTATCTAGCTCTGCCTTAAAAATATTCAGAGATTCTGCTTCCACCGCCTTTTGAGGAAGAGCGTTCTAAAGACTCAATGACACTCTGAGAGAGAAAATTTCTCCTCATCTCTGTCTTAAATGAGCAACCTCTTATTTTTAAACAGTGACCCCTCGTTCTAGATTCTCCCACAAGATGAAACATCCTCTCCACATTCACCCTGTCAAGACCCCTCAGGATCTTAAAGCTTTCAGTCAACTTGCCTCTTACTCTTCTAAACTCCAGTGGATACAAGCCTAACCTGTCCAACCTTTCCTCATAAAACAACCTGCCCATTCCTGGTATTAGTCTAGTAAACCTTCTCTGAACTGCTTCCACCGCATTTACATCTTTCCTTAAATAAGGAAACAAGTACTGTGCACAATATTCCAGATGTGCTCTCACCAGTGCCCTGTACAACTGAAGCATAACCTCCCTACTTTTGTAATCAATTCCCCTCACAATAAATGGTAACATTCTATTAGCTTTCCTAATTACATGCTGTACCTGCGTACTGGCCATTTGTGATTCATGCACTCGGGCATCCAGATCCCTCTGAATCGCAGAACTTCGCAAACTCTCACCATTTAGATAATAAGCTTTTTTATTCTTCCTGCCAAAATAGACAATTTCACATTTGCCCACATTATACTCCATTTGCCAGATCTTTGCCCACTCACTTAACCTATCTATGTCCCTTTGTAGCCACCTTATGTCCTCTTCACAATTTACTTCCCTATCTATCTGTGTCATCAGCAAATTTAGCAACCATTCCTTCGGTCCCTTCATCCAAGTCATTTATACAAGTTGTGAAAAGTTGAGGCCCCAGCACTGATCCCTGTGGCACACCACTCATTACACCCTGCCAACCAGAGAAAGATCCCCATTTATGCTAACTCTCTGCTTCCTGTTAGCTAGCCAATCTTCCATCCATGCCAATATGTTACTCCCTACACCATAAGCTTTTATTTTCTGCAGTAACCTTTGATGTGGCACTTAATCAAATGCCTTCTGGAAATAAAACAAAATGTGACACTGAGTCACTTGAGGTATTATGTCAGATGACTAAAAGATTGGTCAAAGAGGATAGGCTTTAAGGAGTGGTTTAAAGAAGGAAGGTGAAGTAGAGGGGTGTGAGGAGATTCTGGAGAGAAGGGAATGGATTTGATAGCCAGTGAATGAAGTTTAGAGTGGGGACTGAAAACAGTGTCTTTAGTCTTCCCGATATTTAATTAAGAAAATTTCTCCTCACCCAATATTTGATGTTGGGTAAGCAGTTTGATAGTTTAACAACAGTAGAGGAGCTGAGAGGTGGTAGTGAATTAAAACTGAGTGTCATCAGTGTTCACATGAAAACTTGATACCATGCTTTTGGATGATGACATGGAGGGGCAGCAAGTAGACGAAAAATAGGTGGGGGTCAAGGATAGATCCTTGGGGGTCATCAGAGGTAAGGATGCAGGAAGAGAAGACATTGTAAGTGATTCTCTGGCTCTGATTAGGTAGATAAAAATGCAGGCAGGTGAGAGCAGTCCCACTCACCTGGACCACAGTGATGAGATATTGGAGGAGGATGTAATGGACAGCCGTGTCAAAGGCTGTAGACAATTTGAGAAGGATGAAGAGGGATAGTTTACCTTCGTTAGAATCGCATAGGATGTTATTTGTGACTTTGATAAGAACTGTTTCAGTATTGCAGCAGGGTGGAAGCCTGATTGGATGGATTGAAAGATGGGCATGGATTTGTGAGGTGAAAGCATATTCAAGGACTTTGGAGAGAAATGGAAGGTTGGAGATGGGGCAATAGTTTGCAAAGACAGTGGGGTGAAGTGTTGAAGTTTTAAAGAGAGGATGATGATGGCAGATTTAAAGAAGAGTGTCAACACCTGACTAGAGACAGGTGTTTATAATATCAGCTAACATGGGGACCAGAAGGGGAAGCTGGATCAACAGTTTAGTGGAAATAGGGTTAAAGGAGCTGGAGCTGGGCCTCCTGGAAAATATGAGTTCGGAGAGGGTTTGAGGGGAGATGAGAGAAACTGGAAAAAGCTGCGAGTTCAGGACTAGGCCAGGGGAGATTTTTAGATGAAGTTTGGCCTGGTAGGCAAGTGGAAGAGGGATGCAGAAGTGGCCGCTGATTGGATGGTCTTTATCTTTGTGACAAAGAAGTCCATGAGCTCCTGACACTTATTGTCGTTGAGGATATGGAGAGGAGTTTAAGATGATGATCTGTAGAGAAAAAATAAGTTGGGGGGTTATTTTTGCATTCCAGGATGCAGTTTCAGCAGACGAGAGCAGATCCCAATTGTGCTTTAGCGTTTTCGGGTCGTGGATGGTTAAACCAGTTGTCCGCAATAACCTTTCAAGTTTTTAGGTTTATGATTCAGTGGTACTGTTTTTTCCATAAAAAGTGACATTCTAAACTTTGAAGCATTTTTAAAAATTCATGAAATGACTGGTGTAGTATATAATAGTTATTTATTTCAACCCTTTAGCCTACCAGCATCATACTCCAGTCTTCCAGCTGTATTGGAGACTTTTCCAACAAAAAGAACAATGATAGAAGTGCTTAATACAGACTCCTCTTCTCATTGTCCCAAAAACTCATAGGAGCTCCTGAAGACTGAACAAAGTACAGCTTTCTTTGCTTCATATTAAGTTATTTTTATAATAAAAATGTAAAGGAATGAGATCCTTTTGATTTTTGGTACTTTTTGATATTGCTTAATTTAATATATGGAAGAAAAACTTTAACCTCTTCATTGGATTTCTTCATGATATAAGGAATGGGTATTGCTTATTTCTTATTAGGATATTGAAAGGTATTGTACTTAAAGAACGGGTTGATAATTTGTAAACAGACTACTACCTGACTACGTTATGCAAGTAATTTTATCAATGATCAAAGTGCTGACAGCAATTTATTTTCAGATCAGGTCTTTATAAACATCGATATTGGTTGACTAATTCCTGCACCAACATTGCAGGGCTGTCAAATATGTTTTCTACATGTACCTCTTCAGACTCTGCTCGTCCGCATAAAACAATTTTCAGTAACACCTGTACATTTCAGAAGCTCTACATTTTAGTTGGAGTTTTTCCTGGTTTGGTTTACTGTTTTTTGGTGGATTTTCTTCCAAAGGCCATCATGAATTGGAGGAGCATTGTGCAATTGTTGGATCTGTGACTTGAATTACTATGAATTTATACACTTTGGGAGCTCTAAACTAAAGCAGTTTGGCCAATAAGGGCTCAAGAGCTGTATAAGAAACCTCAACAGAATTTCAAAGCTATCACTGCTATGGGGCATCCTAATCTGAAAAGAGATTCACTGTCATCCCCATAAACTCAAAGAAAAATTCAGTTTGGGTCACAAAAACATCTCTCGCCTTATGTGATATAGAGAAACAGACAAAAGCCAACTCTTGTAGCACACATCCATCTCGCTCTGGTGCTATAACCTCCATGGCCTCTATTAGACTTTTATATTTCAAAAGTTATGCAGACCAGTGGGCTTTAACACAGATTTCTGCTTGCAGTTTTTTGTGTGAATGGGAACTGGAAACTGGGACATGTTCACATGGGTAAGTGCAATGGCATCGCTCATATGGGAAGTTTACAGCTAAATAACTGTTATAAGATACTGAACCAATGTGTATTTTTTTAAACTAAAAAATAACTTATTTTGCTGAAAAGCCAAATTGGTTGACGTTAATTTTGTTGCCAGTAGTTTTTGCTGTGTTTTGTCTCAAAATAATTGCTCAGAGAGCTGTACTTTACCCCCTAAAATAAAGTGAACATGTTTCATATGGTCCAACCATCTTCCAGAACATCTAACCTTCCATTGATTCAACTTTATATTTGGTTCTTTTCACAATGCCACTGAGATTCAGTTTTAAATTTGCACTATATTTTTCAAACTGTTTTTTTGCAGAAACTCCTATTTACAAACATGCTTTTCTTCTACATTATGGTAGAACATTCAGTGGCATTTTGTATGTGTTTTGTTTACTTAAAATTAATGTTCATAATACATTTTGTAAAGGAAATTAATTGTCTAATTAAAAGTGCTGATCAATCTTGAGTTGCCTATTATATATTCTCAAACAAAGCTGTGGAAGTGGTAGCTGGTTGCATGTTTGTCAAATACAGTCAGCTACTTTTAAGAGCAAGTACTATTTCCGTAAGGGGAAAAAACTTGCTCTAAGATTTCACATTTCTATTACAGCTCACCTATTAACACGCTTCTTGCAAAAGAATGTTTTGTTGCAATCATCTTGTGCTGAAGGTCTTCTTTCAAGACATTACTTCCATTTCAGAAAAGCTCTAGGTTTTCAGCATCTATTAAACTATTAGTGGAGATGTTCCCTGTATAAGGTAATTTGCTCCCTAGCAAGAAGAGTGGATCTGTGGCCCAAGAGTGATTAGGGTATGTCAACTCTGAAATTTGATTGTTATATGTTTTTTTTTTGTTTTGCCTGTCATCTTGCTAAACCACTGAGATTTCAAGATGATTACAGAACAGATGCAGCTGAGGAAGGTCATTTAGTAATCTCCTCCTAGATCCCCTTTCTCCACCACTACTGCATGCAACTGTTAAATAATTAACTCCCTGCAAGGCAGTGGAGGCAAAGTGTTCAAACTTTTGGTTGCCACAGTGTTGAATGGATAGATGAATCTGGCTCCCTAATTCTGTTAGTCATATTAAAATCTAGAGGTACTGGAGAGGATGCAGGAAGGATTTACAAATATGATACTGGAACTGAGGTTCTCTCAGGAATAGAACAAGCTGGATTTTTTTTCTCTTGAAAAGAGAAGGTTGAGGAGTGACCTAATATCAAAACCTTTAACTTTAGACAGTGTTTCTAGTTTTGCTCTTCCCCACAAGTCGAGGCCAAAAATATAGGATAATCACCAGGGAATTCATCCTTTAGCTAGATAGCGGTGAGAACATGGTGAATATTATTGTTTAAGGGGAACCTAGAAAGTGGGAGATCTCATTGGGAAGCCCCCATCATTGTTTTATATGCATTGGTCAGAATGTGTAATTTTCACCTTTAACATAATTCTTATTAATGCCAGTCTTCCAGCCTGGCTCAGCAGTCAAAATTACTCCCACCCCAAGACTATTGATAAATACCTGTTAGCCTGTCGGTATTTGGTCAGCATCTCTCACTCATGTTTGGAAGTCCTTGCTCTAGGCCACTCTGCAGAGGTTATCTAGTACAGCCCTTCTCAGAATGTGAACGCAGGCAGATAAAGATAGAGACCCACCCACACACACTGGCTGTCTTAAATCCAGAGATTTTTGACTCAGAATGGGAAGGATAGATGTAGCTGAGGTGTAGAATGCCTGGTGATTAACGAGCTGCAGTCAGTGGGGATTTGAGGGTAGTAACCATTCACACTTAACTAATGGCTTTGGTATACTGAAAGCTGGTCCCAGTGTAGTCACAATGGGCAAACAGGGAAGGTCAAAATTCCACAGTACTGACTCTACTTTTATTTTTAGCTCCAGAACCTTTTTACACAGTGATGTCTTAGAACTCATTAGCCACAAGGGTGGTAGATGCACAAATAATCAATTAATTCAAAAGGAAATAAACTTGCAGGGCTACAGGCCAGGTGTGCTCTTCAGGGAACTGATGAAATTGATGGTCTTCAATGCCATAAATAACTACTCAAAGCACACGGAGGAGGAAATAGAAGTTTAGTTAAGATGAGAAAGCATAAACACCAGCATACTGTATGGGCTGAATTGCCTCTTCCTGTACTGCATATGCTATGTAATCACACAGGTAGCCTTTGCATAGTCACTGCCTACAGAGTCACATGCAGTCACTGGATAAAGAGCCATTTCCAAGTCCCTTATGGTGGAGAAAGGCAGGTAAAGTGCAGACTTAACATTGTTCTCACTGAGACTAAGGCGGCGGCTGAGATTTTTGATTCAAGATGGTATCATGCAAATTAGAGTGCCATATTGAATTTGTGACCTTAACTTTGCTGCTAAGCTAAAGTTGTCAAAGGGAGCCTGTTATAGAGTACCATAGTGAGGTAGTGAAGGGTTTGCATGTACGGTATGGTACCTTTCATGTATGGTGCTAACCTTCTTGGCATGAAACCAAGTGTCGGTCTGTTCAGTTTTTGCAAGGCATTAGCTCTGCTCAAGGCCATCACCAAGGAGGTTTCAGGAACCAGCCAACTTGTATCTTGATTTCACCTCAAGTGTGGAGCAGAACAAAGGCTGTATTGCAGGTTGTTGAAGTTCAGCAGGTAGGGTACAGCAGGTTCAAACCTGCAATAGTGGGTAGAGTGCTGAATTGAAAATGTATGCAGTTCATTAGAATAAAACACAAGATAACTGGGTATTTCAAAAATTTATCAGCACTTAATACATTTCAGTAAAAACATTAAGCCATTTGATAGCTACACTTTTATACACGTTGGCACAGCTGATTGGATAGGCAATATTATAGAAAAGGCCTGTGGAAGACAAGAATCCTCTACGATGCAAGACAGACATATCAACAGCATTTACAACCTAAATGTCAGGACAAGTAAGCTCTCTACTTGAATATGATGTATTAGTTACACTCAACAGCCTCAACATTTTAAATTATCTTAATCACTATTTATAATTGAGGTTAATTGTTGTCACACACATGAAAGTATTTAAAGTGGCTAGCTGTTGTCTGAATCTGCAGTTCTACTGAACACTTTTATAATTCCAGCAGATGTAATGCAGAAATAACAAGCAAAATTTTCTTAAGGATTTTATTGCTTTAGAGTAGATTTAAGTGCTTGTGGCATTCATTAATATGTCCCCAAGCAAGATGATTCAAGAACGTTTTCTTCCTAAGCTAAGGAATTTACTTTATATTCATTTCAAAAGTTAAAACAACTCTGGAATGTTACTTTGTAATACATACGGTCTTTTATGCAATGAATCCCCCTTGCTGTTATAAAGTGATTTTCAACTTGAGTTTTCACTCATTTACATTGGATGAACTAACATGTTACTTTCTGTAAAATGTCATTGTAGCCAATGTTTGAATAGTCAGTCTAAGTGGGGCTATTTCACTTTGTTTTCACAGCAAATTTTACATGAAAATGTAGTTCTGATCACCTGACCTTCAGTACAGTCGTTCCTTGTACATGCAACTTGCCACTAATTCACTTCTTAGCACCATGGATACTTTTCCTTACTTTGGAATCCTCTAAGACAACTGATATTTAGAATTTATTTTTACATAATGTGTGCATGCATAAATATAAAAACTGATCTTGAGCAACCTTGTATTCATCAATTTGGAAGATAGCAACTTTACACCTGCTGGGTTTTACTTGCCCTTAGCTTCTGTACTTGCATATTCAACACTGTATGGTATCAAGATTTTCCACTTATTTTCCTTCCCTTCCTCTGCTGATCTTTGCTTTATAAAGTTACAGTTCTTCAAATATTGATCAAGAGAACCAATCCTATCTCCACTGGATGTCCATGGAATGATGAGCAGAAGCAGGAATCCTGGCTTGAAATATACACTTGAATCTCACCGTGGAGCATTTTAAAGGGTAAATTAACTCAATTCAATGTTTGCATACCCAGTTAATAATTTCAAGGGATTCATTTTCACATACAGAAAACAAATTTAAACATAACATATATACTACTAACTGCAATGTTATCTTAATTGGTTGACTAGAAGAATAACTGCTGAGGATTCAGTTGAGTAATATTTTCACTTTCATCCACCTCTACTCCAGAACTTTTAACAAATGTTACTTTCATAATAATTGGCCAAAAAGTGGGTTTTTGGGTTGTGAAGGAAGCAGGAGAAATTACCAATTATCCAGGAAATCAAATCCAGTCTTTAGAATAGAACTACTCGTATTAATCTGTAGAGGAAAAGACAATATGAATTAAAAGTTTTAACAGTTCTGACTTTGGGGTCATCACCCTTCCCACAAAGGATGTATCTTTAAATATCTTACATCACTATATTTTAAGTTGCACCTTTTATCAGACTTTACATTTACCTTGGCTAGGCTTGGAATGAAAATATTTTAATTCATAACAGCCTGCAAATGCAGCAAACCATCTGTTTATAATTCTGTGCAAATACGCTCCCAAACAGACTAGGTCAAGAGATTTCAGGCCCACCTTTTGTGAAGAATAGATAAATCAAGGGGTCCATATAAAATCCTTAAAAATGGTGTCTACAAAACTAACATTCAAAAATGTGAAAGTTACATACCGGAACATGCCTCAGCAGAAGTTTCACCAGGTCAGATACTTTCTTAAATGGACAGCATTATCTGGTTAGCTAAAAACAAAAAACTGCGGATGCTGGAAATCCAAAACAAAAACAGAATTACCTGGAAAAACTCAGCAGGTCTGGCAGCATCGGCGAAGAAGAAAAGAGTTGATGTTTCGAGTCCTCATGACCTCATAAGTTCTGTGAAAGGGTCATGAGGACTCGAAACGCCAACTCTTTTCTTCTTCGCCGATGCTGCCAGACCTGCTGAGTTTTTCCAGGTAATTCTATTTTTGTTATCTGGTTAGCTGTTTTGTAAGTCAATTTACCAGCTTCAACACAGAGTACAATGACATCACATCAACTATGAAATCTATTGAGCTACAATTCCTTTGTTCTCATTTTATAATCACCATCCAGGGTGGAAAAGGATTATTTGCAAAACTCCCTGCAGAGCTGATGTCAACTGCAACAATAATTTGTGTTTATATAACAATTTTAACATTAAAAACTTCAAGGGGTTGGAAATTAGTAACAGAACAACATTAAGCCATGGAGCAGTGTTAGAAAGGATGACAAAACATTTGGCCAAATGGGTTTCCCGAAGGTTTTTAAAAGATGGAACGGGAAGTAGAAACGTGAAGAGGTAAATGTAAACTATTAAAAGAAGCTGGGCAGTGCATAAAAAAGACTGAAGGTTTAGAGAAGGGACCCAAGGTTGGGGAAGGTCAGATAAGCTGTTCCACTACCCCGGAGGGTTCTAAAGACAAGTATTTTAATTTTCTTTAAACAATGCATTGAATTTAAGAATTTTTCTAAATTTAAACGCTGCAGATGTGCAAGGAGTCCCTTCCCTATCTATATATATTTTACATATTTTCACTTGCGTTTAATATTTTTCTTCTTTTATGGCCACAAATTTTCATTAATGTCCATTCACCTTCTAAACCTGGAAGAAAATGTGATTCAAGACAGAGCCTAAACGTTATCTATCAGTATTTGAATTGGCTGTGGGGGGAGAGGAGTGGGGGTGGAAAGAGTTGCATTGTTATGCTGCATCATTTTCAATTACTTAAAAATAACAAAATATTGCCATTCAATTTGACATTCTTCACAGATGCACAAATAATATTACCATTATACTCAAAAACTCTGTGGCCCATATTATATATATTTATATTCACATTAAACCTTACCTGTGAGAAAAAGGGTGCATCAGATGCACAGGAATCATCTCGTTCTTCATCTTCAGATTCCTTTGAAACAAGCTTTTTATCTGGAGATTTCTCAGGATGGCCACGAGTGAAAACATCATCAAGTACGCTTACTGAAGGCTGGCTTGTTCGAGGCCTGTCCAAATCAATAAACACAGATGAGACACTGGTGTTAATTATTCGTTCCTGCTTCTTCATCCAAGGTTTCTCAGATTTATTTTCATCTTTCTCCTTTGACAGTGATTCTTGTCTCAAGTAGGAGGGAAGTGGCTTTTCTCCTTTCTCCATTGACTTGATCTGACTTGGGGTTACACACTGGTAATCAGACTGTTCACCCTCCAGCCTGGATCTTTCAGTACTCAGTTTCCAGAAGGACGACGACTCTTCCTTTCTGGCTTGTGCAAGACCATCCATGCTTGGTGTCTTTCCATTTTGTGATGGTTTGATTGGCTGCCCTCCCTGGGATGCTTTAAGTTGGTGATTTCCTTGGGATGTCTTGACTGGCTGGCGTTGTTCACTTTGGGCAGAAACCCCTTGTTCAGAAGCAGCCGTGGAGGCAAAGTTGAATTCCATCTGACTCTGTAATTGATAAATTATTTTAACTTAAAAAAGATAAGGTGAGTCTAAGGGGAAGTACATCTTAAGTTTAAAGTTAACAGTAAAGTAATGAATTTTTTTTTGCTTTTTTTTCAATATAAGATTTTTCTGTAGTGGCTGCATGGAGAAGATTGGAGCTTGTGACCACTGACGGACTGAACAGGAGCCCAGTCCACAGGGAACATACTATAGACTAGGTACTCTGCATTCCAAGCCTTTAGTGTGCAGTGTGCTTTTTCAGGATGTGTCTCGAGTTAATTCAAAGCCTCAACCTCCATTTTGTTTTCTATACAGCCAATTTGGGATCAAGGGGTGCTTCTCTGATGAGTTCACCAGAGTGATTGGCAAGGTTGAAGGATGGTCCAAAAAAATTGTCAACATTCTGGTAAGTATATTAATTTTCTTTAAAATGGAGAATTACTTTGAATCAGCATACTCTCCCCATTATAACCTGTGTATAAATCTTTCCAATACAGTTATAAAAATACATAACCATATTCTGATTAAAAATGGAATGTATTTGGCGAACTGCAGTTCGAAGTAGTCATACGAAGCTGAAACTAAAATGTAACTACAACCCTAATGAACTCAATCTCAAAATAAACTGAAGTTAGTAACAAAAGTTACAGAATACAAGCTCATTCTGCCTGACATGTTTATGTTACCTACCTTGGATTCTCAACAAGGGTCCACAGGAAGGTTTCAAGGGGTCTGCCAAAATAATTACATAATACAGAGCCTGTTTTTTTTTTAATTCTTTCATGGGGTGTGGGTGTCACTGCATTTGTTGCCCATCCCTAATTACCCTTGAAGGTGATAAGGAGCCACCTTCTTCAACTGCTGCAATCCATCTGGTGCAGATACTCCCACCGTGCTGCAAGGAAGGGAGTTCTAAGATTTTGATCCAAGTACAATTAAGGAATAGTGATACAGTTCCAAGTTAGGATGGTGTGTGGCTTACAGGTGGTAGTGTTCCCATGAATCTGCTGCCTGTGTCCTTCATGGTGCTGTCGAAGGAACCTCGAGTGCAGTGCATTGCTGCTGCCACTGAGAGTCGGTGGTATAGGGAGTGAATGTTTAAGTTGGTGGATGGGGTGCTGATTAAGTGGACTGCTGTGTTCTGAATGATGTCGAGTTTCAAGTGTTGTTGCAGCCACACTCATCCAGGCAAGGTGAGAGTATTCCATCACACTCCTGCCTTGTGCCTTGTAGATGGAGGACAGGCTTTGGGGAGTCAGTTGAGTTACTCGCCACAGAATTCTCAGCCTCTGATCTGCTCGTTACAAAGTATTTATATGGCTAGTCCACTTCAGTTTCTGGTTCACAATATTGTGTGGCACAAATGTTACTTGCCACTCATCAGCCCAAGCCTCAATATAGTCCAGGTTTTGTTGCATATAGACATGGACTGCTTCAGTACCTGAGGAGTCGTGAATGGTGAACATTGTGCAATCATCAGTGAACATCCCCACTTCTGACATTATGATGAAGAGAAAGTCATTGATGAAGCAGCTGAAGATGGTTGGGCCTAGGACATTACCCTGAATACCTCCTGCAGCAATGTCCTGGGATTGAGCTGATTGACCTCCAAAAACCACAAACATCTTTTGTGCTAGGTATGACTCCAACCAGTGGAGAGTTTCTCCCCCTCCAGCCGCCCCAATTCCCATTGACTAGTTTTGCAAGGGCTCCTTGATGCCAAACTTGGTCAAATGCTGCCTTGATATCAAGGGCAGTCACTCTCACTTCACCTTGAGTTTACTCTTTTTGTCCATGTTTGGATCAATGCTTTAATGAGATCAGGAGCTGAGTGACCCTGACGGAACCCAAACTGAGCATCGGAGAGCAGGTTATTGCTGTGCAACTGCCACATGATAACAGTATCGATGACTCAATCATCATCAGTGATAGAAGTATGTTGCCTGAAGGGGCAGTTATTGGCCAGATTGGATTTGTTCTGCTTTTTGGGAAAAGGACATACCTGGGCAATTTTCCACATCGTCAGATAGATGCCATGTTGCAGCTGCCATACACATAAAAATGTAATAATGACCAGATAATCTGTTTTTGTGATGTTAATTGTGGCATAAATATTAGCCAAGACATCAGAAAGAACTCCCTTGCTCTTCTTTGAAATAGCCCCATGGGATTTTTTACACTTAACTGCAAGGACAGACTCTGTTTAATGTCTCACCCGAAGGATGGCTCCAACTGTGTAGCACTCCCTTGGTACTGCACTGGAGTGTCAGCCTTGATTTTTGTGTTCAGGTTCTGTAGTGGGTCTTAACTCCACAACCTTGAGACTCAGAGGCACGTGTGCTATGAACTGAACTGACACTTTACATCAATGAAAACAAGTACCGAGCCAAAACGAACACTGACCAAGACTGGCATATGCGTGCTTGTCGAAGATAATTGTTGCTCAGCACCGGAACAGGTTTCATGTTAAACAAGTAAAACAATAAATATTGATGTTTAGTTGTACAATTATCTTTAACACAGAAAACATACATGTGTTGTTACATTGAATTCTTATAACACGGGAAGGGGAGGGGGGGGGGATGGGGTCTCAGAAGCAAAAAGCTTGGGAACCCAGATCAACCTCATGTCTAAACAGGAGTGCCACAAGACTTGATGCCATTGCATCACCTTTGCTGTGACAAGGCACGAACAATCGGCAATTTGAAACAACATCATTAATAATTATGATCTCAGGATAAGGTACACTGATATCACAAGTTATTAGTTTGACTAATTAATTTCACAAATAAGGGGGTTTTCCTGGTGCACCTCAAATATACAGATTTCATGTACTTTACTTTTTACTATTTGATGATATCCAGAAGTTCCTCCACTAAAAAAAGACAAAAGTAAAAGTTCAAATTGTCCTTGCGTGCAGTGAAGATACACTGTATGCAAAAGTGATTTCATATTTTTCAGCACAGGATTTTGTTTTTACATGTTACATTTTATATAAGAAAACAAGTGACCAATCTTTACTATGTCAAAGAGGGACTTTGTATGATTTACCTTCGTTTCCCAGGAGAATGGAGCTGAGTGTTCATCTTGCCATGTAATATCCTAAAATGGTAAAACAAAGTGCTTTACAACCATTTAAACATTTTTGAAGCATAGTCACTGTTGTAACATAGGAAATGCAGCAACCAATTTGCACATCCTAAAGTCCCAAACAGAAATAAGATAATGACCAGATAATTGACAGTAATATTGGCCAAGGCACCAGGAAAAGGTTCCCTGCTCTTCTTTGAATTGTTTCACGAATCTTTTGGGAATGCATAGGCCATCAATTTAACCACGCGAACACCTCAAAGTGCAGCAATCCCTCAATACTGCACCAAAAGTGTCAGTCTAGATTATATACTCAAATCTCTGGATTGGGGCTTAAGTCTCCAAACCTCCTGACTCCTGCTCACTGAATCATGGCTAACACCAAGTATGGTCTGAAGTAAGCACAAAAACTCCTGCTGCTCATCCAATTTTTTTTTTCTTGTTTTGCCTTTTTCCTTCACTTTCTTTAAAACTCATTTTACCACATTTAAAATCAACCTCAACCATCGTATTAAACTTTATTTTAAAATATAAAGTAAGTGTTTCCTTGTAATATTGCAATGGTTGGGTTAAAATCCTACTAGCCTTTGAATTCACATAGGGTCTTTGAAGGACCAAAGAGATAATTTGTACACAATTCCATCTGAATTCAGAGTTGAATTTTCAGTTGTTGTTAGCTCTCAAAGAGAGAGACCATCAGTTTATACCTCAGCACCTTTATGTTAAAAATGCTTAACATAATGGCCTTCAAGAAAAAAATGACTGAATAAACGGGAAAGATGCCATATCTCAAACATTCTCACAATCCTACTTCACTGTTCTGCTGCCTGCCAGACAAGGCCCAATAGAGCTCCATCATTCCTACTTAACTTACCATCAGAAACCATTAGTAAGAACGTACGAAGAAAAAACAGCAAAGGATTCTGTACTTTCTGTTTGATCATTTCATATCCAGTGCAAGTTTCCTGATGTATATTTTTGCCACTATCATGATAGATAAATATGGCCAATGTACAATGCGCACAAAATGTTAAACAAACTGCAGATCAATTCTCAGTAAACATTCAGCATATTATTCCTCTGCCAGTGAAATATGATGACACTTCAATGACATGGTGTGCACCAACTGTTGTTTACTTGGACAGTATCTGCCAGTAGAAAAAAATGGTGACAAACTTGGAGCTAAAACAGATTATACACAAAGCAACAATTAATAACAAGAAGCAATTCCAAAGCTCTAATCAAACACCAGATAACAGCTCAAGTAGCAGTCATAAATCAATATATGGCACCAACTGGATTAACTGACAACTACTTTATAATCACTTAAATGACAGCTATTATTATTGTAAATAAGGCATAGTGGTATTGTCGCTGGATTACTAATCCAGAGACCCAGGGTAATGCTCTGGGGGACCCAGGTTTGAATCCCACCACAGCAGATGGTGGAATCTTAACTTAAAAAATCTGGAATTAAAAGTCTAATGATGATGATGAAACCACTGTCAATTGTCGTAAAAATGCATCTGGTTCACAATGTCCTTTAGGGAAGAAAATCTGCCGTCCTTGCCTGGTCTGGCCTACCTGTGACTTCAGACCTAAAGCAATGTGGTTGACTCTTAAACGTGCTGTGAAATGGCCTAGCCCACCATGTGGACTGTAGCAGCTCACCACCATCTTCTCAAGGGCAACTGGGGATGGGCATTAAATGCTGGTCTAGCCAGCAATACCCACACCACAATATGAATATATAAAAAAAAATTAAAGCTCAATTGCAGATGAAGATGTCTCCAATACAAAAATTACTCGTGCTTAAGAGCTGTCTAAGTTACTATCCTGAGCTACCGAACACAAAACCAAAATCAAAAACAATAGCAAGACATATATACAAGATAACATTAACATTAGTGCGCGTTGTATGACAATCATTGAAATGAGTTTTCTTGTGGTTTATGAATTTCATCTGCAGTCACTAATTAGTTTTATCCTTGTTACTGTTACCATGTAATATATATATTATATATGAGAGAGAGAAACTGGTTTACATTTAAAATAGGATTAAGTGATGGAAATGAATAAATATCTCAAGTACTAAAATTACACACAAGACATATATGAAGCAAAAGTAAATACGGAATTAAACATATGTGCTTATTGAAACCACCTCTCCCCTAGTGAATAAAAGCACCACTCAATATAGTACTAAAGCATACAGCATGGAAGGTACCAGATTTAATTGCTGCTCTGTGCTGATCTCAGCTGGATGCAGCAGCAGGTATTACAAATTACATGAAAAATAAAGGTGAGAATCAGGAATTGCAACCTGAACTCTTGATAGCGCCTGCTGGTAACATGCATAAATCAACACAGAGCGAGAGCTGCCTATGCTCCCTAATTCTCCCTGTTGCCACCTTTTCTTCCTTAAGCACCTCAGAAGTACTTCATTGGCTGGAAAGGACTTTGGGATATCCTGAAGTCATGGAAGTCTTTCTTTAAGCCCTTGTTTCATTCTGGTGAATCTGCACTGTACCATTCTAAGGCCAATATACCCTGGGGTCTAAAGCTGCATACAGTTCTCCATATGGGATCTGACCAAGGCTCTATACAACTGAAATAAGAGTTCCTCAATTTTGGTATTGAGACAAGGACCAACATTCCACTAAGCCTTTTTAATTACTTTTTGTACCTCAATGCTAACTTTTATCGATCTGAGTACATGATTACCCACACCCTCCTCCATAGCTCAGAGACTTTCACCATTAAGAATTTTTCAACTTTCCAAAGTGGATGATCTTAATTTCCCACACTGAACTCCATCTGCTATAGTTTTGCCCACTCAATCAATCTTATGTCCATTTATATCTCCCTGCTTCCATCCGTGTAGCTTACTGTGCCTCCTAATTTAGTCTCATCTGCAAACTTGGATATAATTCTTTAATCTTTCATCCAAGCAATTACCATGTGAAACCACCTCTCAGTACAGATTCCTGTGGAATACCACTTACCCCTGCATTTCAGCAAGCCTTTTCTTTTAACCTGAAGCTCTTTCTTATTTCCGTTTGTTGACCATTGTTGCTTACCTACACGGATTTTAGGGACATGATGCACAGATTTTGCACTGTACCAAACATTTCTTTGAATACTTCATACTGTTGTTTGTAGGTTTACCAATTAACAGTTCAGCCCAGTTTACTGGAGTTAAATCATTTTTCATCTGTTCAAAGTTTGCCTACATAAATTTAAAACCTTGGTTTGTGACTCTTATTTCATTCATAATATCAAATTCAATCACATTACAGAAATAATTGCAAGATGTTCATTTGTTGTAAGATAGTTAACTTATTTTGGTTTATTACCCATACTGTACAACCTGTTCACCTATCAAGTTTAAAACATACTTTTCCAGAAAACAACCCTGACTACAATCGAGAAACATTACCTTTACTACTCGGGCTGTTTGGTTTCCCACAACCTGTGAAAATTAAAATCTCCCAATATAACCCTTTGCTTCCCTGACCTCATTATCAAGAAGCTATGAGCAATTTATACCAGAGGTTTTGCATCCTTTGTATTTCCAGAACTCTGCCTGTGGCGTATCCACTGCTGGATCACCCTTACTGAAATTCTTTTCTCTTTATTGCAGTAATTGTCTTTATCAACATTGAATCACGGAATGGTTACTGCACAGGAGGAGGCCATTCTTCCCGATGTGTCCACGTCAGCTCTCGCAAGAACTCATCTAATCCCACTCCTCCGCCTTGTTCCCATTGCCCTGCAAATTTTTACTACTCCCACCCTCTCCTTTTCCCATCCTTTCCAGAAATTCAAAAGCCTGGAATATTTACTTTATTACATTTCTTACAATCATGCTCAGGTTACATCATACTCTTTAAATTGAATCTGTGCTTTGAACTCCATTGTTTTTCATACTTTGCGCATTTGTGTGCCAGAACTCTTATCTGGGTAACTCTCCCCACCATGCCCACATGTCCAGCTGATCTTTTTCTATCTTTTTTTTGACAGTGTTGATTTTCCCCTTTCACCTGACTAACTAGTTTAAACATTTTATTGCTGTTTACCCCTTCCACAAGCAATGGTGTCACTCTATTTTAGGGTGAAGACTCTTCTGTCAGTACAGCCTGAAAAGTGGTCCCAGTGTCCAAGAAATCTGAAACTCTCCCTTCTACACCATCATTCCAGGCAAACACTGACAACTGCAATCTCTCTCTCCTGTCTGGCTCAGTATGCATCCTAGAGATTATTACCCAGAAAGCCCTACTCTTTAATCTATAATTTAACTCCTTTGTGGCACCTTGAATCCAGTCCTATCTTTGTCATTGGTCCCCCCATGTGAACCACACACTCTGGCTGCTTGCTGTCCTATTCCAGGATCATTTGCATTTACTCAATGGCATCCCAAACCCTAGTATCTGGGAAGCAACATACCATTCGGAACTCAGTTTCTTTTGTAAACACGATCCAAACTACTCCCAAACATCACTCGCCTATTCTTACTACCACATTGTTTCCCCCATGGGTAACCACTTGCTCCCCAGTGCCTTGCACTTTGTTTATTAATCTCCATCATCCTTTATATCCAGCCTACCTTATGTACTGAAAGCATTTACAGTGAGGCATAAACCCACAACTTTCTGAATCAAGAAATGCTGGCACTTGAAAGGTAGACAAGTCAAGATATTTTAATCAATGGCAAATTCTGCAGATGCTTAGCCCCCTCGAGTCTGTTCCACCAGATCATGGCTGATTATGACCCATATTATACCTGATTTTGCCCCATATCCCTTGGCACCTTTGGTTAGCAAAAATCAATCGCATGTTTAAAATTTACAATTGATCTAGCATCAATTGCCATTTGCGAAAGTTCCAAACTCCCACCACCTTTGTATATACAAGTGTTTCCTAATTTAACTCTTAAGGTCAATTCTTGGATCACGTCTCCTTCATCCTGGAAAGGACGTTTCAATATTAACTGTTGCCCCTTCCACAGATGCTGCCAGGTCTGCTGCAGAGTATTTCCGATCATTTTCTGTTCTTTTTTTAATTCCAACTTTGTTTGGTAAAAAGTTTTAAAACTGCAATAATGACTAAAATCGTAAGTGGCACAGTTATGTTGGTGATTCCCTACACATCTTGGCTATCTTGCATGTCTATTTCTTGAAACAAAAAAAAAGCTTTGTTCGAAGAAACACTTTAAGGGAGGCAAGAGACTTGGAGGAAAATAAGAGAAAAACCACACAGAGGTTTAATTGTAACAGATCCAGGACACATTCCTGACATATTGCGGACTGGGGCATGATTAAAGGCGGATTAACCCTCAAGTGGGCAAACTACAAGGATATCCTTACACTTTTTCATATTAAAATCGCGACTTTTTTTTTGGGGTGCCACTGCAAAGTTTGAAAGGGCTTTTGTCAGTCTCATTTCTGGGCCCAATTTCCTTTGCCACTGGACACAATTTTTTTTAAAATCGCGGTTAGAAAGCACAGGAAAAATAGCAGCGTCCGCGCCCACCCCGCCCCACTTCACCTCCCTCACCTCCTCTCCGAAGTGTACAACCTTCTGGCCGGTCTGGAGCTGCAGCCTGGGGTAACAGACCGTCTCCTCTCTCTGGCTGCGGTGCAGGTTGTACCGGCTGCGGATCTGGGGATCTACTAGCCAGTTGTCAATGATCTCCTCCTGCTGCCTGGGCTCCAGCCTTTCCCAGCGCGGCCCGTACTTCTCGCGGATTTTCTGCCTCTCCAGCATGATCCGCCGGGCCATGGGGCTGATGGAGGAAAAGTACTCGAACTTCTTCTGCTCCAGCCCGGCGGCGCCGGCGGCAACCATCGCCTCGCCAACTTCGCAACTCATCACCACCGCCACAGACGCCATGGATGCGAATGGAGGCAACCTCTGGCAGCGCGAGCCTCCCTCAGGCGTCACTCATTGGCCACCGGGAGCCGCCCTCAGTCGTCACTCATTGGCCAGCGGGGACAGCCCTCAGCCGCCACTCATTGGCCAGCGGGTGCCACTCTAAGCTGTCACTCATTCAGCGCGCGCCACATCTTGACCGTCATTCATTGGCCCGCCCTCTGAGCATGACACATATAGCCAATTGGAGCCACGCTCAAATGTCACTCATTCAGCGCGAGCCGCTCTCGACCGTCACGCGTTGGTCAGCTGGAGCCCCTCTCAACTGTCGCTCATATATTGGCCAACACAAGGCCCCCGTCCTCAACTGCCATTCATTCAACAGCTTAAGCCCCGCCCCTGAACCCTCACTCACTCGCGAGCCCCTCCACCGTTACCCGAGCGGGAGCCTCGGGCCGTCAGGCTCGGTGCACGAGTTTCTCCTCCCCTCCCCCATCCACGTCACCCAGGCGGTGTCAGTGAAAGACAAAGAGATTCCAGATGAACAACAGAAACAAGCCATTGGGCGACGCCCTGACATGGTGGAGCAGGAGGCTGCGGAGTATAAGGACCATTTCTACCCTTCAATATTAATATAGGCGTTTTATCTTTCTTCACAAATACTGCACATCAGCCACAACTAAGAATCACAGAACATTGTACAAAATTGGTCAACTTCCAACTCTCGCTCATTCCTCATCTGCTCTTTAAAATATGGATGTACTTTATAATCCACATTGAGCATCAAATAGACATGCCTTTTTCCTCACAAGTTCAACCCAGGGTTTAAAAACAAAAAAACTGCAAAACAAAAACAGAATTACCTGGAAAAACTCAGCAGGTCTGGCAGCATCGGCGGAGAAGAAAAGAGTTGACGTTTCGAGTCCTCATGACCCTTCGACAGAACTGAGTGCATATTAGGAGAGGGGCTCTGCAAGAAAGACCCAAACCTCCCTGTCGCTTGCCATTTTAACACTCCACCCTGCTTTCTTGCCCACGTGTCTGTCTTTGGCTTGCTGCATTGTTCCAGTGAAGCCCAACGCAAACTGGAGGAACAACACCTCATCTTCCGACTAGGCACTTTACAGCCTTCCGGACTCAATATTGAATTCAACAACTTTAGGTCTTGAGCTCCCTCCTCCATCCCCACCCCCTTTCTGTTTCTTCCCCCTTCCTTTTGTTTTTTCCAATAATTTACATAGATTTTTCTTTTCCCACCTATTTCCATTATTTTTAAATCTTGTGTGCCCTGCTAGTCTTTCCACCCCACCCCCACTAGAGCTATACCTTGAATGCCCTGCCATCCATTCTTAATTAGCATATTCGTTTAGATAATATCACCATCTTCAATACCTCTGTTCCTTTGTCTGATATCTTCTGATTATCTGCTCCTATCACTGCTTGCTTGTCCCTACAACCACACCACCGCCAACGCCCCCCACCCCAACCTTAAACCAGCTTATATTTCACCTCTCTCCTAATATTCACTCAGTTCTGTTGAAAGGTCATGAGGACTCGAAACGTCAACTCTTTTCTTCTCCCCCGATGCTGCCAGACTTGCTGAATTTTTCCAGGTAATTCTGTTTTTGTTTTCAACCCAGGGTTTTCCATACCTTTGTGGGCAGGCTGAACTATTGATTCTGTCAGGGAATATTCATCCTAACTTTTAACCAAGACTGCGAAATAAAATTGACAGGGCACAATGCTAAATTAATAGCTGGCACTCATTAGGAGTGACAATTACTTAACCCTATATTGAAAAGGTAACCAGTTTTCCAGAAGATTAAGAGGTTGAAATTTTAGTTTGCTGAACCTTGAGCAGCTCTCTTTTGCTGATTATAAGTGTTCAGACATGTAATGTCAACAACAGATAAAAGGAGAATTTTAAATATTGCACATTTCAAAGCTGATGCAAACATAATTTTACTGAAGTATAAACCAATTCCATTAACAGAGAGTTCTATCCAAACGTTTTACAGTAATTCACAAGCCTTCTATTTCACACAGTACTGTTGAAGTATGTATATAGTCATCTATCTATTTTAACACTTTTATATTGGGAACGCTCATGCCTGAACAATTTACTGCATAATCATTTATGCAACTTTTTTTTAATATTAGAAGATGGAAATCTAATGAGGCCTGCAGCTGACTAGTCCGAGCCTGGTAATTTGTGGAATTTAGAAAGATGGCTTGGATTTTTTTTTGTGGCCTGCAAAGTAATGTCCTGTAGGAATAACCCATTATGTTATAAAAACTAACTAATGTTGAAAAGTAAATGAAAATATCAGTAAAAATGCTTCTGTTATTAACTTTAAAATTTAAATAATTGTTAATAGGATACTTACAAATTATGAACTTCAATGTTGAAGTTTAAAATTGATTGGTTGTTATTATACTGTAGTTTGTATAAAGCCATGTGTGGTCACATATCATGTGGAAATCTGAGCTAATGATGTTTTGGCTTCAGTTATCCAGCACTTTTGCATTGCTATTTAAAAAAGAGTGGGTGATTGAAGAGTATTAGTTTTTGGAACCAGCTGCATGGACTGCAGAATCCTGATCCTACACATTTCTGTGTTCATACGTACAAAGTCCAAACTTTCACATCAATGCAAAATGTTCAGGACAGTTTCCCTTAAAACATTGTCCTAATGATCAAATCCTATTCATTTTCCCTTGTCTTGTGGATTGGTGCATGTAACTGCTACCGTGTCAAGTTAAATAGATTCCAAAGTAGTTCTGTCGATACATTCAAACATATGAATAAAGAGCAGGAGCAGGTCATTTGGCCACTCGAGCCTGCACCAACATTAAATAAGATCTTGGCTGATCTGATTGTGGCCTCAACTCCACTCTCCTGCCTACCCCCAATACCCTTTGACTCCTTTGTTAATCAAGAGTCTATCTACCTGTGCCTTAAAAATATTCAATGACCCTGCCTCCACCGGTCTCTTGGGAAGAGAGTTCCACAGACTCACGACCACCTGAGAAAACATTTCTCATCTCCAACTTAAATGGGAAACCCCTTACTGTGTCCCCAAGTCCCCTTGTCTGTAAGTGGGTCCTTTCATCATCCACCCTGTCAATTCCCCTCGGGATCTGATGTTTTAATAAGATTGTCTGTCACTCCCCTAAACTCCAATGGATACAGGCCCAACATGTCCAACCTTTTCTCATTAGGCAATGGTGAATTTGTTCTGCAAGTATATACTACTTAACACAGACCCCAGATGTTAATGGCATGGTTAAGAAAAAAGAAACAAAATTCAGACAAATCATCAAAATTATACACTAGCTTTATCAAGAAATTTAATCTCGATTAAGGTGTAGTGGAATCATCAGTTCTTCTTTTCAGGAGTTAGAACAAATGTGTGTTGTACCAAGTTTGTTTCTATCAGCATGTTGCAATGTTGGTGTTGGGAGGTGTTGTGGTGCCATGTGTAGCGTCCCTACCTCTGCGTCAGAAGCTCTGGATTGAAGTCCCTTCAGGACTTGATGGCCACAGAAGGTGCATTGTAACGTCGGCAAACAGGTTGATTATCAGCCTGTAAATCTTTCCAATATGCCTGATGGCTGGCAGTAAGAGCGGGAGAGTTTCCTGGTCAGTCATACTGCAGACTGCAGAAGGCAATGGAAAATCACTGCAGTATTTTGCCAAGCATAATCATGGACCAATCCAATGGAAGTCCATGGTCGTCAATACCTTCTTAGGGCATGGTATGTGGAAGAGGAGCATTAGCATGCCTTTTCCATTAAATGATGCCATTCCAATTCCAGCAAACAAAAATCAAGGTTACAGTTCCCTTGAATTCAGTTGCTAATTGAAATACAATACTATCATTGAAGCACTGCCAGATAAATTTAGCTACTCATGCAGGTTTTCCCATTGACACCTGAAGACAAACAGTTCATGCTGGCAGTTTGTTGCATATTCTAACATTAGAAAATTAGCTGATCAATACCTTACCTATAAATAATGCGCGAGGTTTGTTCATCTTCTTTCTGAGAACAGCTACTCATGTTGTTAAGTGGAGCCGGGTTTCTTTGCAATCCCTTCTTGTATTTCATCATGCTCCTTGAGAACTTAGCCAAGTCATTTTCACAAGTGCTGCTGTTTGATCAAACTTCCAATATTCCTTCAACCGATTTATGGTCATTTGGATCAACTGGATGAGAACAGAAAACTCTGCCTTGATGAGGAAGTCCAGCTATAACTGCCCATTAATTTTGAGACTTCAATTTGAATTGTCTCAGAGTGGAACATGCCAGGTTCTAACAAAATAGATAGGGTGCAGACACCAAGTGCCAACTGACATGTTGAAATTGTCTATTTCAATGTTGTGAACTTACTGACATTGTCACAGGCTCCAGGATAATAGTGTTGTAATTCCTTCTTTCCTACTTTTAAATTACACTATAAAGAACTTATTTAAGAGGTCGCATAAGAAAATATCCAAAAAACCCAAAACTTCCAGTTTGTGTAAAATTACTATGCTTGATTAAAAAACAGAGATGTTCTAAGTTTATGTTTTACAGGCTGAGCTGTGGAAAAAAGATTACTTTTCTTTTTAAACTGCTTCATGGAGTAGTGTTTTGGAACCTACTGTCTAAATAGCTAATTACTGTAATGTAGAGCGAAGAAAGAAGGAGTTGTAACACAACATTTCATTTTAATGCCTCTTGAAGGCACTTTGCAATCTCCAAATATATGGTTGCAGCTCGGTATATTTTCCTGTGCCTGTATCACTCTGTTGGACAAAAAAGACAAAGATGTATTCCAGGTTAATACTTCTGAAATGTTCTCTTATTCCGAAGAGATCAAATAACAGAAGAGTAAGTCATCAATCTTCCCCTATTTTTTCAGGTTAAGGAACAATATAGAAACAGGTAGATAATTTTATTATACCCCATGTGGATTCCAACTGAAGTTCCATCCTTCAAATTTCAAATCTACCCAGGACTACAGGTATCTCCGGGACATACAATGTTCTTCGGACGGCTGATCTTGCCACATCCTGATAAACACACCCAGTGCCATGCGCCACCATATGTACGCACTCGACCTCTCCAGCAGCACTGACTCATCCTACCTTAAAGCTGTCCTTGTCTCCAGTTTCATTTTATTCTTCATTTCATCCGAGGCCATAACAAGAAACCTTGTCTCTTCCTTTCAGGTGCTAAGGAACGCAAGCTCCAATAACTTATTGGTACCAACACCCATCCAGGACCCTCCGCGCCTTCTCGTTCCTCTGACCCCAGGCTGTCTTCTAATCCCAGCCCTTGCCTTGTATTCACAATACCCTCTGACCTTTACCTTTCTGATGCTGAACTCGCAAAGGGCTCAGTTTTATCCCCTTACACTCTCACCTCAATGAATTTGGGCTTGGCACGATGCTGAACTCTTTTTCTGTTGCCTTCATCTCTGTGCTCACTTCTCTGGACAAGAGGCCTCCCCGCCGTTCAATGGATCCTTTCACCTGCCTCCAGTATTATCCCTCTACCTGGACCCCTCCCTCTGGCCTCTTACCTGCTCTTAATCTTTTCATTGAGAACTGTTGGTGTGATATTGGCCAGCTGTCTTAATTTCTCTGCTCCTCTCACCCACTCCAACCTGTCTCCTTCTGAACTTGCTGCACTCTGTTCCCTGAGGTCAAACCCTGACTTTGCCAACAAGGGTGATGTTGTTGTCTGGCGTACAGACCTCTACCTTGTAGAGGCTGAGCGCCACCTCGCAGACACTTCTTCCTACCTCCCCTTGGACCAGGACCCCACCACCGAACATCAAGCCATTGTTTCCAGGACTGTCACTGACCTCATCACCTCTGGAGACCTTCCCTCCAAAGCTTCCAACCTCAGTCTCCCAGCCCCGCACAGCCCGCTTCTACTTCCTTTCCAAAATCCACAAACAGGACTGTCCCAGCAGACCGATCATGTCAGCCTGTTCCTGCCCCATGGAACTCATTTCTTCCTGTCTTGACTTCATTCTCTCACCCCTTGTTCAGTCCCTGCCCACCTTCATTTGTGATTCCTCTGATACCCTAAGTCATTTCAACAATTTCCAGTTTCCTAGCCTCCTCTTCACCAGGACATTGAATCCCTCTACACTATCCCCTACCAGGATGGTCTGAGGGATCTGTGTTTCTTCCTTCAACAGAGGCCCAAACAATCCCTAGCTGAACTTGTTCTCTCTCAGAACAATTTCTCTTTTATCTTCCTCACTTCCTGCAGATAAAAGGTGAGTCTGTGGGTACCCGCATGGGGCCCAGTTATGACTGTCTTTTTGTGGGGTATGTGGAACATTCCTTGTTCCAGTCCTACTCAGGTCTTCTCCCACAACTCTTCTTTCAGTACATCGATGACTGTTTCGGTGCCACTTCATGCACTCATCTGGACCTGGAAAAAATTGCTTTTGCTTCCGATTTCCACCTTTTCACCTTCACATGGACCATCTCTGACACATCCCTTCCCTTCCTTGACCCCGCTGTCTCTTTTCCATTCCACCAATATTCACTACAAGCCCACTGACTCCTACAGCTACCTCAGCTGCAGTTCCTCACACTCTGCTTCTTGTAAGGACTACATCCCATTCTCTCAGTTCCTCCTCCTCCGTCGCATCTGTTCTGATGATGCCACCTTCCAAAGCGACGCTTCTGACATATCTTTTTCCTTTACAGAGGTTTTCCCCCTACTCTGGTTGACAGTGTCCACATCCTTGACTGATCCATCTCCCACACCTCTTGCCCTCACCCCTTCCTCCCAGAACTATGATAGGGTCCCCCTCGTCCGCACTTTTCACCCCATCAGCCTCTGCATTCAAAGGATCATCCTCTGCCATTTCTGCCACTCCAGCATGATGCCATCACCAAACACATCTTCCCCTCACCCCCCACTCCAACCCCTGTGTCAGCATTCCATAGGGACTGTTCCCTCCCTGACACCCTGGTCTACTCCTCCATCTCCCCCAACTCACCTCTTCCCATGGCACCTTCCCATGCAATCACAGAAGGTGCAACACCTGCCCCTTTACCTCCTCTTTGCTCACCATCCAAGGGCCCAAACACTCCTTTCAGGTTAAACAGCGCTTCACTTGCACCTCATTCAATTCGGTCTACTGTATTTGCTGCTCCCAATGTGGTCTCCTCTACTTTGGGGAGACTAAACTCAGACCAGGTGACTGCTTTGTGGAACACCTTCGCTCAGTCTGCAAACATGACCCAGACCTCCCTGTTGCTTGCCATTTCAACACACCATCCTGCTCTCACACCCACATCTGTCCTGGGTCTACTGCAATGTTCCAGTGAAGCCCAATGCAGACTGGAGGAACAGCACTCCCCTTCCGATTAGGTACCTTACAGCCTTCCAGACTTAACATCGAGTTCAACAACTTTAGACCATGAACTCTCTTGTCCCTCTTGACCCCTTTTTAAATCTATTTTTTGTTTATTTATTTACTTTTTAAAATTTGTTTAAAATTTTATTTAGTTCTTTTATTTGTTCATTTTTTAATCCTTCCCCCCCCCCCCCCTCCCCCCACCCCCCAAAAAACCTCTCCCCCCACAGGGCCATCTGTCACTTTTTATGTTTTGCTTTCAGAGTGCTGATCCTTGTTCTGCTATTAACACCTTCTGCTATCTTCCTTTCTACCACTTTCAGCACCTTCTTTACCACTACCATTAACACTTCCTTTGTCTTGTGTCCATGACATCTTTGTCAATCTCTCCTTAGCTGTCACCTGTCCCTGATCTTCTACCTCATTCCACCACCTCTCTTAAACAGTATAAAATCCATCATATTTCTACTTCTGTTTAGTTCTGAAGATGTCACGTGGACTCGAAACGTTAACTCTGTTTCTCTCTCCACAGATGCTGTCAGACCTGCTGATATATCATAGTTCCTGAGTTATAAATTAAACTTCAATAATGCTGGATGAATATCTTCAAATACAAGGTTGTAATAGCAACACTCAGTCACATTAGAGGATCCCTGCAAACCTCTGTTTTGCTACAGTAATACTACATTAATTCTACAGCTAACATTATTAACAAAAGAATGCTCCAATTGTTCTGCCAGTTCTAGCATTATGAATATATGTTAGCTCTGAAATTCTGCAGGTGTGGTTCCCAAGGCTTATTCCTGTGCCTGTCACTATGTGTAACAACAATGACACAATGCAGAAAAGTGTAAGGCGATTCATTTTGGCAGGAAGAATGTTGAGAGATAGTAGTAGATAGGGAGAAACTCTAAAGGGGGTGCAGCAACAAAGGGACCTCGCTGTATACATACGTAAGTCATTGAAGGTGGCAGGGCATGTTGAGATAGTGGTTAATAAAGCATATGATATCCCAGGTTTTATTAATAGAGGCATTTAGTACAAGAGTAAGGTGGTCAGGTATAAGGCATCTGGAGTTTTGCAAAAGAAGCAGGTGTGACGTGAGAAAAAGCTTTTTCACACAACGAGTGGTTTTGGTCGGGAATGCATTGCCTGGAAGTGTGGTGGAGGCAGGTTCAATTGAGGCATTCAAGAGGGCATTGTTTCTATTCAAATAGTCATCCAATGTCCAAGGTATGGAAAAAGCAGGGCAATGGTAATAGGTCATAATGCTCATTTGGAGAGCTGGTGCAGAAATTATGCTGAATGGCCTCCTTGTGTGCCATTAAGATTCTGTGATCCTGAGTGCTGTATCCAGTTCTGGGCACCATACTTGAGGAAGGGTGTGAAGTTATTGGAGAGAGTGCAGAGGAGATTCACAAGAATGATTCCAGGAATGAACAACTGTAGCTGTGAGGATAGATTGGAGAGGTTAGGACTGTTTTCCTTGGAGAAAAGAAGGCTGAGAGGAGACTTGATAAAGGTATTCAAGATCCTGAGGGGGATGCACTGGTCAAATAGTGAGAAACTGTTCCCACTCAAGAGAAGATCAAGATCTAGAGAGCACAGATTCAAAATAATGGACAAAGGAGTGGAAGTGACATGAGGAAAACAATTTTCACCCAGAAGATGGTTGGAGTCTGGCACAAACTTCCTGAAAGGGTGATGAAGGCAGGTTTGATCGAGATATTCAAAAGGGAATTGGATTGCTGTCAGAAAAGAAAGAATGTGCAAGGTTACGGGGATAAGGCAAGGAAATGGGACTACGTAAAATGCTCTTTCGGTGATCCAGTGCAGACTCAATGGGCTGAATGGCCTTCTTCTGCACTGTAAAGATTCTATGAAAGCTGTCAGGATCATTCATCGAAGTAGACTGTGGAAGAGAAGATAATTTAAAAAAAGTGAAGTTATTTTACATTTGCGTCCTCTTGACTACCCAGGTGAAGTAGTGCACCACAAAATCTTCAATTGATGGATTGAAAGTAGTTATTCAGGCCATGAAAAGTTTTTACTCTGGACAAGCTACCATTTTGGAGTTCCCAGCATTGAACCTTCATTATGTATCAGATCTTTGACAAGCATCTTTCACTATAGTTTACTGAATAGGAAGAGGTTAGGAACATGGTCATATTTTTATCTTCTTTGACAGCTTCAGTATGTTCTTTGTTCTCTTGATGTACTTGGTAGAATCCCCGAGAGAGAAAAGCATTATATTAATTTCTTGCTTTATAAACTTTAGTTTATATTTTATTGATGATCTTTTAGTCAATCATACATGCTATTAGCAGGCTGAATTTTTCATCAGTCATAAAGTAATTCATTTTGCAAAATGGCCTTCTTGAATGTACAAACAGACTAGTTATTGATATACATGTCATTATGTTGCACTTGTCAAAACATTTCAAAAGTAATTATATTTACGAGATTTATATATGCGGGTGGCACAGTGGCGTAGTGGTTAGCGCTGCTGCCTCACAGCTCCAGGGACCCGGGTTTGATCCTGGCCTTGGGTGTCTGTGTGCAATTTGCACGTTCTCTCCATGTCTGTGGGGGTTTCTGCCACCATCCAAAGACGTGGTGGTTAGGTGGATTAGCTATGGCAAAAGATCCCCTAGTGTGTGTGTGAGTGTCCTGGGTGGACCCCCACCTAGCACCCATTGTCTGTTGGGATTGGCTCCAATCCCTGAAATCCTGAATTGGATGAAATGGTTCTGGAAGAGTGAGTAAGTTTTATGTACCATGACCACAGTTATCCAGTTATAAACTTAGCTATTGTGTTTTTTTTTTCCAAAATGGAACCAGTTGAGGAAGCAATGTCCTTGGTCACTGGGAGATGACCCTACTCTTCTCAGAATAGTGCCATGGATCAATAACACACCTGAATAAGCTGAAAATGCTTTACAATATCTCTCCAAATGTTGGCACTCCTGACTACCCAATACTCCTTAAGTATTGCATTGTTGTGAGCTTATATTTTAAACCTCGCAAGGGGTTTGGAACAAAGAGTAAGGAAGTTTTGCTGCAATTATAAAGATCTTCGATGAGACAACATCTGGAGTACTGTGTACAGTTTTGGTCTCCTTAACTGAAGGAAGGATATACTTGTCTTAGACAGGATGCAACATAAGTTTGTTAGACTGAGATAAGAGGGATATCATGCAAGGAGAGATTGAACAAATTATCCTATAATCTCTGGAATTTAGAAGAATGAGAGGTGTTCTCAATCAAGCTGATTGAAAGGTGGTTTCCCTAGCTGAAGAGTCTAGAACTAGGGGGCATTGTCTTAGGTTAAGGGATCAGCCACTTAGAACTGAGATGAGGAGAACATTTCTTCACTCAGAAGATAGTAATTTTTTGGAATTTTCTACCCCAGTCAATTAATGTTTTAAAGACTTAGGCTGATAGATTTTGGGCACTCAAGGGGTATGTGGATAGGATGGGAAAGTAGAGTTAATATAGAAGTTCAGCCATGATCTTACTGAATGATGGATCAGGTTCAAGGGGTGTATGTCCTATTCCTACTCACAACCTTCTGACTGAGATGAATGTTACCAGTTGAGACAAGGTAACAGTTGCCACTTCCCATAGTTCTATTATTATATTTGGTTTAAACAATGTAAACTATAACACGACATCAAGAACTGAAATGAACTGCCAAGCCCAACAGAATTATTACTACTTTCTGAATCCTAAAGGTGACAATTACTACAAAATCATTAACATTTACATTGATATGAACGGTCCAAATGATGGTTGTAGTCAATAGATGCAACAGAGTTCCTTAATTTGCAGCTCTGCAGACTGGAAAAGAAACAAAAAACAGTTATAAATGTGGTTTAATTCTTAAGTACAGTGAATCTTGACAAAATCATATTTGGGATTTTGGTAAAGGTTTTTATTTTAACATACCATCCATAACATAACATAAATATCCAAGAGGGACTAATTCTGCTGTTTGATAAATACTTTTAAATATACTTTTGCTGCAAGTCGCAACAATGGAAAGCTTTCCTCCAGTTAGTTGAATTGATAATTAATCCCACCCTATTGGAGTTGATTTCTTCCTCATCCCTTCAAAGGTAGCTTCTTTGAGTCTAATACATTGTTCTGTGATCTTCTTTCCTGTTCAAGCCCTATACATTACTCAATTGTAATTTAGTCACAATTACCAAGATGTTTTCATACTAGCTGACTAAATATTTTGGTTACTGATAGCTAAAGGATCACTAGCTCCCTTATTGGCTCAAGTCACTCTGCTTTATGAAACTATTTCGAAGTATTCAATAAACAAATGCTACTTTTCATGTGTGCTTTCAATCTCTCGATTTAGATATCCAATTATACATTTTCTTTCTTTTGGTCTTCACCAATATGAAAGGTGCACTTTCCTCCATTAAATAATCAAATCAAGACTACAAAGTACAGCATCTAGTCTTTTACATTATTTTCTGTTCCTTATTTTTTATCACAGAATTTTCACCTACGAATTACATTTATTTAAAACCCCCATTTTCTACTGAGGAGAGGAGGTGGTTGTGGAGGGGTGGAAGATGACAAAGGTTTATTGAGTATTCATGAACTCCCTATATCTATCACAATTCAGTTACATTAATGCATAATTTAGGTTGTACTTATAGCCATGTTGTTTTGATGTATACATTAGTAATTCAGACATGTCTGAAACAGCAGAGAAATATTTGTATATTCAAATCCTATTTTGTGCAGAGTAATTATCCCAATGAACTGCTCAATTTTAAATTAATTAATTTAATTGCTTCTTTGCCTTCACAAGTCACAAGACTAACCAAGTGATTATCCCCCTCTCCCATCTCACCTCCGGACTTGGAGGTAAAGGCAGAAATAAAGACTTGTGATTATATAGAGCCTTGGCAACCTCAATGTCCCAAAGTGCTTTACAATCAATTATAAGAGTAGTTGCTGTTGTAATGTAGAAAATGTAGTAGGCAATTTGCAAACAGCAAGCTCCCATAAATAGCAACGTAATAATGATCAAATAATAATTTTTTTGAAAAAAGTGAAGTTAGTTGAGGGATTAATATTAGCCAGTACTAAATCTCTACTTTGCACTTTCCACAACAGCACCTCAGATTGTGAATTCAATACCTTAAGGAACATACCTTAAGTACACTACCACCCCCTTTCCACTATGGTCAACCTCAAATTATTTTAAATATAAAGCTATTAGGAAGCCAGTTGAACTGCATTAACTGAACAACAAAAAAACTTGCAGAGATTAATTGCATCTCCAAGAATGCCCCCAAAGAATCTGAATTTTAGAATTTAGAATTTAGCTTAAGTTTCTATGAATTCCTTCACTGGATGTGGGAGTCACTGGCAAGGGCTTTCCTAATTTCCCTTGAGAAGGTGATGATGAGTCACAGAATCACAGAATCTTTCAGTGCAGAAGAGGCCCTTTGGCCCATCGAGTCTGCACTGACACGTGAGTGGTTTGCTGGATCATTTCAGAGGGCAATTAAGAGTAAATCACATTGCTGTGGGACTAGAGTCACACATAGGCCAATTTGGGTGAAAACGGCACCTTTCCTCCCCTGAAGGACATCAGGGAAGCCTTTTTTTATGACAAAACAGTGGTGTCATAATTAATGGAACCAGCATTTTATTCCACGTTTAATAAGCAAATACAAATTCCTTCAGCTGCCGTGGTGGGAGTTGAACTCGATGCATTAGTCCAGACCTCTGGATTACCAGCCCAGTGATATAAGCACCATGCTACTGTTGCACCCCAGTATGGGATGGATGAAAAAGATGTTTAAAACTCGAAACACTTTAGGTTTCTAACATCAATGGCATATTAGTTGACTCAGAAGCTGTATTAGCAGAAGTCTGGAGGGTACCTGGCTGACCTTGAAACCTTAGAAATATCAAAGCAAGGCATGGTAAAAGAAAGAAAACAGAATAAAACAAAGGTGAAAATAAAGATAAAATAAAATGGAAGCAAAAGTAGATCAAAAACACAATGGAAAACTGGAGGAATTAGGAAGATGTTAAAGCATAATGTTAAAGCATTAAAAAATTGTATGTGACAAATTAACCCATTTTGAACCCTTTCCTCTACATTTGCAAACGTGACTGCTGTTGCATAAGTTTTGCATAGATCAATAAACTATCTTCTAAAACATTAACTTATTAGTTGAATAAAGATACCTCATAGTTTCATCTTCAAAATCATCCCTTGAAGATACTTCACTGGCACAATCCTCTATCATTAGCGTTTCATTGGTTTTATGCCTTAGAAATGAAATTGATATAATGATAACACATCAAAAATATAAACTGCAAGTCTTCCTTTGCTAGATAGGAGAGTTTTCTCAATAGTTTAATCAGAATTTACAACAGATTAATTAATCATCAAAGAATCTCTTGCAAATGTTCTGTGAAAAGCCCAGTGCACAAAGGCTATAGATGTGTACAGAGCTGTTAGATAACCTTAAGGCTGAACTTGCTGTGAATTTGCTTTAATAAGAAGTCACGCTATATAAGAGTCATGCAGCAAAGGTCTGACTTTTTCTCTGTTGGCCTCCAGAATAGAATCTATTTTACATACTACTGCCAATAAAGGTTTCTCCACAATAATAATGTATTAGTTTATCTTGAAACACTGATGCACATGTTTCTGTTTTCCATTCGGATGTGGTATCAGATGTTTGGAAGCAGTACTCATAACTGTATGCATAACTGAAAGAGACAAATGCATTACTGCATGTAAACCATGCACAAATCAGTCTAAAAACAAACTAATGAAAAATGTTATAGTGTCATATGATTTGTGAACAATTGTTCAAATCTTATACATAATTATGTTAACAGTTATGAAGACTGTGTGCTAGACTATAATCTCTAACATGGTGAATAACTCAAACTGCTGTTTGTCATCTTAAACAATGTTGTTACAGAATGTTAAATTACCCACCATGGACATGATCTTCCTCATTCTTAGAGGAATTTCACATACAAACAGGAGATACAAGTAAAGAGACACCAAAGACATTCCCTTCAGGAGTTTTGCCACACTTGTGTAATGTGCCCCATTCATGTACGGAGCAATGTTGTGAACTGGATTGCTAGTTAACTTTCCAGGAGATATTTGAGAATTAAACGTGGTCATGCCCATATTAACAGTGTCAAACAATATTGCGCCCATAGAAAGCTGAGGGACAGGAAAGATAGAATATCCCCAGAATTATGACAGGTAGCCCAACATTGCTCATCATTCATTCAATACCACATATAAATATAGCATGAAGCATTGCACAACATGAATATGGAATACTGAGGACCTAAACGGGTAGTTTGGTCTGCTTATGCTGAGAAAATTAAGACAGAACTTGTAAATGAAGATATTTTTGTTGTCCCAGTTGTTGCCCCACAGACAGTGCCGAGCAAAAACCTTCAACCGTAGGGCCACAAACTCATTGGAACAAGGACAGAAGAGACGAAATTTACCCTGTGGTTCATGGTTAGCCAAGGAAAAACAATTTTCTAACCTATGTTTAGTAATGGGTTTACCTAATATACAGCTGTATACTTTAACTGTGTTATTTTCTTTAGTTTGGGTGATTCCAGATCAGCTCCCAGGCTGGAGTGAAATTGCAGTCCCATTTAAGATGGATGGAGTTGCACTGGCACACAGGCAGCCCCTTCCTAAAAGTAACATTACTGGAGTCGCCTGGAGCAAGGAGACCTGAAATGGCATAGTAAGACATCAGAGTTTTAAAAAAGGCAACAAGTAAGCTGCACGTGCCCCCAGTTTCATTTTATCCTTCGGCTCATCCGACGCCTCAACAAGAAACTTTTTCTCTTTCTCTCAAGTGCTAAGGAACGCAAGCTCCAACAACTCATCGACACCAACACCCATCTAGGACCATCCACCCCGGCCCGTCCCTCCGTCCCCACCCCATCTTCCAATCCCAACCCCAGCCGTGTATTCACTATACCCCCTGACCTTCCCCTCTCCGATGCTGAACGTTCAGTGCTCAGCAAAGGACTTAGTTTCATACCCTTACTCCCTCAACTCAGTGAGTTTCGGGCTCGGCATGATGCTGAACTCTTCTTCCTCCGTCTTCGTCTCCGGGCTCACTTCTTTGGGCAGGAGTCCTCTCCCAGTTCAACGGATCCTTTTACCCATCTCCAACATTCTCCCTCCACCTGGACCCTTCCCTCTGGATTCTTACCTTCTCTTGATCTTTTCATTGAGAACTGTCGGCGCAACATTAGTCGTCTCAATTTCTCTGCTCCTCTCACCCATTCTAACCTGTCTCTCTCTGAACTTACTGCACTCCATTCACTCAGGTCCAACCCTGACATCGTCATCAAACCCGCTGACAAGGGTGGTGCTGTTGGTGTCTGGCGCACTGACCTCTACCTCGCGGAGGCTGAGCGTCAACTCGTAGACACTTCCTCCTACCTCTCCCTGGACCATGACCCCACCACTGAACATCAAGCCATTGTTTCCAGGACCGTCACTGACCTCATCTCCTCTGGGGATCTCCCTCCCACAGCTTCCAACCTGATAGTCACCCAACCTCGGACGGCCCGCTTCTATCTCCTACCCAAAATCCACAAACAGAACTGCCCCGGTAGACCGATCGTCTCAGCTTGCTCCTGCCCCACAGAACTCATTTCTCGTTATCTTGACTCCCTTCTCTCTCCCCTTGTCCAGTCCCTTCCCACCTACATCCGTGATTCCTCTGACACCTTACGTCACATCAACAATTTTCAGTTCCCTGGCCCCAACCGCTTCCTCTTCACCATGGACGTCCAATCCCTCTACACCTCCATCCCCCACCAGGATGGTCTGAGGGCCCTTAGCTTCTTCCTCGAACAGAGGCCCAAACAATCCCCATCCACCACTACTCTCCCCCGTCTGGCTGAACTTGTTCTCACGCTGAACAATTTCTCCTTCAAATCCTCTCACTTCCACCAAATAAAAGGTGTGGCTATGGGTACCCGCATGGGCCCCAGCTATGCCTGTCTCTTTATGGGGTATGTGGAACATTCCTTGTTCCAGTCCTACTCCGACCCCCTTCCACAACTCTTTCTCCGGTACATCGATGATTACTTCGGTGCTGCTTCATGCTCTCGTCGGGACTTGGAAAAATTTATTAATTTTGCTTCCAATCTCCACCCCTCCATCATTTTCACGTGGTCCATCTCTGACACTTCCCTTCCCTTCCTTGACCTCTCTGTCTCAATCTCTGGTGATAGACTGTCCACCAATATCCATTACAAACCCACCGACTCCCACAGCTATCTCGACTACAGCTCCTCACACCCCACTTCCTGTAAGGACTCCATCCCATTCTCTCAGTTCCTTCGCCTCCGTCGCATCTGTTCCGATGATGCTACCTTCAAAAACAGTTCCTCTGACATGTCCTCCTTCTTCCTTAACCGAGGTTTTCCACCCACGGTCATTGACAGGGCCCTCAACCGTGTCTGGCCCATCTCCTGCGCATCCGCCCTCACGCCTTCTCCTCCCTCCCAGAAACATGATAGGGTCCCCCTTGTCCTCACTTATCACCCCACCAGCCTCCGCATTCAAAGGATCATCCTCCGCCATTTCCGCCAACTCCAGCATGATGCCACCACCAAACACATCTTCCCTTCACCCCCCCCATCGACATTCCATAGGGATCGCTCCCTTCGGGGCACCCTGGTCCACTCCTCCATCACCCCCTACTCCTCAACCCCCTCCTATGGCACCACCCCATGCCCACGCAAAAGATGCAATACCTGCCCCTTCACTTCCTCTCTCCTCACCGTCCAAGGACCCAAACACTCCTTTCAAGTGAAGCAGCATTTCACTTGCATTTCCCCCAACTTAGTCTACTGCATTCGTTGCTCCCAATGTGGTCTCCTCTACATTGGAGAGACCAAACGTAAACTGGGCGACCGCTTTGCAGAATACCTGCGGTCTGTCCGCAAGAATGACCCAAACCTCCCTGTCGCTTGCCATTTTAACACTCCACCCTGCTCTCTTGCCCACATGTCTGTCCTTGGCTTGCTGCATTGTTCCAGTGAAGCCCAACGCAAACTGGAGGAACAACACCTCATCTTCCGACTAGGCACTTTACAGCCTTCCGGACTGAATATTGAATTCAACAACTTTAGGTCGTGAGCTCCCTCCCCCATCCCCACCCCCTTTCTGTTTCCCCCTTCCTTTTATTTCCAATAAATTATAAAGATTTTCCTTTTCCCACCTATTTCCATTATTTTTAAAAAAAAACACCCCCACTAGAGCTATACCTTGAGTGCCCTACCATCCATTCTTAATTAGCACATTCGTTTAGATAATATCACCAACTTTAACTTTAACACCTATGTGTTCTTTTGTACCATTGTTGTTGACATCTTTTGATGATCTGCTTCTATCACTGCTTGTTTGTCCCTACAACCACACCCCCCCCACCTCTCTCTCTCTCCGCCCCCCACACACACACCTTAAACCAGCTTATATTTCAACTCTTTCTTGGACTCGAACTCAAGTTCTGTCGAAGGGTCATGAGGACTCGAAACATCAACTCTTTTCTTCTCCGCCGATGCTGCCAGACCTGCTGAGTTTTTCCAGGTAATTCTGTTTTTGTTTTTGTTTTGGATTTCCAGCATTCGCAGTTTTTTTGTTTTTAACAAGTAAGGAAGGTTTATTTTTAAGTATCTTTACATAGACATTGAGGATATTCTTTGAACCCAATGTACTCCCCAATCCTTGACTAACCAATCAAGAATGAGAATATAAAAGGCTTGAAATCCAAGACGATCAACTCAAGTCTAGGACTTTGCAGGTAGGTGTAAAGGCAATGTAATGGAACAATTTAAACGTAACCTTCTCAGTAATACTATGATATTGCTAGACTATAGCTGTGGTAGCATACCATTTAAAAAATAACCAATTCTAATGATGCAATCAGTTTTCAAAATTCAAAAAAGTCCACTTAGTTTCCATTTCTCCTTATTCTGTTTAAACATAGCAGCAATTACGAAAACTTTCTGCTGATGCACAAAAGTCAAAATCAGGACTTAAACTTGCATATTATCAAAAGGTCTAATAATTGGCAAGGTTTTTCATTTTTAATAAATCCCCATTGCAACCATTTACATACAAATTTATTTCACACACTATCATAATGTGATCTATAGCAAGGTAAAAATGATTTAGATGGACTCTGTTTGACAACCATGTTAGTTTGGAAACTCATCCGACATTCCAAAGATTGTTCAGGGCTATATGTCGATCAAGAATCAATTAAACAAAGCCGTTATTAAAATTAACATTAATCATTACATATAGAATTCTGTGGGGGTTTGACAGGGTAGATGCTGAGAGGCTATGATCTCTCATGAGGGAACCTAGAACTAGGGGCCAGAGTTTAAAAATAAGGGGTCTCCCATTTAAGATGGGGACAAGGAGGAATTTCTTCTCGCAGAAGGTCATTAGTCACAGAGAGCAGCAGAGGCTGATTGACACAGGAGTCAAGGTTTATGGGGAACAGGCAGGAAAGTGGAGTTGAGGCCACAATCCAATCAGCCATGATCTTAATGAATGATGCAGCAGGCTCAAGGCACTGAATAGTCTAGTCCTATTTCTTCTGTCCTAATAAACACAGTCAAATATGTACATAGGATTTTATGAATGACCACCTTTGGCATCTGTTGTTTCAGGCCAGGGGAGAAAGCGAAGCCTGAGTGGTGCAGGTGGGAGGAACTTGCTTATTTACTGCAGACTGTAGGGATCGCCAGCAGTGGAGGTGTAGGGTTGCAGGCTGTGATTAAATGTATAACAAAAACAGAATTACCTGGAAAAACTCAGCAGGTCTGGCAGCATCGGCGGTGAAGAAAAGAGTTGACGTTTTGAGTCCTCATGACCCTTCAACAGAGTTCTGTGGAAGGGTCATGAGGACTCGAAACGTCAACTCTTTTCTTCACCGCCGATGCTGCCAGACCTGCTGAGTTTTTCCAGGTAATTCTGTTTTTGTTTTGGATTTCCAGCTTCCGCAGTTTTTTGTTTTTATCTCTGTGATTAAATGTATTCCTGAAGGTTTCATCACACGACTTACCCCCAAGCTCTAGCTGTGAGTCAGCCAACACATCCATCCTTGTTGCTTAGACCACCTTCCTACGCCAATTGGAAAGTAAAAAGACCCAGTAGCCAATTGGATGATGTTTGACTATCAGCCAAACAGCCCATTTTCCCCAGTTTCAATATTTTTACATCTGTTAAAGAGAAATGTTGAAAGAAAAAGCACAATCTATTTATGAGTTTTCTCCAGTGCTGCACACAACAGTATCCTTCCAACTGGTCTTCAATTGCCTGGTGGGTTGGTAACCCTATGGCGGGTGCCCGGGACCCCCAGCAGGTGGATGAGGGGAGCAACCCCCTCCAGGTTGCTGTACAGGTGAGCGGGGGAGAAGCTCTGAATCCAGGGCATCGTTTCACCGCTGTGGCCGCCGCCATTTGGCTCCAGCGAGGCGGTCCCGCGACGTCATGACGTCACGCATTTCATTTACATCATGACGTATGTATAACAAAAACAGAATTACCTGGAAAAACTCAGCAGGTCTGGCAGCATCGGCGGTGAAGAAAAGAGTTGACGTTTCGAGTCCTCATGACCCTTCGACAGAATGTTCTGACGTAATCTGACGTCGTAACGGTGGAAACATGAACCGACGCGCCGTTCCTTTATTTTTAAGAAAATAATTAAAATAGCACAAATAAAGAATCGGAAAGCGACAGATCGACACCTCGTTACTTTTTTGAATGTGGGTAAAGGGCTGAGATTTTAACTGTGTATTTTCTTGGACGCTTTCCCAACGAGTATTGGGAGACGGAAACGCTTCCGCCGGACGTTTGAGTGTGTGACTCCCCCCACCGGAAGCGGTCCGTGCAGAGATTGGTGCCGGGTTGTGAAAAGTAGAATGAACCCGCTGCTGGTGGCGGACTTGCTGCTGCGGCTCGGTCATGGCCCGCGTTCCGCCACCACCTCCTTCTTACGGGAGTTGTGCTGCTGGTGCCGGGAGGCAGAAGACCAGGGGCTGCCCGACGCCGATCGAGTGGAGATGCTGCGCCTCTTGGTGGAGAAGCTGGGCCCCGGCGGCCATCCGGGCGACCCCGGAGGCGGCGAGTGTCGGTCCCGGGGCCCGGCCGCCGAGCAGGATCTGCCGAGCTCCTTGCGGGACGTGGCCGTCGGCTGGTGCCTGCCGCTGTTGCGGGGTTTGCGCTTGGAAGGGCCGGGAGGCCAGTTCCAGGAGCCGAGCCGGAGGCTGGTGCACTCTCTCTGCGCCCTGCTCCACGCCTGCTGCCGGCAGGCCCCGCCGGCCCTGCTGCAAGACGTCGCCGGCTCTTCCTTGCGGGATCTGCGGGGCCACACCGAGGAGCGGGGCAGGGTTGGCCCGACCGGGGGTAAGGAGGAGTCCCAAAGCCCGGAGTACTTGGACATTCGGGTCGCCATCGAGGTGCTGGTGAAGACAGCGCCGCTGCTTCTGGAGCGAGGGATTGGGACAGAAGAGCTGCTGTCGCTCACTCTGACCGCCGTGAAGGTGGGAGAGGATAGCGTGGCGTCCAGGATGGTCACCGGGGTAATCCCGGCTCTGCTTCCGAACCCAGGCAGCTCGGTGCAAAAGTGCCCCACCGTCCAAGACATCTG
Organism: Carcharodon carcharias; assembly: GCF_017639515.1. Classification (NCBI taxonomy): domain Eukaryota; kingdom Metazoa; phylum Chordata; class Chondrichthyes; order Lamniformes; family Lamnidae; genus Carcharodon; species Carcharodon carcharias. The sequence continues at coordinate 222,543,358 of NC_054468.1, forward strand.
GGATCGAGTGAAACGTTGGGAAAAGACCACCTCCGTCTCCAGAGTCCTGCTGCTTCTGAGCTCGCTTCCTCATCATCTGCTTCTTTGCACCGGAGACCGGTCACCCCACCAGACCTTCGACCTACGAACTTGCCCGCAGTTTTGGGAAGTGGTGCAGAGGGGACTGGTGCAGCCGGATAACACGTCGCGCAAGAGGGCTATGTACCTGCTGAAAAGAGCTGTGGATGTTTCGAACACGTTGAAGAGTGAAATCTGCTCAGAGTGCCAGGCTGAATCTGGTGCGTTGAATTATTTGTAAGAAATGTCAATAGTTACTGTTGTTGGAATTGGAGGCAACAAAACCTGTTAATTCTTGATCCCTTTTTCCAAAATTCTGAAATGATTTGAAGTGATAACCCTTACTGATGACAGTGGTTATATTTTCTACAAAATAAGTAAGATTTGACACATGCTAATAAGAGAGCAACGGTATCAAAGCACAACAGCATTACCGTTAAGTCCTGGGTAGAAGTGTGATCCCCACATAACTACTCGTGGTGGTGCCCCAGGTACCAGTGCAACATGCAATTTCTGTGCTCAGTAATCTCCTCTTGTACTTTCTTTACACAGCAAGGCCTATGGAGACTGATTTAATCCTTCACTATCTTGCAATTATTTGAAAGACCCAATTATAAAAAAAATGTCGTTGAACCATCTCTGCCTGTGCAAATCAGGTCAAATTCTCAAGAACTCGGTATTCCCATACTTTGACACCTATCAGTTCCTAAATATTTCAATGCCAATGGTTGGCCAAAATAAGGATAATGTGGTGGCCTTCACAGTCAGTTATTTTGTCTCAGCTCCAATTCACATCTGAACCTCTGAGATCCTGCATAGGTGTTTCTCTCCCTGTTCCCACGCAACTAGACATTTGTTTTCACACTACTAGATTTCTGCTGAAGTTTACCTTTTTAAGATTTACCTTTCCAGACTTTCAGGGTCAAAAACATTTAGTCAATAAAGGCCCAAACCACAATTAGTACGTCAAATCACCTCTTAGCTGCCTTTACCAAGTGCATATCACAAGCAGGAATAAAACAATTCCGTATAAAATCAAGTGCAACAATGAAAGTAAAGAAAGTACAACCAGCCATAGTATTTAAGTTAGTTTTAGTTAATTAGCAAGAAAACCCGATGAGGGATTTTCCAGGATTCTTGTAATGTGTAAAGACTGAATGAAGTTAGTCAACATGGGTTATGTTTAACTACAATTATAGGATGTTTTGATGGAATAATGATATAGATTAGGGGATATTTTGGATGTAGTTTATGCAGACTTTGCAAACATTGGTAAAATGCTGCGTAAGGACCTTTATTGAGACAGTTAAAGCCCATGACCAAAAGGCAGAAGTGACTGTGAAGACAGAGAGACAGCTGAAAAATTGGCGAAGAGTGTCCTAGTGTTGGGATCTATTTTTGTATGTTTACAGAGTCATTTTATGATCGTTACTTAGAAATAAAAGGTCCGATACCAAAGTGGGAGGAGTAGCAAAATGCCAAAAAGACTGAATTTCAGAACATAAACTGGCTAGTTAATATATTGGAGCAAAAAGGATGCAGATAGATACTTAAATTCTTAAAAACGAATAGCAAGATAAAATAAAGTTAAGAAGGCAAATGAGATTTGAGGATTTAAATCGAGAAGAGATGAGCTCAAGAGTAAAGCTGTCAAGATAACTATGTCTGGAGTGATAGTTACACCAAGTCTTCAGTACTCTATGTGATTTTGGGCTCCTTGCTATAAGTAGAATAGAATGGCGTCAGAGAGCATGTAGTTAATATTTACCAGGATGATATCTGGAGCTAGAGATAAAGTTTAGAGCGTCCAGGGCTAGGTGTTCTCATAATGTGATGATTGAGGCAGGATTTAATAGACAAGTTCAAAATGATGAGAATAAACAGGATAAACATAGATTATTTGCATTGGGGCATAAATTGAAAAAGTCACAAGATTCATAAAAAGGGAAATTGAAAAGAACTCTTTTGGAGTAATCGGAATACTTTGAAACAAGTGATGATTGATGCTAGATTGCATTCAAAAGGTTTATTTTTAAGTGGAATATCAAAATTGGACTATGTAAAATCAGCAGCAGGAAGGCTTAAATTCAGCACATGTAGGCAACTACTATGCCAAAAAATAAAAACCCTTTTATAATAATAATATACAGAGATAAAAACAAAAAACTGTGGATGCTGGAACTCCAAAACAAAACCAGAAATATCTGGAAAAACTCAGTAGATCTGGCAGCATTGGCGGATCAATCATTTATCTATACCTTTTATGCCCTTTTAGTCTTATTTCACCCCACCCCCACTAGAGCTATCTGCATCTTGCTTGTCCTGCTATCCACTCTTAATTAGCACATTCTTTTAGATAATATCACCATCTTCAACACCTCTTTGTTCTTTTGTCTGTGACATCTTTTGGTTATCTCCTCCTATTACTGCTTGCTTGTCCCAACAAACCCCCCACCCAACCCCCAAAACCAGCTTATATTTCACCCCCTCCTATTTTTACTTAGTTCTGTTGAAGGGTCATGAGGACTCGAAACATCAACTGTACTCTTCTCTGCTGATGCTGCTAGACCTGCTGAGTTTTTCCAGGTATTTCTGTTTCTGTTTTTGAATAAAAACCCTTTGCCCTGTATGTTTTAATTCTAGAAGAAATTAGTGAAATACTTTGCCAGCAATGCTGGATGAACACATTTTGGTTCTATTTTCCTTTATCCCTTTGCCTGCATTGTGTCTGTAACCTATAAAAATATCCCAATGCGCTTCAGAGAGACATAAGGAGGTGGGGTGGTGTATAAGGGGCTGGAGCCAGAGGAATGGAGAAACCGGGGAGGGGTTAGAGGCAAGAGGAGGTTAAGAGGTTAAAGGGATGAGGAGGTCTTGGAGGAATTTAAACATAAGGATTGAAATTTAAAATGTGAAGCATTGGAGGACATTTGAGGGCAGGACTGATGGGTAAGCAAGACCTGTTGTGAAATAAGACATTGCCATTTGAGTTTTGCATCAGCTGGTGGATGGAACTTGGCCTAAGGAGTATTGAAATAGGTAAGATTTGGAGATGATGGGGGGAATATTCGAGACGCTAAATGAAAGAAAAGCCCTGGATTTGAAGGTTACTGAAAGCTTTTTGTCCATAAGGATCAAGCAACCAGCTAAAGATCAGGCTATTTTGGACCTAGTATTATCTAATGAGAAAGGGCTATTCAATATTCTTGCTGTAAAGGAGCCATTATGCAATAGTGACCTTAATATGATAGAGTTTTACATTCAATTTGAAAGCGATACAGTTCATTCTGAAATGAGGGTCTTAAATCTGGACAAAGGAAATTGAGGGTCAAGTTTGCTACGTGGATTGGGAAAATACATTAAAAGATTTGGTGGTAGGCAGGCAATGGCTAGTATTTAAAGAAGTTTTACATGGTCTACAGCAAATATACATTCCTCTAAGACACGAAAACCCAACAGGATAAACGAGTCAACCACGGAGGCTTTTGCTAGTTCTGTTGGGGAGTATTTAAACTACTGTGGCAGGGGGATGGCATCCCAGGAGTAGAATTAGATAGGTCAGATTCAGATCAGAAAAATGGAGGTAGAACATTAGCTAGGGACGTTGTGATAGACATGGAGTTACAGGAGAAGCAAAATTTAAAAAGTGTCCAGCAACGGAAATAGATGGGGTTAAACCATTTGTACTTCAATGCAAGGAGTATTACAAATAAGTTAGATGAGTTAAGGGCACAGGTAGACACATAGCAGCAGGATGTCATTGCTATAACGGAGACCTGGCTAAAGGAGGGACAAAACTGGCAGCTAAATATCCTTGGTTATAGAGTCTTTAGACACGATAGAGTAGGAGATAAAAAAGGAAGGGGGTGGTATAGCACTAATGGTTAAAGAATCAATTACAGATGTGAGAAGGGATGATATACCAAATGGGTCAACAAATGAGGCTTTATGGATTGAGCTCAGAAATAGAAAAGGGGCAGTCACACTACTGGGAGTCTACTGCAGACCCCGAAATAGTGAAAGGGAGATAGAAGAACAAATATGTAGGCAAATTTCTGCTTGTAAGAACAAGAGGGCAATAATAGTGGGAGACTTCAACTATCCTAATATCAACTAGGATTCAAACAATATAAGGGGCACTGAGGGAGAAAAATTCATGCAGTGTGTCCAGGAAAATTTTTTCAACCAATTAGTGACAAACCCAACGAGAGGACATACAATTCTTGACCTGGTCTTGGGGAACAAAGAAGGGCAAGTGGGTGAAGTGACAGTTGGTGACCATATCGGGGACAGTGATCACAATTCAGTTAGATTTAGCATTACCATGGAAAAGGACAGAGATAAGGCAGGAGTAAAAGTCTTGAACTGGGGAAAGGCAAATTTTGCAGGAATGAGAAGGGTCTTGGATGAGGTGGACTGGACAGCACTGCTGGAGGATAAAACGGTGGAAAACCAGTGAGAAACAGTAAAAAGCGAGATCCTAATTGTACAAAGTAGGCGGCCCCCTACAAAAATAAGAATGGTACTGCCAAATCTAGACCCTCCTGGTTGTCTAGAGGAATACAGGAAAGATCAAACAGAGAAAGAAAGCGTACGATAGGCACAAAGAACTAAGCACTGCAGATAGCCTAGACGAATATAGGAAGTGCAGGGACAAAGTAAAAAAGGAAATAAGGAAATTAAAGAGAGGGCATGAAGAAAGATTAGCAAGTAAAGTTAAAGATAACCCAAAGATGTTTTACCAATACATTAATGCTAAAAGGTTATTTAAGGAAAAAGTGGGACCTATCAGAGGTGAAGATGGAAACTTGTGTGTAGATACAGAGGGAAGGGTTTTGAATGAATATTTTGTCTCCGTGTTTACAAAGGAAAGGGAGGATGTAGTTATAGTAGTCCAGGAGGAACACTGCAAGATATTGGACGAGATAGTCATAAAGAGAGAGGAAGTACTCGAACGGTTGAAACCCTTGAAAGTTGATAAGTCACTAGGGCCAGATGGATTGTTTCCAAGGCTGCTGAAGGAAGTCAGGGAGGAGATAGCAGATGCTCTGAGGATGATTTTCCAATCTTCACTAGAAACAGGGAGGTACCGGAGGACTGGAGAAATGCAAACATCGTTCCATTGTTTAAAAAGGGATCAAAGGAAATGCCAAACAATTATAGGTCAGTTAGTCTTACATCGGTGGTGAGCAAATTAGTAGAATCAATCCTGAGAGATAGGATTAACTCATGTGGAAAGGCATGGACTAGTCAGGGATGGTCAGCATGGATTTGTTAAAGGAAGGTCTTGCCTCACAAATTTGATTGCATTCTTTGAGGAAGTGACAAGAAGGGTTGATGAAGGTAGCGCAATGGGTGTTGTGTACATGGATTTTAGCAAGGCATTTGACAAGGTCCCACATGGCAGATTGGTCAGGAAAGTAAAAGCCCGTGGGATTCAGGGTAATGTGGCAAACTGGATAAAAGGAGAGACCATTGGAGAGACCAAGCGCAGACTGGGTGACCGCTTTGTGGAACACCTTCAGTCTGTCCGCAAGCATGACCCAGACCTCCCTGTCGCTTGCCATTTCAACACTCCACCCTGCTCTCATGCCCACATGTTCGCCCTTGGCCTGATGCATTGTTCCAGTGAAGCTCAATGCAAACTGGAGGAACAGCACCTCATCTTCCGACTAGGCACTTTACAGCCTTCTGGACTGAATATTGAGTTCAACAATTTTAGATCATGAACTCTCTCCCCCATCCCCACCCCCTTTCTGATCCTCCTTTTTTCCAATAATTTATATAGATTTTTCTTTTCCCACCTATTTCCATTATTTTTAAGTGTATTTCCATCCATTGTTTTATCTTTGCCTTTTACCCTATTTCGATCCCTTTCCCCCCCACCCCACCCCCACTAGGGCTATCTGTACCTTTATTATCACATTCCTTAGATAATAGCACCAGCTTCAACGCCTCTTTGTCCTTTTGGCTATGACATCTTTTGGTTATCTCCACCCCTATCACTGGCCCTCTATCCAGCTCTTCCTGTCCCACCTGCCCTTAAACCAGCTTATATATTCACCTCTTTTCTATTTTTACTTAGTTCTGTTGAAGAGTCATACGGACTCGAAATGTTAACTGAGTTCCTCTTCGCAGAAGCTGTCAGACCTGCTGAGTTTTTCCAGGTATTTTTGTTTCTGTTTTGGATAAAAGGATGGCTTTGTAGCAGGAAACAAAAGGTAATGGTCGATGGATGTCCTTGCGAATGGAAAGTTGTCTCAAGTGGTGTTCCACAGGGCTCAGTGTTGGGACCCTTGCTGTTTGTGTTATATATTAACGATTTGGATGTGAATGTGGGGGGGCACAATTGGGAAATTTGCAGATGACACAAAGATTGGCCGAGTAGTGGATAGTGTAGAGGATAGCCATAATCTCCGAAACGATATAGATGGGCTGGTGGAGTGGGCGATAAAGTGGTAAATGGATTTTAGCATAGAGAAGTGTGAGGTCATACATTTAGGGAGGTCAAACAGTTACAGGGATTACACAATAAATGGGAATATACTAAGAGGGGTAGATGAAGTGAGAGATCTTGGCGTACAAGTACACAGGCCCCTGAAGGCAGCAGTTCAAGTAGACAAGATTGTAAAGAAGGCATATGGAATGCTTTCCTTCATTGGCAGAGGTATAGAATATAAAAGTAATGATATAATGTTGAAATTGTATAAAACACTGGTGAGGCCACAACTGGAGTATTGTGTGCAGTTCTGGTCACCACATTACAGGAAGGACGTAACAGCTCTGGAGAGAGTGCAGAGGAGGTTTACAAGAATGTTGCCAAGGTTAGAAAAGTGTAGCTACAAGGAGAGATTGAATAGGTTGGGGTTATTTTCCTTAGAATAAAGAAGGCTGAGAGGTGACTTGATGTGTATAAAATTATGAGGGGAATAGATAGAGTGGACAGGATAAAATTGTTTCCCTTGGTGGAGAATTCCAGAATCAGGGGACATAGATTCAAGATAAGTGGCAGAAGGTGTAGGGGAGACATGAGGAAGGACTTTTTTATGCAGAGGGTAGTGGGTGCCTGGAATTCGCTGCTCAAGTTGGTGGTAGCGGCAGAAACTCTGAACTCTTTTAAAAGTACCTGGATCTACCTAAAGTGCTGAAAGCTGCAGGGCTGTGGGCCGGGTGCAGGAAGGTGGGATTAGAATGGGCACCTGGGTGTCCTCGGGCTGGAATGGACAAGATGGGCCAAATGGCCTCCTTCTGGTGCTGCAACTTTTCTATGGTTCTATGGATAACAAAAGAAGTTAAAGATTTATATCAAGGAAGTGGCTTATAAGGTTGCCAGGAAAGGGTAAGCCCGAGGAATGTGACCATTTCAGAATACAGCAAAGGATGACCAAGAAACTGATAAAGAAAGTTAAAAGAGAATATGAATGCAAGCTAGCAAGTAATATAAAGGTAGACTGTAAAAGCTTCTTTAGGTGTGTGAAAAGGAAAAGATTAGCAAGAGCAAACATAAGTACATTCCAGGCGGAGACAGGAGAATTCATAATGGCGAACCGGGAAATGGCAGAAAAACTAAACAATTACTTCGTGTCTGTCTTCATGGAGGATGATGCAGGAAATCTTCCAGAAATACTAAGGAACCAAGAGACTAGTGAACATGAGGAATTGAAAGAAATTAGTATTAGTAAGGAGGTAGCACTCAAAATTAATTGGTTTGAGGTTGATAAATCCTCTGGACCAGATGATTTACATCCCAGAGTGTTGAAGGAGGTGGCTGTAGAGATGGTGGATGCATTGGTGGTTATCTTTCAAAATTCTATAGACTCTGGGAAGGTTCCTGCAGACTGGAAAGCAGCAAATGTAACCCCACTATTTAAAAAGGGAGGAAGAGAGAAAACTCAGAACTACAGACCTGTTAGTTTGACGTCAGTTGTAGGGAAAATGTTAAAATCTGTCATAAAGAAATCTGGACACGTGGAAAATAATATGATTGGGCAGAGTCAACATGGATTTATAAAAGGGAAATTGTATTTGACAAGCCTGTTGGAGTTTTTTGAGGAAGTTGCTTAGAGCATAGATAAAGGAGCAAGTGGATGTGGTATATTTGGATTTTCAGAAGGCTTTCGATAAGGTCCTACATAGGAGATTGGTAAACAAAATTATAGCGCATGGGATTGGTGTAATATACTGGCATGGATTGAGAATTGGTTAATAGACAGAAAACAGAAATTAGGAATAAACAGGTCATTCTTAGGATGGCAGGTTGTTACTGGTGGGGTACCAAGCACAAGGATCGGTGCTTGGGCCATAGCTGTTCTCTATCTATATAAATGATTTGGACGTGGGGACCAAATGTAAGACTTCCAAATTTGCTGAAGGCACAAAGCTAGGTCAGAGTGCAAGTTGTGAGGAGGATGCAAGAAGGCTTCATAGGGATTTGAACAGGCTAAGTGAATGGGCAAGAACATGCCAGATGGAATATAACATGAAAGTGCAGTTGTCCACTTTGGTAGAAAAAAAACAGAAAAGCAGAGTATTTCTTAAATAGTGAGAGGTTGGGATGTGTTGATATCCAAAGGGACCTGGATTTCCTTGTTCATGAGTCACTAAAAGCTGGCATGCGGGTGCATCAATCAATTAGAAAGGCAAATTGTATGTTGGTCTTCATCTCAAGGGGATTTGAGTACAGGAGTAAAGATGCCTTGCTGCAATTGTATAGACCCTCAGTGGGACTGCATCTGGAGTATTGTGTACAGTTTTGGTCTCCTTATCTCAGGGAGGATGTATTTGCCATTGAGGGATTGCAATGGAGGTTCACCAGACTAATCCCTGGGATGGCGGGATTGCCTTATGAGGAAAGATTGAGGAAATTGTGCCTGTATTCTCTAGAGTTTCGAAGAATGAGAGGTGAGCTCATTGAAACTTACAAAATTCTTACAGGGTGTAACAGCGTAGATATAGATAAGATGTTTCCCCTGGCTGGTGAGTCTAGAACTAGGGGACACAGTCACAAAATAAGGAGCAGGCCATTTAAAATAGAGATGAGAAGGAATTTCTTCACTGAGGGTGGTGAATCTTTGGAATTCTCTACCCCAGGGAGCCATGGAAGCTTATTCATTGAGCATGTTCAAGACAGAAGTCGATACATTTCTGGATACTAATGACATCAGGGAATAGAGGGAAAAATGGCGTAAGAGGTAGATGATCAGCCATGATCTATTTGAATGGCCTGCTTGTGTTCCTCTTTCCTTTGTCCTATATCAATGGGTTGCAGGTTTTGTCATTTGAAGATAAATATTCCTGACATAAATTTTGTTTAGAATATGCCAATTTTTCAGTCCCATTCTCATTTGATTTCTTTTTATTTTAGACGTGTGCCTTTTCTGGTGGTCAGGTGAAAAAAGCAAACAACTTGTACAGTTATGGGAAAATTATATTTTAATAATGGAGACACTGGAAGAAAATCAAGTGAGTAGTTCATGTCTACTTTATGTACACCTGTCCCTTTGAAAACTGCCGCACCTGTGTCATGGGTAAAGCGTTCCATTCCCAAGCATCACCTTGAACTAACTAATGGAATTGATTGTTAAGAGGAAACATTAGGATTCCATGTATCCTCTCATAAGTGAATCTTTGCTCTTAAGAGTACTTTCACTTTCCCTGATATCCAAGTACCAGGTACCCATTAAGCTAAGAGGAACTTAGGGGTCATTATGGATAAACCATTAAAGATGCATAAGGAATATCAGCCTCTTTATGAAAACGGCCAACATGATAGCTAGATTTTGGGCTTTTAACTATCATGATAGGCTACAAGAGTTGGGCAATTTTCAGTGGAGAAACACGAGTTTAGTGGAAATTTGATTGTTTTAAAAGTGATGAAGGAATTAGATATGGGTTCATAAATATAAAATCCTCCAGTTACATATTAGAAAAAATTTCTTTGAATAATGAGTCATTACCCTCTAAATTAGCAAGGCATGTGGCAAGTATGAATTCTTCTTCATTCTGCACACTCTGCAGTTCTTCAAAGAAATTGGACAAGTTCCTGAGGAAGGAGTTCATTTCCCTTTTATAGAGGGTAAATTGTGGATTACCAAGAGTTTATAGGTTTCTGTGTCTACTGGAGCTTTGTTAAATTGCCTTTGTAATTTGGGAGAAAAATTCCCAATTTTTCCTCTTTTGACTCTCCCAGGAGATTGGGAATGTGTGTGCATATAGTTGAATGGTGTACCTGACAGTCCCATTTCTGGATGAGGTGGGCTTGATGGGCTAGATATTCTTGTCCTCCCTTTTCTTTGTGTTCATGTGTAGGCACCATGATGGAATTAAAGAAGCTGATACCAAGCTAAATTTTTAGACAAAATACTTCAGTGTTCATGATTTTTTAGGAATAACTGCATACGTGAGGCAGATGAAAACTTAATCCTTTCAGATTTGTATTTTAGGTCCACGTCATAAGACCAATTTTGCCACGGCTCAAGAGCTTAATGGATGCCACAGTTTGCATTGACCGAGGTAATTATGACACTTCATTATAAATTTGTTTTCTCACTACATTATTTACTAATATTTTTGCCTACTCCACTAATGCAGAACACAAGAAGTCACCCATACGCTTTGGCAGGTTTTCTTCTCAGCCCTCAATGCTCTTCAATTACAGAGCACTAATATCAGCTCCTAGAGCACAATGCCATCTCTCTTTTTTACTGCTATTTTGAGGGCAATGAAGGGAATATGTACTTCATGGGGTCATCAAAGAGGCAACTGCAATCCATTCGTCCTCGTTAAGCTAGTTTTTAAGAAATCATTTTCAGTATCAATTAATGAGGCATAATGTGTTCAGTACCATTTACAATTCATCAGATAATTAAGCAGTCTATGCTCGCATCCAGCAAAACTGGGACCACATTCATGCATTCAGACTTGGGCTGATAACTTTGCCACACAGGTGCCAAGTGAGGACCATTTCCAACAACAGTCCAACCACCTCCCCTTGAAATGGGATTATCATTGCTGCATTTCCCACTATAAGCATCCTTGGGGTCACCTTTGACCAGAAACTTAACTGGACCAGCCGCGTTAATATTGAGACTGCAAGGGCTAGTCAGAGGCTGAGAATTCTGTGGAGTGACTCACCTTTTGACTCCCCAGAACTTTTCCACCATCTACAAGGCACAAGTCAGGAATGTGATGGAATACTCTCCACTTGTCTGGATGGGTGCAGCTCCAACAATACTCAAGAAGCTCAATCTGAAGAGGAGTCGTATGGACTCAAAATGTTAACTCTGTTTCTCTCTCCACAGATGCTACCAGACCTGCTGAGTTTTCCCAGCATTTTTTTTACACCATCCAGGACAAAGTGGATTGGCATCCAATCCATCACCTTAAACATTCACTCCCTTCAATGCCCACTCACAATGGTAGCAGTATGCATCATATACAAAATGCACTGTGGCAACTCACCAAAGCTCCTTCGACAGCACCTCCCAAACCTACGACCTCTACCACTTAGAAGGACGAAGGGCAGCAGATGCATGGGAACACCATTAGCTGCAAGTTCCCTCCCAAATCACACACCATCCTGACTTAGAAATATATCATTGCTCCTTCACTGTCACTGGGTCAAAAGCCTGGAATTCCCTTCCTCACAGCACTGTGGGAGTACTTTCACCACAGACTACAGCGGTTCAAAAAGGCGGCTCGCCACCACCTCAAAGCAATTAGTGATGGGCAATAAAAGCTGATCTCACTAGTGTTGCTCATGAGTGAATAAGAAGTAAAACAAATACATGATGAAGACTAAAGGGTTAAAGTCATCTACTAATGGTGACAGTGATTGTAAATTGCTAAGTTTGAGAGTTATCGGATTAATCTACTCATGGACTGTTAATTGTCCTGCATGATTCCTTTTTATAAATATGGCTTAACTGGAGCACTCCACTGGTTTTGAATTACTCTTTAGTTTGCCATCAATGCTCTATAATAATCTAGTTGTGTGGACAAGGGAGAAATTTTCTCTTGGTTTGCGATGCCTGTGTGCATGCATGCATGCATTTTCACATCCCTTTAGAAAAATGCTTTATTGTTCAGAACTGTTGTACCTTATGTCCTGATTCAGAACTCTCAGTTTATCATTATTATGATTAATTATTTTGAACACCAAGCTGTGTTGGCATTTGATGTGTCAGTATAATGCAGCTTACAGTAACCATCTACTATTGCCACTGCATTCAGCCCCTGAGATTATTCTTTTAAAGAAAGATGGGGCGGTGGTTTGGTGGTGGAGGTTGGCTGTTTTCCCTACACCTAACATGATTTGCTTGGAAGTGTGAACTTTCTGAAAATGCATTTAGTTATTTGCAGATATGTGGTCAGCATCCACTCACACGATGATTCAACTCTGAGTCATTTATAGATCAGGAGGCTATTTGACCCATCGAGTCTATGGTGGCTCCCTGTGGAACAATCCAACCAGTCCCACTTGCCTGCTCTTGAGCCCTCCCACCACCTCTGTTTGATTGCTTGTCTGATATTCAATACTAGCCTGAGCTAAAAAATCCTCAAGCTAAACAATGGGATGACTGAAGCTATCGTATTTGGTTGCTACACAAATTTCATACTTATGCTGTAAATTCCCCTTCCTCGGCTTCTGTCATAGGTGAACCTAAACTGATGGCAACCTTGGGGCCCTATTTAACCTAAATCGACCTGCTTAGACTTCTGTCCCTACCTCAGCCCATCTGCTGCTGAAACTCTCATCCACCTCCAGACCAACTATTCAAATATTTTCCTTTCTGGCCTTCCATCTCCATTCTCTTTAAACTTTAGCTCATCCAAAACTCTGCTGCCATATCCTATCATGTATATGGTACTGCTGAATCATAACCCTTGTCCTCACTCAACGTCATTGACTTTTGGATCCCAACGCCTCAAATCTAAAATTCTTTTCAGTTTTAGTTCCCACACCTCCCAATGTATATTCTTCTCCAGCTCCAGCATCCTCTTCCCACCTCAATCCCGACCTACAACCACGCCCTCTTTCCCCATTTGACCTCCATTCCTTTGATTTTTGGCTCCTTTTACATCCTACCCTCTCTTCATCCCACAATGGTGATTGTGACTCAGCTATGTTGGCTTCTCACTTAATCCATCCACATCTCCACCCACCACCCCCTCTTTTAAAGGTCCTTTTGATCCTTTTTTGGCTGGGCATCCGATTTTGTCTGAATTATGCCCCCATGAAGTGCTTTGGGATGCTTTTCTATGTTAAAGGCTCTGTATAAGTGCAATTTTTGCTGTTATATTAAAAACAAAGTCTGCAGGGGCAAAACTGGCTGCAGCACTTCATACTTTACAGTGACCACATTTCAAAATGACTTCATTTGTCTCATCTTTTACTTTCAGGCAATGTACCTAAACTCTTAAGCACCTTGAGACCTCCTGCCCCCAATGTTGTTTCTTCCTATGTAGACAATTGCCAATGGGTTCTGCTCGCTGCAAGAGCTCAAGTACTCTGGCCTTTGTAACCAAAGCCTTAAAAGACCAATCACTTTATTTGCAACTTACCAAGTTTATTATAGAGCAAAACAGGCGTTTCTTCTGTTATGTATTAAGAGAAGTTTCACTTCATTGTACATTTTTATCTTGTCTAATTTGTTTTTCTTCATTTACTATATTTTGAATGACACTTGATAGGAGGAGTAGGTATGAATATCAGAACAATCTGGCTGAGCTTGGGCAAATCAAGAAGACAATTGAAGATAATTTGAGCTAAAAAATTCTGGCTCAATTGTGGGGCCTCCAATTCAGAACAAACTGTAAAATAGTGGAATTAGTGGGTGGATTAAACTGTCATTCAGTTTTATGAGTTTAAGTGAATTTTTTCCAGACTACACTCCTCTGAAGGGAAGTCCCATCAGTCCTCTAGTTGTTTCATTATTCACTAGAGTTTAAAACTGGCTGTCCTAGCCTCTGATAGAATGTAAATGATGGCTATTTTAGCTGAATTGGCATTAGGAAAGTGGTATGGAAGGGAAGAACGTTTGATTAAATATATGGTATTTTAACTTTGAAGGTATTGAGGATTGAGTTACCTGGCTTTAGATTCTGAATGTATAATTGTTTTATTTTAAGGAATAAATGGGTGGAAGAAAAGCAGAGATTGAAGTTGATTAATGAATAGTTTGTATGTCACCTAGGTCGTGCACTTTTCCACACGTCTTGGCTCCTTTGTGCTTATAAACGAATGTTTGAAAGCGAAAACAAAACTGCAATGAAAGAAGGCCTGTTTCAGTTTCTGGATCTTGGTGTCATGAAATATCCTTTCAGAACTCAGGAACTATGTGAGGTGAGTTTCTGAAATTTGCTACATTTGATAAGCAACAGCTTGTTGGCAGCTGTCTCCTGGTTTGTCCTACAAAAAAATAAACGAGAAAGATCATATCTTTGGTCAAGATGTGGGTTGCTGGGTGTTGTCACTTCAATCAAGGTTCTTGATCTAGGTCAGCGTCAAGTAATGTTGGCATCATATTTCAGAGCCTGCATGTCCTGCAACTGGAGCTTTCAATGATCAACATTCAAGAATGCTGTTTAGCATGTCATGTGACATGGGAAGGGTGTCATCATTTATAATTACTTGAAGGATATTTTCACTTGAATGCAGACAATCCTATTTGTTTTTTAAAAATATACTTTGTTCATAAAATATCTGAAAGAACATGACAAAACATTTCTAAATGGCCATCACAAAAAGTACAATCATTTTCAACTTTTACACATGGATCACAAGGTACTTCAATACAATCAATGAATATTACAGTCATTTCAATATGGTTATTACAGTCAGTCAGACCACTCCAATACCATTGCACTATCAACATACATCATGTTGCACTCTGAGGTGCTTCAATACAATTATAATACAATTAGTATTCAATGCATACATTTATTGTGAGCCATACAACCCAAGGGGCCTATACCTTTCCTGGCCCCTCTGCACTATGGTAGAAAAGCCTTAGACAGTGACCTTTCCCAATTGGGGAATGCAGTGAATCCTGTATTCCTATTAAAGCTCTCAAATTTTATATCTTTTTATCTTCTCTACTTTATTTTCTTTTCTTTCCTCTTTTGCTCCCCATTTTTTCATTGTTCTGTTTTTTTCCTTTCAAATCAAACAATTTATTTTAAGCTTTCAAACTATACTAATTAAGCTTTTTTTAAATTTAAGTTTATCTGTGGGCCAGTGATGGATGCTCTTTCAGAAAGTACATTTTACAGCAGGTAAGTACTTCAGTTCCTTAAATTGCTGGTTATTTGCATAATGTGTTCTTTATCTGCTTTGATATGTAACTGCATTTCTACTTTTCAGATCTCCAGATCAGATCATTGGCAGCTGTCCTTTTCTAGCTGTGAAGTTACAGACATTTTTTGTTGATTTTGTAGAAAATGTGGCTGAAGAATTCAAAGGTAGATTCTTGTGAGTTGTACAACCTGTCCTGTAAAAGGTAGTCTTAACTGCGTTGTAACAATGTTTTTGATTTTAAATTTATCTGTTGTGGAAAATATTCAAAGCCTCATTGATTATAACCACTGATTTTTGACTCTTGTTCTACCATGGAAGATAACTTGGGTTTTATATGGTACCTGTTAAGAAGTTTTCAGTATTTAGTTGCATGAATCCCATTTGTTTAAGCCACTTAATTGGTGACCTGGAGAAATGAACTTCAGATCCATTATAATCTACAGCATTCTGTACCTGAAGTGGACAACTAAACAGATTTTTTTTCAGATAAAATAGTTTTGTTCTGTAACCTTGACTGTTGCACAGAAGTTGCATGACTGTTGTCATGTGTGATGGTATTGCTCCCTGTTTATATGCAAGTCAGAAGATTCTACGACAGCTATTTATATAAGAGATGAGCTTCTGGTGCCCATTGGAAGTGATTCTATTGCTGCCTGTGCATTATACAGGCAATCAATGACCACCTTGCAATGAGGGTAATCACTTTTTGAACTGATAACCTTAACTATGTTAATTATGTTTGTGGTGTAATTTGAATAATGATCAGGGGCTGGTGTCTATAAATCTTAACTCGAAATCTGTTGCAGTTATTAGTTATTCACGCTTTTGTTTTCTCCTGTGCTCGTGTGATCTATGCTGGAGGAAGACTTTACAGATGCTTAGTAGCACTTTATGTTGTTAGCAACCACACCAGGTATTTTTCACCATGGGAAGCATCACAGCTGAACATTAAACTTGACTTCACCTGATACTCATGAATAAGTCACCAGGCAGTGATCAGGAATGGAATCCCTCAATGACTTTTATTTTTCTCATTCTTTCTCTGCCACACCCCAATCTCATTACTGCTGCTGTCTCAGCTGAGATCTAGTAATAGCAAAAATTTGGGATTGAACCAGTGACTTTTCCAGCCTATGTATTGCTTTATACTGTAGCATTTATCTACTTGACATTTTCAGGGAGCTGTACTACATGATTCATCGATTTAATTTGAAAAATCATCAGTGTGCATTTATTTTACAATCAGAGCAATTAAAATGCTTTTTTGATTGTTTTCTCTGTTAGTTTGTTAATATTTTAAATTTAGTGTATAATTAGTATGTAATGAGTATCTACAGCATCCACCATCTAAAAGGCACAAATCAGGAATGTAATGGGATACGCTACACTTGCCTGAACGAGTGCAGCTCCAAAAAACCTCAAGAAGTTCAACACCGTCCAGGACAAGGCAGTCCACTTGATTGCCACCTCATCAACCACCTTAAACATTCACTCCCTCCAGCACAAACATAGTGACAGCATGTGTATCATCCACAAGATGCACTGTAGCAATTCTTAAATCCTCTTTTGACAGCACCTTCCAAATGTGTGACCCCTACCGCCTAGAAGAACAGCAGATGTCTGGGAATACCACCACCACCTTCAGTTTCACCTTTAAGCCACAGACCATCCTGAGTTGGAACCACATTGCTGCTCCTTCACTGTCGCTGGGTCAAAATCCTGGAACTCCCTCCCTAATGGCACTGTGGGTGTACCTACACCACATGGACTGCAGTGGTTCAAGAAGGCGGCTCACTACCACCTTCTCAAGGGCAAGTGGGGATGGGCAACAAATGTTTGCCTAGCTAGTGACACCCACATCCTGTGGAAAAAATAAACAATATATATAATTATAGTTAGATAAAACTAAATCATTAGTATAATAATTGGTTTGGTTTGTTAATGTTTTTCAGTTTTGACCTCAACTGTAATTTGCTTCAAAGCCTCTTTTAAAGCTTTCCTTAATGCCCCTCACCACCCTTCCACTGCCCCCCCCCCAAAAAAAAAAGACTGTTGGATTTGGATATGTGTCTATACAAACAGACCTCCAGATGTTGTGTTCAGGAAGCGTCAGTGCACAGATCCAGGAAACCCTGACCACTTAAAAAAAAAATGTTTTCAAGGATTATTCCCTGCTCTAACCTGACAAGCAATGCTACAGTCGCACAGATGAAATTATACTACATGATATACCTTCAAATATGTTGGTGATAGAAATGTTCTGATAATTGAATCCTAAGTTCAACACTTAATGGATAAAAATATTGTACTTGCATTGGCAAATGTATATTGAAATTCTTTGCTATTAATGCATTATAACTTGTCATGTTTGAGATCAAAACCTTGGAAACTGGATACAATTTGCAGTTTGTTTAAGCCTTTTGAAGCGTTTGTGTGGAAAGCCAAAATAATGTTTTATTTCCTTTGATTAGGTGACTTTCTCATGAAGTTGATTAAGAGCATGGCTGCCAAGCACTGGTGTGCTATCCCCATACTCTTCATCTCTCAAGCCCTAATGCACATCCCATCACGCAGAACTTGGGGAGTAGAAGGGCTTCACGCTCTTCGGTAAGAATGATTGCAGGAGATTAATTTTAACTGCACTCAGAACAATTTAAGACTCTGTGCTTTGCCATGGAACGGGGTTAGTGGTTGAGGCAGAAGCTATGTCAACATTGGAGATTGGAATGTATAATTGAATGAAAAATGATTGAAGAGATGTAGGAACAGAATGCGTAAATGTTATTAGAATTGTTTCCTCACGTAATGGGGTAAATGCCAACATGGACTAATAGGGCTGGGACTTTTGTCCTTTTAAACAAAGCTTCAAAAGACAGAAGCTGACTGAAAAATGATACAGTTCGAAGGGCATTCATGTTACGATACACAAAACTATTTCATTGCAAAGAACACTTAATAATGTGAGCCTTCTGTTGTGTTACGGAATGTGCTTAACACTTGCAACCGGAATACAATGCAAAACCACTACAATATCCTTTTTGTCTGTGAAGGATCATACTTAACTAAAAGCTTTACTTTTCTGAAAAATATATATTAACATTTGCTCTTTGTTTTTACCTTCACAGGGAAGTAATATGCTGCACTATGACTAATCACCAAGTGTTGCTGCGAGGAGCAGCTCAGTGTTACCTTCTGCAGACTGCAATGCACTTGACTAATGTGGTAAGAAATTATTACTCCTTTAACTTACACATGTAAGTGATCTCTTCATGCAACAGCTGGTGCTGGAGCCTAAATGAAACCGAACAAGGACCCTCTGGATGTAGAAACAGGAAATGGTAGTAATACTCAGCAGGTTATGGCAGCATCTTGGAGAGAAGTAGAGTTAACATTTCAGGCGTGTGACCTTTCAACAGAACTGGCAAAAGTTAGAGATGTGACCGCTTTGTGGAACATCTCTGTTTACACCCAAAAATGACCCTGAGCTTCCAGCGGCCAGTCATTTTAATTCTCCATCTTGTTCTTACGCTGACATTTCTGTCCTCGGCTTACTACACTATTCCAGTGAAGCTCAGCATAAGCTTCAGGTCGTCCTTTGGTTAGGCACTTTATAACCTTCTGGACTCAACATTGAGTTCAATAATCTCTGCCCCCATTTTGTTTTGTTTTCAGTTTTTTTTAAAGACAGCAGTACACCTGCCCTAGGCATATCTTTTGTTTCTTTGGTTCTCTTCTTGCCCCATTGCCATTTCCTTTGGTCCTAAAAGACTAACTCTTATGTCATTCAATCTTTCCTGTCTTTCACTGTACCATAGACCCTCCTTTTGTCCTTATCCCACCCACTCCTTGCTCAAAACCTATTACATCTCTGATTTTTCCCAGTTCTGTTCTGATGAAAGGTCACAGACCCTGAAACTTTAACTCTGTTTCTCTCCACAGGTGCTGTCATAACCAGCATTTTCTTTCTTAACTTTGAATTTCCAGCATCTGCAGTATTCTGCTTTTCGACCCCTGTAGGTATAGTGTAGGTTATATAGGATTTCTTGGTGTACATTTCTTTCCTTTTCTATCTCTTCTCTGTTTACAATTTGTTGACATATATTGTACTTCATCCAAGAGGACAGGATGGCCTTGGCAGTGTACATTCACCACAAATGCTGCAGTGTGGTTGAAATCAAGTAAATGATGAAATGTTCACTTTTATGTCCATGTGTCTCAATCGTCAGAATAAGTAATAAACAAATTAGAAATTGAACTCTCAGTTGAGTTACTGGCTTGTTGCTTGCTCAACTTTAAAGCAAGCTGCAACAGTTCCCCATTTGTATTCAGACACAATCTTGACTGTAGTGAAAGACCAATTGTTGCATTTTTTTGGAAGTGCAATCGCCAATGAGAATAACTCCACTGAGGAGTTTTAATAAATCATGTTCCAATGAAACCTACAGATAAAGCAGCTGTACAGTTTATAACTTTTGTCCAAAGTTTAAGCTTGGTTGTCCTTTCTAAAACATTTAATCTCAATATACATAAACAACTGTTGCTCTTAACAATGGAGAATGATGGGCATGAGTTTACTGGGCTTCAGATAATTGAAGCAGAAGTAGGTCACGCAGATGATCTTTAGCTTGTATATATGAAAAGAAACAAAATAGAAGTTCTCAAGCGTTTTCTTTTGGTCAGAGATATGAAGAAAATGGGGGAGAGAAAACAAGCCTAAAATTTCAAAGCCAAGTTTCAGCAGCAGGCTAAAGCAAATGACTTAATTCAAATAAATTAAGATGAGCCATGTATTCACTATACCCCCGACCTTCCCCTCTCCGATGCTGAACGTTCAGTGCTTAGCAAAGGACTTAGTTTCATACCCTTACGCCCTCATCTCAATGAATTTCGGGCTCGGCAGGATGCTGAACTCTTCTTCCGCCGTCTTCGTCTCCGGGCTCACTTCCTTGGGCAGGAGTCCTCTTCCCATTTAACGGATCCTTTTACCGACCTCCAATATTCTCCCTCCACCTGGACCCCTCCCTCTGGATTCTTACCTTCTCTTGATCTTTTCATTGAGAACTGTCAGCGCGACATTAGTCGTCTCAATTTCTCTGCTCCTCTCACCCATTCTAATCTCTCTCTCTCTGAACTTACTGCACTCCGTTCTCTCAGGTCCAACCCTGACATTGTCATGAAACCCGCTGACAAGGGTGGTGCTGTTGTTGTCTGGCGCACTGACCTCTACCTCGCGGAGGCTGAGTGTCAACTCGCAGACACTTCCTCCTACCTCTCCCTGGACCATGACCCCACCACTGAACATCAAGCCATTGTTTCCAGGACTGTCACTGACCTCATGTCCTCTGGAGATCTTCCTCCCACAGCTTCCAACCTGATAGTCGCCCAACCTTGGACGGCCCGCTTCTACCTCCTACCCAAAATCCACAAACAGAACTGTCCCGGTAGACCGATCGTGTCAGCTTGCTCCTGCCCCATGGAACTCATTTCTCGTTATCATGACTCCCTTCTCTCTCTCCTTGTCCAGTCCCTTCCCACCTACATCTGTGATTCCTCTGACACCTTACGTCACATCAACAATTTCCAGTTCCCTGGCCCCAAATGCTTCCTCTTCACCATGGACGTCCAATCCCTCTACACCTCCATCCCCCACCAGGATGGTCTGAGGGCCCTTAGCTTCTTCCTCGAACAGAGGCCCAAACAATCCCCATCCACCACTACTCTCTTCCGTCTGGCTGAACTTGTTCTCACACTGAACAATTTCTCCTTCAACTCCTCTCACTTCCTCCAAATAAAAGGTGTGGCTATGGGTACCCGCATGGGCCCCAGCTATGCCTGTCTCTTCATGGGGTATGTGGAACATTCCTTGTTCCAGTCGTACTCCGGCCCCCTTCCACAACTCTTTCTCCGGTACATCGATGATTACTTCGATGCTGCTTCATGCTCTCGTCAGGACTTGGAAAAATTTATTAATTTTGCTTCCAATCTTTACCCCTCCATCATTTTCACGTGGTCCATCTCTGACACTTCCCTTCCCTTCCTTGACCTCTCTGTCTCAATCTCTGGTGATAGACTGTCCACCAATATTCATTACAAGCCTACTGACTCCCACAGCTACTTCGACTACAGCTCCTCACACTCCGCTTCCTGTAAGGACTCCATCCCATTCTCTCAGTTCCTTCGCCTCCGTCGCATCTGTTCTGATGATGCCACTTTCAAAAACAGTTCCTCTGACATGTCCTCCTTCTTCCTTAACCGAGGTTTTCCACCCACGGTGGTTGACAGGGCCCTCAACCGTGTCCGGCCCATCTCCCGCGCATCCGTCCTCACGCCTTCTCCTCCCTCCCAGAAACATGATAGGGTCCCCCTTGTCCTCGCTTATCACCCCACCAGCCTCGGCATTCAAAGGATCATCCTCCGCCATTTCCGCCAACTCCAGCATGATGCCACCACCAAACACATCTTCCCTTCACCTCCCCTGTCGGCATTCCGTAGGGATCGTTCCCTCCGGGACACCCTGGTCCACTCCTCCATCACTCCCTGCTCCTCAACCCTCACCTATGGCACCTCCCCATGCCCACGCAAAAGATGTAACACCTGTCCCTTCACTTCCTCCCTCCTCACCGTCCAAGGGCCCAAACACTCCTTTCAAGTGAAGCAGCATTTCACTTGCATTTCCCCCAACTTAGTCTATTGTATTCGTTGCTCCCAATGCGGTCTCCTCTACATTGGAGAGACCAAACGTAAACTGGGTGACCGCTTTGCAGAACACCTGCGGTCTGTCCGCAAGAATGACCCAAACCTCCCTGTCGCTTGCCATTTTAACACTCCACCCTGCTCTCTTGCCCACATGTCTGTCCTTGGCCTGCTGCATTGTTCCAGTGAAGCCCAACGCAAACTGGAGGAACAGCACCTCATCTTCCGACTAGGCATTTTACAGCCTTCTGGACTGAATATTGAATTCAACAACTTTAGGTCTTGAGCTCGCTCCTCCATCCCCACCCCCTTTCTGTTTCTTTTCCCTTCCTTTTGTCTTTTTTCCAATAATTTATATAGATTTTTCTTTTCCCACCTATTTCCATTATTTTTAAATCTTTTATGCCCCCCCACCCCCACTAGAGCTATACGTTGAGTGCTCTACCATCCATTCTTAATTAGCACATTTGTTTAGATAATATCACCAACTTCAACACCTCTGTGTTCTTTTGTTCTTTTGTCTGTGACATCTTTTGATGATCTGCTCCTATCACTGCTTGCTTGTCCCTACAACAACAGCTCCTCCCTCCACTTCTCTCCCCCCCCCCAACCTTAAACCAGCTTATATTTCAACCCTCTCCTTGTAAAGAAAAATCAGTTCTGTTGAAGGGTCATGAGGACTCGAAACGTCAACTCTTTTCTTCTCCGCCGATGCTGCCAGACCTGTTGAGTTTTTCCAGGTAATTCTGTTTTAATTTAAGATGAATCTTAGTTAATTGATCTGGAAGCCTTAGGAGTTCTTAAACGGGAAACTTGTGTGGATTCTAAATCTTCTTGAGTGTAGTATAAAGCTTTGGAATAAAATGTCGTACCCTGCTTAGTTTTTTGGAAACTCAAAAAATTGGCAGGTGAAGATGTGTCTGTTCTCGTCAGCCTTTAATCTTGTTCCCCGCATTTTTTTGTCTTCTATCTGTGGTTGAAATTCCATCTCCTCTGTTGATCTTCAAGATTCACTTCACTTTTCCTCAAGTATGTAGTGATTTCGCACCCACTTCACATTTAAGGAGATAAATGAGCTCTGTAAATAATTCCTGTTTAAAGCAATTATTTTAGTTTGTAAGTTGTTGTCTCTGTAATATTGCTAAAGTCTATTTTCTGCCAGTGAAGGTAAACAAGCAAGCATTTTTTTACCCTCTTAGGAAAACGTGACACTGTCTGACATTTCAAACTTCCTGGCGTCCATTCGAACTGAAGAGGCTTTATCTCGGGGTACAAAATTGTGGATGGAGGTAGGAGAAAAATAAAGTAACCTAATATGGGTAGATCCATATGTGAAGACCAGAAACCATGTATTACTAGGTCAGCTGCTCATGTAGTTTCTGGCAACTTCCTTTTTCCTTGTATTGTGCAGTGTTTTGAAATTCTCATCAAACTTACGTGGTTTTACAGTAGCTGCTTAAACAGGAGGAAGAAGATTAATCTACTTCCATCCCTCTCCCTGGCACCTGTCTGAGGCTGAAACAGACTTTTCACAACAATGGTGTCATATCTAACCCCAAGATAAGCTTCCAACCATACAGTCACGATGATTGCCTATTTCCACCTTGTAATGTTGCCCCTCTCCTGTCACTGCCTCTGTTTATCTGCTGCTGAAACCCTCATTCATGCCTTTCTGACCTCTAGACTTGACCACTCCAATACACTCTGGACTGGTCTCTCATGTTCTACCCTTTCTGAATTTGAGATAATCTAAAACTCTGCTGCTTGTGCCCTAAGTCGCACCAGGTCCCATTCATCCTTCACCCCTGTGCTCGCTGACTCACTTGGCTCCTAGTGAAGCAATGTCTCAATTTTTAAAATTCTCATCCCTGTTTTCATATCCCTTTATGGTTTCACCCCTGTCTTTTCATCTCTACAACCTCTTACAACCCTCAGAGTTATCTACACTCATCCAATTCTGGCCTCTTACACATCGCCGAATTTAGTTGCTCCTCTATTGATTGTCATGCCTTTAACTGCTGAGGCTCTATGCTCTGGAATTTTCTCATTAAAGCACTCTGTCTCCCCACCTCCCTTTCCTCCTCCAAGACACTCCTTAAAACCTTCCTCTGAGCTGCCCTAATGTCCTTAAATGATGTTGTGCCAAATTTTGTTTGATAATGCTCCTGTGAAACACAGTAGGATGTTTTACTGTGTTAAAGGTGTTATATAAAAGCAACGTATTGTTGTTCTGTTTATTTCATTCAATGCACCTTTCCTATGCTAAGAATGGAGACTTTTCCAAAGCCTTTGTAAACATTATTAGGCCACTCTGGGAAGAGTGGGATAATGCTATTACCTTTTTTCTTTTTTGTTCTCTATTTGTGGTAAAGCATTGATGTCAAACCAGGTTGGCTCAGATCAGGATCTGGTTATATGGATGGTTGAGCATCCAGCTGACAATGTCCTGAACTTCCCATCTGTATCACGTGTTGCACCTCTATCAATGTCAATGTTAATCTGCCTTTTTTCCACAGTGCATCAACTTGAAAATGCTTTCCTTGTTTTTTTGATGCTTCCAGCAGTCTCCTCTTTCCATTTAAATAATTCTTTTCAACTGTAACATCTCAATATGATCTCTCCGCTCTTCCAATTTGGTCTACTATGCGCTTGCTTCTCCATCTGCTTCGTGGTTGGAAGCTGAAATTTTTCTCTCATGCCCCCAAATTCTGGAAACCTTTTGTCTTCCTACTTTCCTCATCTTTTAGATCATTATGATGGGTCACCTTTTGAACAACACTCCAGACCTCCTCACTTTACTTTCCTCTTCATCCATTCCAGTGCCTTTCAGCACCCACACCCCTCCTTAATCTTAAAAGTGCATTTGAGCGAAAGCTGTTAAAGTCTCTTTAAGGGCAGGC
This sequence comes from Carcharodon carcharias, assembly GCF_017639515.1. NCBI lineage: Eukaryota > Metazoa > Chordata > Chondrichthyes > Lamniformes > Lamnidae > Carcharodon > Carcharodon carcharias. The sequence continues at coordinate 222,568,306 of NC_054468.1, forward strand.
TTTTAAGTGGTCGCTGGTGTAAAAATGTATGTCTGTGATCTGGTTTTTTTTTGCATTTGTGAAGTCAGTCCGCATGACTATAGTTCACAAAGGATCAGGTTACCTCCCAAATCTCCAGCTTTGCATTGATTAAGAGAAAGATCTGAATTAGATCATTTCCCAATAATGTTCAATTGTTGCTAATTTGGGTCAGTAGGCAAAAGCCCATGCGTAGCCTGTGCCAAGCTCTGCAAAAACTCTCTAACCCTGGGAAATAAAGCTGCCTGCATCATTGTATCCCACTGAATATAGAGAATTAAGGGGTGATTAATATGTTTAGAGGATCTGAATGGGTAGATTGAGAGAAACTATTTCCTCTGTTGGGAGACAGAACAAGGGGGCTATAACATGAAAATTAGAGGTAGGCTGTTCTGGACTGATGTTAGAAAGCATTTCCTCACACACAGGGTTGTGGACACCTGGAACACTCACAAAAGGCTGTAGATGCTAGATCAATCTGAAATTTTAAAATTGTGATTGGTGGATTTTTATTAGACAGGAGCATTAGGAGTTATAGCACAAGGGCGGAAACATGAGTGAAGATACAGATCAGCCATGAATAGCGGAACAGGCTCAAGTGGCTGAATGGCCTACTTCTTCTCCTATGTTCTCTCCAATATAAGTCCATAAGTCACCACTGCCAGATCTCCAGCGCTGTTTTTACACAGTGGAAGCAGCATGAAAACTAGCTTACATGCAGGAAAATAATGATGACCATTGGTTTTAATAGGGGCAGAGCTATGACTAACTTCTAACTTCGTTTGTGAGGGTGATTTCAGAGTGATGCAGAAGTCCCAGGAAAATACTGGACGATGTAACTAATGGCGTAAGTCACTTGCTCCATAATTTCCTATCTTTTGTGCCATTTGAGGGATCCATGTCAGATCAGCAAGATGGAGCAAGTTCCCAGGAAAATCTGTCCCTTAGTCATAACAATGTTTGTGTTTGATGGTAGCGCAAAATAGATGATCGCAATTGCCATCCCGTTCCGTACTCCAAATGAAAACAGTCTTCGGGTTCACTCTCTTGCTACTGGTAAGACAAAATTATACACCACAGTGTGTTTTACAAGCAAATTGTACCACTATATTCCTGCTGGTGGTGCTGCTGATCTGTTGAGCATCATTACTCTTAGTGACAGCACCAGCAGGATCTGAATGGTACTGCAGGTCTGAAATGCTGCATGTGGTCCCCACCATAAACCCCCGTGCATTGGATGAATACAAAATAGAGTTTAGTGGACAATAATTTCTGAGAGTTTATAACTTTTGTTTTGATGTTCAGTGTTCTGAGACTTCTTGAGGAGGTGACTAGGGAAAAATCAACTCTGCTGGTCACTAGGTCTCAAAAATTTAAGAAAAAGGACTTGCATTTATATTAAAGCAAAATACTGTGCTGGAAATCTGAAATAAAAACAAAGTAAAACTCAGGTCTGGCAGTATCTGTGGAGAGGGAAACAGAGTTAGCATTTCGAGTACAATATGTCTTCTTCAGAACTGGCTTCGAAGAAATTCTGAAGATGAGCCGTATTGTACTTGAAATGTTAACTCTGTTTCTCTTGCCTCAGATGCTACCAGACCTGCTGAGCTTTTCCAGTACTTACTGTTTTTACTTGCATTTATGTAGTGCTTTTCACAAGCTCCAGATGCCGCATAGCACTTACATCAGTGAAATAGTTTAGAAGTGTAGCCACTGTTGTAGTATAGGGAACAAGGTAGTGAATTTGCACACAGCAAGCTCCCACAAATTGCAGTGTGGTAATGACCAGATAACCTGTTTTTTGTAATGTTGATTGAGGGTTTCTGGGAATAACTCCCCTGCTCTTCTTCAAAATAGGGTAGAAAACTTAAATATTGTTATACTTTTCATTCTTTTTGCATTATGAATTATTTTTGTGTATTTTGTTTGAGCTCCTGGTAGCTGAAGGGTTAATTTTGATGTGTATGGCCGGTGTGACAAGTTAAATCAAGATCATGCTGTTACAGGAATCGATGATGTGAATGGAAAAAGGGAAGCAGAGATACATGTCCAAACTATTTTACCAGCTGTGATCTAAAGATATGCTTTGTAATGTATAGATCAATGAACTTTGGAGATTTAACTAAATGAGGATACCAATTTATCAAATTTGGCAAATGGTTATATTGGGAAAAAGTTAACAATGGGCTTTTTAGGTGTTAAGAACATTCTGTTCGGGTTGTGATCATAGGTTAATGACCATTGACAAATGAAATAACATGATCAAAATACAATAGCAAATATCATAACAGAGCAACGCCCCAGGTACAGGGAATAAAGAACACAGAGAAAAGACATGTTGCACAGATTTTACATGAGCCGTTTATGCCACTAGTGTTGATGGAAAGTGAGAGTCATCCAAACTTGCATATCGATTGCCTTAATTTATTAAGTGTAACTGTTGTTCCTTAATGCAGTGGTGTCAGGACAGTTTATTAAGTGTCTCATCTGAAACTTATTGTCTGACATCTGAACCTCTAACAAAAGTGCAACAGGACCTTTTACATCCATCTGAGAGGGCAGCCAGGGGCTTGGTTTAACACCTCATCCGAAAGACAGCACCTCTGACATTGCGGCATTCAGTACTTCACTAGACCGTCAGCCTTGATTTTTCTGCTCAAGCCCTGGAGTGGGACTTGAACCCAGAACCTTCTAACTCAGATGAGAACTGGACCACAGTTGACATGATGACAAGAAGAGAGTTAGGCATTTCTGTGCATAAGGTTGTTTCGGTATGAAACAGCTATGAAAAACAATGATGTAAACAGAATCTCTAGTGGTTTTTAAAGGGAAGTGAATAAACATTTGGATAAATTAAAAGCATATGGAGAGATGGCAGGAAAATGGCACTTAGTACAAATGGCACAAGTATGCTGGACTGATTTGCTTCCATTGGTATTGTAAAATTTGATAATTGGAGCTGTAAGTTACAAGTTTTTGTCCAGCTGTTATAAAATGTCCTCCTTTGGCCAGATGTCGATATTAATGTGTTTATGCTCCTGTGAAGCACTTTGGCATGTTTAACTGTGTTATTGGTGCTATGTTAATACAAATTGTTGTTGTAGGCTAATTGACAATGATTAGTCAATTTCATTGTATTGTTTAACTATGAGGATAGTAGAAGGCGAACTAGATGGACAGTGGTCTTTTTTCATTTAGCAATTCCTGTGTTTCTAGTTTTATCATACCTGGTGTGTGAGGAAGTTTGTTGTTACAGGATTAATGTTTCAGACCAAGGACAGCACCTTCAACAATGCAGAATTCCTCCAGTGCTGCTGGAATGATCTTGCAGGAGATTGTGTTCAAGACCCTGGAATGGGACTTGAACCCATGGCCCTCTAGTGCAGAGGCATGAGTGCTACTACTAAATGACACTAAGGGACTTTTCTTTTGATCCAACAGAACTCTCAAGGATGCATTGCCTGCCCTGTTGACAGGAAAGCAAAAGTTGTGTTTTACTCTGACAATGATGCCAATTGTGAATTGTCCTCTTCATTGGATTCTGTCATTGCTTAGCAGCCATGAAGCACAGATGCATCGGTTTTGATCTTCCAGAATTGCATCGATTGGAAAGTAGCAAATGCAACCCTTACATTCAAGAAAGGATGAAGAGAACTATACACCAGTTAGCCTGACATCAGTAGTAGGGAAATGCTCATTATTGAGGATATGGTAACAGAGTACTTAGAAAGTCGCCATGATTATGCAGAGTCAACATGGTTTTGTGAAAGGAAAACTTAATTGACAAATTTAGTCAACATTTTCTGAGGGTGTAATTAGCAGGGTAGATAAGGGAAACCGGAGTATATAGCATATTTGGATTTTCAGAAGGCACTCAGTAAAATGTGATGCAAGAGGTTGTTACACAAGATTAAGGCTCACAGGATAGGGGCAATATATTAACTAGGATTGGATAGAAACTAGAGAATAGGGATAAACAGGTCATTTTTCAGGATGGCAGAGCATAACTAGTGGAGCATCTCAAGGAATAGTGCTTGGGCTTCAGAAATTACAATCTATATTAAGGACTTAAATGAGGGGACTGAGTGTACCGTATCCAAGTTTGCTAACAACACAAAGTTAGGTGAGAAATGATTATGTGAGAAGGACGCAAAGAGGCTATGAAGGAATACAGACCAATTAAGTGATTGGACAGTAAGGTGTCAGATAGCAATAATGTAATGAGGTGTGAAGCTATCCACTTTGGTAAGAGCTGTGACTATGGATTGCCCCTTTCTCCTGCCGATTTCCTGCTCTTTTCTCAACTGCCGTTGGTGGCGAATGTGGAAACATTGCATGAACCTGAAAGGCGAGCAGTGAAGCCAAGTCCACCCTTGGTGCAGGCAGCCCAGTCCTGCTTCACCTGACATCCGCATCTTTCGCTGTCCAGCAGCCCCTATCAAGCGAAGGAACTTGGCCTTTTTGTTTTCTTGTTTAACTTGGGGTGGGAGCAGTGGACCTTTTTAACATGCATTTGAACTTGAATGAGTAATTTCTTGATAAATCTGTTCACACTATAGGTCAATAAATTGCAATCATTTGTCCAACTTGAATCTAATTTCTTGGTTTTTGTGGATTTTTATTTTAGTTGTGCGGGTGGTTACACAGTAATGACAGAAATTTTAGGCCTGAAGAAGGTGCTGCTGAAATCCCTCTGAAGAGATCAGCCTTAAGTGTCTACATTCAGAATCTAGTGGAACAATACATGAAGGTTCCAGCGACTGAAGGTAAAAGGCTTACTTGGGGTATTTTTGTGAACTGCATTTTGTTTCCAGTATTTTAAGTGTATAGGGGAGCTCTTGTGGTGCAGTGGGTAGTGTCCCTGCCCCTGAGCCAGAAGCTTCTGGTTCGAGTTCCACTCCAGGACTTGATGGCCACGGAAGGTGTGTTCATCATGTAGCCAAACAGGTTGATTATCAACCTATAAATCCTTCCGATTTGCCTGATGGGAGAGACTCCTGGTCAGCCATGCTTGATGTGGAGTGGCACCCCTCAAGCTATAACCTCTGGTGATAGGCTGGTGACCTGTTCCAGGAAAAACTAGCCATGGAAACAGACTTAAGCACATGTTTTGTCTGCCTCATGTGCTACTAGACATGGGAAGGAAATAAGGAAAATTTTAAGTGTACAGTTCAATGCTATACAGCAGTCAGCAGGTGAGAGGGTGAACCAGCCTCTCAAGCCTGCTTCGCCACTTAATAAGACCATTGTTACATCCACCTACCTTGGCTTTACACCCAGTTATACCCTTATCTAGCAAAAAAAAAATCCCTAGATTTCAAGTTTAAAATTCATCTGCTGACTGCTTTTTTGTGGGGGAGAGTTCCACACTTCTAATTTTTCACGTAGAGGGTGGTAAAAGTTTTCTAATTTATGTCCTGAACAGCTTGGCTCTGATTTTAAGATCTTCTTTTCTTAGGCTTTCCAACCAGTGAAAGAAGATTCTCTCTAACACTAACAATTCCTTTCAAAATACTCAAGCAAATTATCCCTTAACCTTCCATATTTCAAGGAAGACAAGCCCAGTTTATGTAATCTCGCCTCATAATCTCACCCTTTGAGCCCTGGTAACGTTCTTGGCTTTATCCTTTTTTGCTCCAAAATGGATGGCCTTGCATTTTCTCTGCGTCACAATCTATCTACCACAGTTTAGCCCATTCACTTAATTTATCCATATATTTCTAATTTTATTAAAAATAATAATCTATCTTCACTTAATCCATCCATATATTTCTAACTTTATGCTTCTTGTCTATACTATGTTTTTTTATTTGTTCATGGGATGTGGGTGTCGCTGGCTATGACAGCATTTATTGCCCTTGTTCAGAGGACCTTTAAGAGTCAACCACATGGAGTGGCAGACTCCGGTCCGGAGTGTCATCTAGGCCAGTGAACCAGGTGGGTTTTTACGACAAGCGTCAATGGTTTCATGGTCGTCATCAGACTTTTAATTCCACATTTTTATTGAATTCAAATTTTTGCCTTGGTAAGATTCAAACCCAGGTCCCCAGAACATTACCCTGGGTCTCTGGAATACCAGTCCAGTGACAATACCACTATGCCACCAATCTATATGTAATCAGCAAACTTATATATGGGTCTCTTAGTATGCTATCAAAGCTTAAACGTAGTGAATAGTTGAGAGCCCAGCTTAGATCCTCGTGAGACATCAGTAGTCACTTCTCTGCTGTCTGTCTTCCACTGCCCTAACCAATCACCTAGTCATGCCTTGGAACTACTAGCTTTCAGGATGTCTTCTGGGGAGGATGTGTGGGGGAAATATGTATTTATATTGGTTAAACATTCTGTGTGCTTTTGTTGTCACTTTAACACTGCAGGGGTGAGATTCTTCAAAGCACTGAATTGTGGGAGTCATTGCCATGTAAAACACGGAATAAATCTTCTATTGTAATGCCAACAAGAATTAAAATACAAATGCTGTATGGTGCTTTAAGTAACAAGCACTGCACTGGGCGAGCCTTCTTTAAACCTTCTGACGAGTTGTCTTTTGCCCTCAAATGCCTGTGCTCTTCCTCCACTTGCTGCTCTCTACCTCCCTCCTCCTGCTTCCTGTGTCACTCTCTACCATGAGCTTCCATTACCTTTTTTACCATTCCCTTCTGTTCCTTCCCACCTTCAAATCCAATCCAATTCCCTTCATTTTAAGTTCATTCATGGGATGTGGGCGTCACTGGCTAGGCCAGTATTTATTGCCCATCCCTAAGTGGCCTTGAAAAGATGGTGGTGAGCTGCCTTCCTGAATCACTGCAGTCCATGTGGTGTAGGTGCACCCAAAGTGCTGTTAGGGAGGGAATTCCAGGATTTTGAATCAGTGACAGTGAAGAATTGGTAATATATTTCCAAGTCAGGATGGTGAGTGGCTTGGAGGGAAACTTCCAGGTGGTAGTGTTCCCATGTGTCTGTTGCCCTTGTCCTTTTAGATGGTAATGGTTGTGAGTTTGGAAGGTTCTGTCTAAGGACCCTTGGTGAATTCCTGCAGTGCATCTTATAGATGGTACACATTACTGCCACTGTATGTTGGGGGTGGAGGGTGGGGGGGGTGGGGGGGGGTGGGGGGGGGGGGGGGGGGGGGGGGGGGGTGTTTGTGTGTGTTTGTGTGTGTGTGTGTGTGTGTGTGTGTGTGTGTCTTAGCTCTGTGTGTGTGTGTGTGTCTTAGCTCTGTGTGTGTGTGTGTGTCTTAGCTCCGTGTGTGTGTGTGTGTCTTAGCTCCGTGTGTGTGTGTGTGTCTTTCCTCTGTGTGTGTGTGTGTGTGTGTGTGTGTGTGTGTGTGTGTGTGTGTGTGTGTGTGTGTGTGTGTGTGTGTGTGTGTGTGTGAGAGAGAGAGAGAGAGAGAGATGGGGCAGCCTGTGAGCTGCTCTTTGAGCCACAGTATTTCTGTGACTAATCTTGTTCAGTTTCTGATCAACGGTAACCCCTAGGATGTTGTTAGGTGATTCAGTGATGGTAATGCCATTGAATGTCAAGGGGTGATGGCTGGATTCTCTCTTCTTGCAGATGGTCATTGCCTGGCATTTGTGTGGCATGAATGTTACTTGCCACTTGTCATTCCAAGCCTGGATATTGCCCAGGACTTGCTATATTTGGACATAGACTGCTTCAGTATCTGAGGAGTCATGAATGGTGCTGAACATTGTGTAATCATCAGTGAGCATCCCCATTTCTGACTTTGTATGCAAGAAAGGTATTGATGAAATATCTGAAGATAGTTGGGCCTCAGACACTGCCCTGGGATCTCCTGCAGTGATATCCTGGAATTGAGATGATTGACTTCCAACAACCACAACCATCTTCCTTTGTGCTAGATACTACTCAAACTAGTGGAGAGTTTTCTCCCTGATTCCCATTAACTTCAGTTTTGCTAGGGCTCCTTGATGTCACACTTGGCCAAAAGCTGCCTTGATGTCAAGGGCAGTCACTCTCACCTCACCTCTGGAGTTCAGCCCTTTTATCTATGTTTGAACCAAGGCTATAATGAGGTTGGGAGCCCAGTGCTTCCTTTTGATATGCCTGCCTAAACTGCTCATTACCCCAATTCAAATAAATACTCGATGCATGTATTACTCCCTGTATCTTCACAACTGAATAATCTTTGACAGTTTGCTAATGCCTTTCAAATCCTCACTACTCTCCGACCCAACTATTCACCTTCGTACCCACACCCTCATTGGAAACCAGATGGCACCTTTCCTGGCACTTTTCCAAGCACCTTAACCCATTCGATCACAATGAGCGATGCCAAGCCACATCCACACCCACATTATTAAGTACTCAATATCCTTCATCTTCAATCTTTTGTTTTTTGGCTCTCCTACAATGTACAGTTCCTGTTGTGCATTTATATTTGCAGAAAACATAGCCTTTGTGTTATATTTTGTTAATTATTATATGATGCTTTCCACATGGTGATGTGTATTCTACTTCTAAGACTGGAGTGCTGACCAATAATATTTCTATACTATACTTTGGATCTCATCCCCACAGTCATTCATGAAATACAGCAAAACTGGAGGCCATATAAAGTGCCATATAAAGTGTTAAAGAAAATTAGTTTCAGGATAAGCCTGTTATGTTAACCTAGAGTTTATGCTGATGCATAATTTATATCCTTCCAAACTTGCCATGATGCATTCATCAGGCAGCAATGTTTTGTGTTCTGATTTTCTCTTCCTCAACTCTGTAAGCGATGGTAAAGTTGAAAAGTGGAACATTTTTCTATTTTGGGCACCTAATGTCAGTATTGAGCATTCCCAGGTGAGATCTATAATGAGTCAGATTCAGAGTAAAGCCTCAACAATAGATCACAGCTACCGTCTCAAAAGAGCACCATTGTGACTTTTTTCTCTTTCTTACTCCAGTCATCCTTAAAAGAGATGAAAAGCTTAATGGATTTAATTGGGTGGAGAGTATTTCTTTTATTCCAAGTACTCTCCCATAGATGCAATGGATGCAATCTGTACTTCTTTTAAAAAAAATGTTGAAAAAAATCACATTTTTAACATGTTAGAACTTTGCTGCAGATGGGTAGGTTTCCTAAACTGGTCTTCAATTAACTTTGGGCCAAATTGGAATTATCCCGTACATGAAAACATGCGACTAACCTTCAATAAGCTTCTATGGGACTGGTAATTCCAGGTCAAGTGTAGTCTGCAGTTGCAACTTCAGTTCAATTCATCACGTGTGCTTTTTGACTTAACAGGTTGATACCAGCTGACCTAGGGGTCTGAGTTGGGAGGTCAAGGGGATGAAAAATTTGGGCCCATAAGCCAAAAAAGCTATCTCTTAATAAAGAAAATAATTAAGAATTCCAGCAAGGTGTGCTTTCTTCTATTATGACCTGAAACGAGGGGAGTTGCAGCCAGGTTGGTGCATGACTGAGAGTTGTGATGATAACCTGAAATAGCAGGGGAGCATCAACCAAAATTGGAAATGATGTTAGTTTTTAACAATATCTTGTGGGGGATTAAATCATAGAGATAAAAAGGAATATCTTTACATATAAAATGGAAGAAAAATGTTAGATTTTGATACAATTGAGCTTAAAATGACTTAACTGTGTACAATAGTAAAGAAATAATATAAAAGCAAAATACTGCGGATGTTGGAAATCTGAAACAAAAACAAAAATACCTAGAAAAACTCAGCAGGTCTGACAGCATCTGTGGAGAGGAACACAGTTAACATTTTGAGTCTGTACTAGTCTTCATCAGAACTAAGAAATATAGAAATGAGGTGGAATATAACCTGGTTGAAGGGGGGTGGGACAAGTAACTGTCAGTTCCCCTCAGGATCTTATGTTTCAATAGGATCACCTCTCGTTCTTCTAAACTCTAAGGGATACAGGCCCAACCTGTCCAACCTGTCCTCATAGGATAACCCCCTCATCCCAGAAATCAGTTGAGTGAACCTTCCCTGAACTGCTGCTAATGCTATTATATTCTTTCCCATGTAAGGAGACCAAAACTGTACACCGTACTCCAGGTATGGTCTCACCAATGCTGTCTACGATTGTTGCAAAACATTCCTGCTCTTACATTCCATTCCCTTTGTAATAAACAACAACATTCCATTTGCTTTCCTAAACATTTGCTGTACCTGCATACTAACTTTTTGTGATTCATGTACTAGACATCCAGATCCCTCTGTACCTCAGAGCTCTGCAGTCTCTCTCCATTCAAATAATATACTGCTATTCTATTCTTCCTGCCAAAGTGGACAAGTTCACATTTACCCACATTGTACTCCATCTGACAAATTTTTGCCCACTCACTTAACCTATCTAAATCCCTTTGTAGACTCTTTATGTCCTTCTCACAATTTAATTTTCTACCTATTTTTGTGTTATCAGAAAATTTAGCAATCATATATTTAGTCCCTACATCCAAGTCATTTATATAGATTGTGAATAGCTGAGGCCCCAGCATTAACCCCTGTGACACACCACTGGTTACAACTTGCCAACCTGAAAATGATCCGTTTATCCTTACTGTCGGTTTCCTGTTAGCCAACCAATCTTCTATCCATCGTAATATTTCCCCCAACCACCCGTTTCTGCAGTAAACTTTGATGTGGCACCTTATTGAACACCTTTTGGAAATCCAAGTACTGCACTTATACAGGTTCCCCTTCATCCAGATTATTTGTTGCTTCCTCAAAGAACTCTAATAAATTTGTCAACATAATTTTCCTTTCCTAAAGCCACATTGGCTCTGCCTAATTGCATTGAGATATTCTAAGTATCCTGCTATAATCTCCTCAATAAAAGATTCAAGCATTTTCACTATGGCAGATGTTAGGCTAACTGGCTTGTATTACCTGCTTTCTGTCTTCTTCCGTTCTTGAATAGAGGAATTACATTTACTATTTTCCAATCTGATGGACCCTTTCTGGAATGAAGGGAAGGCTGGAAAATTAAAACCAATGCATCAACTATCTCTGCAGCCACTAGGATGATAGCCACCTAGTGCTGGTGACTTGTCAGCCTTCAGTGCTGATAGCCTTCTCAGCTTTCAGCTTTCTCTGATGATTTCTGCTCCCTTTCTGCTCTTGATTTATGAGTACTTCAGGGATGTTATTTGTGTCTTCTACAGTGAAGACAGAAGCAAAATATCTGTTGAGCTTCCACCATTTCCTTATTTCCCATTATTAATTCCCCAAACACGCTCTCTCTAGAGGACCCGCACTTACTCTAGTTACTCTTTTTGATTTAAATACTTGTAGAAACTCTTGTCTGTTTTTATATTTCAAGCTAGCTTTCTCTCATGCTCTAATTTGCCCTCTTTTATTACTATTTTTAGTCATTTTCTATTTTTTAAATTCTATCCAATCTTCTGACCTACCACTAATCTTAATAGAATTGTAAGCTTTTTCTTTCAGTTTGATCCTACTTTAACTTTCTTAGCCATGGATGGTGCATTCATCTGCTAGAATCTTCCTTTCTCACTGGAATGTACCTGTGCAGAACATTATGAAAAATCTTCCTAAATGCCTGCCACTGAATTTCTACTGACCAATCCCTAACCTATTTTCTCTGTTTACTTTAGCTAGCTCTGCCTTCATACCCTTGTAATTGCCTTTATTTAAGTTTAAAACACTAGTCTTAGACCCACTCTTCTCTCCATCAAACTGAATGTGAAATTCAATCATGTTATGATCACTGCTGCCTAGAGGCTCTTTTACTATGAAGTAATTAATTAATCCTGCCTCATTGCACACTACCAGGTCTAGAATAGCCTGCTTCCTGGTTGGCTCTAGAACATGCTGCTCTAAGAATTGTCCTGAAAACACTCTATGAATTCATCTCCCAGGCCAACTTTGCCAATCTGATTTGTCCAATCTTTATGTAAATTAAAATCAACTGTGATAATTGTAGTGCCTTTATTTGAAGCCCCCATTATTTCTTCTTGTATACCCCATTGTACAGTGTCATTACTGTTAGGTGGTCTATAAACTACTCCCACAATTTGACTTCTTTCCTGTAGTGTTTCTTATCTCTACCCCAACTGATTTTACATCTTGATCTTTAGAACTAAGATCATTTCCCTGTATAGTACTAATGTAATCCTTAATTAACAGAGCAACCCCTTTCCCTAGCATTAGCACACCAATGCTTTCTGGTACACCAATACCTCGATTGAAAAATTCACTTCCGTTTGTTCAGATCAGTTCATTGCCTCACTCTTCCAAATCTCTGTAACCTTCTCCAGCTCTACAGCGCTCGGACAACTTTGCATTCCTCTAATTTTGGCCTCTTGTGCTTCAGCCCACCATTGGCAACCATGCCGTCAGCCATGCAAAGCCTAAACTGTGGAATTCGCTGCCTACACCTCTCCAGCTCTACAACTCTCCTTAAGGCCAAACTATTTTAGACGCTTTTAGTCATCCTTCTTAATTATAGTCGCCCCACTCTTGGTGATTATGCGTTCTGTTGCCTAGGCTCCAAGCTCTGGAATTCCATCCCTACACCTCTCTACCTTGCTTTCCTTCTTTAGGACACCTCTTAAAACCTACCTCTTTGGCCAGGCTTTTAGTCATCTGACCTAATATATCCTCATGTGGCTCTGTCATATTTTGCTCTATAATTGTCTTCTCAAGTGCCTTGTGGTGTTTCATTATATTAAAGGTGCTATGTAAATATAAGTTGTTGTTGTAATATCTCCTTGGGCTCTGTATCAACATTTGTCTGATTAAGCTTCTGTGAAATGCATTGGGATGTTTTACTATGTTTAAGGAGCTGTATAAATGCAAATTATTGCTGATAGGCTTAGGAAACTATAGTTATGAGAAGAAAATTTGAATAATTTCCATTAGAGCAGAGAAGGCTAAGCAGAAATTTAATAAATGCTTTTGAAATTATTAGGGTCTTTGATAGTGACTAGGAAGGAATATTTTCTAGTTACTTAGTCAGTGATAGAAGTCATCAATCCTCACTGAGAGTGAGGAGAGATTTGGAGAAATGTATTTTTCTAGAAGGTTGTTAGAACCTTGGTGATGGGGAAGCTTTTACAAACAATTATCCAGCAATAAATTTAATGGTCATACAGTCATTACTGCACAGAATGAGGCCATTTGGCCCATTCAGTCCATGCTGGCTCTCTGTAGAGCAATCTAATTAGTCCCATTCCTTTGACTTGGGTGAGTGTGGATTAATTAACAATTTGTCAAAGGAAAATCATGGTTAACCAACTTGCTGAAGTTTTTTAATGAGGTAGCAGAGAGGATTGATGAAGAACATGCTTTTGCTATGGTGTATATGGACTTCCAAAAAGTGTTTGATAAAGTGCCACATAATAGGCTTGTCAGCAAAGCTGAAGCCTATGAAATAAGAGGGACAGTAGCAACATGGATACAAAGTTAGTTGAGTGACAGGCAAGGGAAAGTACTAATGAACAGTTCTTCAAACTGGAGGAATGTGTGTAGTGTAGTACCCCAGGGTTGATGTTAGGACCACTGTTTTTCTTGATCTATATTCGTGATCTATACATGTATGTATAGGACACAATTTCAAAATTTGCAGATGACAAAAAACTTGTAAGTACTGTGAGGCGGATAATGATAGACCTCAAGAGGGCATAGACAGGCTGGTGGAATGGGTGGGAACGAGGCAGATTAAATTTAATGCAGAGGAGTGTGAAGTGATATATCTTGGTTGGAAGAATGAGATGAAGCAATATAAAATAAAGGGGACCATTCTAAAAGGGGTGCAGGAACAGAGATATATGTTCATAAATCGTTGAAGGTGGCAGGCTCGGTTGAGAAAGCCCTTATAAAGCCAGATGGGATCCTGGGCTTTATAAACAGAAGTATAGAGTGCAAAAGCAAGGAAGTTATGGTGCACCATTTTTAAACATTGGCTCGACCTCACCTGGAGTGTTGTGTCCAATTCTGGGCACCACACTTTAGGAAGGATGTGAAGGCTTTAGAAACTGTGCAGAAAAGATTCATGAGGATGGTTGCAGGGATGAGGGACTTCAGTAATGTGGATAGATCGGGGAAGCTGGTGTTGTTTTCCTTGAGAGGGGAAGGTTGAGAAGAGAGACAGAGGTGTTTAAAATCATAAGCTGTCTCGACAGAGCAGATAGGGAGAAACCATTCCCATTGGCTGAAGGATCAAGAACCAGATGACAGTAATTTAAGGTGATTGGCAAAAGAAGCAGCAGTGACATGAGGAATTTTTTTTTAAATACAACGAATGGTGAGGATCTGGCATGAACTGCCTGAGTGTAGTGGAGGCAGGTTCAGTCATGGAAGTGTCAGAATTTTACTGTCATTTGAATTTACTTTTGCTTCTATATAATTATTTTTACAATTTCTATAATTATTTTTACAATAGGTGCTTTTCAGTTTGTCTGAGCAATCAGTAGTATACAGTGGGCATCCCATATTGTACCTAGTATAACAGAGCAATTACATGGTGGACTGTTAACCCTGAGGCATAGCAGTTCATAGTCCCTACACATACAAGTTTCAGTTCATAGTCAGCACAAATGGAGCAAAAATGACAAGGGGGTCCCGGTGTTGACTTGAACTGTAGCCCATGGTTCTCTCTTTTGACTAATATTGAGTATAGGATCTGTATGAGCAGCGTAAATCTTGTATAGGGTGCAACCTGTAGAGTCTGGAATACTGCACGTATGCAATATCTCTTGCCCTGATTTATACAATCTAGCATTTTCCCCACGACTGCATGGATGAAAATGAGAAATTTACACTTAATGACATTGTTGGACGAGAGCAGTGGTCAGAAATTCTGTAAGCCACCTGGGCGCTCTATTTGAAGATAGAACCTTATTGACTAACCAACCAATTTGAATGCTGCAGCTATGTTCCATACAACAGATATTACATTTAACGTCCGCTTGCTGTACTTTCTAGGAGAAAATGCCAGCTATATGCCAGACTGGTTTGAAGCCCAGCTTGTTGCCCGGATGATTCTCCTTGCTGCTGATGTTGAAGAGCAGTTCAGTACTGAAGGGTAGAGTCTTTTATTCTAAATGTGTGCCTAATAATCTGAATCAAAAACAAAACCAGTTTCCATATTTTTGTATTTCGTATTTGTGTTTGTATATTTTATTTTTGTATTTGGTATTTCTTTGCTCTGATATTGGGTGAGCATTTGGCAACTGCAATGAAGAGATAGAATTAATGCTCAATGGCGATTAACATGTGTTAGTACAGTGTTTGATATTTTCCTGTGTCAAATTGAACTGTGAAATACCCCCTGCAGCATAATTGAGGATTTTTGTCATTCAAAATTTGGGTTGTCGTTGGTGGACAATGCTGGGGGGGAGCAATTTCAGGTGATTAGCGTATTACACGAGGTGTATAATACATTGTTAAATTGTGTGAGTTTAAGTGCTCCACTGCTTTAAATTCCAAGTCTGTACACCACTTCTCATGTTGCATTCCCTTCCTACTTTGCTTCGCTTCTCCAATCTTCCCTCTGCGCCAATCTCCAGCTCAAGACGAGACATGCTAAACTTCATAGTCATTCTGCAGTTAAAGATTAGATATTTATGTAAGGCAATACAAAAATTGAATATTTAAATGGCGGAAGCACAGAGAGAGCTATAAAGAAGGAGAAAGAGGCACTGGTTGAAAGAAATTGGCGGTTGGGGGAAGAATCTTCAAGGGAAGACAGTGGTTGATTCTTTTTTATTTCGGAAGATAGGACAGTAGGAGGCCATTCAGCCCCTCGAGCTTGCTCCACCATTCAATTAGATCATGGTTGATCTCTATCTTAATTCCATATCTCTCAATACCTTTACCTAACAAAATATGCACTTATCTCAGTTTTGAAATTTTCAATTGACCCTTAGATTCACCAGCTTTTTGGGAACAGAATTCCAGATTTGCTTACACTTACATGGAGAAGTGCTTTCAGGCAGCAGCTCTGAACAGTCTAGCTCCAATTTTGAGGCTATGTCCCCTTGTTCTGGGCTTGCCCATCAAAATTAACTGGGAAAGGGTTATTTTATTCATGGTGACTAGGACCTAATAGGATACCAGCAAGAGGGCATGCTGATACAATTTACAAGTGGGATGTGTTTGAGAGAAGTTGTGTTTGGTGGGATACAGAGGGAAGACCAAATTTATTCATCCCTATCACAGCCGAACTATACTTAACTGGTGAGTGAGCTAGTGTTTGGCTGTGCATATTCTCTGCAGCATTCTGTGACTATGAAGATGAAACGTGTATATTCATGTCTCAATGAAAAATGTTGCACCATTAAATGTAAAAACAAAAGCAGTGTTCCTATTTATGTGACTTGTTGAATAAATGCTAGGCAACCCTATTTTCTCAAACTTCTAGTATTGCACAATTATTGTAGAACATGGATGAGAGGCTAGAGTAAAATCTTTGACTTTTCAAAGTTCTGTGCATGAAAGTAGCTAAACTGTTGTAAACACTATAGTTTTCCACGCATTTTGTCTGTTAATGACATTATTTGCTTTTTTTTACATTTAATTTAGCATATTTGACGGTGGGGATCAGAAGGCCTTGGCTTGTTTCTTGCATCCCCTTACAGATGCATTATGGAAGCTGAATACTCATGCCTACTTACCTGTGCTGAAAGCAGACAAGAGCTTGCAGCTATTGTTGAAGCTGTTGGAGATGTCCCACACAAAACAACAAATAACACCAGAAGGTTGGTTAGCCTCTTACCTCAAAATGTTGCACTACATCAGCAGACATAAAAAGTTTCCAGAGGCTTCAAATAATGTGCTTTCCTTGCTATTTTTCTTCTCTTCTCTCTCGCGTGCTCTCTCTCTCTCTCTGATTCACTCTCGCTCTCTCTCTCTCTCTCACGCTCTCTCTCTCTTGTGCGTGCTCTCTTTCTCTCTCTTTCCTTTCCTTGTTGGATTGGTGCCACCCCCAGGTGCTCATGATCCATGAGAGAGACTATACCTGTCTTGTCTACCTATTTCCAGCTGGCAATTGGCAACCAACAGCAGCAATTCTGGCTGATAATTTTTTTCTGCCTGTCCCTTAACCTGCAGGGGCATTTGTAGCTGCCCTCCCCACCATTCTGCCTGAGATCAAAAGACTCAGCACTGAATAAGGCTTGAATCTGGGGCCTTCCAAATCTGGCCTTTGTGGCTAATCTGCGATGGTAAAGTTTGGATTATCTTCAGAACCACTGCGCAGGAAGTTGGGGACAGAGACAGATTATGCATTTGACAATCTTCTTAAGACTGAGATGAGGAGGAATTTCTTCACCCAGGGTGGCGAATCTTTGGAATTCTCTGCCTCAGAGGGCTGTGGAGACTCAGTCATTGAGTATGTTCAAGACTGAGATCGATAGATTTCTACACAATAAAAACATCAAGGGATAGGAGGATAGGAAAATGGTGTCGAAGTAGATGATCAGCCATGATTTCATTGAATGGCGGTGTGGGCTCAAAGGGCTTAATGGCCTACTCCTTCTATTTCTTATGTTCTTATATTCTTATTCCCACTATTTCACTTACACTCACCTGACAAGAGTTGGGTTGGAACATAGAGTTTGTGTGGGGTGACACAGCATCCGGTAGCATGCACTGCAGTGAAGTTTGCCCAGGGCCTTTGACCCTGTCTCCACGAGGTAAAGATTCTAGAATGTGGCATGAAAAGGGTATTGCCAGAAGAAACAAAGTGTCTCCCAGAGAGCCAGTCACGTCTTACCAGTAGCTGACTGACGCATTTCCCAGCCTTTGACAGAATTTTTTCCACTGTGCCCAGATCTAACATTCCCCCTGGGACCGGGCTATATTTAAAATTCACAAGCTGTTTTAATATTCTTAAGTATCCTGCCCCTCCCCTAAAACATGTGGACGGGAGATAACACAAATTACTGCCACCGTATATTTAACTCATCCATATTATATTTTCACCATTGTCACCGGATACCAATTTTTCAAACAGTTGGGAAGTCTGTTCTTCATTGAGATTTAAGGAGAGGTCAAAGTATTAATGAAGCAGGGAAGGATGATTGTAATGTTTTCTATTTTAAGGAGCTATAATTGTTGAGATTCTATATTTGATTTGTTAGAGGCTAAATTGTAGATGGACTCATTAGCTGTTTCCTGCATTAAAAAGAGATTATGCTAATTCAAGGTACTGTACTATCAAGTCTTGCTTTTTTTTGGAGAGTTCAGATGTGGAAGGTTACAGGATGCAGGAAATCTGCTAAGAGGCTGGTTTTATACTCCTAGGCCATTTGAATTGCAGAGTTTGTATAAAATGCAGCTGTTAATATTTTACTGCTGACAGTGCCGAAGATTGAGTATACTTATTCAAATCGAATGAAACCTTGCTTAACACAGATATAAAAATGTGCTTTAATGTGGCTGCTTCTCATTTATGAATGCAGTCCAATTAATTTTGTCAGAAAGTTTAAATGCGAATGCATAATGTGGTTTATTTTGGTATATAGCTTTTTGTTCAGCCCCTCTTTTTCTTTCCATCAGCCCCAGCCCCCCACCTATCCCAACTCTCTCACCACCCAATAGGTTTGAATGTATTTTACTTTTGGGATATGCTAAGCTCAACTTAAAGAATCCAGTTGTTTTCTCTTCTCCTCTTTAAACAATCTGGGGTTAGAGAAAGGTCATCATGAAGTCAGATCATGTCTTTACCTTGGGCATTGACACACTCATTTTAACAATAGATGACAATTGGGAGAATAGCTGGCTTTGCCAACTGAGCCACAGGATTAATTACAGAAGCCCTGTTTAAAGATAGTTTCACCCATTATGTTTTAGTTTAATAAGCAGGCAGAAGCCAGTTGAACTCTTGTTCGTGTATTTAATTATTTGGTACGTGTCTTAAGTGTAGCTGATGGAGCAGAATAAATGCCCCTCCCATTAGTTGCAGTGTGTGGATTTGACTGGAATCTGTGTAAAATTTCTCATTGTCGTATTCCATTTCCCATAACATTATTGCAGAACTAGGCTGTGTATTTGAAATTTGAGTCCCTTTTACATGATATGATCTACCATATTATTATTCAGTATGTAAACTGTTTGTAAGTTGCATTTTATAATCTATAATTATTAAAACCAATAGAGGAGCTATTCAAGTTTGAAAGACACTTGTGTTCTTTCCTTTCTGTTGTCAGCTTACATCCTCTCCTTTGCTATTTCTAAAGAAATTGTATTTTTTATACATCAGAATAAAAATTAAAACCAAAAATTTAAAGATGACAAATTAATGCAAGTTTATGCCAGACCACTTGAACATATAAAAAAAAATACTTTCTTGGAAGTATTTTTGGCAAACCACTGTGAAGGCTGAAAGGCAGGATTATCTTGAAGTCAAGAGCAAGTAATGTGATTTGCTTCAATAAAATTCACATCATGGCACTGTGTGTTTATTGGGGGGAAGACTTGTCAGCAATGAACCCAGAGCACTTGTGTGTCCGAGCTCTATGTTACAGCTATTTGATTGGCTCAGTGGCGCCAAATTAACATTGTTAATGTTGCTAAACTTTTTGGAGGCTAACCTGCCAAGTTCCTCTTTTGTAACATCATTGGAAACTGTTCTGCAAGCCTTCTAGAGTAATTTCAGCCCCATTATTTTTGTAACATGTGACTAACAGGATGTTAGAGGGTGAAACTAGATGGATGTTGCTCTATTTGTCTGGTGCGTTCTATGTCCTATCTTAAACTGTAATCCCTGAAACCCTTGTATGCTTCTGGCGAATCTGTGCTATAGCCTTTCCAATGGCCAGTATGTCTTTTCTAGGGTTTGTACTTTCTGCAATGATTTATATTCACGGGCATCTAAATCCCATTGCTCTTCCATGGCTCCTTGCAATTCTCCACATTAAACTTCATTTGACGTGGTGTGCCCTCTCACCTAGATTGTCAGTGCCCATCTGTAACTTCTGCCGTGCATCCTCACACTGTGCATCCTAATGTTGTGTTGTTTGTAAATTTGGATATACACTTCTCTGTTCCTCCATCTAAGCCATTAACATATACGGTAAAAAACTGAGACCTGTATACAGAATCCTGGGGAGCATGTCACACCTTTCCAATTGGAAACAAATCCTTATATCCCTTCTCTCTGTCTCCTACCTTGGCTCAGACAACTAGATCCATTTTCATAGATCAACCAACCACGTACCTCAAATCTATCTTTTTGTGTAGTGCATTCTGTTTCACATGCATTTGTACTGTGGTTTAATAACTCTTCCTGGTAACATGTTGTACAACTCTGGGTGAAAGGTTTCACCTGACTTTACTGCTAACTACCCAATTTTTAACAGGTGTATCCTGGTACCAAAACTAGGAGATTTTGAATGTAATTCCTGGAATATCTTGTGCCTTTCAAGCTTTAGGACTGCTTGAAGTGAAACCAAGTATCACATGCATAATAAAAGACTCTTGGGTATTGTGTCAATCTATATACAAATTTCCGTATTCAGCATTTATCAAAAAAACCTGATTTCTATAAGCTATTGTGATAATTGTACTCATGGATGCTGATTCGAGCATCTAATTTTCTCTGGAAAAAATGGATTTTGCTTCATTGACAGTTTCTGGTAGGGAATTTCAGTTTTGACCCACCTTGTATGCAGAGAATTTTTCTTTTAATTTTCCCATTAATGCTTTTTGTGAATTCCTACCATTTCACCTACCAGTGTAAACAAGTGATGAAACCCTTCATAACCTTGAGCATCTCCGCCTCCTAATCTCTCAGCCATACTGAAAAAGCCTTCACTTCTCAAGTCTGTTTTCATACCTGTAACATGTTCTGTCTGGTAACACTTTAGTGACTTTATGTTGTTCCTTTTCTATTGCATTTATTATCCTTTCCTATTCTGGGATGCTTAAAAATGCACATAACCCTCCGAATTGCAGCCTTCAGTCTGATGTGTTTCAGAAGAAAGGTCAGGTATTTGGCCAAATATTTTGGCAACTGTTTAATTCCAGAATGTCCAAATTAATTGTCTTGAGACCAAAGGTGGTTTTACTTTTCTTAGAGCAGACTTGGAGCAAAAGGTGTCACTGTTTTCTGCCAATCATTGGATAGATGAGCTGATGTTGGCCCCTGACTTGTATTTGCTAATATGAACAGCATTTATGGGGTTACGACATCCAAGGGATTGGAAAGCAGTTGTTAAAAGATTGTGATTTACAGCACAGAGACCAGTAAGTGGTCATAAAAAAAAGCCAGAGAAACAAACAAACAACATTTATACAATTCAAGCAGACAGCTATGGAGCTATAGGGAAATAGCGATAAATGCAGCACAAAGGTCGTAAACTGGATTGGAGATGATAGATATTAGAACGGGGCGAGTGAGAAAGATCAAAGAAGCAGTCAAAGAAAATTAAAAGGATCAGAGGGAAAACAATTTTAACACCCTGAAAGACAGCTACAGAAAGATTGTGGCAGACAGAATTGTAAATAGCTTCCTTTTTGAAAAATTGTCACAATCAAAATAACCATAGTCATCAAAATGAACCCTGAGTAACATATTGAGCATTGTAGCGCAGCCTTAAACTGCTCAACTGGATGACATTTAGCAGTGTGACTGCAATATCATGCCAGTTGTATCTCTCTTACCAGGATGGTAGCTGTGTCGCTTAACTATACGAACATACAAACAAGGAGCAGGGGTAGGTCATTCGGCCTATAGAGCCTGCTCCGTCGTTTAGTAAGATCATGGCTGATCTGATTGTAACCTCAAACCTGCATCCTGCCTATCCTGATAATCTATCAACCTCTTGCTTACCAAGAGTCTATCTACTTCTGCCCTAAAAATATTCAGAGACTCTGCTTCTGCCGCCTTTTCAGGAAGAGAGCTCCAAAGACTCACAACCCCCTGAGAGAAAATATTTTGCCTCATCCCTATTTTAAATGGGCGATCCCTTATTTTTAAACGGGTGACCCCCTAGTTCTTGATCCTCCCACAAGAGGAAGCATCCTCTTCATATCCATCCTGTTAAGACCTCCTCAGGACCTTATATGTTTCAATCATGTCGCCTCTTACTCTTCTAAACTCCAGCGGATACAAGCCTAGCCTGTCCAACCTTTCCTCATAAGACAACGCGTCCATTCCAGGTATTAGTCTGGTAAACCTTCTCTGAACTTCCAATACATTCACATCCTTCCTTAAATAAGGTGACCAATACTGTATACAGTACTCCCCCCAAGTACTCCAGATGTGGTCTCACTATTGCTTTGTATAACTGAAGCATAACCTCCTTTTGTATTCAATTCCCCACACAATTAAGGATAACATTATATTAGCTTTCCTAATTACTTGCTGTGCCTGCATACTAGCCTTTTGTGATTCATGCACTGAGACACCCAGATCCCTCTGCATTTCAGAGCTCTGCAATCTCTCATCATTTAGATCATATGCTTCTCTTTTATTCTTCCTGCCAAAATAGACAATTTCACATTTTCCTGCATTATACTCCATTTGCCAGATCTTTACCCATTCAATTAACCTATCTGTATCTTTTTATAGCCTCCTTTTGTCCTCTTCACAACTTACTTTCCTAGCTATCTTTGTGTCATCAGCAAATTTGACATCCCATCCATCCCTTCATTCAAGCCATTTATACAAATTGTAATCCCAGCACGGATTCCTGTGGCACACCACTCGTTAGATCTTGCCAACCTGAGTAAGACCCATTTATGCCGACTCCCTGCTTCCTGTTAGCTAGCCAATCTTCTATCCATGCCAATATATTACCCTCTACAGCATGAGCTTTTATTTTACGCAATTACCTTTGAGATGTCACTTTATCAAATGCCCTCTGGAAATCTAAGTACAGTACATCCACCAGTTCCCCATTATCCACAGCACATGTGACTCCTTCAAAGAACTCCAATAAGTTGGTTAAACATGATTTCTCTTCCACAAAACCATGTTCACTCTGCCTGATTACCTTGAACTTATACTATTGCCCTTCTACAGCTTCTTCAATAATAGCTTTTAACGTTTTCCCTATGACAGATGTCAAGCTAACTAGCCTGTAGTTTCCTGCTTTCTGTCTCCCTCCTTTCTTGAATAATGGAGTTATGTTTGTTATCTTCCAATCTAATTGGACCTTTCCCAAATCTAAGGAGTTTTGGAAAATTAAAACCAATGCATCAATGATCTCACTAGCCACTTTTAAGACCGTAGGATGAAGTCAATCAGGACCTGGGTACTTATCAACCCACAGCTGCAACAATTTACTCTGTACCACTTCACCGGTGATTGTAATTTTCCTGAGTTCTTCCCCCCCTTCTATTTCCTGATTTATAGCTGTTTCTGGGATGTTACTTGTATCTCCTATAGTGAAGATTGATGCAAAATACCTGTTCAATTCATCTGCCATTTCCTTGTTTTCCATTATCAACTCTCCAGACTCACTTTTTATAGGACCAACACTCACTTTGTTAAACAGAGTCTGAAGAAGAGTTATACGGAGTCGAAGCATTAACTCTGTTTTTCCCTCCACGGATGCTGTTAGACCTGCTGAGTTTTCCCAGCATTTTCTGTTTTTGTTTCAGCTTTCCAGTATCCGCAGTATTTTGCTTTTAGCTCACTGTGTTAACTCGTTTATTTTTAAAATATTTATAGAAACTCTTACTTTCTGTTTTTATATTTCTGGCTAGCTTTCTCTCGTATCCCAGTTTTTCCCTCCTTATTAATCTTTTAGTCATCCTTTGCTGTTTCTTATATTATGTCCAATCTTCTGACCTTCCACCTATCTCTGCACATTTATATGCTTTTTCTTGAAGTTTAATACTATCTTCAATCTTTCTAGTTGATCATCGATGGTGTGTCTGTCCCTTGGACTTTTTCTTACTTGTTGGAATGTATCTATTCTGTGTTTTCTAAAGTATCCCCTTAAATGCCACTCAATACATTGAACTGGTAGAAAATATATGATTGATCTTCTTAGACAGTCCTTTGGGATCGAGGATGTCTTGCTTCCACTCCAGTTCACTGGGTTCTGAGATGGCTGATAAGATCTGTAGACTCTGCCACATGCAGGGCAGGCAGTGTTTGGGTGGGGTAGATGAGTTGTTTTGTTTTGACGTTTTGTGTATTTGGTGTATTGAGAATTGCATTGTGCGCTTTGTCCCCTTAAGGCTGCTATACACAAGGACCAGGAGGGAGTCAGGAAGGAGAATAAAGGAATTGATTGTTTTAACAGCATGTGCAATTCTGCTACTGAATATCTTTTTTAAAATTCTTTAACCGGATGTGGGCATCGCCTGCTAGGCTAGCACTTATTGCCCATCCCTAATTGCCCTTGAGAAGGTGGTGGTGAGCCGCCGCCTTGAGCCTCTGCAATCCATGTGGTGTAGATAAACCTATAGTTCATTATCTTACAGTTCCTTCTCAAAAATTTCATACTGCGTGCCTGCCGATGCCTTGACTTCACCTCTGCGTGTTCCCAACAACGTGTCTCGATGTGTTTGATGCATTCCCGAATAAACCACCTCCTTTTTGGTCAGTCACAAGCCTGGGATTCCCATGAGTTGGCAAGGATGGTTGACCTCTTCAGAGATGCTTTGAATACATCCCAAAAGTATTTCAGCTGTCCTCCAGGTAGACTCCTTCTGCAACCAGGTTCCAAGTAGACTAGTTGCTCTGTAGTTCATTGATAGAGTTTCATGACTGTTAGTTCACTTAAAGCCATTCCAAATCCAAACAAATCAGAATATTCATAGTTTGTCAGCAGGTTGATATGATAGTAATAGAGATGTGTATTTTTAGAAAGGGCTAGCTAACCTACGTATATCCTTTTTAAACCATTAAATGGTTCAGCTCAGAATATAAACAGCTGCTCTGGCTTTCTAAAATGGTTACCAGCAACTGAAGTCCCTGCTCTCAAATAGGAAAGTTTAAAAAGGAATTGGAAATGGCTGTGGAAACGTAACTATCACAGTAAACCACCCAGCTTTCAACATAGGCACAGGGTGGCCCCACTGTGGGGTGAAAATAAAAAGGAAGGGACTCCAGGTCAAAGCTTTCAGTGTTTCAGTGATTGGTCATGTGCCAGACATGAATGTCGCTTCCTTGATTTGACTATTCTTTCTATTATCAAATTGAATGACACTTTTTTTGAAGGTCATTTAGAACACTTGGTTCAACAAACCAAATAACAAATCATGCATAAGTCACTTCAATGCAAATTTATGTTCAGTAATGAGAATTTATTTTGATTAAATCCACGTAAATGGTTGGCCACCTCTTGCATAGTGGGCTTGTGAGCAAAGCCATTTGTAAAATAAGACTTGCTGAGTTTTGAATTGGCAGTGTTACCAACAAGTTGAGGGCTGGCTTTATCCTGTGTGACTTCTTTAGAAGAAAATGGGTTAACTCTTTCGTGCTCTTAACTATTTATCTCTGAAGGTTCCTACAGTGCAGCCACGAGGAACAGCACGATGACTATGTATAATTGTTGATGCCAACTATTCCTCCTTGCCATTGCTGCTCACATTCCATGTACAAGAAAATAAATAACCATTAGCTTTATAGTAAACTTAATATTTTGTGGACTATTTAGCCTCTTGTGGTTATGCATAATTTTAAAAAATGGAATTGAGCAGTTGACATGAATGTTCACATGTTTTTAGTTTTAAATTGTAGCTTTTTTCAATTTAAATGTGCAGTGGTGTGAAAATATAATGGCTACTTTCTGTCTGTGTTGTAAATAATGAACTTGCATTTACAGAATATCCAGAAGTGCTTTTTATGCTTTTAGATTGTAATTGTCTCGTTGGATTGGACCCTGCCAGGCTTGTGGTTAACAACCACTCTGAAAGCAAATTGGAACTTTGCATTCTTACAGACACAAACATGTTACGTCCCAGTTATTTTTCATAGCAAGCCTTTTTTTTACCAGAACATCAGCTAATCTGGCTACTGTAATGTTTACATGGCAGTGATGGGTTAATCCATAACAAGTCGATCTCAATCTTGTGCATTGTATTTTCCAGTCCTAAATTTCAGTCCTCATTAGAAAGGGATTTCAATCAGTATTAAGTGCAGTAGTGTGGCAGTTAGCAAAGAACAAGCAATATACAAATAGCAATTATCTGCTTCCTTTAGAAACAACATAGTTTGCTCTAGTATAAAGGTGTTCAGCTGAGCAAGGGCAAATGTACAACTGGGGAAACAGGACCACCCAGATAGAGATGTAGAGAGTCACATGATAGACTGAGTACAGTAGTTGTCAAGCAGCATAGAGACTGCATCCATGCAGGGCTGTGCCTTGGAGATGTATATAGTTATGAGTTGTTAATAAACACACTTTTAAACCATACAATCCTCCAGACCTCGCTGTGAGATACCAACCAACACTTACAACATGGTGGTAGCGAAGGGTGGACCCTGAAAGCATGAAAAAGCAAAGAAAATGCACTCTGACCGTGCAAGACGTGCACCTAGATTGAAGGCACAACTAGAGATCGCCTTAAAAAGTTCCATTGCCAAACTTGATCAAATGCAGAGGCAGAGTCATAGGACCTAGCCAGATCACAAAAAGCTGAGCCAAACTTAAAGAAGAAAAACACTGAAAGGCGGAAGGATGTTCCACGGTGCAGATGAAATGAAGAACCTGAGTGAATGCAGAGCCTGAAGACCTAGCAGGGGTGAGCTAAAAAATTTAAGCTCTTAGTTAGAGTGATTTTAAAAAAGCTTCTAAGTCAGCAGCAGTCAGAGTGGCCATTTTAAAGAACACCACGAACAGCCCGAGTCCCGAGTCGGTGCCTGAACAAATGGCAGCTGCGCTCATTCTGAACGCTAAAAGTTAACTAACAAGTAATCAGCATTTAAAAGACCCAACAAAAGCTGGGAATTGACCGTTTCACAGCCCAAAAATGCTCAGATACTGTAGGGAAGATGGAAGAAAAAGGCCAATGGATGGAGTCACTGCTGAGAAATTTAAAACGCACAAATCATGAATGCCATTACTGCAGGAGCTTGCTAAAACCAGCAAATACGGGAAAATTCATTGCGAAGAAGCATATGGGAATGCCATCTTGGAAGAGAGAGAGAAAAAAAATTAAGGCTGTACTTCCCTCTAATGGAAAACAGCCAAGGATAGTAAATTAAAACTATCAGACCAATTTGAGCTCAATCAAGAGCCAAACCAGAACCAAAATTGGGCGTCATGGAGAAGAAAATTTTTAGATTACAGGAATGCATCAGGATTAAGTAAGAAATCAGAAGAAGAACAAGTTAATCAGTTCTTTTATATTTGTTTGGTCTATTTGCGAATGAAATAATCCTAAAACAAGGTATAGATGAGCCCTCAACCACGTTTGGTGAGATACTAAAAGCCTTTAACAAATGTTTTAAACTCCCAAGTTTGTGGAGAGCGCAGAACTTTCAAAAAAGATCTAGACCACCCCTTATAAAGCACTGAAGGGGCAAGGAAACCCCAGGACAAGGGAGACAGGAGATAACAGAGCATTGCAGACTGGAGACCCCAGGGTGAGGGAGATAATATCTAAGTAAACCACAAGATGGTGGCAGACCATGTCACTGCAGTGAAGTGTGTGAGCTGAAGAGAGTAGTGCAGAAGAAAGAAGAGGCTGAGAAACAGTGGAAGATAGAGCTTTGTGAAAATGTTCCACATTAGCCAAACTGCAACAACAGGCGGTAGTACGGAGCAAGCAGATGGCTGTGAATGAAGGAAAGTTATCTAATGTAATCCAAAAGAAACAATACCTGTAAAAAAAAAAATGAAGCCATTCCACAGGAAAATATTCACATCAAAACTGATTGGAAGATTTGAAATACGAGATTCAAGCTGAGTATATATCTTTGAAAGTGCATGATAAACTAAAGTCTTCAATGAACCAAACTTTTCAAGTCCTGAACAAACAAATTTCTACGGTGTCACAAAGAGGCTTTGAAGGAAACAAGTTGAATGCTGCGAAGAATGCAATAAGTGAAAATCTGAAACATGTGCAGACGCATTATGTATCACCAGAAAAGCACAAGGAGGAAGTAACTCTGAAGTCTGTTTTTGGCAAATTGAAGAGAGAGTTGGGAAAACTCAACCAGGCACAACAGCAGGCAGAGAAAGTACTCAAAGAAGTCGCTGCCTTGAAAGACTCTTTGAAGAGTCAATATGTGCCCTGGAAAAACATGTATTCAATATCTTTTTTAACTCCAGAAAAAGCTGCATTGGAACTATCAGTAGCAACAAAATGATGTACTGAAGCGCAACCTGAATTGGCAAGAGGTCAATAAGAAAATAAACAGTTGAAAGAACAGCTAATCCTCCTTCAATATCAAATGCAAAAGTAGAACATAACCCTTCAACCCTGAAGAAATGAAGACCATCTTGAAAAGCAAAAAAAAGTCAAAGACTGTTAAATTACAAAACTCAAGACAAAGCAATTGAGCTTCGCAAAGAAAAGGGAAACCTGTTGAAGGACTTTCACACTCTACAAGTACCCCTTAGGTCAAAGTTTGTTCCTCTGGAAAATTACAAAGAGAAGCAAAATTAATTTAATGTCACTGAACGAATTGAAGAATCAGTTGGCAGAGAAGACTTAGCGATGTTCTACGTTCCAGGAGGAAGCCAAGAGGTCCAAAAAAGAGACTGAAAAGCTGAAGAACCTGCTGAATGGAAAAGAGGGGGCATTGAAAGGAAAATCCGTGGAGCTTCCAAGCTGCGAGCGGATACCGAAGCCATCCATAGCACAGTTACAGAACTGAAACAAGTTAAGACTTTGCCAGAAACAGACCCAGCTAACAGTGAAACTAAAACAAAGGACAAGGGCAAAGCTGTGCTTCAATCGAAGAAAGAAAAGGCAGAGAAATAAGATCGGAAAACGTAAATCCAATGCTGAAGCTCAAGGATCTAGGAGAAAAAGCATTGGATGCCTCGCAGGCACTGAGAAACATTGAGGTGTTGAAAAATGAAATGGCTGAAGTAAAAATCAAGAACCTAGAATGTCAAGAAAAAGTTGAACAGTTGCAAGAGAAAGTATATGTCCTCACAAAGGAGTATGAAGAACATAAGCAATTAGTAGAAGTGAAATTACAGAAGATGAGTTTGAAGGATAGCACAGAGGAATTAGCAAAAGGAAAACTCAAAAATTACAAGCATCAAGCTGATGTGAACAGCATGAAGTTGATGCTGGAACAGAAAAAGGAATTGCTGATGAATCAGAACAGTTAGTTGAATGCAGTATTAACGGCTAAAATTGATTAAATGTTGATGAGGTGCAGTATGGAGAGCAAATCCAGACTTTTAAAGCGGAAAATGAAAATTCTAAGAAACAGATCGAGGATCTAATGAATGAGTTGAAATAGTCTACGGAGCAATCAGTAAAATGGAAGAAAGACTCCAAAAGGAATTGGATGTTAAAGTGAAGTTGTTGAGCTTGTATAAGGATTCCACAGATAACTCTAAAACAAAGACAGCTGAACTCACCAAAGTAGTTACTGAGTTGAATGAAAAGATTCATAAGCTTGAAAAAAAATTGGAAAATAAAAGAGTAAATGAATGTTTGAGTAAAATTGTGAAACGAGTGGAAATGAAGATTCCATTTTTGAAATGTCAGGTTCCAAGAAGAACATGGTGGACCTCACAGAGATCATGAGTCCGCCCTATGAATGAATGGAGCAAACTTTCCCTTTGGAAGGAATGGGATACACCCACGGTACCCGATCAAAAAATACAGATTGTCAATAAAGAGAAACGAAACTCAAAGGGGTGCAAACGGTGACAACAAACGACTGGAAACACAGAATACTATGATTTCAACTCTAACCAGCAAAGTCAGCCCAAAGCAACTGAGACGACCACTCCAAATGCTACAAGAACAAGATCTAGAAGAATTGTAGAGCCTCCAGACTGTCTGAATTTATAAAGTCAGGGACTTTGGTGGTGGTGGGGGTGGTGGGGGTGGGTGGGGGGGCGGGGCGGGGCGGGGTGGGGGCGGCGGGGGGGGGGCGGGGCGGGGGGGTAGCAAATAAAGATTGTATTGTAAATGTATTTGGGTATGGACTTGGGGGAAGTGTAGTATAAGGGTGTTCAACAGTAAAGGGTTAATGTGGGTCTGCAGAAGCAGTACCGTGCACATAGTGATGTCGAGTCACATGATGGCAGATTGGGTAGAGTAGTAGTCTTGGCAGAAGCCAGTGTGGAGACAACACCCAAGCAGGGCCGTACCTTGGAGATGTGTATAGTTGAGTTGTCAATAAACACTTAAACCATACAAGGCTCCAGACCTCTCTGGGAGACATCAACAACTCTTACAACATTTGCCACAACGAGCCTTCAAGAGTTGGGTTTACTTGAGGTAGAGTTTTTTTTCTACGTTCCTTTTGATTTGCAAGAACCTAATTCAAAATGCTATTCACCAAACTATTTTTGACGAGATCTCCTGATGTCCTTTCTTTAACCAAAAATATAGATCAAGTGATCATTCATCAGACTTGGTTTTTGTGGGACCTCACTGTGCACAAAATGACTGCGGTATTCATTTGCATGTTGGTTGTTTGTACGTCCAAGTAGTCAATTGCAATTAACACACAGTGGGATGTTTCTGAGAATGTGATGAGGCTCTTTGTAAATGAAAAGTCCCCTTGCCCCCTCTTCCCTTCCTCCCAGCCCTGTGGCAAGCTTCTCCCTCCCTGCCTTTGGGAAAACATCCATTCAATATCTCTTCCCAATGACATGACTGAAATTGATAACTTGTCGTGTGAAAGTATACAAATATGAACTGCATTCCACCAATCTCTAACTCAGCAAGCTGGGACTTAAAATCATCGCACTGTGATTCCATCCCTACATAAAATGTTGGCGGTATTGTTGGGAAACTATACCTGCAAGAACTGTATTCTCTTTTAAAATTTGGAAGGACATTGCATTATTTGGGCACTTGGGATTTAAAAAGGAAATGTCATAAGCTCACCTTGGACTGTGAGCAAGCGTGCCTTTTCCAAGCAATCATCTGACCTACATGGTACTTGAGGAGGAGAGCTATTTGCTTATTTGAATAGTAATTACTTTAATGGCTGGAACAAAAAACTGTTTTAAAGGCAAAGGCCCTGGTGATTTACTGGAAATCACCTGACGAAGAAGAGCTTTATGTTTTGAACTTGTTGTTTTGAACTCAGTTGGGAATGAATTGGGATGGGGAAAAGTTGCCCAGCTTGTGTGTTCCTTGCCTTGCCTGAAGCAGTGTGGTTATCAGAGTCCAGCCAGGAACCCCCACCTCACTGGAATGTGTCTGTATTTGAAAACCTGAGAGGGAGGCCCCAAGGATTGATCCAGTTCTGTTCTCCTCCATGCTGCAGCTCCATTGGTGAGAATCTCCAGGCATCTATGGGACTAGTGACCTGTCTTCACATGGGGGAGCTCCAGATTGACAGCATTGAAACCCTGCAAACTTTATCTTTTTTTTAATATAAAGTCCTTTCTTCAACCACCCATCTATACAGAGACCCTATTTTTGTCCTTTGTATGTGTGTGGAGTGGTGGGGCCAGATCAGCTATGCAATCCTCTCCGGTCGTAACAGTATATTAATTTGAAATATATTAATCTCTGTGTATGCTTGCAAGATATTCATTTCTTCTTTGCCACATAATTTTAATTTTACACAGATTTATTTTTGGCTCAACCCAAAATTCCAATCCTAATATCTAGGGGCTGGAGTTTCATCCTGATTTGTAATTTGGGCCAACAATAAGACTAAGGTTGCAACCCAAAAAAATTCACGGTTCCCTCCCCCATTTCAGAAAAAAATCACCGAAATTTAAATTTTGCAATGCATTAAGAGAGTCTCTGTCTTCAAAACTGCAAAGTGCATTCAATAGGCCTGGGTTAATGACTTGAAGATCTGCCTTTGTAATTGCCTTTCTGGGCCTGACGTTAATTGGTTGCTGTCAAGCATTCTGCAAAATGAGGTTGACACTGATTACTTGCTTTTCAGAATGTGTCATGCTTAGCAATTTAGTGAACATATTCTCAATTATCAATCTGTTTTTTAAAATTATTCATTTTTTTGTTTCTAGGCCAGTAGCGAATTACAACAGAAGATAACTTTCATCAAGTGGATTAACTCATGTAAATCATCTATTATCTTTGCCTTTAGATAGGGTACTGAATGTACTACGTGAATGTGTCATGTCTTCAGTGGAGCAAGTCTTGGAGTACACACTAAGGAGGTTGACAAGTGAACTACAAGCTGTAAGTGGAGGCATTGGCCATAATTTTTTAACTTCCTTAGACTCGTGAATAGTGCTAGAGGACTGGAGAATTGCAAATGTTGCACTCTTGCCAAAAAAGAGTGTAAAGATAAGTCCAGCAAATACATGCCACCCAATTTAACCTTGGTGGTGGGGAAGCTCTAGAAATGATAATTCAGCACAAAATTAATAATCATGTGGGCAACTGAAGGTTAATTAAGCAAAGCCAGCATGGATTTGTTAAGGAAAACCGTGTTGAAATAACTTTTGATGAGGTAACAGAGGGTTGATGAGGGTAATGCTGTACATGGGCTTCTAAAAGGCATTTGATTAAGTGCTGCATAACAGACTTGAGAGAAAAGTTATAGCTCATGAAATAATAGGGACAGTAACAACATGAATTGAAATTGGTTGATTGACAGGAAACAGAATAGTGGTTAATGGTTGTTTTTCAGACTGGAAGAAGATTTATAGTGGAGTTCCCCAGTGGTCATTGTTGGAACCCTTGCTCTTCCTGATATATACTAATGACCTAGATCTTGGTGTAAAGTGCACAATTTCAAAATTTGAGAATGATATAAAGCTTGAAGTATTGTGAACTGTGAGGAGGATATCCTGAAAGTTCAAAAGGACATAGACAAGTTCGTGGAATAGGCGGGCAAGTAGCAGATAAAATTTAATGTACAGAAGTGTGAAGTAATTTATTTCGGTAGGAAGAATGCTGAGAGACAATATAAAATAAAGGGTACAATTCCAAAGAGGCTGTAGGAGCAGAGGGACCTGAGTGCAAATGCGTGTAATTCATGGAAGGTGCCAAGTCAGGATGAGAGAACAGTTAATAAAGCATATGGCATTCCTGGGCTTTATCAAAAAGGGCATTGAGTACAAGAGCAAGAAAGCTATGTTCACTTGTATAAAGCATTGGTTTGGCCTCAACTGGAGTATTGTATCCAGTTCTGGGCACCACACTTTAGGAAGGATATGAAGGCATTAGAGAAGATGCAGAAAAGATTCACGAGAATGATTCCAGGGTTGAGGGACTTCAGCTACTTAGAAAATTGAAGAAGTTGGGACTGTTCTCCTTGAGAAGAGAAGGTTGTGAGGAGATTTGATAGAGGTATTCAAAATTCCGGGGCCTGGGATTAGATAGGGAGAAGCTGTTCGCATTGGTGGTAGGATTGAGAACCAGTCACCAATTTAAGGTAACTAGCAAAAGAAGAAATTGCGGCATGAAGAAAAAGTTTTTCACACAGCGAGTGGTTAGGATCTGAAATGCACTGTCCGAGTGCGTGGTGGAGGCAGATTCAATTGGGGCATTCAAGAGGGAATTTGATTATTATCTGAAAAGGAAGAATGTGCAGGGCTATGGGGAAAAAGAGGGGGAGTGATTTGAGATAAATTTCTTCAGAGAGCCAGCAGAGATCTGATGGGCCAAATGGCCTCTTGTACTATAACCATTCTATTATTCATTCAATGATTCTGGGTATATCAAATTCAGCTTAGTCATTTCTGCTCAATATAGGATATGGTTCTCTAACTCTCTGTTTATACTGATGTGTAATTAGCATTTTTATCAAAGCAATAACTGGTTACTATTAATATGCATATAACATCAGATACAACAACAGCAATTTATATTTATGTTCATATATCGGTGATAGGGGAACGGGACTTGGTTTAAGTCAATTGGAGCATAGCTTTGTATGACTTCAAGTTTACAAAGGGTAGAATGTGAGAGACAAGCTGGGAGTGCGTTGGAATAATCAAGCCTAGAGGTAACAAAAGCATGAGTGAGGGTTTCAGCAGCAGATGAGCTGAGACGGTTGAAATCAGGTGATGTTACAGAGGTCGAACTAAGCATTTAAGTGATGGCATGAATATGAGGTAGGAAGCTCATTTTGGGATTGAATGTGACACTAAGGTTCTGAACAGATTGGCTTAATCGCAGACTGTTGCCAAGGAAAGAAATGGAGTATGAAGCTAGGGAATGGAGTTTGGTGCGGGGACTGAAAGATATGGCTTCAGTTTTCCTAATATTTATTTGGAGGAATTTTCAGCTCATCCAGGACTGGATGTTGGTTAAGCAGTCTGATAATCTAGCAACAATGAACAAGTTGAGAGAGGTGGTTGTAAGGTAGAGGTTGGTGTCTTCAGTGTACATTTGAAAGCTAACACTATGCCTTCAGATGACGTTGCCATGGGGCAACATGTAGATGTGGAATAGGAGGGACCCAAGGACAGATCTTTGGGGGGACACCACAGGTGACCATGCAGGATCTGGAAGAGAAGCAATTGCAAGTGATTCTTTGGCTATGATTAAATGGATAAGATTGCAACCAGATGAGAGCAGTTCCACTCAGATGGATGACAGTGGAGAGGCATTGGAGGAGGACGATGTGATTAACTGTGCTAAAGGCTGCAGACAAATCAAGAAGAATGAGGAGGGACTTTGTGACAGTCACATCGGATGTCACTTGGGACTTTGAGAGCAGTTTTGTTACTGTAGCAGTGGCAATTTAAATGCATGGCATTGAATTGGATTTTCATGGATGCTAGCAATCTTTTATGTCGCACGATGTACCGTTTTGTAAAGACAGCAGGGTTATGCCATGTAACTCATAGTTTATTCAGCTGCTGCTGAGGTGAATCTGTATTTAAACTGCCGTTTTGCCTTAAGGCCCCAAAGTCACATAGCTATTTTAAGCAAAGTCTGATATTAGTCAGTGTTTAGTCAGCGTTTAATTGTTGGTGGGTGAAGAAAACTTGTAGACTGGTAGATGTTTGTCTAGTTTCAGAAATGTATGCCTTTCTTTCTCTATTTTTAATATATATTTTTGATGCATTGAAAATTGATGTCCGAATCATGAAGTGCCTTGAGTTCCTACAGAAGGAAGGAAAAGCTTGCATTAGAAGGCACCTTTCAGGACGTCCCAAAGTGCTTTACAGCCAATGAAGTATATTTGAAGTGTAGTCACTGTTGCAACGTAAGGAACTTGGCCAATGATTTGCACACAACAAATAGAGATAATGACCAGATAATCTTGTTTTAGGAGGTGGTTGAGTGTTAAATATTGGCCAGGACACTGAGGAAAAGCTCCCCTGTTGCTCTTCAAAATTGGTGCAGTGGTATCATTTGCACCCACCTGAGAGGTCAGCCTCAGCTTAACGTTTCATCAGAGCGCAGACCCCTCTGATAGTGCAGCACTCCCTCATTGATAGACTGCAGCGTCAGCAAAGATTTTATACTCAAGTTGTTGGAGCTGGGACATGAACTCAACATTCTGGCACAGAGAGGAGTGTGCTAACAATTGAGCCACAGCTGACAGTGTTCGGTTGAACCTCAATTAACCTCAGTAAAGATTGGAGGGGGTACAGTACTGTTTCAGTAGAATTCAGGATTCCAAAGGTTAAATTATGAGGACATGTTGCATAAATGTGGTTTGTATTCACTTGAGTTAGAAGTTGAAGAGTAACTAATCAAGATGTTGACAAAGGAATTTGATAGGGTAGACATAAATAAACTTGTATCTCTGGTGTGGGAATCAAGACCAAGGGGGAATAAGCTTAAAATTAAAGTTAGGCCATTTAAGAGTAAAATTAGGAAGCAATTTTTCACATAGGTAGTGGAAACCTGGTACTCTGTCTCTCAGAAGGTAGTAGATGTTGCATCATTTAAAATTTCCAAGATCAGACATAATCTGAGTGAATGGTTTAAGGGGCTAAGTGGACCACTTATATTCTTATGAAATCTAAACAGATTAATTGAGATAGCCTTTCAATACAATGAAAATGAAGCAGGTTCTATAAAAGGCATTTGATTTGTATGCTAGATGGTGAAAATAAAAATCCACTCCAATTTGTCTACAAATCCATGCATCCAGCCTGTTAAATGATTTAAATAAAAATGTTAAATTCATAACGATGAAATAATTATGCCTAGACAAGTTCTCTGTTGAGAATCAGCAGTGTAAATGAAAGCTCCTTGTAACCGGACATTGTGGATTTAATTACCAAGGCACCAGAAGTTGGTATAAACAGGTTATGACCACAGCCGATGTTAATTGCTGCGCAAACCAAATCCCAGAGGAAAACATGGCTTACGGGTAATACCCTTTTTTAATTCTGCAAATGAGAAGAAGACGTACTGATCTCAGCAGCAAGAAACCCAGTAACGTTTT
This sequence comes from Carcharodon carcharias, assembly GCF_017639515.1. NCBI lineage: Eukaryota > Metazoa > Chordata > Chondrichthyes > Lamniformes > Lamnidae > Carcharodon > Carcharodon carcharias. Next base: position 222,604,718 of record NC_054468.1, read on the forward strand.
TGGGATTTTAAAAACTAAAAGTAAAAGTTTTATTAACAAGAATTAATAAAAGACGTAAGCACACAAGATTACAGTTACATAGTTAAACTTAGTCTTATAAAATATTCCCCCAAAAAGACATTCTACTTGGTCAGACCCACAAGTAAACACCTTCCAGGTAGCACTCCCTTATAGATGTTTAACTATAAAAATGTAGTAATATTACCCAAGGCAAACTGCTGTAATAAGGGAATACCACATGACCTGTAACTCTCTTCCACACTGTTGGGAAAATTCAAACCTCAAAATAAAACTGCTTTTTGCAGCCCAAGACTTTTCTGGCTTAACTGGATAGCTGATTCAAACTTCATCTTCTCACAGCCCAGAGCCACAGTTCAGCAGCTTCATCTCTCAGTTCCAGCTCAACAGCTACCCTAAGACCGCCGCAGTAACTCTAAAATATGATTTTTCTCTTTCATCCCAGGTTCCATTGTACTCATACCTTGTTGAAACTCAAATCCTTCCAAATATAAGATCTTTCATGTTTCCATCTTGTCTTTGCTTTCGGGCCGATAAAGTATAATATCCCCACTTCTATTTACCTGTGGAACTCCTGCAAGATGCAAACATGTTTCTTTGTACCTCTGACTTCCCTTTGATATTCAAACAAACTCTCCACTTATCTAAAAATGCAAATGTTAGATCTAACCTATTCACTTGTACCTCAAGCCTAACACCTCTGTCCTTTTCATGTTTTAAACCCCCTGTCTCCTTTTAAACTTTGCCCAGCTTAATTAAGTCATACACACGTGCGCACGTATACACACACACAGCCTTTTTCACAGAATAACACAATATTCACCAAAAACATTAAAAAATATGTATTTCTCACACAGGGTATAAGTTAATTTCCCCTGTGAGGGTAAAAAAACAAACAATTTCCACTAGGTTTATTTCAGCTAAATACAGTTCTCTAGTAGAATGATGTGAATAACCACCTGCATTTGGAATTCATGAGGAACTGATATTGTGGCTTTCTGCTGCTTAAACTTGCCATGTCTCAAAACATTTTAATCATCTCCCTCAAGATACTTTGTGAAAACAAGAGTCTGTGTTTTAAAACTACAAAAATATGTGATCTTAAAGAATTAATAAACACTGACAAACTATGTTAGTAACCTGTTGCCACATTTTGACATTTGCAGCACACTTTGGAAAAACAGATGCCCTCTGATAATATTGTTTTCTGGGGATTCAAAATGGAGCTCGTAAGCTTCCAAAAAGCTTGGCAGTTGCCAATTTTTAACCCCAAGAGAGTTGTTTTGATTTGAACAATGCTGCCGAGTTTCTTGCATGATTCCTTGTGTGCTGTCCTGGCATTGGTGCATAGGGAGGGGTAGCAGTTGTTACACACTGCGAGATAATTCCTTCTGTTAGTGATTTTGTAGTGAAATTGTAAACACGTGTTTAATGGGCTTCTGTCACTTCTGTTAGGAATAGTAAGCAAGGAAATTCATTAAAGTGCACCCTGTCTGGAGATTTTTAAAAGTAGGATTAGAGAAGGTTTTGGTATGATTATTGTCTCGTTGTACTAAGCAGTGGTCATTGAACAAGTAAGCATCAAGGCCCATTTTTTCCCCTCAGTTGTTTTAAATCCACTATGTTTCTCCTTAATTTGAGGTTTTGGACCTTGACAGATGTCGCCTCTATCTTGCTGTGATGAGTGAGGTAGTAAAGACACTTTCAACGGTGGGCTGGACGAGAGGTTCCTGCATTTGGAGCTACATCTCTTCCCTGACACAGGTTTCGATTCAGTATCTTCAGGCTCCCAATGATAACGAGGTACTCTATCCTTCCATTCTAATGTATATTGCCTAATGTATCAGAATACTTATACTCAACCCCATCTCCCCCACCACTTCTTACAGAACAGAATTGCCCAGTGCCAGGTCTTTGAAAAAGCTAACCAATTGGTCATCCTCCCCCTGCTCTTTCCCTAAAGCCCTTTTAAATCTTTCCAATTCCAGTATATATCCAATTCCCTTTTGAAAGTTACTCTTGAATCTGTTTCCACCACCAGTTCGGGCTGTGCTTTCCTGATCATATACATTGCATTACGTAGAAAAAATTCTCTTTGCCTTCCCTTTTGCAGATTCTCTTCAATATCTGTCCTCTGGTTGCCACCCCTCCTGCTAATGGAAACAGTTTCTCATGTAAATAATACCTGTGTACTTGAAATATAAGAACAATTTCAAATCAAATGCTTCTGCAAAAGGTTGAGGGTTTTAAAGCAGTTTATAAAAAAAGATATTAGTCAGCCATATGGACTTCTACATATACATTTACTTACAGTTTTAATAATTAATAGGACAGCTTTAATTCTTTATTTTTGCAAAAATTTGGCAGACCTCAGAAAGCACATCAGAGTTCCAATTTAAGTATCTATTTCAAAATAAATTAAAAATTTTAAAAAATAACACAATCAGCAGATGCCATGTGTTTGGGGATTGGTAGTATTAACTTCAAATGTCCACTGACTTTTACTCCCAGATGTTTTTATTTTGATAAGGATAATTGCTGTGGTTAAACTTTCCATGTTAATTTTCCTTTATATAATTAATTTCCATACCTGTCACTCTCCTTTGTTTTCCCTTGTGAAAAATTCAGTGACATTTCTGGAGAACACCTTGACTGCACGCTACAGTAAGGGCTGGTATTGTTTGATGAAAGCCTTGAGCGACTGGAGCAGCCAAATTATACCCCCTCCAAATATTTCACTCATAAATCTTAACTATTTATTAATTTCAATAAATAATTGGCAGATGCACAAATTTCATAGTACGATATTGTACGGAGGAAGGCTATTTGGCTTGTGTCGGCTGTCTTGGTTAGTTCCGCTTACCTGCTCTTTCCCTAAAGGCTTGTAATTTTTTTTGGCCCTATCAAGTATTTTTGCCTTAACAGATCACTGTACCCAACTACTACTTTAGTCTTATGCAATGCACAAAGGTAACAATTTTAACTGACCATTGACCATAGTAGCATCTGGACAAGAGGAAACCGTTTCAATCTGTTGAAGGGTCATTCGGACTCGAACCGTTAACTGTGCTCCTCTCTGTAGATGCTGCCAGACCTGCTGAGTTTTTCCAGGTATTTTTGTTTTTGTTTTCAATCTAACACTTTATGGATAACTACTTACCTTGAGTGAAATCATGAGAAATAATCAAGCCTCATACTGTAGGACACCACAAAAATTGAAGAGGATAAAAGGGAAGATGAGATAGATCAGAGAGTAGCAATTGTGTAATGTTGAGTTTGGACTTTAGAAACAACAGCGATGTATTTATATAGAGTTGAGATAGAGGATCAGCCATGATCATATTGAATGGTGGAGCAGGCTCGAAGAGCCAAATGACTTACAGTTGCTCCTGTTTTCTATGTTTCTATGTCTTTAATGTAATTAAACACCCCAAGGTATTTCACAGGAGCATTACATAGCAAAATTTGACTCCGAGCCACATAAGGATACATTAGGGCAGATGGCCAAAAACTTGGTCACAAGATAGGTTTGAGAGAGTGTCTAAAAGAGGAAAGAGAGGTAAAGAGGAGGCAAGTGTACATCAGAGGCAGAGAGAAAATCCTGAGCCAGCAGCCTGTCCAAAACAAGTTATCTGCAGTAAACAGTCTGTTTGCAGCAGAACCTTCTGGGCACAGATCTCTATTAATAGTCATCTACGTACCCACCGAAACCCTACCAAACACCCAGATGATGGACAAGGTCATCCTCACCTCGAAGGACGACAACAACAAAACATGCTGGATATTCTCTTTGGATAAGTGTGCTTTAGAAAATAAAGTAATAGTGTAGAAGTTCAAAAGAATAGGTGACAAAACACCTAGAAACATTTAAACACATTGAACTCTGCAACGCATAATTCCTGGATTATTTACTTGGCCCCTGCTTTGGCAATTGTTTGCTGCTGCAGATTTATTCCACCATGTCTTCTTTCCTTTAAATAAATTATTTAAAAAATCCCTTGACTCTGACCCTTTCATGGTAAAGTACTTACCAATATCTTCATTATATACCAAATGACGTCTGTATATGTAAATGCATATATTTAAAGCATTTTTTTTACATGTTATTACTTCAACTTAAGTTTTTTTGTCCTATGCAATGATTTGGGCTAAGAGCATCGAGGTATTTTCAAATCTCTGAGAATCCTGTTCTTAACATGCATTGGGAATATTAATGAAGCCTGGAATAATTTTTCCCTCATTTCCCCCTTCCATCACTCTTCACCTCTACTTGACAGCATAGCCAAGATTGGGAATTTGGAAATCATGGGCACACAAGATGTCCCCTATTATGGTATGGTGGATGATTACGTTTTAAAGTTTTTCATTGTTGTAAAAAGCCCTTTGAGTTTTTGTTTAAAAATTGTCCTGCCAATAATCCTGAAGGCCCGACGATTTCAATTAACCTCCTGTATATTTTCCTTGCCTTCTTTATTAACTTTTAAATTGGACCCTGTCTTTTAACCCTCTTGCTTGGATGCCTCCTGCAGAATACCACTCAACAAATCACACTCCCGAGGCCCATCTTGTTCGACCCTGTCAGGCAACTGAGGTGCCCTCTGGGAGTTCTTTACTATCTTTGTCTGATTTAACTGCTGCTTTTATTTCTCTGACCTTTCTACCTGTGGCAGTGAAGTAACTGATGTTCTTCCAGCTGGCATTGAAGATATCATACCTCCACTCTTCCCTTCTGTGAGGCCCACTATACATCTTGGTTTAATCAGGCCTATTTTTCTTTCTCCTAAAAATACTTTACTTATTGCACGTAAAAATTCTGCTTCACAATCGCCTGGCCTCTTGAAGTGCCTGAGATCAGTTTGTTTCAGTTCCAACTTCTGTAAAGTTATTTTTAGAGGTGTCCTTCAGTGGGCAAGTGAGAATTATATGGCTTGTTTTCTCCAAGTTTAGTCAAAGGCCATATCTTCATGTTTCTCTCGAGTCTAGTGAGCAGCTTACTACCTCTTACCTTTTTGGCTTTATCCTAGTCCTCCTTAAAGCCAACTTCTTTGGCTTTATTAGATCTCCTCCATTTGTAAAACTACTTTGAAGAACCTCAGTTTAATAGGAAAAAGCTCCAGGAAATTTCTCCTGGACCCTGGATGCAATCAAGTAACCTTCAGGAGGTTATGGTACTTCACATATCTATCATATTTGCAACTACCATTTCTAATTTGAAGTCCTCCTTCCTCAGGAACTTGTCTATTGCCTTTAGGAAGAATTGTAGGGAATCAGTATTTGCAGCATGTTTTGGCAATCTGTCTCAGACTCACTGGGAAGATAATTGTTTCCTAGCATCTTTGTGCATTTTATAATTATGGCCCCAGTTCACCAGTCTCCTCTATGAAATTCAATAAAATCTATTTTTAAAAATCTCAACAATGTCGCTTCTAAGTCTGCATTTCTTTCATGAAAGTAAGTTATATGTTTCTATTTTAAAACATTGATCTTGGGATGTGGTGATGCATTTCTAGTTATCCTGAGAAGGTAGTGGTTCGCCTTCTCAAATAGCTACTTGAGTGGCTCACTCCTCTATTCAGAGGGCATTTAGAAGTAACCATTTGGTGTGGACTAGAGCCACGTATAGGCTGAATGGAGAGGGTGCTTCCCCTGAGTGAGCAAGTTGAGTTTTTAATGATCATTTAACAGTCTTCATGGTCAGTTTTTCTGATGCTAGCCCATAAATTTATCAGGTTTATTGAGTCCCAATTCCAAATTTTTGATTTGAACTCAGAACCTCTGAATTGTTAGACCAGTACCATTACCAACGCATTCCTTTACATGAGGCAAAGCATTGTTTTGGGCCGCCTCCTTGATTTTTTTCTATATTAAAGATGCTGTAAATATATAAATTCTTATAAAGCTTTGTTAATTTTTTATGCACTTGTTAAAATGAGGCTTTTTAATCTTTTCATGGGATGTGGGTGTTGCTGGTAAGGCCAGTATGTTGCCCATCCATCATTGTCCTTGAACAGAGTGGCTTGCTAGGCCATTTCAGAGGGCAGTTATGAGTCAACCACATTGCTGTGGGTCTGGAGTCACAGGTAGGCCAGACTGGGGAAAGATGGCAGATTTCCTTCTCTAAAAGACAGAGAACCAGATGAGTTTTTACAATAATCAGTGTTTCGTGGCACCATTAACTGGGACTGCCTTTCAATTCCAGATTTTTAAATGAATTAAATTTGAAATTCCATCAGCTGAGGTAGGATTTGAACCCTTGTCCCCAGAGCATTAGCTTGAGCCTCTGAATTATTAGTCCAGTGACATTACCACTACACCACTTGTCTTCCCTGCCTAAAGCCATGCAAATTTAATGTGCCACTCTGTTTAAATTGTTTACTATTAACCAACATGCAAAATTGTGAGATATGAATGCCTATAGAGTTAATCTGAAGGTAAATAAGTTCAGCTTTGTTTTGTGTCACAGGTTCTGAAGTTAGGACAACAAATCCAAATGGTGGTTGCTAGAGCTTCTTTAGCTTGGGTTTGCAAGATTACTACCCAGTATCCAGAGGTGCAGCTTGACTCCCTTGAGGCTGTCAAGACACTGGTCAAATCTGTTTTAATTGGCCCCTTCAACCAGAATCTTGAGAAACCTTTCTGCAATAAGCAAGACAATGGGTAAGTAATCCAAATAATTTACTATTTAAAATGTGAAACTAGTGTGCAGGGAAGTCCAAAATGAATATTAAAGGTTTCCAGTGAATATTAGAGATCAGAGAAAATTAGAGTATGGAGTTTCACTGTAACTTACTTATCCATCCAAGAAGTGCTATTCTATCTACTTCAAAAGTCTAATAATTTTTAAAATTTATTTGGTCATGGGATGTAGGCGTCACTTGCTTGACCAGCATTTATAGCCGATCCTTAATTGCCCTTGTTCAGGGGGCATTTAAGAGTCAACCACATTGCTGTGGGTCTGGAGTCACATGTAAGCCAGACCAGGTAAGGCCAGCAGATTTCCTTCCCAAAAGGGCATTAGTGAGCTATATCTGCAATGGTTTTGTGGTCTCATCAGACTTTCTAATTCCAGATTTTAGCTGAATTACAAATTTCACCATCTGGCGTGGTGTGATTTGAACCCCAGTCCCCAGGGCTTTACCCTGGGTCTCTAGAATACTAGCTCAGTGATAAAACTTCTAGGCCGCCGACTCCCCACTTGCAGCTTAGTTCTCCCAGATCCAGGTTAGCCCAAATTTCAGATCTCCAAACTCACCAGTAAGCAGCTCAGCTGACACCAGCTAGAGGACATGTAAGCTAATAATTCCTTGGTATCCAGCTTGGATTAAAACCCTTTCTGGCTGTGTTTGGGAGGTATCCAAGTCAATACACTGATGTAATAGCCGTACTTGTTCGGGAAAGGAAACCAACCTCAACAAGATTAGAGTTTGGGAGAATTGTCCATGTGATATTAAAAATAATCAGTCTTAGCACTTATTTATTTTTCTGCCTGGCTTAATTTTTTATGTTGACTGGAAGGAACTTGAAGTGAATTGTTCAAATGTTGCCAGGTCCAACACATGACCTGATATTGGCAAAGTGCCCAGTGAAGGTTAGTTCTTTTCCCCATACGAAAAGTGATGAGTGGGATGCCCCGAGACCTGCTTATACCCATCGTAGCAGACAACTCAACAATGGGCAGCATAAATAGTGGAATGGGAACAAGCGCTCTGCCTGCTTTCTTGGGTGGCTAATGACACAACAACCTATATTGTGTTGACCAGCCTGCACACCAGATGTTTTTAATTGAATTAGTGATTTGCCAGCTAATCAGAATCTGAGGTTATAGTAGAACCACACATGAATATGAAGTCAGCAGTGTTTTTTTAATATATAATTCAGTATTCCTAGAACAATATTATTCTGTCCATAATAATCACCCAAGTTGCATGTGAGCTCTGAGTTAGTGCCAACAGCTCTTTACTTCACCTTATCAGAAATAAATATGCCAAGTTTTTCAACCCATCAGACAACACGTTCCAGAATGGATGGCTGTGTTAAACAACAAAAATTCAATCTATTAATAAGCAAAGAGTATGCTTACAATTAACGTGATCACACAAAGGCTGCTTTTGCCATTAAAGCCCGCAGCTTTCAAATGCATTTCAAAGTATTATCCCATCTGCTGCAAATTCATCATTTTTTTCATTTAAAGTTTCATCAATCAGAAAGCTGGAATTTTAATAACAAAAAGCTGTCAGCAAATACAACAACTTGAGGAAGAATTGGTGCAGTTGAACCAAATTTGGTACTGTGATGCAAGATGCTAGTAAGCCAGACGGTCTGATGTTTAGTCAGATGCAGTGCTAGCCAAGGCTAATAATTATGAGGCATTTATTATTGTAACTATGTAAACATTTATGATTTTACAAACACACAAGATGTGCACAACAGATAGAATCCCAAGTCCTAATCCACCCCAGCACGTTAGGTGTACTGGTTTATAGTAATTTAATAAATCTAATTATAATTTCATGACACAGGGTTCCCGCAGGATTTTTGATAACGATTTGGAGTAAAGTTTGTTAATTATGGTGAAAACTTTCTACTCGCTGTCAAATGTTTTAATGTTGTTATTTTTTAACTTCCTCCAGAAGACATATTGTGAATAAGGGGACAACAAATTCTAGGCGTCGGCACTCCAGAGTGCACAGTACTGTCATGATACAAGAATTCTATCCTTGCATATTTACAGCAGAGGTCTCTGGAATTGTCCAGTTATCCTGCTTTTAGTGGCTTATTTTTTAAGTTGGTGCAAGCACCTATGCTTCAAACTCCTTGTATGAGTTTGAGAGTCTAAGGCAATTTATCATTTTTGGGTGAATAGTAAGAGGCATTTCCGGAACCAAAATAAAAATACCTGGAAAAACTCAGCAGGTCTGATAGTATCTGCGGAGAGGAACACAGTTAACATTTCGAGTCTGTATGACTCTTCAGCAGAACTAAGGAAAAATAGAAAAGAGGTGAAATATAAGCTGGTTTAAGGAGGGGGTGGGACAAGTAGAGCTGAATAGAGGGACAGTGATAGGTGGAGATAGCCAAAAGATGCCATAGACAAAAGGACAAAAAGGTGTTGACGGTGGTGATATTAGCTAAGAAATGTGCTAATGGTGACATTAAGGCTAGAAAGCAGGACGAGCAAGGTACAGATAGCCTTAGTGGGGATGGAGTGGGGGGAAGGGATCGAAATAGGCTAAAAGGTAGAGATAAAACAATGAATGGAAATACATTTAAAAATAATGGAAATAGGTGGGAAAAGAAAAATCTATATAAATTATTGGGAAAAGGGGGATTGGAAAGGGGGTGGGGATGGAGGGGAGAGTTCATGATCTAAAGTTGTTGAAAACAGTAATCAGTTTGGAAGGCTGTAAAGTGCCTACTCGGAAGATGAGGTGCTGTTCCTCCAGTTTGCGTTGAGCTTCACTGGAGCATTGCAGCAGCCAAGGACGGACATGTGGGCATGAGAGCAGGGTGGTGTGTTGAAATGGCAAGCGACAGGGAGGTCTGGGTCATGCATGCGGACAGACCGAAGGTGTTCCGCAAAGTGGTCACCCAGACTGCGTTTGGTCTCTCCAATGTAGAGGAAACTGCATTGGGAGCAGTGAATGCAGTAGATAAGTAGTAAGAGGCATTTCCAGACCTTAAATGTGGGAGGAGCAGGATATTTTGTATGTTGACATTACATGATGGCTTTGCATTTCATTACATTTTCAGAATTTATACTACTGTAAAATGTTATGTTAGTGCTCTACTGCTCCTTGTTTAAAAAAACACATTCTTTTTTTGGTTTAGACTTTTAGCGGATGGATCTTCAGCTCAGGGCTGGGGAAAGATATCTACACAGTATGTCCATGATCAGTGGGCCTGCATCTATTTTATTTGGAACAAATTTGAGCAGTCATCTGAAAGTGTAGCCGACAAGAGTTGTGAGCTTTCATTACCTGTTGTAGAAAATCCAGCACTCATTCTCCATGCCTGCATAGAAGCGGTTAACATTGTTCCATCGGACCAAGTGCTCCCCATACTGCAATGCATGAAGATTCTCATTCCTAAGGTGAGCAAGGTTAAATATGACAGATATTTGACTGGTAGGAACTAAGACTTTGCTCATTTATTCCTGCAGTAAATATTATTGCTATTTTTATTCTTGCAAATATAAAATATAGCTTTCATGCTCATGCTGATCAAAAACTGCGTATTTGTAACTATAATTATACTGTTTTTTAATCTTTGTAGGTCTGTAAATGCTCCTTCTAACAATTTGTGATAGAAATATATGCAAGCTGTAATGAAATTTCAATCTGTTTATTTGACTGAGTTTTACTGTGCAATTGAACTTCTTGATTTATTCAGCTTTACAGGTCAGAAGAGTCTCTTTGTGTGAAATCTCTTGATCTGGCATGGAAAGCTGTTCTGGACCTGAACAGCAACCAGCTGCATTTTTGGCCTACTTTAAATGCTTACATACAGATTGCCTTTCACCAACAGCTCCTTAGCATAACTGGGGAATGTGGCATTGGAATAAAAGTGAAAGAGGTAAGATATGCTTTACCAGCTCCCATTTAATAAGATCCATTCTTGTGAATTATTATTATTATTATTATTATTAAATAATTCACAGAATTGTAGCAGCACTGAAGGAGGCTTTTTGGCCCATCATGCTTATCTCAGCTCTTTGAAAGGGCTATCTGATCAGTCCAGCTCCCCAATTCTTTCCCCATAGCTCTGTAAATTTTTCCTTTTCAAGTGTATATCCAATTCTCTTTTGAAAGTCATTATTGAATCTGCTTGTATCACCTTTTTTTTGCAGCACATGCCAGCGCATACCCATATTTCTCCTGATTTCCCCTCTGATTCTTTTGCCAGTTACTTTAGATACATGTCATCTGGCTATTGACGCTCTTGCCAGTGGGAATGGTTCCTCCTAATTAAGATCCCTCATAATTTTGAGCATAAAGAGAATTTATGTGTTTTGTATCAATGGCTGTTTCATACTGGTACCAGACAAGATATTAAGAGCATGGGAACAATTAATTGTAATCCCTTTTCTCTTTGAAATTTCCAGGCAAGATCATATACGGCTTCCAACCTAAGGGAAGTTTTCAGGGTACAGCCTCAGCCAAGCTTAAGGCATAACCAAATTAGCTGTGGTTATTTTAAATCAAAAATTTTAGAGGGGTGTAATTTAATAACCCCCCCCTCCCCAAGACAAGTTTGAGGGGCAATGTGATCAGGCGGGAGGGTGCAGGGTGAAGATCCCGCTGCCTTCCCAACTCCCCCTAATCAAGCTCTGGACGAGAAGGGTGGATGACTAAGACCAACTGAGGTCCATAAGTAGCCACTTAAGGGTCTTTTCCCGTTATCTCTGGTATTCCACCAGCGACAGGCAGGGAACTCACCATGTGGAACAAAGCAAAGCAAATCCTCCCGGGTTAGCCTGCGGCCTACTGCTGGGGGGGGGTGGGGCAGGGAGTGGCCTCATTTTCAGGCATTATGTGCCCAATTAATAGACCTGGCTATCAGGAAAAGAGGACACCTCAGGGAGGCACCCCCAAACCATTGCTGTTGACTGCCCTGCCCCTCCTCCTCCTGGCACCGGGCTTAATTCAATGGGAGGCCCAACACTGCTTAGTTAAGTGCCAGATTGGAACAAATCCATGGGGCCTCCCGAATATGGCCACGGTGGGGTTGCCGGTGTATGGACCCCCTTGCTGCAGCCATTAAATCCGCCTGTGATTCTTGATGACCACATAGAAAATCTGAGTTATTTCTGGGACTTCCTTTTCCACTTCATTAAAATATTCATGTAGTGGTTATAACGCTCATTAGCCCATCCTTGCCAACCGTATTCGTCATTCTTTACACAGCCTTTCTGAGGGGCTGATTGGTCAGCCAACTCTTGTGCCTCGTTTTTTAAAACAAATACCTACTGGTCTGAATTTCATGCTTGGTGTGTGTGTGCCAGGTCGGCAGGAGCAGAAGCGGATATGGAATCTGCTCCCGGCCGCGATCGCGTTACAAACGCGATTTCAGGCTGGGTGGCCAATTAAGGTCCACCCAGTGTGAAATGCATCTTCTCAATGGTCGGGAAGGGCCAGACGGGAGCCTGTCGGGCACTGGGTCCAATGGGGACCTGCCGGGCGCTTTAAAATTGGTAGAGGCAGCTCCCTGAAATCTGCCAGGGGAGAATCTTTGGAATCTGTCCAGGAAACCATTTCATTCGAACAATGGCCTCACCGGTGACTGGGGGCATCAGGGCGGAGGGCAAGCCGGGTGGGCACTCGGCACCCCGTTTCTTGGACGAATGCCTCGCAGTTCTTGTGGAGGAGGCCAGTGTCAGGTCAGACACTCTAGTACCCAGGGATGGGAGGAGATGGCAGCTGAGGTCAGCGGCCACAACGTTGTGTGGCGCACATGGGTGCAGTGCCGCAAAAGGTTCAACGATCTGCTGTGCTCGGCAATGGTGAGTACCGAGTTGGCATGGATCAGTGTGGAGAAGTGTTAAGGGTTGGCTACCCACCACCCCGTGGAGCTCAGGGGTGTTAGAGTCTGAGAGCCAACTGTCACTGGCCACCGGTGCCAGGTTGGATGGTTTACCAGGCTGCAATGGTGTTGCAGGCAGAGAATGGTCAAATCAGTGCTCTTCTGCCATTTCAGGAGAAGAGAAGCCATAACACCAATGAAAGAACTAAGATGGATGGAGGCCCCCCAAACCTCCTCATTCTGACAAGATATCAGACGGATGCGTTGGAGCTGGAGAGCTGCCACCCACCTCGGTCAGCCAGCTGTGGAGAGGCAGTGGTGTCTGACGAAGGTAAAAGTGCAGCACACAGAGGTGAGAGTGTCGGATTGTGCAAACGTTCTTGTGTAGCCTCATCATTAATGGGAGCCTCAAACCTGGAGTCCCCATTAATCATCGAAAGACGATGGCACTATGATGCAGATCTCCATTGTCTCACCAGGGTGCCTGGCATGCACAGTGACAGTGTGATGACTTAAACTAATGACATGTCATCATTTCCCCCTGGAATTGCCAGCTCACCCATGAACATAGGACCCCGAAAAGCCACCCTTGATGCCAGAGGACCACTGGGCTTTGGATGCACCTACGTCATACCCCCTCTCTGCACCAAGCACCAGCGCAGATACCAGCACCTCGGTGCACACTAGATCATCTGCTAGAATGTCAGTGCATAGCGGTGAGGGCACTTCTCACTCGCTTAAGGAGCAGTCGGAGGCAGAAAGTGCCCAGGGCGCTGGCAGTCATAGGACTGCTGGAGACCAGAGCGATGCTGATTCAAAGGCAGATGATGAGCCTCTTGTCCATTAGGTGGCAGATGCTGGATGTCCAACACAATGTGCAGGAGGATCTGGCAGACATCCATGAGGGTATGCACGCCATGATCTCTCTTATGGAGGAGTCCTTGCGGAGCATGAACACTGTGTGGACCCTCATCGCCGAGCACACTGCCTCCTCTATTGAGAGAGTGGCAACTCATAGAGAGGCAACTCCAGGGACAGAATCTGGAGTTGCACTTGGACCTGCAAGCTCTCACAGAGGCAATTACCTCAGGAGATCAGTGCCAATATAGGAGATGGATGAGGCACCCAGTACCCCAGCTAGGTGCCTGTCCATTAATGGCATACAGGGACATCCAGAGCGACCTCACGTTGGCGCACAAGCTGCTTGTTGTTTCTGCGGGCTCCTCACAGGGCGCTCTGGATGATGGCAGCAGCTCCTCTGCCAGTGACCGTGGCATGTGATGAGGCTGCAATGACTGGGGAGAGGTCAGCTGTGTCACTGGCTGCTCCTTCCTAGGTGGGGCCAGCACAGCCTCCACTGGTCAGAGGACGACTGCCAAAGTCATCAAGGTTAAGAGGACAGCACAGTCAGCAGGCTGCCTCCAATACTGCTGCTAGCGAGGGCAGGGACAACAAGATGCAACACTCGCAAACATAAGTTTAAGGCACCGTGACCACAAGAGGGTCTGGTCATGGGTGATTTTCCGTTCTGCCATGTTTGTTAACATGTTTACTGGTCGTGACCATTAACACGATATATTGTTACATTCCTTTGGTGTGAGTACCAACATGATATAAATTTTGCTTTTGTCTTAATGGCCTGAGTATGCGTCACTTATTTTATAGGTGCAGGGCATGTTACTAGCTCATGCTGGACATGAGTCACTCTAAACTTTATTGCACAGGTACTGAGTGGACTTTGGGTTCAAAGGAAAGTGTCATTTCAAACATTTGGGATGGAGATGGCGCCCCTGGCATGAGGTGGAAGCAGATCTTTGGCAACCTAGCTGAAGGAGCGTTGGATCAAGTCCCTGCCTCCGTGAAGGATCCAGAGGCCTTCCTCTACATCTTCACTGCGCTCTTCACCGGGCACCTCTTCTGACTCACCATCGGATTCATCATCCGTGGCCTGTGGAGCTTCCTGAAGACCCTCGTCCTCCAGTGGGTCCCCTCTTGCCAGAGTCAGATTGTGGAGAGCGCAGAATGCAACCACGATCAGCGACACCTATTCCGGGAGGAATTCTAGTGCTCTCCCTGAACTGCCCAGGCATTGGAAGCACATCTTGAGAAGACCTATGGCCTTTTCTATCACTACCCTGGTGGAGGCATGACTCCTTTTACAATGCTGCTCAGCCTCTGTTCTGGAGTGGCGGAGAGGTGTTGTAAGCCACCTTTTCAACGGATAGCCCTTGTCATCCAGCAGCCATCCATCCAGTCGAGCTGGCCGTGGCACCTGTGAGTGTCTGAGGATGTAAGCGTTATGGGAGCTGCCAGGGTACCTTGCACAGACTTGCTGAATCCACATCTTGTGGTCACAAACTACTGGGTGTTCATTGTTAACAGGAAGGGATTCCAGTCAAAGGCACCTGGCTGACCCGCTGGCGCCTTGATGGCTACATGTGTGCAGTCGATTGCACCCTGGATGTGGGGGAACCTGGCAATTGCTGCAAATCCTCTGGCTCACTCAGTCTGGCTGGTGTCTTCCATATGGAAATGAATGAATGTCATTACCTACCTGAACAGAGCTTCTGTCACCAGCTTGATGCAACTGTGGACAGCTGATTGGCACACTCCACAAGGATCCCTGGAAGGAGTCAGAGGCATAGAGGTTGAGGGCCACTGTGACCGTAAGAGCCACTGGCATGGGGTATCCACCCACACAGTTGGAGGTGATCTCAGGTCCAATCATCTGACAAATGGAGGTCACAGTCTCCCTGGGCAAAGATCTGGCAAATGGAGTATAATGTGGGAAAATGTGAAATTGTCCATTTTGGCAGGAAGAGTATAAAAGAGAAGCATGTTATCTAAATGGTGAGAGATTGCAGAGCTCTGAAATGCAGAGGGATCTGGGTATCTCAGTGCATGAATCGCAAAAGGCTAGAATGCAGGCGCAGTAAGTAATTAGGAAAGCTAATAGTATGTTATCATTTATTGTGAGGGGAATTGAATACAAAAGTAGGGAGGTTATGCTTCAGTTGTACAGGGCACTCAAGTGACCACATCTGAAGTACTGTGTACAGTATTGGTGACCTTATTTAAGGAAGGATATGAATGCGTTGGAAGCAGTTCAGAGAAGGTTTACCAGACTAATATCTGGAATGGGTGGGTTGTCTTATGAGGAAAGGTTGAACAGACTAGGCTTGTATCCACTGGAGTTTAGAAGAGTAAGAGGTGGCTTGATTGAAACGTATAAGATTCTGAGGGGTCTTGACAGGGTGGATGTGAAGAGGATGTTTCCTCTTGTGGGAAAATCTAGAACTAGGGAGTCACAATTTAATAATAAGGGGTCGCCCATTTAAAACAGAGATGAGGTGAGATTTTTCACTGTGGGCCGTGAGTCTTTGGAATGCTTTTTCTGAAAAAGTGGTGGAAGCCGAGTCTTTGAAAATTTTTAAGGTAGAGGTGGATAGATTCTTGGTAAGCAAGAGGGTGATAGGTTATCGGGGTGTGTATGATGCAGATTTCAAGTTACTATCAGATCAGCCATGATCTTATTAAATGGCGGAGCAGGCTCGAGGGGCTGAATGGCCTACTCCTACTCCTTTTTCATAGGGAGAGGCAGAGCATCCTTTGGTGTTGCACCTCGGACATGTTGAGGTAGCTGCAACACTACCTGTGAACTCTGGCAGCAGGATTATGACGTCTTCTGCGACCCCCTTCCGCCTTGGTCTACCTGCTGGCCCTGTACCCCATGTGCCTGCTCCTCTCCTTCCGCAGGTTGCTCCCCTGGAAGCTACATAGGAATACCTGGCCTCCTCTCTCTTCTGCCCCTCTCTTCCTCCTGAGAGGATGTGCCACCAGCGGAGAGCACAATCCCCATTATCAGGGTAGCAGAAGGTTGTCTGGTGCCTGGAAGGGTCTACACAGTCAAAATCCCCCGGTTCCTTGGAGACACCTGAACTGAAGCCTAGAAATGCTAAGACTGAAGCTCAGAACGGAGATGAAGCTATCAGGTTCAAATAAGCAACCAGCAGCAAACTATCTCCTATACTCCTCGCTGTTCACAATGGCAATGCTGCAGACCCTTTTTATCTCACCCTTGGATGAGATTTCATTAAAAGTGGGGCTGCCCGCCTGCCTGTTTTGACCGTGCCATGATCGTGAAATCGCACGGGCAATGTTAAATCGGGATCAATTGCCTTTTTAATGGCCTTGAGCGGCCCTTTAATTGTTGGCGGGCATGGCTCCGACACCTGAGGCGGCCCGCTAACCTGAAGATTGCTGATGTGTGGGATGACGTTGGGACACTCGCCCGACGTCATCTTGTGCTATTTCACGTCCGTTCGAGTCGGGGGCACACCCACCCACGAGATGTAAAATTCTGGCCACTGTTTTTCCTTATGTTCAGGATGTAATGAAGACATGAGTGGAAGGGTCAGCAGTTATTTTAGTGACTCTATGCTGGCTGTAGACCTGGTTGACTGGCAGTCAATTCCAATCAGTACAATTAGCATATAAACAGAGTGCTCTGATGGCTTATCTTTTCAGCAGGATAACCTATCCCTCAAGGGGGCTTAGCCAGCTCTGTGTTTTAAGCTGTAAGTACATCATTAGTATTGTAAAAATTGAATTACGTGCTTTTGAGGAAGCATTACTGCCTTGATTTGGTAGTCCCGGCCAAAGGAAGGCACCCATTTATCATCAGATGTTCTCCTGTAGGCAGGGAAAACTATTGCAAAATGGCATTGATGCAGAAGGTTGAACTCAATATCCCCTACTACAAATATGTTGTAGCCTGAGGAAATAGGAGGGGAGAATTTATAAGAAAAATATTTGGAGGTGAACAATTTTCCAGAAAAAGCATTTCCATGTGGATAAGATAGATAGGAAAGCTGTAAGGATTATACGATCACTTCATATTATAATTAGGAGAAATGAAGCCTACATCCTCTTATTACGTTGTCAGTTACTGAAGGCCTCTTGCTGCTATTTTGAATTTCGTGTATTGAACTGTTCAGTAGCTAAATTATGAAAGCTTATTCTCTCAATGCACATTTGATCTCCAGAAAATGCTGTCGTCTCTTTCCAGATGATTAAAATAGAATGTTGAAGTTTATGCAAATAGATTTAACGAACCTTCAGAAAAGCTTGATGATGTAACCTGAGTTATGATCTTGGATTCATAGTGTTTATTGTTTCATGTTTTAGATTTCTAAAAGTAGATTATAACCATCTGCTATTACTGGAGGATATTTGTGTGTTTATCAACTTCTCCACAAATTAGCTTTGGGTATGACCTAATTCTCTGCTGCTGGTGAATTATTCATTTACTCAGTCATAGGCTTAGATCTATTTTTCTGCAGATTACTTGCAATAATATCTTCATTATATTCTAATTTTCTTTTCATTGCCGATCTGTACTGACCTCTAGTTATTTTTAACTAATGGTCATTTAATTCAAATGTTTGATATGAAGAAGCAATGAATATACTTTGCTTTAAATATGGTTTTCAGTTTATTTCTGGCTGTAGTGTAATTTGTCATACTTATTGAAGAGAAATAACCATCTGTTTATCTGGTTACTGTTCTTCCCTTCCTCGAATCCTTTATGTTTCCAAGCTGGAGATATTTGCTGCCACGTTGCCTTAATCAGTCTGATAGTCTGGGAAAATGATTATCTCACTATTCTCAAGCTATTCACTTACACTAAGGAGAGTCAATGACCAGTCATGCTATTGGTCTTCCCCTTCTCCCTCCACGTAGCATCTACTATAGTGACACTCTAGGGTGAGCTGAGCTTTGATCCAACAGACAATCGAGCTTTACTTTTGATTATTGTCAGTTACTACAGGTTGGATTACAAATTCATGATTCACTCCCAACTATCTAATATTCTGTTTGTGAGTGGTGCTGTGAGGTATGCAGTACTAGAAAAGAGATTACAATGCAAAAAAAAAAGCCCAAATTTGCAGAATCTAATCATATTTTCAGTGTTCTGGCAGCAATAAGCAGAAAGTTATGTGCATTTATCACCTACTGGTTAGGTATTTATCTCCCAGGAGGCTGTGAAGAAGAACAATTGACGTAAAACATATATTTTTTTAAAATGCCAGTGAACACACATTGTGATTCAGCCCCAGAACCTTATTTAGTTGTCAGAATGAATGCTTAGCATGGAAAAAAAAATCACAGATTCAGCAACAGAAGCCTTGCACAATTTTGTTACAAGCCGAGATCCATATTTTAATGGAAGTAATGGATCAAAGCTGTCTGTCTTATTTGGTTTTTAATGCTCAGCAAGTCAAAACAGACATTGATGTTTGAAGACCTGTCGGAAATGCAAACCTTTTAAATTCATGATTGCATTAACAGGAGAGTAATGAATGCAATGGAAACTGCTGCTTTCAGAACCGAAGCAAGGTATATCTAGTCTGCTTTGGATAGAGAGTGAGATATCCAAAGTATACCAGGCCAGTTTGTTGAATAAATTCAGAATTATATAAACAATTCTTTGGTCCACCATGTTTAATCTGCAGATTAAAATTCACATTATTTCCTTAAAATTAATGTTTTTCCCCCCCTACAGCTCATGTGTTACATCTTGAATCTTAATATCAGGACCTGTTTTCTAGTTGAAACATGCTTGGTGTCAGGTATAATGACATGAAATTAGATGAGATGGCTTTTGATCAAAGGAAAACTGATTCAAACCAAGTGAATATTAGAAAATGATGTGTTGAGATAATTGCTAAGATAATGCTGTCAGAATTAATATAGCAGTTTGTTGGTGTTAATCAAGCCGACAATCATTAAGACTTAAAATTGATCTGAAAAAGTTAGTATCTTTCATAATGCTTCATGAACCAATTTGTGGCCTGTCCTTCTTTCATGCGTAAACAGAGAATCCCACACGCTGATGGGTTGTTTGTGCACGACAGTGGCAAGAATGAAGCGTCTTTCCCTTTAATTTTTTACAGACCAGCTATTATGTGCACCTAAACTCTGGCATATTTGCTTGCGAGCTTTCAGGATGGGTCCCTTGTTGGTAAACACTCGGTGCCTGATTGAGGGACCGAGCATTGGGAAGGGGAGTCCTGCTGAGAGCCACCTCCTGCTGACCCCACAATGACTCCCACCTCACTCCCCTGCGATTTCCCCCTCCCTCCCCCGTGAGTCCCCCCCTCCCTCTCCCGCGACAACACCCTCCTTCCCAAGCGATGTACTACCAGCAGCAGCCACCGCCTTCCTAATGGTGCTGCCGAGCAGTGAAAAAACAGCTGGCCTCTGAATGGCTGGCAGTTCTCAGCAGGCAGGACTTCAGATCCTTAATATGGGGGAAGGCAGCCACTGCCCAGTTAATGATTGGCACTTAATGCAGCAAGCCTTCCCAAAAAGAAACAACGAGGGGCTCTCGCTAGCTCTTCAGCCGACAGGCGAGATCCCCATTGCCTCCATTAAGTACCGTCCATTGACTCTTAAGTAAAAACCCAAAAATGTAACTACTGCTTTTTTTGTCACTTGCGAATTATTCACCAATGCAAACATACAGACACACATGCAGTTTTAATTGGTTAATGGGTAAAGAGAATGATTGAGTAACCTACTCCCAGGTCGCTACCAGTACTGCTTCATAACCGGTTGCTTCAGAGGATTGTGCGTGTTCTGGATTGCTCTCTTCCCCTGCAACCCAACCTCCTTGACCCAGTATCCCACTTGGCAACTGTTTATCATATTCTTCATCAAGGCCTGGCTGAGTGGATTAAATTATGAAGATCAGGATTTGAAATCATAATGATTAACTAAATATTGAATGCATAAAGTTTTTCTTAATCTGAACAACATTATAAATGATCAGTACTAAGATTTTGCTGCACAAACCTAAGTTGAAATGATCCACCTGATTTTTCTTGTTATTTTAGCATTTGGGAATGGATATCATTAAAAGATGTTGCGCTTATTTTTCCCCTTAAAATCTGTGCTATGCGGGAGGGAATATAGTCATATCCATGGTGGAAAATACTTTATTCAGTGTAGGGAAGCACAGATCATTGAATACATCTTGATAATTCAGCTAATTTTTTTTTAGAACATTTGGAGGTGCAGAAATTGGGACCAAGTTCCCACTCTGCTTTGCTAATGTGCCAAAACCAACAATTTTAACTGTTGCTCTGAGTCCAAATGGCTCCCCAGATGATGCCGTGCATTATTTTATGAAATGTCATTTTAGAAAGGAGCTATTTAGGGAGGACATTCCTGTGATCAATATCCTGAGGCCAAGGGGTGGTACACATATGAGTGCCAAAAGATAAAACATCATTAAATCATTCCGAATATATCTTGCCGGAGCTGTTCTAGCTCAATTTCTAATTTTGTTACCTGCTAATGGGATCGAAAAGATGATAGGGCAAAACCTTTTGGACAGAGGCGAAAGTGTCTTTACCTAGAAGTGTGAGAGCCTAGAATTTTGCACTCGCGCAGAATCCTGAATGTGAGTGGGGTGTTGCAGAATTCACGTCCACTTGATGTGAAATGGGCTAACCCTGCTGAGGTTTCTGGAGGCAGCTTAGTTTAAATAGTCAGGTACAGGTTAAGTGTTGGGTATTTCACTAATTGCAGTTCTCCCTATTGAGGGATAGGAATTTGTGTGCTGTTATAGAATTTAAATGTTTGCAACAACTTAAAGGGGCAGTCCTCCAAGTAGTCAGTTGATTCCATAACTTGCTTAATGCACCTATGCATAGCTTTGTTTGTGTAATGTTACTCTGGTCCCTCTTAGCAGCCTGGAAGGGCCTGACAGCATGGCAATTAATGGTGGCCCAAGCTACCACTAACACAGTGATTGCACCTACACAATACACCCAATGGATATAAGAACATAAGAAAAAGGAGTAGGAATAGACCATATGGCCTCTTGAAACTGCTCCACCTTTCAATACGATCATGGCTGATCTTCTGCCTCAACTCTGTTTGATTTGGAACCTACGCAATGTGCCCTGTGCCATATTCTAGATCCTCCACAACATAGCCATGCTTGTTGGATATGTCCTACATTTAACAGCTTGTCCTTTGGTATTCTCGATGCTGAATGGCGATTCCGTCGAAATCATTTCGAGCATAATTTTGTTACTTCCGCAATAATCTGATTAGATCCTGATAACCACCGATTAACATTATACACTGTGTCTCCTACCAACACAAGATGGCTGTGGAAGAAGGCCACCGATACCTGTCTGTGCACGCACACTTGGCCGTGCATGCGCAGAATACTATGTTGTCATTTGCAGGAGACACAGTGCCGGTTGGAAGCCGTATACCCGGTTTCTGAGCCCGTGACGGACGGGCAGTCAGGAGCTGGAGGCCCCCCAGTTTCCAGGGATCGGAATGGGAGGGAGAAGGCTTTTGATTCACCTGATGATGGCCACGATTCTGTTTGCAGTTCCGGGGTATGTTTCTCCCAGCACAGCACATCTTAGGACCAACAGGGTAGGCAGTTGATGGGATACAGGGTTAATTACACACCATACCTTCCACACCACTGAGATAAGTTGCTATGAAAAGACGGTTTATTGGGGGAAAGGTGCCTTCCCAAAAGATAGGGGTAAAAAGGACAATGAAATGTTAGGGAACTCAAATGGGATGAAGGAAACTGTGGAACCCCTGAGAGATGCTGCTGTCTGCGCTGTAACATTTTCAATTCCAGGGCCAGTGATCACCTGCACAGGTGCCCTACCGCATTTGGCACCCTACTTTTTCCCCCTATAAAGATGGTGGCCATGCATACAACTCCGCATGCGTGGTGTTGGCAGCAAATGCAGCCAACATTATACAGGGGAGCTGTATGTGCTGCATATGAGACCATATGTAGTCGACAGCTACATTGGGCTTGTGTGAATTGAATTATACTGCCAGAGGGGAACTTTGGAAGTCAAAACCTTTATCCTGCTGAACAAACAAAAGCAATAAAGGGACAGATTCTTAAGATTTTTAATCTTCCGGATAATGTATGGCTGACTCAGTCTTCAAAGTAAATATTTTTCCGTGTGTCTCCTTTTAAGCATTACCTATTGTTCTGAAATTTCTAATATTGATAGTTAAAAAGATAGTTGGGAAAATTGATTGATCTGTCAAATTTCAACATTATCATGTAAGACAGTAAAATGTCCAAGAAATGCATTGAGAAGATATGCAGGTAATTCACAGTGATGCATAATTCAGACTGGTATCACTACTGAGTGGTAAATATTTCATAGGCTTTACAGCACAGAAACCAACCATTCTACTCTTCTTTATTCTTTTTAATTCTCTTTTAAAGGCAGTTTGCATTCCCTTCACACTGGATACGTGTATTACTGGTGGCACGCTCATCTGAGTCAAATAAATTCAAGCCACACTCTAGAGATATATTCTGACATTTCATTGTAATGCGTTACACTGTCAAGAGGTGCCATCTCTTGGATGGGCTGTTAAGCAGAGGCCCCTGTCAGCCTTTCTGCTGGATATAAAACATTGCAGAGTACTATCCAAAGGAGAGGGGGAGAGTTCTCTTAGTACAAAAGCAAAACACTGTGGATTCTGGAAATCTGAAATAAAAACAAAAAATATTGGAGATGTTCGGCAGGTCAGGCAGCATCTGTGGAGAGAAACAGAGTTAACGTTTCAGGCCAATAACCTTTCACCAGAACTGAAGAAAGATAGAAATGTTACAGGTTTTAAGCCCTTTTGTTTCTCTCCATTGGTCCTGCCTGATCTGCTGAGTATTAACAGCACTTTTGTTTTTTTTTTCCGGAATTCTCTTGGTGCCTTGGCTAATGTCTATACTTCAACCAGCTTCATTGAAAAACGGGTTCCTTGGTCATGTAGCTCACTGATATTTGTGGGGCCTCCCTGTGTGCAAATTGGTTGCTACCTTTTATACAATATAACAGTGACTACCCTTGACTGACTGTGAAGCACTTTGGGACATCCAGATGTCATAGAAGACATTGCAAAAATATAAGTTCGTTCTTGCTTTCCTTTTCTAGATCACAAACAAATTGCTTGAAATATCGCAAACCAAAACTGGAGTCTTCAACATGTTAATTACTCACTGCTGCCAAACATGGCTGTCCACTGCTTCTACTACTAAAGATTTTCTACCAGATCCTTTCGCAAGTGCTGAAAACCATGTAGACCTTTTTGTAGAGGCATGTCTATTTGGACCTGTTTTTAGGAAGGATCAGAGGTAAAATGGTTTCAAATATTTTAATCTTAATTTTTTAAATAAATGCCGTGTCTTCACATTAAAGTCAATTTTAAGCTCATGCTTTTGTCATTTTGCACTTACTGCATATAGTTATTGGAAATATGAAACATCTAAAGTATGGAATTAATTTTTCAGTTGTGTTCTCAAATGTAAGTTTAAAATAATTATTGTACTCCATCACAAGTTAGCTCTGAGTTTTTTTTATGTATTGTAAATTTCTGGTGGGTTTTCAGAGGATTTAAAATGTCAATTCTTTATTATTTTTGTCTAGGCTAATTCAAGATGTACAGATCCATATAGAACTGCTGGGAGATGAATGTGCAGCCAACGGATCCACTGAATAGTAAGAGAATAACTGGTTTCTGAGTTAGTTGCAGGAATGGGAAGAGTTAATTTGGATGAGAGGAGAGAAATGATTCATGGCCTTGGAAAATGCTCACACAGTGTGATCCATTCATAAAACAGGATTCAATCATAGTCCGCATAAACAATAAGCCAGCAGTCACCAGTATTGCTGCACAAAATGGCAAGTGAAAAGGGGCTATTATTTTGTGATCTTTCTGGCTTTTTATTTCAGTATTCCTAGAGCAAAGTATTTATGTAGTTTTAAATTTATCT
Source organism: Carcharodon carcharias (assembly GCF_017639515.1). Lineage (NCBI taxonomy): Eukaryota > Metazoa > Chordata > Chondrichthyes > Lamniformes > Lamnidae > Carcharodon > Carcharodon carcharias. Next base: position 222,629,094 of record NC_054468.1, read on the forward strand.
TGAAGTACATGCTGCTTTTGTGTACTAATATGTATTGTTTATCTTTTTCGTTTTCTACCTCCATGCACTCTTTATCACTTTTATTGCACTGTTTTCATACAACTTGAATTTACTCCTTTTTATCTGCTGCTCCTGTGACTTTTGGCTATTTCTTGATTGTGGATTTGCTTCAATTCTGTTTACACAATCTACCAACTGGAACCTTGAGCTTGAGACCAAAAATGGAACAAAATGTAATAAAATTAATAAATTAAAATGTATTTGGAGAACCACTTAGCATGTTGCTTGCAGATAAATTGGAGTAAGTAGTTAGACCTCAAGAGTCTCATATTACCTCTCGAGAATACCCCAATCCTACAATGTATCCAGGCTGGACTTTTGAGGTGCAAGTCCCAGCACATCTCTTGCAATTTTAACATTGATGGGGAAGACCATGGAAGTGTATTGCTTTGAGACACTGAGACTCTTGGTATTGTCACATTTCTAGTGTTGTCACCAATTAAGAATGCCAGGCTACAGCTCCCAGCAGTGCATGTGACAGTGCACCTGGGTTAGGGATCTGGCCTTATGCCCCCTGTTTACTCACCAGCAGATAGCTAACCTGCTAGTTGATCAGTCCTTCTGCTTTTCACTCTCTCTATGTGGTGCTCCCATACATTGTGTCAGCTCTGGAGCTCTCTATATCTCTTTTAGTTGCTGTTCTGCAAGTTTCTTGTTTTCTCCTGTAAGTCTCACAATTTACCTTTACACTCCTCGCAGATGTTTCTTTGATTTACTCTTTTTTTAAGATCCCAGGCATGTCGCAAAATGATGGTAGTGTCATGTGTGGATAGTGTAATCTGAAGCTGGGAGCTTAGTGCACCTAAGAAATAAACGGACAAGGAAAACATTAGAAAGGAAAGGCACTCTAATCTTACAGATAAATGAAAATAATGTCCGTGGGATGGAAACGGTTAAGGGAGCAATGGTGGGGAGGCACGCAGGCTCAAACGAGAGTTAGGAAGGAGTTCGGTCTTAAGGATGAAGGCTGGGGAAGGGTTGACATTTTGGATAGAAACTCATTGGGAAGAATGCAGGATTGTACTTGGGTAAAGCCCAGTTCTGTAGGGACTCGAGAGCAGTATAATTTAAAAAAAGTGAACATTTAGTTTGGGGGAATCACTTCTCCTGGCAGTCAGATTGTGATAATGACAATCTTGCCATGCTGATTGAAAAAATATGCCATGTCCTTAACTTGAATCAGTTAGATTGGTAGATTGTGATGCTGCTTCAAATTCATATTTTTTTTAATATTTTGAAATCTCAGTGTTAAAATTGTCTCACTATCCACCTTCTAATAGAGCATGGACAGATTTGATCAGTGCTTGCAGGTGTTTCATTTGAATCAAGAAAATTTCCCATCTTTGTTGCACAGGAATAGATACTTACTCAGTTGGTCAGCATCACCTGTCTTACACCAAGATTGCACCAAGTGTGTTGCAACAAGGACATCTTCGCTGCTTCCTAACCTGGATCACCTGTAATTGTTACTGAAACCACTTATTTACATTTAATGTCCTTTTAGTGTAGGGAAAATAAGAATGCTCGTTCTAATGGGCTAGGCAAGACTGAAATGCATACGACCTGCATAACTTGGGTAAAGTGCTCCATGAAAAAGGAATTTGTCTTGCAACAGAGATACTTAGTTGTTGTAAATGATAATTAAGGGTAAGTAGTTGTTAACCATATAACCAGTAAGTGCTTAATAGGGAGCTTTTGTTACTTCCCATTAAAATATTTTTCCTAAAGTCACAAGGACCATATACTTGGAGAAATCTAGCTGCTCTGTTTCATGTTGTTGAGGGGAGTATCAGTGACTTTTTAAAATTTGGATTATGGTTAATTGTCCGCAGCGACACTGTAACCACGTAGCCTGTAGTTGTATTTTGCAACTTCAGCTCTTTTTTTAAAAAAGTACATATTTAGAACCTATATTTTGCACTGTTTTTCTGCATCTTGTAAGTTTTCTTGCAATCTTTTTGAGAACAGTTTTCACAATCATTGCTTGTGTTATTTTCCTTAAAACATTATTTTAACACACTCAAAAGGTTCATGTGATCAATGTTTCATAGTCGACTATTAGCCAGAATGCACCAGATGAAATGTAGAGAGCACATGGAAACCTTTTTGCTTATTTCGTGACAGCTGGGTTAGAACGACATTAGCAGGCACCTGAGAACTGGTCATTTACCATAGTACACACTTGACATAGATGGTTCTTGAAATGGGGATAAATAGTGAAAAGGAATTGGAAAGTATATGCTCTCAGAAAAATACCTATTTATTATATTCCTTCAGTAAGGCTGGAATTGGATTATTGAAATAGTAACATTCTTGTGAGCCATTATTTGGATGGCACTTAATAACTTCTTTAAAAAAAAATGTTTTTTTTTGTCATTTTACCCCCTTGGCAGTGAAAACAGAGATGATCAATCCGTGCGGATTTGGGCAATTAACTTCCTCTGCCAACTAAATGGGTCGAATTCGTTGCATAAGAAATTCATGGAGAATGTTGTCAGCAAACTCCTTGAGAAGGTAATTATTTATCTTCTGATAGGTTCTAAGGACAAGTACCATTGGCACAACGTTTGCATGCATTATGATTTATTACTGACTAAGGATAAATTCTGGCACTGTGTTTTGATCACACAAGGAAGTAAAGCATGGTTCAGCGGAACAGCATAAATGATCTTAACCATAGGACCATGTGACCATTAGCTGCTAAGAAAATTGAATTTTATATCCATATTTGATATCTGTTATGTATCCCTCACTTAAAAAACTTACTTTAAATACCTGTTACTCTTATAGGTGATGCTGTGATGGGCTTTTTCAGCATTAACGATGGCTTGTTGGTTGACACATAACATCTGCTATTTTGTAATGAGAATATATCAATCACCCTGTTATTGCTAAGGTTGGCCAGCTGTTCCCCCAAATCACTCAAAATTCTGAGATTTTTTCCATCAAGTATTTTTTTCTCCCAACTGAAACTGCTAATGTCCAAAATTTAGATTCAAGCGCAATTTTAAAAAAATTATAAAGATACAGTCAAACTTATCCACTGAATCATGACTGCCTCTTTTAACACACTGATTAAAGATTTCATTTGAAGGCCACTGGCATTCCTAAAAGCCTTCATATTTTTGTCCAGTGCTGTATTGAATTATTCAGCTTTAGCATGTGCAATATGGGTAATTTATCTGGTGCATCAGTGCTATTCAGGTAGCTGTACTTATGGAATATCTTTAGATTCCAGCACTTTCTATTTATAGCTTTATTCAAATGATTTCAAAAACAAAAGGACGTGATAAAAACTTAATTGAAGTACTACTTATATTGAGTCCTTTTCTAAAAGAGAAACTATATGTGAAAAATGAGGAAAAATGACTTCTGATTACATACAATTTTGACTTTTATAAACATCAAAAAGTACATTGAGTTGGAAGAGAAAGAGGGACTGACTTAACGCACAAGTTTGAGTTTTGAAGCCAACTAATTGTCCACCTGTTCTTTGGCAGTTTAAAAAGTAATTGCTAATTTTTTACACTTGTGATACAGAGATTCAAATGGCTTACACCTCTGGCACACGTGGTTAGAGAAGGACCCACAAGTACTTTAAAGCATCCAATGTGGCAGGCAGCAGTGCAGTTACATTTCATGCTGGGAGTGCACCACACACCATTTTGGTAACACTGCCTCCTGCCATTGCAAGATAGCATGCGCACCAATCCACGTGGACGCTCAAGTCTAGTGACGCCACTCTGCTGCGCCCAGCCTGCTAGTATCACTCTACACATGCGCAGACTTCTGCGCATGCGCACTTGAGGCCCGCGCAGGGCAGCAAGGGGGTGGTGACGTCAGAAAGAGCGCACAGACACAAATTTCAAAATTCGGCAGTTTCCAAGGACCGTGTCAGTAGGCGTCCTGGGGAGTGTTGGGCAGTATTTACAGGGTCCCCATCCACTCCTCCTCAATCCCTATCTCTCTCCCTCCTCACCCCCTATACTCCTCCTCACCCTGTTCTCACTCCAAAAGACAGAGTGTAAAGGGAAGGAAGGAAAAGTTCTTCTGCAGGCAAGGACTAAAAAGCTGACTCACTGGTCACAAGTTTGCCTGACTGTGACCATGTTATGGCCCAGCAGTTGGTAAAGCTGAGTTACTTAAAAATCTCAAAGGGAAACTTTAAACTGTCATAACCAATATTTTTAAGTTAACATTTCGAGTCCAGATGATTCTTCTTCAGAACTAAAGAGAAGTAGAAATGTGGTGAAATATATACTGTATAAGGGGGGGGACAGATGAAGCTGTATAGAAGGCCAGTGATAGGTGGAGGCAAGGGAGAGATTGCAAAAGATGTCATAAACAACAGGTCAAAGGGGTGTTGATGGTGGCGATACTGGCTAAAGGAGGTGCTAATGGTGACAGTAAGAGTAGAAAGCAAGATGAGCAAGTGACAGATGGCCCTAGTGGGGGTGGGGTGGGGGGAGGGGACAATGTGGGAGAAAATATCAAAATAGGCTAAAAGGTGGGGATAAAACAATGAATGGAAATAAATTTTAAAAATAATAATAGAAATAGGTGGTGAAAAAAAGTACATATAAAAATTAAAAAATAAATATTTGATAAGCGACATCATCCAAACCTTCCTATTGCCATTTCAATACATCATCCTGCTCTCATGCCCACATGTCCGTCCTTAGCCTGCTGCATTGTTCCAGTGAAGCTCAGTGCAAACTGGAGGAACAGCACCTCATCTTCCGACTAGGCACTTTACAGCTTTCCGGACTTAACATTGTGTTCAATAACTCAGCTCATTAACTCTCTCCTCCATCCTCAGCCCTTTTTCCTCCCCTTTTATCAAATATTTATTTTTTAATTTTTATATGTACTCTTTTTCGCCACCTATTTCTATTATTATTTTAAAAATTTATTTCCATTTATTGTTTTATCCCCACCTTTTAGCCTATTTTGATATTTTCTCCCACATTGTCCCCTCCCCCCACCTCACCTCCACTAGGACCATCTGTCATTTGCACATCCTGCTTTCTACTCTTACTGTCACCATTAGCACCTCCTTTAGCCAGTATCGCCACCATCAACACCCCTTCGACCTTTTGTTTATGACATCTTTTGCAATCTCTCCCTTGCCTCCACCTATCACTGACCTTCTATCCAGCTTCATCTGTCCCACCCCCCTTGAACAGTATATATTTCACCACATTTCTACTTCCCTTTAGTTCTGAAGAACAGTCATCTGGGCTCGAAACGTTAACTCTGTCTTTCTCTCTACAGATGCTGTCAGACCTGCTGAGTTTTTAAAGCAATTTTTGTTTTTGTTTCAGATTTCCAGCACCGGCAGTATTTTGCTTTTATAATTTTAAGTGGTATGTTTGAGATGCAACTCTAAATTCAGAAATCAGACCACCAATTCTCGAGGTTTTATATTAAACTAAATGAAACAGTTTATTAAGTTACAGCACATTAAACATATATACATGGCTATAAATGACTACTATCATAACTTCTAACAAATTCCCAAACTAATTTCCATTAAGGCAACAGCAACCCATTGACTTAACCAGACACCAGGCAAAGCATTTTCGCCTTACGAATTTAAAATGAGGTTCTTTTCACTTTGGTTCCTGTGGAGACAGTTGGAGGCTTACAGCTGCTTTGATCTTACATTGCCTCTGCTCTGTACACAGAAAACTGCTATCGGTTATATCCAGCATATCTCATTGAATGTAAATTCTCATGGTATCACCAGCCTTTTTGAACTCCACCTCTTCTAACAATAAAACCCCTTTTATAGTATCGATTTTATTAGTAATATAAACATATTGCTTGGTCTCTGCTAGCTAGGTGCCAGATTTCATCCCACTTCTTGAATGCTCTATTCAAAAAATGCAAATGCACTCTACCTCTCTTACATCTCCAAGCTAGATTACATCAAAGCACCCAGACTAGCTGTCTTTAATCCACTTAAGACACACCCACAGACTAAACCTCTATTTTAAAAGAAAAGTATTTTCCAATAATACTATTTACATTAATAGCTTTGTGACAGACCATCTTAATCCGTTATTGGCAGTTTTTTCTGTGAGCTTCACTGCAACTCATTGGAATAAAGCAATATTTCGTCTTCACATTGAGGATACCCTCCATCGTGTTGTGTGGCACTACCACTGTGTCAAGTGGGATAGATTTCAAACAGATCTAGCAACTCGACTGGACATCCATAAGGTGCTGTGGGCTATCAGCAGCAGAACTGTACTCAGCCACAAGCTGTAACCTCATGTCCTGGCATATCCCCCACTAAGCCATTACCACCAAGCCAGGCCATCAGCCTCATTCAATGAAAAGTGCAGGAGGGGATGCAAGGAGCAACTCCAAGCATACCTAAAAGTGAGGTGGCAACCTGGTGAAGCTACAACTCAGGACTACTTGTGTGCCAAACAGCATAAACAGCATGCAGTTCTCAGAGCAAAGTGATCCCAAAACCAACGGATCAGATCTAAGCTCAGCAGTCCTGCTACACCCAGTCATGAATGGTGATGGACAATTAAACAACTCACTGGAGGGGGAGGCTCCACAAATATCCCCATCCTCAATGATGGAGGAGCCAGCACATCAGTGCAAAAGATGAGGCTGAAACATTTGCAAGAACCTTCCGCCAGAAGTTCTGAGTGGGTGATCCATCTCGGCCTCCTCCGGAGGTCCCCAGCATCACAGATGCCAGTCCTCAGCCAATTTGATTCCCTCCACGTGATATCAAGAAACAGCTGAAGGCACTGGATAGTAAAAAGACTATAGGCCCTGACAATATTCCACCAATAGTACTGAAGACTTATGCCCCAGAGCTTGCCGTGCTCCTAGCTAAGTTGTTCTAGTACAGCTACAACAGTGGCATCTACCTGGCAATGTGAAAATTGCCCAGGTATGTGCCGTCCACAAAAAGAAAGACAAATCCAACCTGGCAAATTACTGCCCCAACACTGATGTTCTGGGTTCTGCCAGGATCACTCAGCTCCTGACCTCATTACAGCCTTGGTTCAAACGTGGACAAAAAAGCCAAAACTCCAGAGGTTAGGTAGGAATGACTGCCCTTGACATCAAGTAGCATTTGACCGACCATGGCATCAAGGAGTCCTAGCAAAACCGAAGTCAGTGGGAATCAGGGGGAAAAGTCTTCACTGGTTGGAGTGGTACCTAACACAAAGGAAGATGGTTGCGGTTATTGGAGGTTAATCATCTCAGTTCCAGGACATCACTGCAGGAGTTCCTCAGGGTAGTGTCCTTGGACCAAACACCTTGAGCTGCTTCATCAATGACCTTCCTTCCATCATAAGGTCAGAAGTGGGGATGTTCGCTGATGATTGCACAATGTTCAGCACCATGTGCAACTCCTCAAATGCTGAAGCAGTCCATGTCCAAATGCAGCAAGACCTGGGCAATATCCAGGCTTGGGCTGACAAGTGGTAAGTAACATTTGCACTACAGAAGTGCCAGGCAATGACCATCTCCAACAAGAGTGAATCTAACCATCGCCCTTGACACTCAATGGCATTACCATCGCTGAATCCTCCACTATCAACATCCTGAAGGTTACCATTGACCAGAAACTGAACTAGACTACCCACATAAATACTGTGGATTCAAGAGCAGGTCAGAGGCTTTCAATCCTAGTGAGTAACTCACCACCTGACTCCTTAAAGCCTTTCCACCATCAACAAGGCACAGCTCAGGAATGCGATGGAATACTTTCCACTTGCCTGGATGAGTTCAGCTCCAACAACACTAAAGCAACTTGACACCATCCAGGACAAAGCAACCCATTTGATTGGCACCCCATCCATAAACTTTCACTCCCTCCACCACTGATGCATAGTAGTAGCAGTGTGTACCATCTACAAGATGCACTGCAGGAACTCATCAAGTTTCCTTAGACAGCACCTTCCAAACCCAGGACTGCTGCCATCATGAAGGACAAGGGCAGCATGGGAACACCAGCACCTGTAAGTTCCCTTCCAAGCCCCACACCATCCTGACTTGGAAATATATCACCGTTCCTTCACTGTCGCTGAGTCAAAATCCTGGAACTCCCTTCCTAGCAGCACTGTGGATGTATCAACACTATATGGACTGCAGTGGCTCAAGAAGGCGGTTCACCATCACCTTAAGGGCAATTAGCGATGGGCAATAAATGCCGGCTTAGCCAGCGACTCCCACATCCCATGAATGAATAATAAAAAAAATATTTCTACGCTATTATTTTCCCTCAGTGTTTTAGGTGCTTTCGTTCTTTAAAGTTTGGAACTTTCAAAACTTAAACTGAAATGGATATAAAAAAAACGAAAACAAAAACAGAATTACCTGGAAAAACTCAGCAGGTCTGGCAGCATCGGCGGAGAAGTAAAAAAACGATCCTTGCAGCACGCTGGTGACCTGAATCTTTGAATTTGAAAATGTGAAGGTGTTAATGTTACAGCTTGAGCCTGGCAAGTCAACAAGGAAGAAATTTTAACTAACCACTCACTGCGAGACTCAACTGCCTAGCTGTGATGATTTGAGCAGTGCCATATTTGGTCCTGGCTGCTGCATACTCCATCTCTTGCAATGACGTAACTGTGTAAAACAGTCGAACTCCTCAAAGGCAGCAAACACAGCCTTTTGGCAAAGTCAGAAAAAGAGATGATGAGGGCTTGCAGCTGAAATGAGTGCTTAGGCCATTTGATTACGCACATAAGGGACCTTTACAAAAGGTTTTTGTATAAAGCCATGATAGTGGTTTGAATACCATATTGGCTCCACACTATAGGAAGGATTTTAAGGCCTTAATGAAGGCATAATGAAGAAGTATAAATGTGAAGAAAAATTGTTTTCTTTCATTGAAACAATGCAAATTTTAATTTTGAAAAGATGGGGCAGAGTTGAGAGAGTTAGCCATTTCCAGTGGTTGAGGATCCTGGACTGAGGATCCATGTTTAAACATGAGAGTTAAAACAGCAAAAGAAACTTCATTGTACGGAGAGCTGTGAAGCTGTGGAATTCACTCCCAGGATTAATAGCTGAGGCAGAACCTTTAGCAACATTCAAGGTTCGGTTGGATAGGTGTATGAAAGAAATGAGGATAAATGGATATGAGGTGATTCGGATTATTTGCTCATGTGGAGGGTCAATCTCAGTTGAGCTAAATGGCTTGTTTGCATATTGTAACTGTTAGGCAAAAGAGACAGTTTAAGTAAGTTATATTGATATTTGTAGTTTTTAAGAATGAGTTTTAGCTTTAAAGTTTAAGTTTGGTTTGTATTTCTGTATGTGTGTGTTAAGAAACGTCAAACTGAGTTTTAGTTTCACTTTAAAAAGGTGTCTGCATTTCTAATGAGTTTTACAACTCCTAAAAAGAAGTTAAACAAGAGTAGAAGAATTGGGCTGTTGCCTAGCTACAGGGGTCCGGAGGGGCAGGTCCCTCCAACAAACACACAAAAAAAACTAAAGAAACAGCAGTTTTAATTTGAGCTTGAAGCCAAGGCCACAGAGAGCCTGGACACTGTGAGAGGGAGCTCTCTCTGAAAAGAACCAAAAGGCCCCAAGGCCAAAGGAGTGAGGCAGAAACAGGGAAAAGTTTCAAGCAGATCTTCTAGTCAAAGAAAGGACAGGAACCTGAAAAAGGTCCTGTTAAGTGAATTTAAGAGTGAGGGCAGAGAGAAAAGGCTCCAAGCTTCAGATTTAGAGGTAAAAGGCTGCAGAAAGCACACTTAAAGTGAGAACAGCTTGCAAGAGGCAAGAAGGTCCAAAGAGACAGTTGAAAGTCTGTAACTCTTTGCTATGGGAAGATGAAGCAGCATTGTATTGTTGACGGCTGAGTTGGTGAGAGAGAGTGTGTGGAAGACAGCTTGAATGCATGCGATGATTTAGGGAAGAGGAACATCAGAAGGAGAGTTCGAAATTCTGGAAGTGAACCCTTGCAGTAGGCGTCTGAGAAAAAGCGTCAGTTTGGGAGAAGATTCTAAGGCAAGATCTTGGAGAGTGGAGATTGGAAATCCTCGTTTGGAAGATGGAGTACAGTGAGACCAATTAGCACTCAGTGTGACAGTGTCTGGGGGGGAGTTGAGGAGAGATCCATTGCATCTGGTTGAGGTGGCATCTTTCACTTGATTTCAGAATGTGGTGTGTCTGACCGTAGGGTGCCAATTGGTACATGGACTGTGTACTTACTGCGAACATTAAAGTATAAGATAACTTTTATAAGTTTGTGTTATCCTTACAAATCTGTATATATCTGTAAAGGTATAGTTGTGGGTGAAGGAGTATTGTAATATAGTTCATTTTTTCTTCAATAAATGTTTTATTCTTTTGTCAATAGTTCATTAGCTGACTCCTGTGACTCTGTTCAGTAGCTACTCTCCATGTGTCTAAACAAACAAATAAAAGTTAGGATCTATCAAGCTGGGTTCCACTCTGGGATCAGGCTTGTCCAGGGATAATCTCAGCTGGGATCATAACGTAACTTCTAATGAGTATAGGAAACCTGAATCACAAATAGAGAAGGAAACTGGCATGAATTTCTATCTGTGAGTGATGCTGCAGGAGATCAACTACTAGATTTATATGTTGTCAACATGTTCCCCTATGCTTTTCCTCTCATTGAGAATTGAATGGATGGTAGTGTTCTTTGGATTTATTTAAAGTGTTTAAGTATTTGCAGATAGACTGTTTCATAATGGAGGCTGTCGATGACTTTGCAGAGAATTACATAATTTTTTTCTGTTCTTGTATGTTATATACTATGTATTTTTAGAACTTGCAATTTAGTAGTGAGATTTGATTAAAAGGGGTGCTCCAAATCAAAAGCCTACTTATAATAATGCTTTTTGGATGTGGAATTTTACTTTTGCAATGGGTGTTTAATCAGTGTTCAGCTAAGTATTTGCACAAAGTAGTATTGCTTATCTTGTTTTGGATGTAACAGCGGAATTCCCAACTTAAACCTCTTTGGCATCTTGTCACATATCACTATTTCACCTATTCCCAGGATGAAGAGCTGAGGAACACGAAAGGCCGATACTATGTAAACTCCATGCTGCATCGACTGAAGAATAGAATCTGGCAGACATTACTTATACTACTTCCTCAAATGGACCAGGTAGAAATATTATAAGCTGGTGACGATAATTTGCATTCACAAGGACGCAAACACGAATTGGCTGTGAAGTCATTTTAATCTTTCTAAATGTTAGTATCTGACAACAGCACTTCTTTTTATATCTCTAGCAGCCCATTCGAAAAGCACTTTTCAGACTGTTGATTGTCGATTTCTTCCTCTGGTAGTTCTGATTGTTGGAGGAGATAGCACAGATAATTGTATGGCGTTTGCACTTTAAAATAAAATGTGGCTGTGATGCATTGTGAATACTTTATTTGTTTGTGCTGAATTTAAAAGTTCAACTCAAAGTAAATTTGTTAAGATTCACTTGGGTCAACAACTGATTAAAGCCCTTTTTGACCAGGTCTTCCTGTCCACCATCTTTCAGTGATCCCCACCTTGTATTCTCTGGAGTTTAGAAGAGTAAGAGGTGATTTGATTGAAACATATAAGATCATAAGGGACCTTGACAGGGTCGATGTGGAGAGGATGTTTTCTCTAGTGGGAGAATCTCAAACTAGCGGTCACTGTTTAAAAATGAGGCGTCACCCATTCAAGACAGAGATGAGAAGAATTTTTTCCCTGAGGGTCGTGGGTCTTTGGAACTCTCTTAAAAGGTGGTGGAAGAGTCCTCGACTATTTTTAAGGCTGAGGTAGATAGATTCATGATAAGCAAGGGGGCGAATTGAAGGTAGGCAGGAATGTGGAGTTGAGGTTACAATCAGATCAACCATGATCTTATTGAATGGCAGAGCAGGCTCGAGGGGCGAGTGGCCTACTCCTGCTCCTAATTCGTAAGCAGGCATGCTTTCATGTTGCAAGCGCCTGTGGCATAGTAATGTTATCTTCTAGTTGATGTAGTGCCCATGTACTTTTACTGAAACTGCATGAATCTGTTCCACAGGTCTTTCTGAGCAGCATCATTGAAACTGTTTATCGGTCAGGTTCGAGTGATAATCAGGCATCTGTAAAATACTTAATCGAATGGTTTATCATCTTGATACTACAGAAGTGCCCTGAATTTATTGATTCTTTCTGGCGATGCTTCAGTTACGTAAGTAAAACAGTATTAATTAAATCTAATCATTCCTCTTAGTTTCTTATGCCGTTCTCGAAATCTATGTAGGTATACTGTGGAGCAGAGGGACATCAGTAGGATCAATATCTCTCAATGCCGCTGTTGCAGGAATTTACATTTCTCAGTCATTAATTTATTTTCCTGTAGGGTTTCGATTTACTAATGACATTCCAATAATGGTCTGTTGTACTTGTGAACTAAATACGATCGCTGACACCTGTGTGGTATCCTCTTTATAACATGTCCACAGAAGAAAGAAAGTGTAGAAAATAGAACAACCACTGTGTGCTTTGGCTGACACTTTTCAAGTCCTAATGGACACTGCAGAAATTTAACTTCTAAAACTTGTCGCAGTTGATCAGCAAAAGTCAGTTACAGACATGTCAGCAACAACAATAACTTACATTAACGTAGCATCTTAAATGTAGCAAAATATCCAATGCTGCTTTGCAGCAGAATTATTGAAAAAAAGTTGGCGCCATCCCACATAACAAGACATTAGGGCGTGGTTGTGGGCTGAGTCAAAGAGGTAAGTTTTAAGCGAAGACTTAAAGGGGGAGAGAGAGTGAGATGGAAAGTTATGGAGAGAAATTACAGAGCTTGAAGCCTAGGCAACTGAAGGCATGGCTGCCAATGATGGAGTGATTAAAACTGGGGATGCAGAAGAGGCTAAAATTGGAGGAGCTCAGAAATTTGGGAGGCTTGTAGGGCTGGGAGAGGTTACAGAGATAAGGAGGGGATCTCTTACCGCAGGTGGTTCTGTGAACCCTGGTGCTGATCATAAGAACATAAGAAATAGGAACAGGAGTAGGCCATATATGAGTTTTGGTCATGTTTTGTTCAAATTTATTCTTAACTATTGCAAGTGAGTATTTCTGCCACCAGCATTTAACTTTCCAATTTTTTACATTCCAAATGGCATCCTAAACTAAAAAGAATATCAGTCACAACAGTGGCTCTCTGGAGCTATTCACTGATGTCATAGATGTTAATTGTATATTAATTGGGTTTACTTGTATGCAGGTGGTGGGCCTTAACTGGAGATTTACTTGTGTCCCTACGAGCAAACTGAAACTGTAGTTGTTGGGTGAGGAGACACATGTTTGTAATGTGTATCTCTGTAAGTGAATGCTTACAAAAATGTGTAAAGATTGGCTCCAGTTATATCTTTCAGCGACTGGCTTTCTGGAAGAGAACAATCATTGCTAGTTGGTGAGGAGAGGAAGCGGTGCTGACCTTGCTGCGGCTGCTGCCTGGAGCTTAGAGAGGAAAACTATTGCTAATCCTACCGTTGTGTCCTGGAGTAGCCAAGAAGGGAGGGACAGGGAGACAAAATCATTTTTGAGCTACTTCATTGCTAACCAGATTAGGAGGAGGAGAGAGGAAGAGACAACAACAAGAATTAACAACATCTGTTTTGGAGGAGGGGGAGAGAGAGAGAGACACTAATTTTTACAGCAGTGGGCTAGTATTTGGTGCACTTTTTGATAAAGACTTACTTGATGGCAGGGGGAAGAATGAAGACAGCAGTTAGAAGAACATGAAGGGTGAGTTGTCATGGATTGACCAGTCTGGGACTGTGTAGGACAGGTCAGGATGGATTATGTGGGCCAGCATAAGGTGAACATGTTGCTTCTTATGGATGACTGGAATATGCCTGACTTAGAGCTTCAAGGTGTACAAGTCTGGCAGCAATACTTTCTGCTTCCTTTCTAAGGGGCACCAATTATTATCCTGTGCAGCACAGCAGTTAATGGTGTAATTGTAAGTAAGATGGCAAATCATTTCCTTTCCAATTTCGTTATTCAACATTGTCGGGAAACCTTAAATAATTGGCTTGTTACCTTTTTCATAAAGAGGTTATGGTCTTCTATGATGGTATGAAGGGAGGAGGGGTGAATGAGAGGCTTATGTCAGAGTTTGCATTTGGTTGTGGTGCAGGAGAAGGCTACAGTGATTGGGTGGGGCAAGGCCACATTGGGGTTTGAATTGAAAGTTGAGTATTTTAAATGTGAGGTCTTAGGAAACTGTTAACCAGTGTAAGTTAGCAAGGACAGTTTAAATGGACGAATAGGACTTATTACGAAAAAGGACATAAAAAGCAGTGTTTAGGATGAACTGAAGATTAGGGACCAGGTGGGAATTCAGATAACCCAGTCTGGAAGTGACAAAGGCACAGATGAGGGTTTCAGTGGCAGAGGTAAGGGAAGATGTGGAAGCTGTTGCCAAGTGGAAATAAGTATTTTTGGTGTTTGAAAGTATAAGGGGTCGGAAGCTCAGCTCAGGATTGACTAGGCCACTGAGTTTATGAAGTCAGTTTTAGTCTGGAATAGTTACTGGGGACAAGATATGGAATGGATGGCAAGAGCAAAAGACAGTGAAAGAAGCAGGCCTGCTGTTGCATGCATTCGTTCAGAGTAAAAATGCCTTTTGTAAATCCCAGTTTGTATAGCACAGTTGACAAGTAATTGTCATCTTCATTATCTCTGTACTCTAAATCCTCAAACCTAAGCTTCCTCCCAGAAATTGGCCTGAGATATGCTATAGTCTTCATTAATGCTGTGATCATTACTGCAGATGTTGCATTATAACAGAATTAATTGCTGTAATATCATGTGCCCTAAAAGCAAAACTGAAGAATAAGATGAGCAATGGTAAATTGATGGTTGCATAAAAGGAAGGACAGTTTCATTATTTTTTTCTAATTAGTATAGACTCAGTGTATAGGGAATTGTTTTGTAAGAGCTTTAAAAGGAATCTCCAGAGTTATAATTATAGCTCAAAGTAAAATTCCTTTTATAGTTAATTGAAACTCGGTACAAAATTCCTAATTTACGTGACTATTTCAGCAGAGCAACTGAATTAGCAATCCTTCCTCTTAAATTAACAGCTGTTTAATGCAGCTTATTATGACTTCTAAAGGTGTAAATTTGCTTCAGTGGAATTTGAAATGATGGCTTGGTTTCTGTTTGTTCTTCCATTATATAATGTTGTCTTCCATTATTTTATTTGGAGGCTTGAGCTAACATTTTTTTGAGCTTTGGTCTGATATGTAAAGTACTTTTATGTTTTAGGTAAGGAATACAGTGAAACCAGTCTGTACTGGCCTGGTAAACACATGAACCCAGTTTCCTCTGTGGATGAGTTGGTTAAGGGAATGAGAAGCTGAACTATGCATTTCAGGAAGTCCCCAGGTTTGATCCCTGGAGTGATCTGAGTCAGCTGATCACAATGGAGGTGGTGTTAATGGGCATGCAATTGACTTCAGTGACCTGGCTTATGAGAGGGGAAACATTGGTTTTGGTTGTCATTCCAGATTGCTGTTTAGTGGCCTGGTGGTAGTGGATAGTTTTGGGTTGAGGTTAGACTTGGCAATGGTACCTCCCCTGGTCAAAACAAAAACTATGCCACTCACTGTTTGGGCTCAGACTTCTTGGACGATGTACCAGAGGATACTGGTTGCTAGCAGAATAACATCATTAGAAGGGATCAATGCCATTGGAAAATGCAGATGTGAGAGAACAACTTGCTGGAAAATAGTGAAATACATAGTAACCTCTACAGTCCAGAAATCCAATTTCGGAAACACCAGTTGTCTGGAATTTTTTTGAGCAGACTGAAGCAACTCAGCATCATTTTAGTACTGTACTTTGGGAGCAGAAACATGGAAGATGTAGCATTTGGATAGGTAAAACAATTTTAATGCAGCTTTATAATACTTTATCACTGTTTTATGTTTCAGGTATTTATCTCTAAGGTGTTTTCGGTTCACACACTTGTGGTTAGGCATTCTGGTGTCATTCTGTAATCCAGAAAATTCCGAACTCCAGAAATGACTTTGTCCCAAACATTCCGGACTGGAGAGGTTACAGACTGTCTTTAAAATACAGATTTGTAGTTCATTTGTTAAGTTCAATTGAATTGAATAAATCATTTTAGTTCTCCTGTTTTGTTTTGGTTCATTTTACTGCAGAATCCAGAAAATACAAAAACCAGTATCTGCACGTTTCTGGCTGTGTTAGTTCACATCAACGTGATCCTTAAGAACATTTTAAAGAAGGTAAGCATTTCTATTTTCAGAACTAACCAGGTTAAGTATTCAGAAGGAATGTATGGAATTATTGGAATTCACACTAAAGCTTCTGTGGTCATTATGCTTATTGTGTTTGGTGAATGGTGCTGATGGGGTTCTATTGTCCTGGTGACCAAGAGGAATTACACTCACTGTAAAAACAAAACAAGAAATACTCTCATGAAGCTTATATCATTTATGCTTTCATGCCGGTAAATCCCAAAAGAGAAGTTGTCAAAACCTCATGTACTAAGCCACGAATGAAGAATTTACAACCAGCTACAGGAATGTAGTTGTAATTCTGGAGCCAGCATTTTACAACTGCAAGTCTAAAGGCAGACAACTGAATACGAATATGTCTAATTGCCTTACAAGAACATAGAAATAGGAGGTCATTTGATCTCTTGAGCTTGCTCTGCCATTCAATAAGATCATGATTGATCTTTTTACCTCAAATCACCTCCGCTTTTCTCCACTAACCCCATCTCTTGATTTTGTGTGTATATGCGTGCGTGTATGTGTGTAATATATTGTGAAAGTGAGTTTGTAGAGAGATGGTGTGTACATTTGTGCCCATACCACCTTTTTTGATCTCTGATCTTTTTATAAGGGAGCACAGGAATAGACATTTCTTTATCTGAGGAAATGGGTGAGAGGAACAAATTAGAGGGAGTGTAATTAATGGGTTGATTTGTGCCTCCTTATAACAAGTTGTACACTGCTAAATTGGTGGAACTGGGGCTGGATTCTCCACCTGATCTTTTGTTTGCAGTTAATGAACAGCCCAAGGAGCAAGCAGATGTACCACATCCACCTCTTCAGCATTTCCAGGCTTCATGTTTCCAATGTTCTGACTCTCAGTTTCTCAAACTCCATTTAAAATCTATAATAGCACCCTCTTGTGGCCAATTGTGTGTGTGTGTACACATAAATATATAAGCAAACCAGAATAAACCAGTTTCAGTCTGGCACTTGAATTCCATGTGCTGTACACAGTCTCTTTTCATCCTGCAAGATGCCACAGAATCATTGTTGTTGAGTAACTTAAATCTATTCAGAACTCTGAGGGCCAGTTAGCTCATATGGCTAGAGTATGGTGCCATGGCACAATTCAATTCTCATTGGTAGTTTATGGAGACCTGCCTCCTTGCCTAGCCTAATGACTTGCATCTATGGTCCTTCGTGGACAATGGCTAATTACCATTTTCATTCAGAACTCTGCCCCCTGAATCCTATCCTGCACAAAATTTCACTCACATTATCTCTATAATAGCCAACCAGGAGCCCTCTATCTCACAGACATTGATTTCAAGATCTCTGCTTTTGTTTACAAATTCCTTACTGGCTTTGCTTGACCCTTTGCAATTTCCTCTAGTACTATGTCCCTACTCATAGAGCTGGATTTTATGTGCCTTTCCAGGCAAATTTTCATTGAGAGGGTAAAATAAGGTGGGTGCGCAGCCCACCGCCTTCCCACCCACTCACGAGCCCATCCCCATAACCCGGTGTGTGGGCAGGTGCCGAAATTGGCAGCCCACCTGCCATGTTTACAAAAATAATTAAGGGTCAATTGAAGTTGTTAACAAGCCAATTGATCCCAACAATACGCTGCCCATGCCAGAATACAGTTGAGGTGGGCGGGAATGGGCAGGCCGTTTTTCTAAAAAAGCTTTTAAAAGGACAGGAAAGAAGGGGCGGGGGCCTACTGTCTTCAAGGGGGATCCTTTACTCATCAGGAGCATTTCCCCTCCCCCACCAAAGATAGTACCCCCCCCCACCTCCCTTTCTTGTTACCTAGTTGCTCTCCGAAAGCCCCCCCACCACCACATCCCCAGCAACACCCCCCCCCAACGCTGGCCAAACCCTGTCCATCCCATATTCCACACTTGCCTCAGCCTCACTCCAGGATCCATTAGGCCGCCTTCTTGGACTTCTCAGCCAATCAGATTGGCCTGCAGCTCCCAAGGGCGTGACTTCCTTCCCAGTGTGGGGCGGAAGTCTCCCTGTTAGCCAATCTAGCTCACCCGCAGCACGCTATGGCTTCGGAACAGGCTTGCATGGAGCGAGTTGGCTTGTAGCCAAATTTCCTTCGGGGTGCCGAGCTGTCCGATTTTCCTCTCCCACCCCTGCATAAAATGCAGCCTCTGGTGTCTTCTGGCTCTGGTGTACTGTTCACTGTCTCTCCCACCACCGTCAGTTGCAGAAGCTTTTGCCATCTTTCCCTTCCCACCTGCTGCTGCCCCACCCTGCCACACTATCAGACTTCCTTTGCAAAACTTTCTACTTGCTACGATTTCCCCACTTTTAAGTCTTCTAAAAAACCTCTTTCTTCAACTGAACCTTAGACTAATTTCATATCTCCTCTCTCTGCTCTTGTTTCAATGGTTTACCCTGTAAGTAAAACTGTAATCATTGATTAATTGACCTGTTGTTAATAGCTTTACCACAAAAAATTCTTGCTATCCTAAACCCTTCTTTCTCCTCATTACCCTCCCCACCCCACCCCACCCTGCTGGCATATATTCAAAATAATGCAAGCAAGGGAGTAACCCTACCCAGGCCACGAATGAAGCTTTCATCTCATCTCACAATGGTTAAGAATCCCTATGTTATTAAGTTCAAGATCCCAAACTTCAGGTCAGCTGAAGAATTTGTATGATATGTTTGAGTTATTCAAGAAAAAATGCACCATGAACAGAATAATAAAATACAATATGAAAGATGCTATTTTGAAAATAACTTTAGAGATGTCACCACGAACATGTAACAGATTTAAAAATAAGTTACAAGGCATGTCTTAACCTGACATCATTAGGAAATTCTGTTCAATAAATCCAGTTAACAGGCTTTTGGGAGCTGGCCACCTCAAGACAACTGGCCTATTCCTGACTCCATGGGGAGCACACAGGCTGATGAGAAAACTCTTGAGCCTTGGTAATTGGTCTTCTCTTACCTTAATTGGCTAACTGCTGCTTGTGGGTGGATAGACCTTCTACCCTGTTCCTGCCTCCCAAAAAAATGGCCTGGGGACAGGATGGTGCTGGCATGCCAACCAGCGACATGTAATTGCACGCCTACCCACCTCCATCCTCGTCCCATATCGAGACAAATTCAGTCCTTTTAACCCTGGTAAAGTCAAAGAGCATATCAACTTGGATTTTTAAAAATAAACATATGTATTACAACATATTTATTTCAAGTGTGAGGCTGATTTTTGGAGTCTTAATTTGAAAATTGCAATCCTGGCAAAATAGGGGTTCTCTCTCTTACAGAAAACCCCACTTGCATTTTATTTTTAAAAAGTTGTCAGTCCTGACTGTCCTGTGCACTTAGTGTGGAAATTGGGCCTGAGATGAACTGGGTAGATAGTGCAGGCACTGGTCTTTGGCATTTGCTTAATGAAAATAGTGATCTGGTGGGCAGAACTGAGTCACTCCCTACTTCTAATTTTCAAAATGTGCAGATAATTATTTTCATTCTTTTGCTGGCTTAATTTTAAATGTAAGTTTTTTTTCTATAAATATTTAAATTTAAAACCGCAACAAACCAGATATAAACATTTAAAAAATTAGAAGCAAGGATTGACTCAAGATTATCCACTAGTTTGAAGTAATTTATTTAATTTTTATATTCAGTAAAATGCTGAAGACTGCTCCAAATTCTGTTGACTTTGTTTTTTTATTATCTCATTAACTAGGACCAATATTTGAAGAAGGCATTGAGTGTGATATTACCATGGTGTTTAACCCACAACTTCAGTGTGCGACTATATGCCCTGCTTGCTTTACAACAAGTCTGGGAGGCATGTCTACTGTCAAAGCTAGAGGGCGAGGAGCTGCACTTTTTGGCACCAATAATTGAATCCTGTCTCGAGCAAGTTGGACACAAGCAAATCACAGGGTCAGTCTGAGGCAAAAGCATATTTTTCTGTTAATAAAGTTAATTGCCATTAGTTTCAAAAGCTCTGAGGGATTATCCATAATTGCAGTTGAGGTGACAGGAGGAAACATTTCTTTACACAGCAACATAGGTAACGGGAATGCATTGCCTGAAAGGAAGCAGATTCAGTAGTAACTTTCAATAGGCATGCTGGTAAATATTTGAAGGGGAAATATTTACAGGATAATGGGGAAAGAGCAGGGAGCTGGATCTGGATAGCTCTTTCAAATAGTAGGCACGGGCACGACAGGCTGAATAGCCTCCTGTGTTGTATCATTCTATGATTCTATGAATACAAATTGTCTATCTGAACTCACTTTCAGCGGCTATTAAAAAAGATTCCAGAGGTATTAAAACTCGATTTATTTCACGACATTATGTGCAGCCAAAAGGTTCCATCAAGCAGCCTGCTCACAGGTCTCCACCAATGCTGTTGTGATGATGGTTACTGCATATGGGCAACTTGGGATGAATCTTTCCCCTTGTGATTCACTTCATAGACTGTGGGGAACTACCTAACACTGTGGAGAAAAAAACTAGGATAGTCCCAGCTTTCAATAGCAAATCTTATGTCCATAAAAATAAAAACAAAAATACTGCGGATGCTGGAAATCCAAAACAAAAACAGAATTACCTGGAAAAGCTCAGCAGGTCTGGCAGCATCGGCGGAGAAGAAAAGACCCTGCGACAGAACTTGAGTGAATCCAAGAAAGGGGTGAAATATAAGCTGGTTTAAGGTTGGGGGGGGCGCGGGGGGGGGCGGTGGTGGTGTTGAGTGGGGGGAGAGAAGTTGGGGGGGGTGGTTGGGTGGGGGGAGAGAAGTGGAGGGGGTTGGTATGGTTGTAGGGACAAACAAGCAGTGATAGAAGCAGTTCATCAAGAGATGTCACAGACAACAGAACAAAAGAACACATAGGTGTTAAAGTTGGTGATATTATCTAAACGAATGTGCTAATTAAGAATGGATGGTAGGACACTCAAGGTATAGCTCTAGTGGGGGTGGGGGGAGCATAAAAGATTTAAAAATATTTAAAAATAATGGAAATAGGTGGGAAAAGAAAAATCTATATAATTTATTGGAAAAAACAAAAGGAAGGGGGAAGAAACAGAAAGGAGGTGGGGATGGAGGAGGGAGCTCAAGACCTAAAGTTGTTGAATTCAATATTCAGTCCGGAAAGCTGTAAAGTGCCTAGTCGGAAGATGAGGTGTTGTTCCTCCAGTTTGCATTGGGCTTCACTGGAACAATGCAGCAAGCCAAAGACAGACATGTGAGCAAGAGAGCAGGGTGGAGTGTTGAAATGGCAAGCGACAGGGAGGTTTGGGTCATTCTTGCGGACAGACCGCAGGTGTTCTGCAAAGCGGTCACCCAGTTTACGTTTGGTCTCTCCAATGTAGAGGAGACCGCACTGGGAGCAACGAATGCAGTAGACTAAGTTGGGGATCTTCCTCCCACAGCTTCCAACCTGATAGTCGCCCAACCTCGGACGGCCCGCTTCTACCTCCTACCCAAAATCCACAAACAGAGCTGTCCCGGTAGACCAATCGTCTCAGCTTGCTCCTGCCCCACAGAACTCATTTCTCGTTATCTTGACTCCCTTCTCTCTCCCCTTGTCCAGTCCCTTCCCACCTACATCCGTGATTCCTCTGACACCTTATGTCACATCAACAATTTCCAGTTCCCTGGCCCCAACCGCTTCCTCTTCACCATGGATGTCCAATCCCTCTACACCTCCATCCCCCACCAGGATGGTCTGAGGGCCCTTAGCTTCTTCCTCGAACAGAGGCCCGAACAATCTCCATCCGCCACTACTCTCCTCCATCTGGCTGAACTTGTTCTCACACTGAACAATTTCTCCTTCAACTCCTCTCACTTCCTCCAAATAAAAGGTGTGGCTATGGGTACCCGCATGGGCCCCAGCTATGCCTGTCTCTTTATGGGGTATGTGGAACATTCCTTGTTCCAGTCCTACTCCGGCCCCCTTCCACAACTCTTTCTCCGGTACGTCGCTGATTACTTCGGTGCTGCTTCATGCTCTCGTCGGGACTTGGAAAAATTTATTAATTTTGCTTCCAATCTCCACCCCTCCATCATTTTCACATGGTCCATCTCTGACACTTCCCTTCCCTTCCTTGACCTCCCTGTCTCAATCTCTGGTGATAGACTGTCCACCAATATCCATTACAAACCTACCGACTCCCACAGCTACCTTGACTACAGCTCCTCACACCCCGCTTCCTGTAAGGACTCCATCCCATTCTCTCAGTTCCTTCGCCTCTCCTTGGGGTCTTTTACATCTACCAGAGCAGACATTTTAGTATCTAATCCAAAAGATGGCATCTCTGACAGTGCAGTACACCCTCAGTACTGCACCGGAATGTCAGCCTTAATTTATGAGCTCAAGTCCTAGATTTTTATGCTGAAGCCCCGGAGTGGGACTTGAAACCAGAACGTTTTAAAATTAATTACGTATTTTTCAATTCTATTTCTGTAGCCTTGACAATTTTGGTTTCTGGGTCCTTTGAATGGTTAAACAGTTTATATTTTAGTTTTGCTTTTTCTTTGAGGTAAATGCCTAAAGGTTTTATTTTCTCTTCTGTTAAGGAATGCTGGAAAGAACTGGCAGAGGATTCAGGACCATTTCTTTTTTGGAAAATTTCAACCATTGGAAGACTACAGTTTAGAGGTATAGAAGCGGTGCTGGCAATATTCCAGATTTTCTTTAATAGCTATGTTTTGGTAAAGACTTTGTTGAGGCTTTGTCATTTTAGTCAGCATGTAATAATCCCAGGTCAATTTTAATGTGAGTTAGATACAGAGTAAAGCTTGCTCAGTTTTTCTCCAACATTGTATCTTGGCTTCAGTTTAAGACGGGCATCTCCTAAAGCAACATTGGGATCTCATTGTTCACGTATGCCTTATAGAAATTTACTTTATATTGTCCAAATGCATTTAATATGAGGTGGTTCTAGCCAGTAGATTGGAAGTCATTTGTCCATTTTTATTTAGTCAGCCTCACAGCTCTCATATTCTACGGCTTGGCTACTATAGGCATTTTCTTTGTTAAATAAAATTGCAAAAGCCAGAAGTAGCTATAAAATTGATGGGCCTTCTATAATCTTGGATGCTGCTTGGTCCCCACTTCCCACATGCACCACACATTCATGTTGCCTGACGCAAATGCACAATATGGAGGCATTCCCCTTCCATACATTAAAAGTACACCAGAGCCCTCTTGTTAATTATCCAAAAATTCTCAGTGTCCCCTCAGCCATTCAATGACCATCGTGCACTACTCCCTTCATTCCTACAGCAATGGACATAAGATAAAACAAAAACAGAATTACCTGGAATAACTCAGCAGGTCTGGCAGCGTCGGCGGAGAGGAAAAGAGTTGACCTTTCGAGTCCTCATGACCCTTCGACAGAACTTGAGTGAATCCAAGAAAGGGGTGAAATATAAGCTGGTTTAAGGTGGCCGGGGGGGTTGAGGGGGGGGTGTTGGTGTGGTTGTAGGGACAAACAAGCAGTGATAGAAGCAGATCATCAAAAGATGTCACAGACGACAGAACAAAAGAACACATAGGTGTTAAAGTTGGTGATGTTATCTAAACGAATGTGCTAATTAAGAATGGATGGTAGGACACTCAAGGCATAGCTCTAGTGGGGGTGGGGGGAGCATAAAAGATTTAAAAATATTTAAAAATAATGGAAATAGGTGGGAAAAGAAAAATCTATATAATTTATTGGAAAAAAACAAAAGGAAGGGGGAAGAAACAGAAAGGAGGTGGGGATGGAGGAGAGAGCTCAAGACCTAAAGTTGTTGAATTCAATATTCAGTCCGGAAGGCTGTAAAGTGCCTAGTCGGAAGATGAGGTGTTGTTCCTCCAGTTTGCGTTGGGCTTCACTGGAACAATGCAGCAAGCCAAGGACAGACATGTGGGCAAGAGAGCAGGGTGGAGTGTTGAAATGGCAAGCGACAGGGAGGTTTGGGTCATTCTTGCGGACAGACCGCAGGTGTTCTGCAAAGCGGTCACCCAGTTTACGTTTGGTCTGTCCAATGTAGAGGAGACCACATTGGGAGCAACGAATGCAGTAGACTAAGTTGGGGGAAATGCAAGTGAAATGCTGCTTCACTTGAAAGGAGTGTTTGGGCCCTTGGACGGTGAGGAGAGAGGAAGTGAAGGGGCAGGTGTTACATCTTTTGCGTGGGCATGGGGTGGTGCCATAGGAGGGGTTTGAGGAGTAGGGGGTGATGCAGGAGTGGACCAGGATGTCCCGGAGGGAACGATCTCTACGGAATGCCGATAGGGGGGGTGAAGGGAAGATGTGTTTGGTGATGGCATCGTGCTGGAGTTGGCGGAAATGGCGGAGGATAATCCTTTGAATGCGGAGGCTGGTGGGGTGATAAGTGAGGACAAGGGGGACCCTATCATGTTTCTGGGAGGGAGGAGAAGGCGTGAGGGCGGATGCGCAGGAGATGGGCCGGACACGGTTGAGGGCCCTGTCAACGACCGTGGGTGGAAAACCTCGGTTAAGGAAGAAGGAGGACATGTCAGAGGAACTGTTTTTGAAGGTAGCATCATCGGAACAGGAAAAATAGAAATGAGGTGAAATTTAAGCTGTTTGAGGAGGGTGGGACAGGTAGAGCTGGATAGAGGGCCAGTGATAGGTGGAGGCAAAGAAGAGATTGCCAAAGATGTCATAGACAAAAGGACAAAGGGGTGTTGACGGTGGTGATGTTAGCTAAGGAATGTGCTAATGGTGATATTAAGGGTAGAAAGCAGGATGAGCAAATGACAGATAGCCCTAGTGGGGGTGGGGTGGGGGAACGGATCGAAATGGGCTAAAAGGTGGAGATAAAACAATGGATGGAAATAAATATAAAAATAATAGAAATTGGTGGGAAAAGAAAAATATATTTAAAAAACATATAAATAATTAGAAAAAATGGGGATCGGAAAGGGGTTGGGGATGGAGGAGAGAGTTCATGATCTGAAGTTGCTGAACTCAATGTTAAGTCCAGAAGGCTGAAAAGTGCCTAGTCGGAAGATGAGGTGCTGTTCCTCCAGTTTGCGTTGAGCTTCATTGGAACATTGCAGCAGGCCAAGGATGGACATGTGGGCATGAGAACAGGGTGGTGTGTTGAAATGGCAAGCGACAGGGAGGTCTGGGTCGTGCTTGCAGACAGACCGAAGGTGTTCCGCAAAGCGGTCACCCAGTCTGCGTTTGGTCTCTCCAATGTAGAGGAGACTGCATTGGGAGCAGTGAATGCAGTAGACTAAATTGAGGGAAGTACAAGTGAAATGCTGCTTCTCTTGAAAGGAGTGTTTGGGCCCTTGGATGGGGAGGAGGGGGGATGTAAAGGGGCAGGTGTTGCACCTTCTGCGGTTGCATGGGAAGGTGTCGTGGGAGGGGGTTGAGGTGTTAGGGGATGATGGAGGAGTGGACCAGGGTGTCCCGGAGGGAACGGTCCCTACAGAATGCCGCCGGGGGGGGTGAAGGGAAGATGTGTTTGGTGGTGGCATCATGCTGGAGTTGGCGGAAATGGCGGAGGATGATCCTTTGAATGCAGAGGCTGGTGGGATGATAAGTGAGGACAAGGGGGACCCTATCATGTCCTGGGAGGGAGAGGAAGGTGAGAGGGCGGATGCTTAGAAGATGGGCCGGACACAGTTGAGGGCCCTGTCAACCACCGTGGGTGGAAAACCTTGGTTAAGGAAGAAGGAAGACATGTCAGAGGAACTGTTTTGGAAAGTGGCATCATCAGAACAGATGCGACAGAGGCAAAGGAACTGAGAGAATGGGATGGAGTCCTTACAGGAAGCAGGGTATGAGGAGCTGTAGTCGAGGTAGCTGTGGGAGTCGGTAGGCTTGTAATGGATATCGGTGGACAGTCTATCACCAGAAATTGAGACAGAGAGGTCAAGGGAGGGAAGGGAAGTGTCAGAGATGGACCATGTGAAAATGATGGAGGGTTGGAAATTGGAAGCAAAATTAATAAATTTTTCCAGGTCCAGACGATAGCATGAAGTGGCACTGAAGCAATCATCGATGTACCGGAGAAAGAGTTGTGGGAGGGGGCCTGAGTAGGACTGGAACAAGAAATGTTCCACGTACGCCATAAAGAGACAAGCATAACTGGGGCTCGTGCGGGTACCCACAGCCACACCTTTTATTTGGAGGAAGTGAGACTAGTTTAAGGAGAAATTGTTCAGTGAGAGAACAAGTTCAGCCAGACAGAGGAGAGTGGTGGTGGATGGGGATTGTTCGGGCCTCTGTTCAAGGAAGAAGCCATGTGTCACCATTAGCACATTCCTTTGCCTTTTTGTCTATGGCATCTTTGGCCATCCCTTCTTTGCCTCCACCTATCACTGGCCCTTTATCCAGCTTTACCTGTCCCACCCACCTCAAACAGCTTATATTTCACCTCATTTCTATTTTTCTTAATCCTGATGAAGAGTCATATGGACTCGAAACGTTAACTGTTTCCATCTCCACAGTTGGTGTCAGACCTGCTGAGTTTTTCCAGCTATTTTTGTTTTTGTTAAAGCCTAGTCCAGTGCTGGGAGAGAAGGAAGAAGTGTGCTACCCAAATCAACAAGAAATTTGTTATATATTTTCAGTTCTACGTGTATAAGTGAGTGAGGAAAGTGGAGTTGAGATAGAGACTGGCCATGATTTTATTGAATGGCAGAACAAGCTCAAAGGGCCGAATAACCTATCCCTGCCCCTATTTCTTATGTTCTTACAAACATGCATGCTCAAGTATCATTGGAAGTTTATAATTCCAATTTTGCAAACAGTAACAGCACATCTCCTCATTGACTGGAGTATTTGATTGTTTATAAAGAATCAGTCATAACTAATTAAAGTCTGCCAGTGGTGCTGGCTGAGGCCATCTGTTCCACTGTTGGTGGAAAGTAAGCCTAGTAATTGGCAATCAATATTTAACTGACAATTAACCAAAGATAAAATGCAACTTTTTTTTAATTAATAAAGTACAAGCGATTTTTAAAAAATTAATAAAGTACCAATTATTTCCAATTCCATAGCTTTACTTTGTAATTTGAAAAACATGAGATTACAGCTTTGGTTGTTGAGCTCTTCTTCATAGTTCATGCTTCTCCTCCTGCTCTCTCTCTCTCTCTCTCTCAGACAATATTTTACATCTTTCCAAGCTTATCAGATGTGATAGAAGATGAATGGATTCCTGCCTGGAAGTTTAACCGTGTTATGGATCTCTTCTCCTCCAGTTCTTCAGTTAATGTGTTTAACCCTAGGAGTCAGATTTGTGATGTGAAACTAACAGACTGGATACAACGAGACAAAGG
Organism: Carcharodon carcharias; assembly: GCF_017639515.1. Taxonomy (NCBI): domain Eukaryota; kingdom Metazoa; phylum Chordata; class Chondrichthyes; order Lamniformes; family Lamnidae; genus Carcharodon; species Carcharodon carcharias. Next base: position 222,656,702 of record NC_054468.1, read on the forward strand.
TAACATTTATTTTCCCTGCTGTAGGTTTTGAAATAAACATGTACTTTTTCAATCTGAATATATATGTGTGTATGCATATAAATACCCAGTGGGCAGTCTACTCACACTTCCCTTATGTCACTGTCTGAAGGAGGCTTCTACATTGTACTAATGGCATCAGATCCTTGTGTGACCAACTTTACCATGGGAGTAAACCTGCAGGGATTCAGCAAGACTAGCAGTGAGGATGGTAAAGATTGAGTTTCCTGGTTGCCCATCATAACAAAGACCATCAAATTTACTTCTGTGTTTCAGTTCGTTGTGTAAGACTCTGATGTTGGCAACTGTGATGCCATTAGCACAAATCTCACCAAAGTGGCTGGCACATTGGCATGCAGTGGTGCTTCTGTACTAAAGCAGCATTCTTGCCCCTCTTAATTATTAAGGTTTGAGCTGCCAACCTCTACGCTGATTCCTAAAGGAAATATTTAGCCTCTGTTGGTAGCTACCATCATTTACGCACAGAATACATCTCACTGCTGGTGGTTTACCAGTGAGCTAACTCCATTGTCATGAACTAGGCCAAGAATTGCATATCCCAGTCACTGAGAGCTACACATGATAAGATCTCATGGTGTTGGGGGGTGACATATTAGCGTGAATAGAGTATTGGCTAACTGACAGGAAACAGCCGAGATAAATGGGTCATTTTCAGCTTGGTAAACTATAACTAGTGAAATACCACAGGAATTGGTGCTGGGATCACAACCATTTACAACCTATATTAATGACTTCGATGAAGGGACTGACTGTATTGTAGCCAAATTTGCTGACGATACAGAAATAGATAGGAAAGCACATTGTGAGTATGATACAAGGAGTTTGCAAAGTAATATAAATTGATATAGACATTGCATTGGAAGCAGCTCAGAGAAAGTTCACGAGTCTGATTCTTAGGATGAAAGGGTTGTCTTATGAGGAAAGGTTAAACAGGTTGGGTCTATATTCACTGGAGTTTGGAAGAATGAGAGGTGATCTTATTGAGACATGTAAGATTCTGAGGGGACTTGATAGTGCAGATGCTCAGAGCACATTTTCCCTCAGGGAATGTAGAACTAGGAGGCACTCTTTAAAAATAAGGGGTCTCCCATTTAAGATGGAGATGAGGAGGAATTTCTTCTCTCAGAGGGTCGTTATTCTTTGGAATCCTCTTCCACAAGGAACAGTGGAGGCCGGGTCACTGTTCAAGGCTGAGTTAGACAGATTTTTGATCTATAAGGGAGTAGAAGGTTATGGGTTGCAGGCAGGAGAGTGGATCAGCCATGATCTTACTAAATGGCAGAGCATGCTTGGGACGCCAATTGGCCTACTCCTGCTCCTATGCGTTATGGTCTTATGTTCAATGTATTGTCACTTTGCGTTGTTTTTCACTTTTCTAGTAAACATCAAGTACTACTAGCCTATGTCCTGATTATAGAAACATAAAAACAAAGAAAATAGGAGCAGGGGGAAGTCATTTGGCCCTTCGAGCCCACTCCACCATTCGGAATGATCATGGATGATCATCTATTTCAATGCCATACTCCCGCTCTCTCCCCATATCCCTTTAAAGACCAGAAATCTGTCTATTTCCTTTTTAAATATATTCAGTGACTTGGCCTCCACAACTTTCTGTGATAGAGAATTCACAGGTTCACCACCCTCTGAGTGAAGACATTTCTCCTCATCTCAGTCCTAAATGGCCTAACCCGTATCCTGAGATTGTGACCCTTTGTCTAGAACCCCCCCCCAAGCCAGAGAAAACGTCATCCCTGCATCCTTTTCAGAATTTTATACGTTTCAATGAGACCCCCTCTCATTCTTCTAAACCCAGTGAATACAGGCCTAGTCGACCAAATCTCTCCTTGTATGACAGTCCTGCCATCCCAGGAATCAGTCTGGTGAACCTTTGCTGTGCTTCCTCTATGGCAAGTATAACCTTCCTTAGGTAAGGAGACCAAAACAACACACAGTACTCCAGGTGTGGTCTCACCAAGGCTCTGTACAGCTGCAGTAAGACATCCTTGCCCCTGTACTCAACTCCTCTTGAAATGAAGGTCACTATACCATTTGCCTTCTTAACGGCTTGCTGCACCTGCATGCTTGCTTTCAGCAAATGATGTACAAGGACACCCAGGTCCCTTTGTACATCAAAACTTGCCAATCTATCAATATTTAAATATTACTCTACCATTCTGTTTCTCCTACCGAAGTGGATAATGTCGCACTTATTCACGTTATACTGCATCTGCAGTGTATTTGCCCACTTGCTCAACCTGTCTAAATTGCCTTGAAGTCTCTTAACATCCTCCTCACTGATCACATTCCCACCAAGGTTCGTGTAGTCAGCAAACTTGGACATATTACATTTGGCTCCCTCATTCAAACCATTGGTATACATTGTGAAAAGCTGGGGCCCAAGCACTGATCCCTATGGTACCCCACTAGTGACTGCTTGCCCCTCTGAAAAAGATCAGTTTATTCCTACTCTATTTGCTGTGTGCTTGTGCTTTAATTGTACACACCAACCTCTTATGTGGGGCTTTATCAAAAGCTTTCTGAAAATCCAAATGCACCATATCCACTGGTTCTCCCTTATCTATTCTGCTAGTTACGCCCTTATTTAAATAGGGAGTGCCAGAGTACTGGGCCCAGGCAGCTGGAGGCACAATCGCCAGTGATAAGGGGAATGAAGTTCTAGTGTAAGTCAGGGAAGATAGCACTGATGGGTGATTTTGTCTTTGGGATAATGCAGGATACAGTCAGCCAAGTTTTGGACAAGCTAGAGTTTATGGAGGGTAGAGAAAGGTAGGCCAGCCAAAAGAGCATTTGAATAATGGAGTCTAAAAGTGACCAAGACATCGATGAGGCTAGTTTTAATTGAAATGATACGAAATTGTTTCTAGATTTATGTTCTAACAGTAAACCTTAACTGTGTCCATCTAAGGCCATTCCATCTGGCAGAGACATTTTTCATTCATCATAAAAATCAGTAATCAGTACAGATGATGGAGGCTGTTTGGTTCATCAAACTCATTCTTGGTCATATTCAAAACTTAGACTCCGGAGATTAAAGGAATACATTACAGAATTATATTCAATTCCTTAAGAGGTTGATTGTCAATGACTTTGGGCTTTAAAATAAATTCTAATGCACTTTTTTCTCTAAATGAACACACCTGTCACAAAATAACCTGATCCTTTCCAGTGGACATGGTCAAAATAGTCTACATATGTTGTCTTTGCTATGATGCCATAAAATTTAAATAACTTGCCAAGATGTTTCTGGATTTTAATAAGTTCTTGTCACGAGCTACTGGATTCACTTCAAAAGTGATTGTACTGGGAAATACTTGTGTCAAGAAAAGCATAAGAATTTATAGCATTTTAAAAATACCATTGCAGTCCATTTGCCCAGTCCCAATGGCTTTCCTTGGATTTGTTTCTGTTGCCAGACTCTCAATTCTTCAGAAAAATTTTCATATTGCAAGCTGCATGTGGTTCTGATTGTGTGTCTGTAGAATGGAATTATCATCTAAATATTGAAAAGACTTGTATGTATAAGCATTGCAGCAGATGTTAAACATCCATTCTAATTATTTTTAACTATCACAGCCGTAAGAGGGCAATCAGAGAAGAAGTGAAAATCCTAAAAGATGCAAATAGGCTTGAAGCTGAGGCGAAACACAAAATAGTAAATATTCGGAATGATTACCACCTCCCAAGTGTTCAGAAGCAAAGATATAATGTAAGCTACTTACTTCAGAAAAAAAAAAATCTGAAGTAATATAAATGCAAATCTGAAATCTTAGGCAGGTTAATAGAGCTCAAAACAAATAATCACTTGGTGTAGGTGGTATTTATTCCATATTGTTAAGAGACAAGTTAGGAGATTTGTGAAGCCCTGACAATTGAACATGTTTTAAATTGAGACATTTTCGTATCCATTTGTAATTTTCTTATAATTGTGCTGCTTTTTGACTCTCATGTTCATTTTCTAAATTTATTTAGTTTTTGAGTTGAACAACACAATAGCATTTTATAGGTCAGACAGATGATGTTCGGTATAATTTCAGATGGTCGATAATGTATTTGCAGTCAAATGCCAATGTTAATTTTATGCTTGGAAAAGCATTCAGTTTTGCATTCAATATAACATTGCTGTTTAATTGGGTGTTGAGGGATTCAGGTGCTTTTGACTCTACACTTTGTGTAATAGAATGTGTACAGGTCTTAAAGGCAAATTTGAAGACAGGATTCATATGAATCAACTGCTCTGGTACGGTACAGCAGCATAGTGGGTTTTGTTTGTGGATTAGTCATCCAGAAGCCCAGGCTAATATTCCAGAGATAGGAGTTTAAATCCCACTGCACTAGCTGGGGAGTTTAAATTCAGTTAATTAAATAAATCTGAAATAAAAAGCTAGTTATCAGTAAAGTTAACCATGAAAATAAAGGACTGTTTTAAAAGCCAAACTGATTGACTAATGTCATCCTTACCTGGTCCAATCTATATATGACTCCAGACCCATACCAATGTGGTTGCCTTTTAATGACTTTCTGAAAATGGCTTAGCAAGTCACTCAACTGCCATGGTCAAAAATTGCCATGATGGACTTCAGCTTACCACTACCTTTTCAAAAGACAATTGAGGACAGGCAACAAATGCTGACCTTGCCAGCAACGTCCACATGAATGAAAACATTTTAAATATTAAAATAACAAAATTCCTGTTTTTGAAAAAAGAGGTGAAGAATTCAATCTAGTGGCCATGTGCATCTACCCTGGTGACATTTGCACTATCACCATGTGATCAGAGTTGCCAGGGCCATGTGGGTGGTGGAAATTAACTTAGAAAATGGCAACCACCTAAAGCAGTTGGATTGATCGAAGTAAAACAATCAATATGATATTAAAATGTTGTATGTCATATACACTCTCGCAGCTTCAAACACAGACCTCATTTGACCTCTTTCCAAGAACAGGGAAAGCATAGAGAATGATAAAACATTACATTGTATGATCTCTGTTTTGTACCTTGTAGAGTACATATCTTTTTATTTCTGTTGGACTGTTGTAAAGAACATATCTTTTTAATTTCTGTTGGATTGTGGATTAAAATTAAAATGGCTGTAGTTTGAAAGACATATCCACCGGAACAGGATGAGAGATATATACAATGTTGCAGCCCTGGAATAGAGTGTGCCATGAAAGACAGGATGGAGCTGGAAAGGAGCCCAGGACCAAGGGAGCTGCCTGGCAACAACATTTTAATTGGCTCCTGACCAGCTGACCAGGTTTTGTGTGAGAGCAGGGCAGCAGAATAGTTCCTAGCCTGAAAGGAACAAGACCTAAAACCTCTTTCTCCTGTGTTTGGAAGATTCCAGTAATTTCACAATAATAGCTGGCTGGTTTTTTCTTCTCATATCTCTATAACCTGCTTTCCCTCTGAAAACCCCTGTCAAGAGGCAAAGGGAAAAATCACTGTTAGAGACATTGAAAGGCAAGTGCTCAACCAGTGAACCACCTCATGTCATCAACAAGAACTGAAAGAAATTTGGAAGACACCAATCAAAATCAACCCATCGAATCCTGTTCTCCGGAATTGGTGCTATTGACCTATTTAATCCCACCCTTAAAATCCATGTTTTTGTGCGTCTTATACGTCTTGTATGTGTGTGTATTGAGATTTAAGAAGGAGTAGAGTTTAGGTTACAGAGTTAGAAATTAGAAGTTCATATTTCTTCCTTGTGCCATTGGTTAATGACAGTTGGTTCAATAAACAGTTATTTACTTAATAAGTTTACTAACCTGATGCTCGTATTCTGTTAACCTAAATTAAACAATTTGGTGGATTGATCAAACTTTTTTTCATGGGGAGCAGAGGGGCTTGATATTGCAGCGCACTATCCCCAGTGGGTCGTGACAACCTATTAAGTCTATATTTCATATTGATTCTGTTGACTCACTAAGAGTAACACCAGTGAGAGACTTGAGGGAAATATGTATTGGTTTATTTACAGTTTGTAAAGTTATCCATTTTTTCTCCTCAATGTAAAGAAAATTAAATTTATCACAGCTCTAACCATCTTTTCAAAGGACAGTTACCAGGTTCGGCACTGTTTCAGTTTAATATGTATAGGTTTCCTTCAAAGAGAGTCTCACATGAGCATTTAAGTGGAAGCGAAAGACTATGCTTTGGAAATATGCTTGCAATACACAGCAGGTGTGTCACCGATGCTGTGGTTATTGGGTAGTTTAGGCAGAGGAATAATAGGCTCGTGGTTCAACGGGTGATGATTTTGCAAGGGCCCTGCATTAAACGTTATGGACTCTGTTACTTAGATGGCAGTTCTGATGATATTGAACTTTTAAGATTCTGTGAAACCATTTGCAAAAGGTATTATATAAAAAATATGTGCCAAAAAGAAATTATTCTTTTATTCTTTCGTGGAATGGAGGTATCGCTGTCTAGGCCAGCATTTTTATTGTCCATCCCTAATTGCCCTCAATAAGATGGTGGTGAGCCGCCTTCTTGAACCACTGCAGTCCATCTGGTGTAGATACAAGCTCAGTGCTGTTAGGGAGGGAGTTCCAGGATTTTGACCCAGGGACAGTGAAGGAACGGTGATGTAGTTCAAATCAGGATGGTGTGTGGCTTGGACGGGAACTTGCAGTTGGTGGTGTTCCTATACATCTGCTGCCTTTGTCCTTCTAGGTGGCAGAGGTCACAGGTTTGGAAGGTGCTGTCGAAGGAAATGTTGGCATTCATCAAAGTGGGCATTCTCAGCACTGACAACATCCAGCTCCATGAGTGAATTCCCTGAAAATACACCAATATAATTTTTGGCATATTTTTGATTCAGGAAGATTATACCTAATTGATGATCCTCCAGCTGTGAGCTTTTTAAATATTACTCAGTAACTGCAGATGTAAATTTACTGGGTCTTCAAACCTTTTCCTTTAGAACTATCCATATCCGCAGACTAGGGGAAATTCAGTGGAGGCTGAGGGGTAACCTAATAGAGGTCTTCAAAATTTTGAAAGCTGTTAATAGAGTAGATACCAAGAGAATGTTTCTACTTTTGGGGAAGAGCAAAACTAGAGGCCATCAATATGAGATTGTCACCAAGAAATCCAAGACAGAATTCAGAATAAACTAGTGCAACCCACAGAGTGGTGAGAATGTGAAACTCACGACCAAAGGGAATGGTTGAGGTGAATAGAATAGATGCATATAATGGGAGGCTAGATAAGCAAATGTGGGACAAGGGAATAGAGGGTTATGCTGACAGATTTAATGAGGAAAGATGGGGGGAAGTTCAAGTGGAGCATAAGCATCCACATGGACTGGCTGAGCCAAATGGCCCATTTTTGTGCTTTACATCCTATGTAAGTAAATGTACAGACATATTGATCCAAATGGGATACATTTCTTGAGTGCTCACTCACTTTGAGCGTGTTGTCCCATGTCAGACGTATCAATTATTACTTACCAAAGAATTTTTGTACAACTTTTGTTGTTGTTCTAATAGTATAGGGGCACTGTGATGACTTGAGCCTCAGCTTAGGTTCAAGAATCCCTTCCTTCTGTTTCCTCTACTAGTTAAATGACTGTAGATAAGAATATACTTACACTGCATACTAAGCATACACAGAGCTGAATTCTATGAGCCCCTGGTAGACAGGTTTCCCATGGGGGGAGCATGTAAAATGGGGTGGACGCACATCCCACCACCTACTTGCCCAACCCTGAGCTGACCCTCACAATATGGGGGCGGGTGGGCACCCAAATCAGCAGCCTGCCTGCCATATTTAAATGAGCAATTAAAGATCAATTATGCTTGTTATCAAGCCTGTTGACCCTGACAATATGCTGCCCAGGCCATAAACATTTGCCATGGGCAGCTGGGCAGGAGTGGGAAGGCCAATTTTTAAACTGAGATGTTTATAGGGAGGGAAGGAAGGATGGTTGCTCTTCGGGGGCTGCTCTTTGCCATTCGTGGGGTGCCCCCCCCCCCCCCCAACTTAGACTGAACCCCCCCCCCCTTCCTTCCTACTTGCTCCCTCCCTTAAAACCACCAACTCCCCCCCACCCCACTGCCCCTTTCCCTAACTTACCCAAACCCTCCCAGCCCAAGATCCCAGACTTAACTGCTCTAGAGATCTAGGGCCTTGGGATCCTGCCTTCATCAGGGGTCCCGGCAGCAGCCAGTGACACCTTCCTGGTGCTGCCGGGACTGATGGAGCTCCGGCCAATCAGATTGGCTGGCAGCTCCAGAGGGTGGGATGTCTGCTCCAAGAGGGGTGGAAGTCCCACTCAGCCCTCATTAGTGATCCCCGCAGCATGTCATGGCTGAGGGGCAGATCTGTTGGCTCCACGCCGGTGTGGTTTCTAGTGGGGGGGCAGCTGTGCTGTCCACCCCACCATTATTATGCCATCCACTGACATGGACAGTCTGTATTGTGGTCAAATTTGCTAATGATACAAAGATAGGTAAGAAAGCAAATTGTTGGGAGGTTACAAAGAGTCTGCCAAGGGATGTTAGATAGGTTAAGTGAATGGGCAAAAAACTGGCATATGGAGTATAATGTGAGGTTGTCCACTTTGGCAGGAAGAATATAAAAGCAGAATATTATTCCAATGGAGAGAGACTGCAGAATGCTGCTGTACAGAGGTTTCTGGGTGCCCTTGTACGTGAACAAAAAGTTAGCATGCAGGTACAGCAAGTAATTAGGAAGGCAAATGAAATGTTGGCCCTTATTGTAAGGAAGTATAAAAGTAGGCAAGAATTGCTACAGCTTAACAGGGCATTGGTGAGACTGCAGCTGGAGTAATGTGTACAGTTTTGGTCACATTTATGAATGAAGGATATACTTGCATTGGAAGCAGCTCAGAGAAGGTTCATGAGGCTGATTCCTGGGATGAAGAGATTGTCATGAGGAAAAGTTGAGCAGGCTAGGTCTGCGTTCATTGGAGTTTAGAAGATGTGAGAGGTGATCTCATTGAAACATGGGGCAGAATCTTGCCCATGTTGGGCGGGCTTGGCGGGGGGCAGTCGGGAAGCTGACTTGATCGGGGCCGGAAAGCAATTTCACGCTGGCGGGCCAATTAAGGCCTGCCTAGCGTGAAATGCGCGCGGCAGCGCTCAGCGCTGCCTGTGCGGGCAGGGGGAGGGTGGGGGCGAGCGTGAACTTCGCGCGTGCATGTGAGTGCATGCTTCATACTCTCCCTAAGGCACAGAGCTGCCTCAGGAAGATGATGCATTTTCAAAAAATAGAGAAAGAAGTAAATAATGTGACTCTCTCACATGAGCAGGGGCACGTTATTAATTAAGCTTTAAAATTTTTATTTTATTTCTGTTTAATTTGGAAACCTCATCCCACCCGTGGCCTTTTCGCTTGCCCGTCGAAACGTAAGATTGGATGGGCAGCAAAAAATTTAGCTTAATTGATTGTTTAATGACCTTGACAGGTCTTTTAATCGTCGGCGGGCGCGCTGCCGACTCTGGCGTGCACCTGCGACTGAACTATCGCGCAGTTGCGCATTGACGTCGGCATGCTCGGCCTACATCAGTGTGCGTCATTTCACGCTCGAGCGGGTCAGGCGCAGGTCCACCGAGCTAAAAATTTTGCCCATAAGATTCTGAGGGGGCTTGCCAGGGTAAATGCTGGGAGGACATTCCTCTCATGAGGGAATCTGGAACTGGGGCACAGTTTAAAAATAAGGGATCTCCCATTTAAGATGGAGATGATGAGGAATTTTTTTCTTTCAGTGGGTTGTTACTCTTTGGAATTCTCTTCCACAGAGAGCAGTGGAGGCTGGATCACTGAATGTATTCAAGACTGAGTTAGACAGATCGACAAGGGAATTGAGGATTATGGAGGACAGGCTGAAAGTGCAGTTAAGGCCACATGATTTTATCAAATGGCAGAGCAGGCTCGAGAGGTCAAATGGCCTGGGAAAAGTCATTGCTTAGATAATATACAGGTAAGTTAACTTGAATGTCCCAAGATTCATACGGTTGCAGAAGCAGTGAAACTGGGTTCACTATACCAACTCATCTTACAAAATTCTGTGACAAAGACTTTGTTAGCGGTGACTTTCCTCTCAGCAGTGATATTTGCTGTTTCAGTCTCATGATAACTGAATTTTATTTTCCAAAGCTGTGCGGTGTTTTAGATCCACCTGGGGTAGTAAAACCTCAAAGAACTTATCACTCCTTGTACTTGATGGGGTTTGCTTAGGCATTCTATACCTTTTGTGACATATTTGAATATGTAAAAAGGCTTTACACTATTCAATACTTTTTGAAGTGCAATTTTTCAAAACAAATGATTGCAGGGAGTGGGAAAGTAATAGCAAAAAATATGGCTGCTGCAGAATGAGTGATTGGAGCCCTCTCCAGCCCACAGGAATTGCTCTAAGTTAAAATAATGGTTGATAGTGGGAGAAGTATTTTTTCCCCCCCTAATTTTTGAAGTAGTTTTCTCCCACTCTTCTTTTGGGGCGTGGTTCAGTAAGCGTTGCATATCTTGTCTGGTGACCATTCCTGGCCTGAGTGTTGACTTTTTATAACAACAGTGGGTGAGTGAAGAGGTGAAATTGTGGCTAAGTCCTCCCCAGTTTTCACCTGAGGTCCACACGTGTGCATTTTCTACCAGGATGGCTTTCGGGAGCAGGAAATCTGGCTGATTATTGAAGAGCTTTACTTTAAATTCTTGTGTAGACATGCAGAGGGGATGGAGGAGGGAACAACCATGGAGCTAACATGAAGGCCTTTTTTTGCTGATGAGTCCTGTTTGGCCCCTGCAATACCCTTGGAGTTGAATGTTCTGAAGTTTCACTTAGGCTTGACATTGTTGAAAAAAGACATGTCGAAGCTTTTCATCTTGCACTCATCAGGACACCTTGCAAGAATAACAATATAAGGACAAAACAACAATTTGTACTGTATAAGAAGAGAGTGCTGATTGTTTGGCAAGTAGACTTTGATTGGTAGAGGCATTGCCTTGGAGAAGGCAACAGCGAAGGTGACTGACAGTTAACTGCCAAGCATTGTTTGAAATTTAAAAGAGGCAGCTTGACCCTGGTTGGTCAAGGCATTGCCCTGAGGAATGAGTCAGCGAATGACTGGCATTTTTTTTTTTAAACATTCATTTACGGGATGTGGGCGTTACTGGCTAAGCCAGCATTTATTGCACATCCCTAATTGCCCTTGCAAAGGTGGTGGTGAACTGCCTTCTTGAACTGCTGCAGTCGACATGGTGTTGGTACACCCACAGTGCTGTTAGGGAGTTGTAGCATTTTGACCCAGTGCCAGTGAAGGAATGGCAATTTATTTCCAAGTCAGAATGGTGAGTGGCTTGGAGGGGAACTGCCAGGTGGTGGTGGTGATGTTTCCATGTATCTGCTGCTCTTGTTCTTCTAGATGGTAGCGGTCATGGGTTTGGAAGGTGCTGCTTGGTGAGTTCCTGCAGTGCGTCTTGTAGATGGTGCACACAGCTACCACTGTTCATCAGTGCTGGAGAGAGTGAATGTTTGTGAAAGGGGTGCCAATCAAGCAGGCCGCTTTGTCCTGGATGGTGTCAAGCTTCCTGAGTGTTGCTGGAGGTGCACTCATGTAGGCAAGTGGAGAATATCCATCACACTCCTGACCTGTGCTTTGCAGATGGTGGACAGGCTTTGGGGGGTCAGGAGGTGAGTAACTCACTGCAGGATTCCTAGCCTCTGAGCTGCTCCTGTAACCACAATATTTGTGTGGTGAGCCCAGTTCAGTTTCTGATCAATGGTAACCCCCAGGATGTTGATAGTGGGAGATTCAGCGATGGTAATGTCATTGAATGTCATGGAGCAATGGTTAGATTCTCCCTTCTTGGAGATATTTATTGCCTGACACTTGTGTGGCTTGAATGTTACTTGCCACTTGTCAGCCCAAGCCTGGATATTGTCCAGGTCTTGCTGCATCTGGACATGGACTGCTTCAGTATCAGAGGAGTTGCGAATTGTGCTGAACATTGTGCAATCATCAGTGAACATCCCCACCTCTGAAGGTCATTAATGAGGCAGCTGAAGATGGTTGGGCCTAGGACACTATCCTGAGGAACTCCAGTGATGTTCTGGAGCTGAGATGATTGACTTTCAACAACCACAACCATTTTCCTTTGTGCTAAGTATGACTCCAATACCAGAATTTTCCCCCTGAAAAATCCCAGACTCCAGGTTTGCTAGGACTCCTTGATGTCACACTCAGTCAAATGCTGCCTTGATGTCAAGGGCAGTCACTCTCACCTCAGCTCTGGAGTTCAGCTCTTTTGTCCATGTTTGAACCAAGGCTGTAACGAGGTCAGAAGCCGAGTGACCCTGGCAGAACCCAAACTGGCCGTCAGTGAGCAGGTTATTGCTAAGCAAGTGCTGCTTTATATCACTGTTGATGACCCCATCCATCATCTTCATGATGACCGAGAGTAGATTGATGGGGTGGTAATTGGCCGGGTTGGATTTGTCCTGCTTTTTGTGTACAGGGCAAACCTGGGCAATTTTCCACATTGCTATGTAGATGCTAGTGTTGTAACTGTACTGGAACAGTTTGGCTAGGGGTGCACATGTTCTTTCTGTCTGCAAAGAGTATTAATATATGTAGCTTCCAGTACATGCAAATGCACCAGACTGTGAGCCCAACTGACAATCTTAAGTTGGTTGCCAGTGTAATTTTTAGCACACTGAGGATTATTTAACAAATTTCCTTACTTATCCTAATGGCTCCATCCTGCACTGAATTCACTTTTTAAATAGAGCAGTCAAATGAACTTGATACACTACTTGAGAAATCTGCCAGGTGATTATCTACCACGGTGCACCACAAGCCTCCCTTCACTAGTCAATATACAAGTTGGGATTCTTGTAGTTCCACACACTATGAGACTGGTCTTAGCAGCAGCCTTGTAAATAGGGCCCGAGGCATTTGCTCACCATGCAAGCTTGATGCTGAAATGGGGCGCATCAAAGGCATCCTGCAGGATGGCTACCCTGATCAGATCATTTCACGCTGTATACCACACAAACTCATGAACGGGGCATAAGGCCCCGTTTGGCCCTGAAAAGTGCCCAGTCTACCTCAGATCACCCTGGACGGGCAAGGTATTTCAAAAATTTGAGTAACAGGCGGAGCTAGCTGTTTCACGCTGCTACTATGCAGTAGCAATGAGAGTGATATTTGCCACTAACAGGATGTTGCCGTCAAGCCAAAAAGACGTTCTGCCTGTCACACAGATGAGTGATGTGATATATGAATTTCACTGCCAGTGTGATGCTAGGTATGTAGACTGTATGTCCCAAACACTGGCGGATTGTATCAAACAGCATGTCCCAGCTGCTGTTTGCAACAGGCATGGTACAGATCATACTCAACCAGCCCGTGCTAGCAAAACTTAAAACACAGCGTTCAGCATTAGATGTGATTCTGCAATTAGACAACGTTTGCGAAATAATCCTCAGTGTGCTAAGAATTATGCTGACAACCAGTATAAGATTTTAAATGGGCTCGCAGTGTGACGCATTTGCATGTACTGGAAGCTACATATATTAATACTTAAGACCCTGTTCTCTGCAGACAGAAGGGACGTGTATACGCATTGTGCCTGTTTCAGCTAAATAAAATGAGTGACAGCCATTCACTGATGCATTCCTTAGTGCAATGCCTTGACTAAACAAGGTCAAGCTGCCTCATTTAAATTTCAAACAATGCCTGCCAGTTAACTGTCAGTTACCATCAGTTGTGCATTCTCCATGGCCTGGACCAATCAGAGTCCTCTTGCCAACCTATCAGCACACTCTTCTCATACAGGTGTATTGTTATTCTTGTGAAGTGTCCTGATGAGTGCAAGATGAAAAGCTTCAACTTGTCTTTTTTTTTCAGCAATACTCAAGTTCTGCACTACCAAGGGACTATAGGCTTGATATGTTTGACTATTATCAGTTTGACTTCAATACATTTTCCGCTCCATTCTTTGGAAATAATTTCCATTCCTTAAAATTTAAATATATATCTCAGTTTTAGCTTTGATTTCTTTGTGCTGCTTTGAGTTTCAGCTTAATCTCTCCACTGATGTTCTGTACATAGCTGGATGTTTAAGACGACTTTGCAAATTGTAATTTTGCTTTCTCTAATCATCCACCAGGCTTACTAGCATGTGTTCAGTTTTCATTCCAGCAGATATGACCTTGCTGAGCTGTAATATTCAAAATGCTAAATACAGACTTATGACATGCTTTAATAGTCTTCAAGCTATATAAGAATCAAACAATGTGAAATGCAAATCAGCTTCCTTATTGCAAAGAGAGATCAGCTCTCAAAATAGAAACAGCGAGATAGAACTTGGTAACACTGCAGCAGGTTATTCTGACAAGGCAGTTCTGCCTATTAAAATATTTGTGTAGCAGACACATTTCGGTTTATCCAATTCTGGCAACATTCACTAAATCCAAATAGTAAATACCAAACTTTAGACTTAAACAAAACTAGAAAAGAACATTAAGTGGATTCCAGGTTCTTCAATCAGGTGTACTTTGTATAGAATTTGTCACTGTGCAGAGCAAAGTTAGATTAACTTCACCATAAACCATACAAATTTACACAGAATTCATTTTGTCTTTATGCCAGAGCAGTGCAAAACTAATCCCACTACTCCATTTTTTTTGTCTTGCTACTTTCCTTCCGTTTTTACTTAAAATCCAATAGTCCTAACCGCAACTACTCCCTGTGGAGATGCATTCCATGCTCCAAGAATCCTCTGCATAATTAAGTGGACAGAATCATAGAAGTTGATCCTGACGTTACTAAGAAGGTTTTGTTGAACTTATATAAGACACTAATTCAGCCTCAGCTAGAGTATTGCATCCAGTTCTGTGCACTGCAATTCAGGAAAGATGTGAAGGCATTGGAGAGAGTGCAGAAAATATTCCTGAGAATGGTTCCAGGGATGAGGAACTTCAATTATAAAATAGACTGGAGAAGTTAGGACTGTTTTCCTTGGAAAAGAGAGGCTGAGAGGGGATTTGATAGTGGTATTCAAAATTGAGGGAAACTGTTCTCACTCATGAAAGGATCAAGAATGAGAGGACACAAATTGAATGTAATTGGCAAAAGAAGCAAAAGCAACATGGAAAACTTTTTCATGCAGTGAGTAGTTGTGGCCTGTCTGAGAGTATGGTGGAGGGAGGTTCAATCAAGGCGTTCAAAAAAGGGAATTAAACTATTAACTGAAAAGGAAGAACGTGCAGTGTTATGGGAATGGTCCTAGATGAATTGCTCTTTTGGAGAGCCAGTGCAGATACGATAGGCCAAGTGGCCTCCTGCACTGTAACGATTCTGTGAAGACTTTTCTTTTAGTTTCTCCCCTCACTCTCCATGAGTAAAGAAGTCTCTCACCAAATATATACGACATTGGTGAGGAAACACCTAGACTACTATGTACAGTTTTGGTCTCCTTACCTGAGGAAGGACATACTTGCCCTAGAGACGGTGCAACAAAGGTTCAGCAGATTCATTCCTGGGATGACAGATTGCCCATGAGGAGATATTAATAGGCTGAACCTATATTCCCTTAGGTTTAGAACTACAGGGAGGTGATCTAATTGAAACTTGTGAAATTCTTAAGGGACTTGACGGTAGATGTTTCCCCTGGCTGGAAATCGAGAACATCGGGCCACAATATCAGAATATGGGGGTGGCCAATTAGGACTGAGATGAGGAGAAACTGCTTCTCTCCAAAGGTGTGACTTTGGCATTCTCTAGCCCAGAGGGCTGTGGATGCTTAGTCATTAAGTATGTTCAAGACAGAGGTATTTTTGGGTATTAATAGATATGGGGATAATGCGGGAAGGTTGGGTTGTAGAAGAATAGACTTAATCATATTAAAAGGGTGGAGCAGGCTTGAAGACCAAATCCTGCTATTTCCTGTGTTCTTATGACTGTAAATTGAATAACCTTCGTTAATATTAGTTCTTTAAGATCTTTGACTAACTCAATTTTTATGTGGTAAATGAAGTCCTTGCAGCACACTATGAGCTACATTCTGCCAATGCAGAGAAAAATCCATTTGACTGCTGCAGAGATTTCTTTTCTTCAGCCGTTCCTCTATCCATTTTATCTTTTAACATATCCAGCTGCATCTTTAGAAGTCTCTTCTATCACATTTTATCAAATATTTTTTTGAAAGTTCAAGAATAGCACATCCACTATATTCCTGTTGTCTGTTGTGAATATGGATGTTGTTATTTTAATATTTTGGAGATATGGTGGTATTCTGTAAAGAAGGCTCTGTGTGTCCATGATTGGTTAAACTGGGGGAAAGATTAGTAAAGACAGCTTGTCTGTGGAAACTGAGAGATGAAAGGTAAAGGTGTTAGGTTTATGCATTTGTAATGAGAGGCTGTGGTGAAGTTGGAATTACAAATAAGTAGGTTGATTTTTAAAATTTGCATTAGGTGATAGGTAGGGACTTGATTTTACAGCTATTAACTTTCGAAGAGGAGTTTAGAAGTGACAAGAGTCCTTTACAACTTACAAAGTTTTCATATATGAACAAGGGAAGATTATTACGTTTTATTTGACCCGAAAGTGGAGATAATAGGAAAACATAAACGATTTTTATATTTTAGAGAAGTTGAATTCAAAGAGGTGCCTAGGACAATGGAATCTAGGATGAAAGAGGAAAAGGATATCTAAGGAAAGATGTTGAGCTGAACTGTGTGACTGTGTGGGAGAGATGTCCTGAGATCAGATCTGTGCTGGGAGAAGGTCTGAAAGTAGTGAATTTGAATCAGCCATTGAGTTTTCAAGCCAGAGAAGTCCTTGTTTTCAGAATACAGTCTGTTTCTGAACCTTTCTTTTGGACTTACACAGCAGAGTGGAAGAGAGTGAGAAGTTGCGTGGTATACCTTATACCTTTACTAAAGTTACAGCAGTTTTTTGCCTGGGTAATATCACTGGATTTTTATGGTCAAAAATCTATAAGGGAGCTCTTGCCATATAATTTGAGTGTTCTGACCAAGTGGATTTTTGCAGGGGTTGGGGGGATGTTTTGTAAAACTTTTACTGTATAACTTTAATCTTGTGTGCTTAAGTTCTTTTTTTATTCTTGTTAATAAATCTTTTAGTTTTAAAATCCTAAAGTGTTACTGGAATTTCATGCTTCTGGGATCAGTAGTTCTTTTCTTTGTTTTCAAAATACAAAAGAAAGATTATGATCAGTGAAGACAAGTTTACCCCTGGGATTCGGCTTGCTCAGCAAATAACTTCGGCTGTGGTCATAACAGTGTTCACTCAGCACTTTTCTCATATAACTTATTGGATTATTAAAGCATGAGCTTCCCTTTACAAATTATTGTTCACTGCCTTTGTTTTTAATTTGTTGCTAATGATATCCCTCATATTGGTCTTCTGCACTTTCTACTGATTTGAGGCTTTTGGCACTATAGTTACTTGATTTATTCTTTTTCTGAACAATCAAGTAAGATTTAGTCACCCTCCAATTCTTTCAATGAAATGGATAAGATTTCTCATGTGTTGGTGCAGACTCAATGGGCCGAAGGGCCTCTTCTGCTCTGTGATACTGATTTCCTCAAACTCTAGAGTTGGAAGCTGAGCTCAGTTAGAAGAGGGAAGGTGCACTGACCACTTAGATTCGACTGCTTTACACAGCGGCAGTGAACATGCTAAATTTTTATCAGGGAGGCAAATAGTGTTGAACAACCTAAGGGAGGATTCGATAGAAATTTGAGGACTGTTAGATTTTGGATCTGGCCAAAGTTGGTGAGTCATTTCTATGTCCTTATTGCAGAAGAATTTTGGCACCTCTGCTATTTATGCA
This sequence comes from Carcharodon carcharias, assembly GCF_017639515.1. Lineage (NCBI taxonomy): Eukaryota > Metazoa > Chordata > Chondrichthyes > Lamniformes > Lamnidae > Carcharodon > Carcharodon carcharias. The sequence continues at coordinate 222,674,595 of NC_054468.1, forward strand.
CAAACATCTCTCAATGCCCTGTGATGTATACTGTCCAGGTCGACATAGATTTACACAATGGGTTATTCCACCCAAACAGTCCCTGTTGATCTTTATCCTCCACAAGCAGTAGTACAGATCTCAAATGCCCATGCTATTCCTCTTTTTGTCAACCATCTATCTAACCATAACTTCATCACTGTATTCCACAACCTTTGCAACCCTCTGAGTTGAAATTTAAAAAAATAATATTTTCTCTCCTCCATAAATCTCTAGCATTCAATCTTATATGCATACCCCCTCATTTTGGACCTTTCAATAAGTGTCAATAATAATAACAGTCTGTTCCTATCTATCACCCCCATTCCTTCACCCCCATTCCTTCATATTCAAATCGCCTAATAATCTCCTTTATTCAAATAAAAACAGCTTCAATATTTTCAGTCATAATTGGCGGCTTTAAGTCCCATTTATCTTTTTAATGCTAAGAATGGGGGTGAAAAATGTGCACTACAATTTAAAAACTGAACTCCCAAAAATAAAGCCACATAAATCCTACGTGAAAAATTGGGACATGTAAAATGAAAATCCACCTGATTCTGACCTTGGAGTAAATCTTAGGAAGTTAGATTTGTATACAGACTACGCACTGTTCATGAGGTTGAAACTTGAAAAGAAGTGCCAACGTTGGGAAAATGTAGAATAAAATATACATGTAACTACTCAGCAGTAATTTCAGTAATGTTGGAAGTATATTTATTATTTATGAACTTAGTTCAGGCTTGAAGGAGCCTGTGTCCTTTCAGTCCAGAAGTGGCATACTCCCTGGGCACAGTCCATCGTCTCCCAAGACAGACAGATGCCTCAAGTATGAAGTTTCTTCCTCTTTTAACTGCCCATTGTTGTTCACTTTAGTTTTGTTTTCAGGGGCTTCCAACAAAAAAGCAAGTTAACCCGATCTTTTGTATATAGTCATTTGGTAGTACAGAACTTGAGTATTGCTGAAAGAAGCAACATGTTGAAGCTTTTTGTCTTGCACTCATCAGGACATTACTAATATAAGGGGAAACAACAATTTATACTGTATGTGAAGAGAGTGCTGATTGGTTGACAAGTGGACTTTGATTAGTAGAGGTGTTGTCATGGCGAATGGTGACTGACAGTTAACTGACAAGCATTGTTTGAAATTTAAACCAGGCAGCATGATCCTCATTGGTCAAGGCATTACCCTGAGGAATGAGTCAGCAAATGGCTGTCACTTATTTTATTTAGCTGAAACAGACACAATGTTCTTTCTGTCTGCAAAGAACAGGGCCCTGTGTATTAATATAGGTAGCTTCTTGTGTATTATCTTTTGTTTTGGTAAAGAAATATTAATAGCGTTCACAAAACTAAGCATTTATGTCCAATATAGGTATTTAATAAATCAGTCTATTTAAATCAGGTAGCCTAAAGCTGGCTACCTTTCCTAAGAACAAACTCATTGTTGGTTGCAAACATTTGACAGGATATGGCCTAGCTGAAGTAAATCAAGATACTGAATGGACAGATGTACAAAAGAAGATAATGCCATGGAAGAATAATATCCCAGACCAAGACTTGGAGCTGATCTATCAGGAAAGAACCACAAAATCTGGAAAATCATCCAACAGCAGCCTAATTATAGTGGCATCACTTATTGATAAACCTACTAACCTGGGAGGTAAGTAATGTTTCAAGTTTTTAAAAGTATTTTTACCTGCTATATTTAAGTGCATTTCCCACCTGTGACTTCGGGTTCGATTGATGCCTAAAGCTGGCTACTTTCATGTATCCATTTTACCACTTTAACATATCCATTTGTGCGCCTTTGGAGGAGGTAAAACACATAAGGAAGAAGGTTAAATTGCCTACCAAAGAGAAAATTCACCCTGTCCACCTACCTATGGGTTTCTGACCTGTGATGCTTGGACTTTTTTGCTTTGGTTTTGTTTCATTAACTCTTCGGTGCTTCTGCCTGCATAAGGCCTCAGTAACAACGCCAGAACATAAAAGACAAAACTACATGTTTAGCAGCCATTGTTTGGCCCCTTTCAGATGAAGGCCCTTTCTTTTGCATGAGGAGATTAATCCACAATCAAGGAAAAAGGAGGACCATGCCAAATATATAGCAGATCCACATCTTGGGGTTACATAGAAACATAAGAAATAAGAGCAGGACTAGGGTCATTTGGCCTTTAGAGCCTGCTCTGCCATTCAATATGGTCATGGCTGATCCTCTATCTCAACGCCATACTCCCGCGCTCTCCCCATACCCCTTGACGCTTTTAGAGTCTAGAAATCTATCTATTTCCTTCTTAAATATATTCAGTGTCTTGGCCTCCACAGCCTTCTGTGGTAGAGAGTTCGACGGGTTCATCATCCTCTGAATGAAGAAGTTTCTCCTCGTCTCAGTCCTGAATGACCTATCCCATATCCTGAGACTGTAACCCCTTGTGCTAGACTCCCCAGCCAGAGGAAACATCATCCCTACATCCAGCCTGTCTAGCCCTGTCAGAGTTTTATACCTTTCAATGAAATCCCCTCTCATTCTTCTAAACTCCAGTCGACCCAACCTCTCCTCATATACAATCTTACTATCCCAGGAATCAGTCTGCTGAACCTTTCACTGCACTCCCTCTATGGCATGTATACCCTTTCTCGGGTAAAGAGACCAAAGCTGCACATAATACTCCAGGTGTGGTCTCACCAAGGCCCTGTACAGCTGCAGTAAGACATCCTTGCTCTTGTACTCAAGTCCTCTTGCAATGAAGGCCAACACGCCATTTGCCTTCTTGACTGCTTGCTGCACCTTCATGCTTGCTTTCAGTGAATGGTGTGCAAGGACACCCAGGTCCCTTTGTACATCAACGTTTGCCAATCTATCACCATTGAATAATACTCTGCCATTCAATTTTTCCTACCGAAGTGGATAACTTCACACTTACCCACATTATATTGGAACTGCCGTGTATTTGCCCACTCACTGAACCTGTCTAAACCACTTTGAAGCCTTGTAACATCCTCACCACTCTCATTCTCACCAAGTTTTGTGTCATCAGCAAACTTGGAAATATTACATTTGAACTTGGTTCTAATCTATTATAGTGGTTGGGAGAAAGCACTGCTGTTTCATTCTTGATGCTCTTCCATTGGATGTAAGTATGGAACACAACAACAACTTGCATTCACATAGCACATTTAATAGAATGAAACATCCAGACATTTCACAGCAGTGTTATAAAGCACAATTTGACACTGAGCCATTTATGAACTTATTGGCCAAAATTTTTCCCTTGGTGGGCGGGCCCCACTGGCTCGGCGGCTGGTGGCCAGCTGAACTCCACCGCCAAAACGGGGCCTGTCGCCATTTTGAGTGGGTGGGTCAATGAAGGCCTGCCCAGCGGCCTTCCCGATAGGAAGTGCCATGCGCTTCCTGTGCTGGGGGGGGAGGGAGGGATTCCCTATCTGTCAAAGTGCACTCTTTCGCGCATGCACGTGAAAGAGCGCACATCTCCCTGAGACTAAGTGCTGTCTCAGGGAAAATACTGACTGTAAAAAAAACTTGAAAAATATAAAAATTATTAACATGTCCCCTTCATGTGAAAACGTCACATGAGATGGGAAATGTTAATAAGAAGCACATAAACTTTTAAAAGTTTTTGAAAACAGGCATGAAACCTCATCCCGCCAGTGGATGAGGTTTCATGTATTATCAGGAGCCTGCTGGGGCTCCTGGCCTGCTCGCCAGCCTTAAGGTTGGACGGGCAGGGCCTTTAATTATTTTAATTATCCTGTCAATGGCCTCATTTGGCCATTGACAGTTCGGCGGGCGGACAGCTGATTTCACTGTCCGCCCGCCTTCCTCAATATTTAAATGGACCGGGATGACATCGGGGGTTCCTCCTGATGTCATCCCGTGTCATTTTCTTGTCGGCGAGCAGGCCCTGCCCCCAAATCGCCAACAGGAAAATTCTGCCCATGAGGCGAGATAACCAAAACTTTGTCAGAGGTAGATTTTAAGAAGCATCTTTTTCAGCTTTGTTACAAAGAGAAGACCTAATTCAATATATGTTCATATGTGCCATATCTCCATTTACCAATAGAATTCTCCATGCTAGTAGTTGAGGTCCGTGGTTATTTGGTCATCTATTTTATCTTAATCAAATAAAAAATAATTTTCATTGATAAACTGTATACACCAATGGAGCTAAACAGCATTAATGTGAAATAAATCAGACTCTTTTGAAGATTAAGATGGCATCATTCATAGTACGTCAAATATTATGTTAGTACTAAACGACATGGCTTAATTTATCATGGCCATGGGAGCTGATCAGCATAATGTAATAGATCATTACCTTGTTTATGCTCAAAATTGGAGCTGACTCGGTAAAATTATAATTCAGACAGTCCAGCTGCTGCTTAAAAAATTACATACCTTCCAGAATTAGTGACTTATTGCTGTACTATCTTTGTTCTGACTGAAGAAAGTTTGGAGTTCCTGCCACTCGTGGGTTCCAGCTTTTGAATTTGTAGCAACAAAAAATAAAGCATGTCACCTGTCCTCCATCTTCAATGGTTTTGTAGCACTTAGTTTGACTCTGGCTTCTCAAACGAACCAAAATGCTAAGAGACTGGATAATCAAATGAGACTTTCCCAAATTATTTTCCTGTTAACATGGAAGTTTCTGCTCAATGTGCCAGTTCTATTGTTGGCTGTAATATCTACTATAATCCTATTTTCCCCCTCCATCCTTTAATATTTTTCTTTGTGCCTAATTCTTTCAGATGCTATTATTCAATAGCCACTTGTAGTGATGTGCACTGTATTCTGAAAACCATTTCTTCTGACCACCTTATTTTGTGCTGATTCTCAGTTTGTGTCCCAATATTCAATTAAAAAAGCAAAAAGTGGAAAGAAAAGCGAGCCAACATAGATATAGGTTTATTCCCAAAGGGAAGGGGTATCTAGAGGGATTTCTTTGATGCAGAGTACTCCCTTAGACTTCCATTACACTCAGAAATACAAATTATGTTTATCTGTACCTTTTTTTTAATTTAATCTTCATTCCACTTTTTGTTTTGTTAAACAATCTTTCCAAATAGCATTATAAGGCTGGTACGAGGCAGGATAAGGAAGGGCTAGGGTTCTCTTTTTTGACATTGTCACCTGACTCTCATATCTGCCATCCCTTCCAAGTGAAGTGCCCAGCCAGTTCAAACAGGGCTGTTCCCTGCCATCTCAAACCTGGATTCTGGTTTTTGAGTCCAAGCATGAACGTGCAGCAAATGCCAGGGAAATAGTAGGTGGCAAGTGAGATTACTGCAAGATCTAGAAACCTGTGGGAGGTGCTGAATAACCTGAGGACTGAGACTGTGCAACTTATTTACATGTGAGCTGTTTCTACAGTCTGAATTCCAAAAATTATGTTTTTGTTTCTTTTTTTAAGATTTGTCACTATTTTGGTCGTATGTCATTTTTTTGACAATTTGTATATTGTTTTCAAAACGACCAGCAACTACTACAAAATATCTTTGTGTATTAAATTTCACTTATAACCTTTTTCCTTGTGCCACAAGCTACAGTAATGAAATAAGCATCAAAAATCCAGCCATGTATATTAAATCATTACATTTTTAAATTGAGAGAGACTTATTTCAGATTGTATAACACAAGACAATTAAAATCATAGTGTGCTATTTCTGGGTAAAATAAAACATGATGTGTTCGTGCTGCAGCTGCCAGTTCTTCATTGAAACACTTGTAAAAGGCTTTGAATTGAATTTGCAGGCTTCAATAGTTCTGCCACAGTTCAATGAGCTTTTAATTTATTTGATTTAATATTACGTACTCTGTATTGAATTTAATTCTGGTAACTGACTTTGGCATTCTAAAACTTTCGGTATTAGCTTTACAGTTCCAGAAGTTTTTGAGGTGATTTCTTTACCATAGTAAGGGCGGTGTATGTATGATTTTTTTTCAAGGCTGCGGGTAACACTGCTGATGGCTCTTTGCTTTTCTATTGTTCTGCTTCACAGTTCATTGACATGAATTATCTTTGGTGTTGCAGTGCAGGAAAGTTCTGACCATTTTAAAACCTGAAAGGCGCTGCACTTGTGTTTATCTGTTTAGCTATGACCTCCACGGAAAACTGACCTGTTGATGTTTGGGGCCTAATTAAATTTATTTCAACAAACATCCCCCTAATTAAATTTAGGTGGTTTTATTTTATTATCGACACTTGACTTGCATTGTTTTCTCAAATGTACCCTTTGAAATCACTTACAAGGCACTTATAATTTTAAGTCATACATGCTGTCCTGGTCGACTTCTTTAAAAAATCCTCTGCTCTCAGCCATCATTGTGCTTCGTGTAAAGTTATAACAACTTGGACATTGAAAATGCCTTCACATTCTAGAAATTTGGCCCTGATAAGCTTCTACAATCGCTCGGTGGGTTTTTCCATTGAGTAGCTGAGTCATGCACACTCGGAATGTTAAGGTTTCATTGTTTTTCTGTCCTTGTTTATCTGATTGCAGCCAAACCAGTGGTAAGAATGCTACAGTGTTCCTTGCTTGCCCTTGGTTATGCAAGTGAAAATTGGCGAAGATTCCAGTTTCTGATCCCTGTTGAAAGGTGATGGACGTGAATTTTAGTGTTGGCTGTGATGCTCCATGAAATGAAATGGAATGATCTACCGACACTCACAGTCAAAGCTCATGCTTACATAATGCAAGCTCATGCTTGCAAAAAACAAAATAAGTGATGGCTTGAGAAGAGGGAAGGAAAATTTGATAGTGGAATAAAAATGCTCAACTCTGGGAGCACATTGCTGTTTGTAGGACCTTGCTGTTGTGCAGATCGGTTGCTACATTTCCTTCATTACAAAGTGACTGCACTTCAAAAACACTTCTTTAGCTATAAAGCACTTTGGAGTGCCCAAGGTTGTGAAAAGCACTTTGTAGATACAAGTTCTTTATTTTTTGTTTCTGTCACACAGCATGCTTGAGATCAGGAACTCGGTGGAATGAGGAATCAAATTCTGCCTTTAGCACTATATGTTGGTGCTTCAATGCATTGTGCCAGCCTTACAAATGTTATTTGTCTGAAATAATTTGAGAACTGCATGTTAGCTTTCATGAAGTTTTGAACTTAGTGTACTGTAAGCAACTGACAGGCTCTTCCTTAGTTTCTTTTTTAGTCTCTCAAGGTTTTCTGCTTATTTTGAGCTTTTGTTTGAAGAATTTTTTATGACACTGAGCTTTTATTTTTGATGCATATTGAATAGAGATGAGCTGAAAGCAGTTAATTGAATTTCTCCCTATACTTTGGGTGTTCATTACTTTGATTCAGTGTTGTCTTTGATAGCCTGACTGTTGTGTGTTTTTTCCAGGCTTATGTCGGACAAGTGAGATATTTGGGGCTTCTGCACTAGTTGTGAACAATGTGCATTGTGTGAACGACAAGCAGTTTCAAGCCCTCAGTGTATCTGCTGAACAGTGGCTACCAGTCATTGAGGTGGGTGCAAGGTTCTATGTGTTTGCCCTCTTTTTGGTTTCATAGATAGAAATGAAAGAGTGGTTCCATACTGCAGACCTGTAGACATGGAAATGGGCTTGAGATGCAAGCCATCTGGTTATCCCTGCAACAGCATATGTGGAAACTTGCCTCTTCAAGGTGTAGTTACAAACATAGGAACATACAAAATAGGAGCAGAAGTAGGCCATTTGGTCCCTCGAGTTTACTACGCCAATCAATAAGATCATGGCTGATCTGTTTGTGTTTCGAATTCCATATTTCCATCTACCTCCGATAACCTTTGATTCCCTTGCCTAACAAGAATCTACTTACAAAAACAGAATTATCTGGAAAAACTCAGCAGGTCTGGCAGCATCGGCGGAGAAGAAAAGAGTTGACGTTTCGAGTCCTCATGACCCTTCAACAGAACTAGGTGAATCCAAGGAAGCGGTGAAATATAAGCTGGTTTAAGGTGTGGGGGGGGTGGTTTGGGTGGGGGGAGAGAAGTGGGGGGGTGGGTAGTGTGGTTGTAGGGACAAAAGCAGTGATAGAAGCAGATCATCAAAAGATGTCACAGACAACAGAACAAAGAACACATAGGTGTGGAAGTTGGTGATATTATCTAAACGAATGTGCTAATTAAGAATGGATGGTAGGGCATTCAAGGCATAGCTCTAGTGGGGGTGGGGGGAGCATAACAGATTTTTAAAAAATTTTTAAAAAATAATGGAAATAGGTGGGAAAAGGAAAATCTATATAATTTATTGGAAAAAAAAAGGCAGGGAGAAACAGAAAGGGGGTGGGGATGGGGGAGGGAGCTCACGACCTAAAGTTGTTGAATTCAATATTCAGTCAGGAAGGCTGTAAAGTGCCTAGTCGGAAGATGAGGTGTTGCTCCTCCAGTTTGCGTTGAGCTTCACTGGAACAATGCAGCAAGCCAAGGACAGACATGTGGGCAAGAGAGCAGGGTGGAGTGCTGAAATGGCAAACGACAGGGAGGTTTGGGTCATTCTTGCGGACAGACCGCAGGTGTTCTGCAAAGCAGTCGCCCAGTTTACGTTCGGTCTCTCCAATGTAGAGGAGACCACATTGGGAGCAACGAATGCAGTAGACTAAGTTGGGGGAAATGCAAGTGAAATGCTGCTTCACTTGAAAGGAGTGTTTGGGCCCTTGGACGGTGAGGAGAGAGGAAGTGAAGGGGCAGGTGTTACATCTTTTGCGTGGGCATGGGGTGGTGCCATAGGAGGGGGTTGAGGAGTAGGGGGTGATGGAGGAGTGGACCAGGGTGTCCCGGAGGGAACGATCCCTTCGGAATGCCGACGGTGGGGGGGGTGAAGGGAAGATGTGTTTGGTGATGGCATCATGCTGGAGTTGGCAGAAATGGCGGAGGATAATCCTTTGAACGCGGAGGCTGGTGGGGTGATAAGTGAGGACAAGGGGGACCCTATCATGTTTCTGGGAAGGAAGAGAAGGCGTGAGGGCGGATGCGCAGGAGATGGGCCGGACACGGTTGAGGGCCCTGTCAACGACCGTGGGTGGAAAACCTCGTTTAAGGAAGAAGGAGGACATGTCAGAGGAACTGTTTTTGAAGGTAGCATCATCGGAACAGATGCGACGGAGGCGAAGGAACTGAGAGAATGGGATGGAGTCCTTACAGGAAGCGGGGTGTGAGGAGCTGTAGTCGAGATAGCTGTGGGAGTCGGTGGGTTTGTAATGGATATTGGTGGACAGTCTGTCACCAGAGATTGAGACAGAGAGGTCAAGGAAGGGAAGGGAAGTGTCAGAGATGGTACACGTGAAAATAATTTTAAAACAGTGTCCCCTAGTTCTGGACTCACCCACAAGAGAAAACATCCTTTCCATGTCTACTTTGTCCATACCATTCAGGATATTATATACTTCAATCAAGTCACTCCTCACTCTTCTAAACTCTAGTTGAAGCAAGCCCAGTCTGTCTAGCCTTTCCTCAAAAGGCAACCCGCTCACTCCAGGTATCAATCTAGCCAACCTACCACTACAGGGATTCATAAGATCTGATCAACTCATGTAAGGTTTAGAAAATGCATATCTTGTCGACCAAGAAAGCTCAGAGAATATCCAAGTTACTCTATCAGGTTGAAATGGCACATTAATTGAGTAGAATCTCAAAGAAATGAGCCACATGGCTTCAACATTGTACCATGACAGAGGGCTGTTTAGGAATTTTAATGTAGAAGCTTTCAGTGAAAGGGAAGGCAACAGTTTGTATTGAGTCCAAGTAAGGGTTTGTGCTTAATATTTTAATCAAAATACCATGAATGCTGGAAATCTGAAATAAAAACTGAAAAGTGCTGGAAATACTCAGCGGGTCTGGCAGCATCTGTGATGAGAGAAACAGAGTTAAAGTTTCAGGTCCATAGCCTTTCATCAAAACTGGGTAACGGTAGAAATGTAATAAGTTTAAACAAGTAAATAAGAGGAGTGAGGAAAAGAACAAAAGGGATGGTCTTTGATAGGGTTGAGACCAGGACAGATTAAATGACACGAGGTTTCATCGTGTAAGGCCAAGGGAGTGATAACAGGACAAGTAAAGAAACAAAAGCTGTGTCTAGAGGAGGTGTGAATGGCAGGATCCTGAATGGCTGCCACCTGAAACAAAATGAAATGAGAGAAACGATAGAAAAAAAACAAACCAGCAAAGAAATGCAGAACAAAATGGAGGCAGAGGTTAAGATCTAAAATTGTTGAACTCAACATTGAGTTCACAAGGCTGTAAAATGCCCAGTTGAAACATGAGGCACAAGAGCTTGCATTGCGCTTCACTCGAACACTGCAGCGGCCAAGGACAGAATGGCCAAATTAGGGTAAAGGATTAAAATGACAGGTGATTGGAAGGTTGACGTCACGTTTGTAGACTGAGCTGAGGTGTTCCGCAAAGTGGTCTCCCAGCCTTTGTTTTGTCTCGCCAGTGTAGAGGAGACCACATTGTGAGCAGTGAATGCAGTACACTAAATTGAAAAGAATATAATCACTGTTTCACTTGGAAAGTGTGTTTGGGATCTTGAATGGGGAGAAAGGAGGCAAAAGAGCAAGTGTTGCATCTCCAGTACTTGCACGGGAAGGTGTTGTTGGAATGGGAGGGGGATGTTGGAGATGACTGAGAAGTGGACCAGGGTATCGTTGAGGAATGCTGAAAGAAGAGTGAAGGGTTGGTGTTTGGTGGTGGAATCATGCTGGAGATGGCAGATACAGGTTGTCCATTGAATACAGAGGTTGGTGGGGTGGAAGGTGAGAAAAAGGGAAATCCCTTTGTGGCTCTGGGAGGGGTGGGAAGAGGTGAGAACAGAGGTACGTGAAGTAGAACAGACACAGTTGGGGGCCCTGCCAACCACAGTGTGGAGGACATCCTCTACATCCCCTGAGGATATTTCCTCTTGTGGGAGAATCTGGAAATAGGGGCCACAGTATAAAAATAAGGGTTGCTCATTTAAGACAGAGATGAGGAGAAATTTTTCCCTTGAGGGTTGTGAGTCTTTGGAACTCTCTTCCTCAAAAGGCAGTGGAAGCAGAGACTTTGAATACTTTTAAGGCAGAGCTAGATAGATTCTTGATTAACAAGGGGGTGAAAGTTTATCAGGGGTAGGTAGGAATGTGGAGTGGAGGTTACAGTCAGATCAGCCATGGTCTTATTGAATGGCGGAGCAGGCTTGAGGGGTCAAGTGGCCTACTCCTGCTCCTAATTCATATGTTTATAACGTATATAATCCTTGGCAGGTTATTTTTCAATTGATCTTAATGTGACCACCTAATAATATAATACCTCAAGCTTTATTGAGCTTCATTATACTCTGATTGAAAATAGTGTCTGAATTATTTTTTGATTATATTCCAGGCTTTCTGAAAAAGCCAGTAAGTAAACCATCCAAAGAACTGACCTGGACAGCAAGATATATTGCTAGGGCTCTATTAGTGACCTTTAGTGTTTAAAATTAATGTTTACATTTAAATCTTTGTTGTTTACTTGTGGCATTTAAATAATTCTGGCACTCTGCCATCACCCACAAATATGAATCTTTAATGAATCAATTAATTGAACTTATATTTTTTTAAAAAGCAATAATATTGGCTTCCTGAAGTGATAGGGCTTGCATTATATTTCTTTTTTTTTAAACTGTGTGTGAGAGAGAGAGAAAATTTAGATGATCCTTTTAAGGTTTTGTTGTAGGATAAGTAGTTATATGATGGATTTATTTTAATAAAGGTTAGTAAAATCTTCCAGTGTGTAGTTTTTCAAGCACGCTATAGTAAGACTTCAGATATATTTACTGAATTCAATAAAGAGACCAGATAGATTTTAAGTAAAAGCCATGGGCATTGTGACTCCATATTGCTGCAACTTTATCTTGTAATTCTGGAATGTGCCATCTTGCATTTTGATTCCAAAAACAAGCGGTTAATTGCAGATAGGATGTTTTAGAAGTGCTTACTAAAGTTCTCTGTAGATCTGGTGAAGTGGAGGTGGGAATTACTGAAAATGCCATTCACCTCCACATTCTGTTTTTGCATCCATAACATACCTAGCTATTGATGTAGGCATTAAGGCATTCCTGACACTTACCAGTATCTCTTTCAGGAAACAGCAGACTGAACTGCTCACTCTGAGCCTAACTGTCAAACTTAAACACTGGTGCAATAGAGCTGACTGCTTTTGGAGTGTGAGTTGGCATTAATAATGCCTGAAGAGTAACCGGCAGGAGAGCAGTCAAACAATGTAAATCTGCTGCAGGGTGTGCTTTGTTTAGGCATTCATGTCTGGCAGCTGGTAAGAAGGTGGAGTTAGGTTTCTAAGAGCGTAGGATTATATCTGGTACAGGTCAATTAAAATGCTCTAGCTTTTGAGTTTACGTTAGAAAATGTTACCCAATAGAAGGGGGAGCTTCTTGTTTATCTGCAGTTTGCGAGCAATAGGCAGGTGCCTGAATGATTTTTATGTGCAGCATGTGATATAAACTGAGTAAGTGAATAAAGTAACACATAAACCAGAATTGAACTATTAAATAGAAATTTGAGTTTAGACAATGGGCAGAATCTGCTGATGGTAACATCCGCGAATGTTGAGACGTTTGCTGGTGTTGCGCTTTGGGATCCTGTAGAAGATCCGACCCATGCACATCGCTGTTGATCTCCTCCTTCACCTCGTTTCCACCCCACCACTCCCCCAGTGTGCTCATACTTCCCGATTCCTGGCTCTTATCCGCCTGAAGTCGCAAGATTCAGCATTGTTGAGGATGCAGGGCAAGGTTGGTGGTGAGTTTTGTCTGCTGAAAGTTAGTAATGCCAGAGTTGAAGGAGGGTGAGTATTGTTGGGGTCAAGGGGTGAGCATTGACAGGGTGTGGGAGGGGTGGTGAAGGTGAGCATTGTCGAGGGTTCAGGGGAGGGGGGTGAGCATTTTAGGGTGTGGGAGGGGGCTGAGCATTATTGGGGCTGGTGCAGGAGGGAGGGTGAGCATTGTTGGGGTTGTGGGGGAGGGGGAATGAGCATTGTCAGGGTTGTGGGGTATGGTGAGCATTGGGGAATGTGAGAGGGGAGTGAGCATTGTCAGGGTTGTAGGGTGGGGTGGGGTGAGCATTGTTGCAGTGCTGGAGGGAGGGTGAGCATTGTCGGGGTTGTAGGGGGTGGTGTGAGTCGTCAGGAGCAAGGGAAGGAGTGTGAGCATTGTCGGGTTGGATGAACAGTGTTGGGGTGTGAGGGCTGGGTGAATAGTGTCAAGACGATGCGGGGGGCTTGTGAGGAGGTAGGGTGAGCTGTGTTGGGAGTGACAGGTAGCTGTTCTTTATACTCCATGGGCTGAATTTTAATGGGAGGATGGGGTGTGTGGTGCGGATACATATTGCTAGACCCCGGAGGAAACGTCAGCTGACAACTGTCAGGGAAATAACCCCGACCTGCAGCAAAAATGTGCTGCCATTCAGCTTAAACAGGTGAGAGTCGGACTCTCTTCCCCACCCCTCCCACCCCTCACCACCCTCAGTGGGAGGAAGTCCCGTCCTTGAGAGCTGCCAGTCAGCCTGATTGCACTTTAGTGCCAGAGCTCAGTAGTGGCTGGTGCCAGTACTACAAGGAGGAGCATGAAGAAGAGTGATGCCAGCTGGGGACAGGTAAGTCCCTGGCTTTTAGGGAAGGAGGGATCCAAGAGCCCAGGGAGTGGGGATTAGAGGGGTGGGGGTGGGTTTTGGAGGTTAGGCAGCAAGGATCGAAGGGGTGGGTGGTGCCCCCGATGCGCACAGGGAACCCCACCCCAACCGAATAATGTGCGCCTTCTTTCTTCATGTCCTTTTTCAACTTGACCTGAAAGTTACCTGCTTACTCCTGCCATCACCCTCCACCCCCCACCCCTGCCTCTGCCTTTGCAGGTTTGTGCTGATGCCAAAGTGTCCCTTAAATTTTTTTACCAGGCATTTGTCACTCTGCTGTTGATTTCGGCTCCCAACCAACTAAAGTTTTATGGGGATAGCTCTGAGGGGGTGGGCTGGGCAACTCTCTTTTGACTTGCTGAAAAGACAACAACAGCAGGAGCCCATAAAATCCAGCTCCATTTTCTGGTAGTTTAATATAACTGACAAAGCCTTGGATCCCCTACAAATCATGCTGCTTTCCTGACTGACTAACAGCATGAGGACCACTTGATTTATTTATAGAGTTAAAATGGTGGTAAAAATTATTTTGCTTTCTAACAGCTAAAAAGTTACAAATAAATCTTTTTTTTTATTGAAATATAAAGAGATACTATTGGAAATCAATGTTATTTATTAATTTGTTTGTCATTAGCTTTAGTTTCTAAAATTCCAGCTGATTTCAAGCATTTTGATTGGGTGACTTTTTTAAGAGGACAAATCAGAAGAAAGGTTTGTGCACATAAATGGTTCCGCATCATTTAACTTCCCCTGTTTATAATGAGCAAAGCAGAAGGAAAGCTTCTGGTCTGTCACCTGGCCACCAGGAAATATCAACAAATTTGCCAGTGCCTTTTGTGTTTGTATTTTATGCTTTAAAACTGCTTTTTAGTTGCAACCAAGCACATTCCCCTGATGTGTTGTCAAATCCAGTGACTATAAATGAGGAAATATTTCACACAGCCCATAATCTCCATTCATAATATCAATCAAATCATAATGGAGGGAGATGTAAAAATTGTTTCTGTGAATTTAATTTCTTGGGGGACATGTGCGCGAGGGCTTGTAATGTTGGGGTATAAAAGTAGCCAATGCCCAGCCAGATATTTTGCTGTTTTACCAAGTTTAAGGATTGCACCTTTTTATCATCAACCTCACCTCTTACTAATTAATTTAAATCAAGGCTTATCCAGGGGCTGCAGTTTCCGTTCTCTGAAAGTCTCCTTAATCCATAAAAGCTTTAGTGTCAGCATTCCTTGATGAAGACTGGTAACCTACTGAGCGCCTGCAGTTTGGGGTCTCGTTGCAGATGTAGCATGACACTATAAAGTCAATTTAATAATGTGGGGTGAGTGACGTCGAAGAAATTTGAGCTGTGAAGTTGGTCACTCCATTGCTGAGTATTAACTTTCCAGCTACAGTGATGCCTGAGAGCTGCTGGGCTCTTCAGTTCTCAGTTGAACAGAACTTTCGACATGAGTCATTGTCTAGCTGAATTTAAGTTTACAACTTTTGCCACTATTGAGATCTATGTATTGGTTTATTGTTGGTGATTAAACAAAGAAAAAATGAATGCCAACAAAAATAGATGAATACATAAAGTACAAAGATACATAAGTACAAAACGGATCTACAGTCTTTTTTTTTTTGAAATCGTCATAAAAGTGACTCGAATCTATTGTTTCTTCCTCCCAAGCAAAAATAAGCCTGTCAAAAATATTTTAAAGTATAAAGAATTTAGGTGATCCTGTCTTCTGTTTATATTCCAGAATCCCTTCCAATATTATTTCCACCAGTTTTATTTCCACTATCTTTAAATCTGCCATACAGGGAAGATTCAGCAACAAGCAAGAAATTACACTTAATCATTCCCATGCAAATGCAGTTACAACAAAGTTGTGTTCCTGATTTTCATATTCTCACCATGTGTTTTACCAGTGGAAGGTTGATGCAAACTAACCATGACAAAGTTACATGCCAAGTGTCCATAGCCAAATTCAAAATAATAAACCTACGCAAGTGTTATTGATGACATTAAGCTACTAGAGGCACACAGTGAAATGTTGTCAATGCTTTGACATATTGACGCTAGATTGATTACAGAAAAACTCTAACAATGTACAAGCCAGCAGAGTGAATGGAACATACACTTAGCTGTTAAAAGGAATCGCATTTATAGAGTGCCTTCACAACCACAGGACATCCGAAAGTTTCTTTTGTAGTATGTAATACTTTTGAAGTGTAATGTAGGAAACGAAACAGCCAGTTTGCAAATTGCAAAGCCCTACAGACAGCAGTTTCATGATGGCCAGATCATCTTTTTTAGTGGCATTGATTAAGGGATAAACATTGACCAGAACGCTGAGGAGAATTCCTCTGCTCCTTTCAAAAAAAAAACGATGGGATCTTTTACATCTACCGGAGAGGGCAAGCAGCAAGGCCTTGGTTTAACGCCTCATTTGAAAATCAGGAGCGCTAAAGGTGCAGCATTCCCTCAATGGAGTGCCAGTCTAGCTTTTGTGCTCCAGTCTCTGGAGTGGGGCTTGAGCCTGTTACCATTTGATTCAGAAGCAAGCATGCCACCAACTGAGTTTAGTTAGTTTCATGAGCCAAAGGATATTGAACAAATCAATTCTGAACTTTGAAATTTGTGGTTCAGATTTGTGATTTGTTGGAGGGGCCAAAAGCCATGGTGACAGCATAACTCAAACTTCCTGTCTAACTGTTTTTGATTAAAGGTTATCAGAGGGACACAGGGACACTTTTATTTTTAGGTGATTTGTGAAAACAAAGATAAAGTATATTGGTAAAAACAAAAATAAAAACAAAAAAACTACGGATGCTGGAAATCCAAAACAAAAACAAAAACAGAATTACCTGGAAAAACTCAGCAGGTCTGGCAGCATCGGCGGAGAAGAAAAGAGTTGACGTTTCGAATCCTCATGACCCTTCGACAGAACTTGAGTTCGAGTCCAAGAAAGAGTTGCAATATAAGCTGGTTTAAGGTGTGTGTGTGGGGGGCGGAGAGAGAGAGGGAGAAGTGGATTGGGGGTGTGGTTGTAGGGACAAACAAGCAGTGATAGAAGCAGATCATCAAAAGATGTCAACAACAATAGAACAAAAGAACACATAGGTGTTAAAGTTGGTGATATTATCTAAACGAATGTGCTAATTAAGAATGGATGGCAGGGCACTCAAGGTATAGCTCTAGTGGGGGTGGGGAGAGCATAACAGATTTTTAAAAAATTTTTAAAAAATAATGGAAATGGGTGGGAAAAGGAAAATCTATATAATTTATTGGAAAAAAAAAGGCAGGGAGAAACAGAAGGGGGGTTGGGATGGGGGAGGGAGCTCACGACCTAAAGTTGTTGAATTCAATATTCAGTCAGGAAGGCTGTAAAGTGCCTAGTCGGAAGATAAGGTGTTGTTCCTCCAGTTTGCGTTGGGCTTCACTGGAACAATGCAGCAAGCCAAGGACAGACATGTGGGCAAGAGAGCAGGGTGGAGTGTTAAAATGGCAAGCGACAGGGAGGTTTGGGTCATTCTTGCGGACAGACCGCAGGTGTTCTGCAAAGTGGTCGCCCAGTTTACGTTTGGTCTCTCCAATGTAGAGGAGACCACATTAGGAGCAACAAATGCAGTAGACTAAGTTGGGGGAAATGCAAGTGAAATGCTGCTTCATTTGAAACGAGTGTTTGGGTCCTTGGACGGTGAGGAGAGAGGAAGTGAAGGGGCAGGTGTTGCATCTTTTGTGTGGGCATGGGGTGGTGCCATAGGAGGGGGTGGAGGAGTAGGGGGTGATGGAGGAGTGGACCAGGGTGTCCCGGAGGGAGCGATCCCTATGGAATGCCGATAGGGGGGGTGAAGGGAAGATGTGTTTGGTGGTGGCATCATGCTGGAGTTGGCAGAAATGGCGGAGGATGATCCTTTGAATGCGGAGGCTGGTGGGGTGATAAGTGAGGACAAGGGGGACCCTATCATGTTTCTGGGAGGGAGGAGAAGGCGTGAGGGCGGATGCGCGGGAGATGGGCGGGACACGGTTGAGGGCCCTGTCAACGACCGTGGGTGGAAAACCTCGTTTAAGGAAGAAGGAGGACATGTCAGAGGAACTGTTTTTGAAGGTAGCATCATCGGAACAGATGCGACGGAGGCGAAGGAACTGAGAGAATGGGATGGAGTCCTTACAGGAAGCGGGGTGTGAGGAGCTGTAGTCGAGATAGCTGTGGGAGTCGGTGGGTTTGTAATGGATATTGGTGGACAGTCTATCACCAGAGATTGAGACAGAGAGGTCAAGGAAGGGAAGCGAAGTGTCAGAGATGGACCACGTGAAAATGATGGAGGGGTGGAGATTGGAAGCAAAATTAATAAATTTTTCCAAGTCCCGACAAGAGCATGAAGCGGCACCGAAGTAATAATCGATGTACCGGAGAAAGAGTTGTGGAAGGGGGCCGGAGTAGGACTGGAACAAGGAATGTTCCACATACCCCACAAAGAGACAGGCATAGCTGGGGCCCATGTGGGTATCCATAGCCACACCTTTTATTTGGAGGAAGTGAGAGGAGTTGAAGGAGAAATTGTTCAGCGTGAGAACAAGTTCAGCCAGACGGAGGAGAGTAGTGGTGGATGGGGATTGTTCGGGCCTCTGTTCGAGGAAGAAGCCTCTGACACCTTACGTCACATCAACAATTTCCAGTTCCCTGGCCCCAACCGCTTCCTCTTCACCATGGACGTCCAATTCCTCTACACCTCCATTCCCCACCAGGATGGTCTGAGGGCCCTTAGCTTCTTCCTCGAACAGAGGCCCAAACAATCCCCATCCACCACTACTCTCCTCCGTCTGGCTGAACTTGTTCTCACGCTGAACAATTTCTCTTTCAACTCCTCTCACTTCCTCCAAATAAAAGGTGTGGCTATGGGTACCCGCATGGGCCCCAGCTATGCCTGTCTCTTTATGGGGTATGTGGAACATTCCTTGTTCCAGTCCTACTCCGGCCCCCTTCCACAACTCTTTCTTCGGTACATCGATGATTACTTCGGTGCCGCTTCATGCTCTCGTCGGGACTTGGAAAAATTTATTAATTTTGCTTCCAATCTCCACCCCTCCATCATTTTCATGTGGTCCATCTCTGACACTTCCCTTCACTTCCTTGACCTCTCTGTCTCAATCTCTGGTGATAGACTGTCCACCAATATCCATTACAAACCCACCGACTCCCACAGCTATCTCGACTACAGCTCCTCACACCCCGCTTCCTGTAAGGACTCCATCCCATTCTCTCAGTTCCTTCGCCTCCGTCGCATCTGTTCCGATGATGCTACCTTCAAAAACAGTTCCTCTGACATGTCCTCCTTCTTCCTTAAACGAGGTTTTCCACCCACGGTCGTTGACAGGGCCCTCAACCGTGTCCGGCCCATCTCCCGCGCATCCGCCCTCACGCCTTCTCCTCCCTCCCAGAAACATGATAGGGTCCCCCTTGTCCTCACTTATCACCCCACCAGCCTCCGCATTCAATGGATCATCCTCCGCCAACTCCAGCATGATGCCACCACCAAGCACATCTTCCCTTCACCCCCGCTATCGGCATTCCGTAGGGATCGCTCCCTCTGGGACACCCTGGTCCACTCCTCCATCACCCCCTACTCCTCAACCCCCTCCTATGGCACCACCCCATGCCCACGCAAAAGATGCAACACCTGCCCCTTCACTTCCTCTCTCCTCACCGTCCAAGGACCCAAACACTCCTTTCAAGTGAAGCAGCATTTCACTTACATTTCCCCCAACTTAGTCTACTGCATTCGTTGCTCCCAATTTGGTCTCCTCTACATTGGAGAGACCAAACGTAAACTGGGCGACCACTTTGCAGAACACCTGCGGTCTGTCAGCAAGAATGACCCAAACCTCCCTGTCGCTTGCCATTTTAACACTCCACCCTGCTCTCTTGCCCACATGTCTGTCTTTGGCTTGCTGCATTGTTCCAGTGAAGCCCAACGCAAACTGGAGGAACAACACCTCATCTTCCGACTAGGCACTTTACAGCCTTCCAGACTGAATATTGAATTCAACAACTTTAGGTCTTGAGCTCCCACCTCCATCCCCACCCCCTTTCTGTTTCTTCCCCCTTCCTTTTGTTTTTTCCAATAAATTATATAGATTTTTCTTTTCCCACCTATTTCCATTATTTTTAAATATTTTTAAATCTTTTATGCTCTCCCCACCCCCACTAGAGCTATACCTTGAGTGCCCTGCCATCCATTCTTAATTAGCACATTCGTTTAGATAATATCACCAACTTTAACACCTATGTGTTCTTTTGTTCTATTGTTGTTGACATCTTTTGATGATCTGCTTCTATCACTGCTTGTTTGTCCCTACAACCACACCCCCCCCACTCCACTTCTCTCTCTCTCTCTCTCTCTCCGCCCCCCACACACACACCTTAAACCAGCTTATATTTCAACTCCTTCTTGGACTCGAACTCAAGTTCTGTCGAAGGGTCATGAGGACTCGAAACGTCAACTCTTTTCTTCTCCGCCGATGCTGCCAGACCTGCTGAGTTTTTCCAGGTAATTCTGTTTTTGTTTTTGTTGTAAACTATGTTGGGATGCTTAACAGTTAAATGTGTGTACAGCCTGGATAGGAGTGGATGGTGGGGGTGGGGGTGGGGTGGCAAAGGTTTGCACCAACTATTCTCCTAACCCAACGCAGCATTGCCGACCTCTGTAATGGGAATTAGCCAGGTTACCAGGCACTTGCTCACCGAGAGGGCTAGAAAAGGAGGGGAAGTCAGCCTCGCACCCTATTTCACAGCTTTGTTGGTGCAGGCCAGGCACACACACAGCTGCAAGTGGTGCACGGTCCTGAGGAAATCTGAAGACTGGGATAAAAGAAAATTGTTATAGCAAATTATATTTATATTGCGCCTTTACCTTGGCAAAACATCCCAGGTTACTTCACAGGACCAAACAAAAGATATGGCACCGAGTGACATAAAGAGATATTAGGACAGGGATCAAAGACAGAGGTTTTAAGGAATGTCTTCGAGGAGGAAAGAGGTGGAGAAATTTGGGGAGGGAATTCCAGATCTTGGGGCCTAAGCAGCTGAAAACCTGGCTGCCAATGGTGGAATAATTAACATTGGGGATGCGCGAGAGACCAGAATTAGAGGAGTGCAGTTATCTTTTTTAATCAGAAAAAATAATTTAACCCTGCAACAAAAAAAAAATTGTTATTCAGCACAGGTCCTGAAAGGATGAGACTGTTCCTTAAACAGGAAAACAGAAGCCTCAATGTAAAATTGTAAACGTATATACTCATTTTATGACGATCATTCAGCCTCCCAGATATGGAGGCGATGAATGTACTTACATACTAAAGGCAAGGGGATGACTCAATGGTATCACCAGATGGTTGGTTCACTGATTACTTATCTTTAAGCTAAAATAAATCCTCCGAGGTACCCATTCTACGTGCACTGAATATATGCCATGTACTTTCATAAAGATGGCTAGATCTCAACAGCTTCAGAGTTTGTGAGCAATCATGATAACCAGATGGGTGGAAATAGCTGATTTTGCATAGCAAGGCATTCAATTGCTGATCTTAGAATTTACTGATATTCCACATGGAAATTCTGCGATGTTGGACTGCTTTTTCTTTGCATTTTTCAGTGATCCAGCTTCAAGGAAGCACTAGCAGAAACTGGGAGCTGTTGATTTGAGGGACATGGGGATCAAGTTAAAAGGAGGTGAAACTTAGAGTAGTTCCTCACTGAAAAGTGAGGGAGGGGGAGCAAATGATATTAAAATTGCAATAAAATTACTTTGTTTCCTGCTTATCTTCAATCTCTTCATTTTACAGGTGAGACCTGCTCAGTTGGTTGAGTATCTGCAGCAAAAGAAAACTGAAGGGCACACAATCATTGGAGTGGAACAGACAGCGAACAGCCATAATCTTGCACAGTATAGCTTCCCAGAAAAAACATTGCTGTTGCTAGGGTGAGTTACTTGCTAAAAATAGTCTTGGCAGCAGGTCCCTCAAACGTGCTTCAAGGAGCTATGTTTTTGAACTGATAACTAGTTGAACTTAACAGAAATTATTGAATGTGGCCTTCTTTCATGTACCTGTGACTCAATAACAAAGGTAGGGCATAAAAGATAATTAAGCTGCATTTTTACACGTTCTCAGATGAAAGGGATGTTTTATTCTCGGTGCAGTTTTGTCTATCTAAAAGCAGCCCAGTGCACCTCAATCATACTTCTTCGTGCCGATTTCAACTAAGTGATAATTTTTTCTTTGGCTCATTGGATATAGAACCAACAAAAGACAAAGTAGAAATCCCAAAAATCTCCAAGTTAGAATGGGACTGAGATAAGCCAAGTACTACTACTACTACTATTATAAGTTTAAGGGGTGCTTTGTTTGCAGCAGAATGTGTCTCTGGCTCAAACATGCATCAGAAGGGGCATGGGGGAGGTTGGGGCGGAACTCAGGCTAGGAGATTCTTCCTCCCTCTGGGATCTGCCGAGCAGCCGGTATGTTGGCAGAAACAAAGCGTTGCATCCAGCTGGCCAGCAGATGTGAAAACTCTTGGGTGTCTAGCTTAGGGGTCTGACCTGGATCCCCAAAAGAAGGGCAGTGCTACTTCTTTGTGAGAAAGATGGAATCTATTGATGCACAATACTTGCAGGGTTGGTGGCAGAGTTTCCTGGTTCTATGGCTAGGATTGAAACCCTGCAGATTTCTAATGCTAGAATGCTAAAGATATTTTTTTTTTTTGGCCTTGCACTTGTCTTTTTCCACCGCCTTCCAACCCAGCATCACCACAACTAGTGCTGCCAATAATAAAATATTTGCAGAGACATAGTTTGTTAGGGGTGCCCCCACAAGTGACTTTTCAAATTTGTGGCTGAACTGGATGCAGGTCAGCAACATTTCAGGTTTATTCCCCATTCCATGCTGAGTTAGTCAATCTCAGCTACTTGAAGGCAGGGACTCTGAAATAGACTGCTCAGTGCTTTTAACCACGGGGCCTCATTCTTCATCACAATTGGGCTTCCACATGTGAAATTTGGATTAAGATGAGATTAGGTTCAACTGTGATACCTCTTTTCTTTCTCATACTATCTAAAAGCCTGCATACATTCACCTGAGGCACACACCAGAAAAATGTCCACTTGGGTAAGAAAATGGTCCAGATTTTCCTGGGGCCTTGCACTGGTGTTTCTACATCGGAGTCCTTTGAACAGCACAAAAGAAAGAGGAAATTATGGAATAAGTGACTTAATGCCATTAGTTACATATTTAGTTGTACGACCCTTGTGTATTGCTGAAAAAAGAGACATGTCTAAGCTTTTCACCTTGCACTCATCAGGACACTTCGCATGAATACCCATATAAGGGGAAAACAACAATTTATACAGTATGTGAAGAGAGTGCAAAACGAAAAGCTTCAACATGTCTCTTTTTTTCAGCAGGATCCATATTTTTCTGAGACTTCTGCACCACTCTGAAAACAGTTGGACAGTAATTATCATAGCTCCTGTCGTACTGAAACCTGATTTTTCTGCATTTAAGTAAGCTGCCACTTAGACGGTGTGATTTTATTGTCCTAAGGCTGAGTTTAATTCCCAATTAAAAATGTATTACTGTTAGAAGGATTGAACAAATAAGATATTTTGAGTATTTACTTCCTGCACCTGGGGGAGTCTGATTCACTGCTCTTTGGCTGCGATGTACTCTTAAGTAAAAAGCCGGCAAAATCCGGAACAAGTTAGCAACAGCGAGATCAGTGCACTAGGCAGGGATATTTATATTGTATTATGTCAGCAATTGTTCACCGTTGCAGGGACATCTGGGCTGTTAGAGTCTGACAGGCACCGACAGTGCTGGCACTACCACTAGGCGCTCGCCTAGGGCGACAAGATTTGGGAGAGGGGCGACAAAAACTGCTTGCTTTTTGAAACCCAGCATTTTAAACAAACCAGTCCCATAATTCGTCATCATTAACTAAGGGAGAAAGAAAATCTCAACTGCCATTATCACGAGGCATTACCAAACAGTGACATCACATCCAGCGCGCCACAGCCCAATCAAATTCAAACCACCTTCAACGGGGGAAAGAAAAAGCCAGCAGGACTTTTTTAAGGTTTACCGCAAATGTTCTCACGTTGTTTCTATTAATAATTGTGACTGGAAGTTAAACAGCAGAGCTTTAGCCCACAGCCCGCTCGTTGCTCACGTGTGTTCACACAGCAGGCAGTTTGAGTTCCCAATATGGAAACAGTGAATACCCATATTAACATGCTCTCTAAGCCCAACTCTGTGTTCTGCATAGGTGCCGCTCCTATGGATTAACAGTTCATCAGGGAAGTTGCTGCCTTCAGTTTTGGCTGAGGGAGAAATAGTTGATGAGGAAAAGTGTCATTGGGAAAGCTAAGACCTACACAATACTTTCTGCGAATGATGACTGTAACAGCACATTGACATACAGCAGTTTGCTGGCCCAGCATTGTACAATCGGGTCAGAGGTTAAGACAGCCTCTTGTGCACATCCTGATGGATAGCTACAGAGAAAGGCTAGCAAAGACCCAGACCCAATCACCAATCCAACAAAATGCAATGTTGCATCAAAGTCCTTCAGGCAATAGGAAAAATACATATTTTCACAAAAATGTGTACTCGTTTTAGCTTGCTTCACAACTCACATAATTTTCAAATTATTTAAGCTTCATTCCTCTGCCCAGCAGAAAATATGATAATTGGATTTTTGCCAGAGATTCAGCACGTGTTTGGCTGAAATAATCCTGGTACCTTCAGAGGACAAAAAATTTTCTTTTAGCAGAAATTATCAGAGCATATACCAGTTCCAGTGGATTGTCAGTTGCCATGTCTTATTTTCACATCCGTAACTATTTTGAATCAAGCCATTAACCCCTTCCTCATTTTATTTTGTACATAACGAATAGTTTTTTTATTAGTAACTTGCTGCCAACTAGTCTTCAGAATACTGTGGTACCCTTGATTCTGTATGCCCTGGAGTAAGAAATCAGCTCCACTGTTCCCTCACCTACTTCACATTCTTTGTATCTTTGTCCCATGCAATAGTAGGAAAAGTATAATTTTTTAAAAACTATGGGTATGATAAACTGGAAAATAGCATCCGCAGTAGCCTTTAACTTGCTCTTGGCTCTTATTTAGAAATTGCACACTGCACACTGTGTAGATATTACTGGCTTGGTTTCATCTTTGTTTGTCTTCGGTTACACAATTTCAGATTCTAGCCAGGCATTACAGACCAGATAAAATTGGTTGTTTCATGTGTGTGCATCATCAGTATGTATTAAACTCCCTGTATATATTGGGAAATACTCACCTCAACAGTCGTATCCTGGAAAATCGAAGATAGGCCATTAATCCTTTCAAGTGATTACTATTTAGAAATATAGTAATCTGGCCTTCTTCACTGAACTAATTGCAGTGCATAGTACCGTTGATTCACAATGTAAATAACCTGTGAATTTAGTTGAAAACCCAACTTGATAAAGTGACCTTGGTTGGAGTAATGTATTAACATTATAGTCAAAAGAATTAGTTCAACGAGATTTCATTCAGTCACAAAGTCATTCATTCTAACGAAATAGAGTATGGACAGTGGTAAGAGTTCTTTGTATGTGTGTGTCTATTTCTGTCTCTGAATGATGCTATTGCCTGCCGGTGTTTTGAAAGTGATTTAACGTTGTTTTATACATTGCAAAGTACAGCAAAAGAGAGTGCACTACAAATAACACTTGTCAAACTCGCACGCTGCGTAAAGGTAATGTGAATGAAGCTTGCTGTCCATGGCTGCCAAGTTGATTAGGTTTACTAACTGGAAGCGGATCATATTTAAACACAAAAGGGAATGGCTAGAGAGTTTAATAAAAAGAGTGGGTTAAATAAGCACCATTTCGAAATTAAACTATTTTTAACCAAGAAGCTTTTATTTCTATAAAGTACAGGCTGCCAGAAACTGTGACTGGTTTGAATAGGTAAATGGGAAGGAGAGGTGCTTGTTAGAGAACTGTGCAGGTACATGTTAAGCTACAGGGGCAGGGAGCTTGCCCTAGCATAATTTCTACCCCCTCATGATGAGAAAAGATTTGCAGGAGTCTGGGGGAAAGAGAGGGGCGTGGGACTAACTGAGTAGCTCTTACAGAAAGTTGACATGGAGACAATGGTTTAAATGGCCTCCATCTATGCAGTAACCTTTCTATTAGACTGATCACAAATGCTAAACTTCACCAGAAACAAATATCCTGCAGCTTGTTTGCAAATCATTTTAGAAAGACACAAATGAATATTTGCATACATTACACACCGAGTGTGGCATTTTTGGCATTTTCTTCAGCTGACCCTTTACCTCTAAGGCTGGTGGGGAGGTGGTGCAGGTAATAACTTGAAGCCCAGGCTTTTGAAAGAGGTTGAGGCCTACAAGTGGAAAACGCTTGAATATGTCACTCCCAGACACAAAATAAATTACTCTAATTTAGTTTAATCATTTTATTATGAAATTTATAAATTTTAACACATTACTCATACTTCAAATATTGTTTTAAACACTTGTCAGGAAGTTGAAGGGAAAAAATGGTGGTCGGTTTGTTTTACAGAGATGTTCTTTCTCTCACTGCCTCACATGTACACGCAACCCTCTTTTAATTGGTGGGAACAATTATACAACTTAATTCAGAAACAATGGTCTAAATTTAATGTAGGTGACACAAGTTCACTCCACAGGTGGGAAACCAGTGTCACCTCTCCCAAGGGGTACCCGACGCTATTTAAGTGCAATCAGTCACTCAAGAGGGTGGCTTCAGGGCTCCCACCGAATTGAATCCCCAAGAGAGCAGAAATCTAATCCCAGAGGGCAGCCAGCAAATTTAGAGGCTGGCGCCACTATATTATGTGTAACAGGCCCGGGAGCAGTGGCTGCTGCTGGTAATTCAGTGATGCCTTCACCAGGGAACATTACTAAATCCCTGGATACAGGGGCGAGTGTGGGTGGGCTGGGGGTCATGGGGAGCTGGTCACCAAAGGGAAGGGAGATTGGATGCAAGGGCAGGGGACTGCTCCCAGCGCACTACAATCCCCCCCCCCCCCCCCCCCCCCCCCCCCCCAACTTCCCAATGCCAGGCATGGCACTAAGTGCCTTGGAAAGAGGGATACTTCCCCCAGCCCCAGGAGATCATTGGAAAACCTGAGAGGACTTCCTGGGCAGCCTTCAGGAGGCTCAGGTAACCTGCAAGTTTGGGAGAATCCCTGAGATACCAGTAAATCCCAGTGGCAGTAATGACCTTAAAGAGGCTCAATACTGAGCCTAATTAGCCAGCGGGTGAGTTCACCGCATTGGCCCGTTCCCACTGACTAAATGGAGGTCAGTTTTCACACTGGGAGGAATGGCCACACAACCTCCCCCGTTATTATGCGGCCCACTCACCACTTAGCCTGGGGATGGGGGGCAGTGGGGTGGTGTGTGCTCCATAAAACCCTGGCCACTGTTTTAACTCCTAGCATTGAGCTTATTTGGCTGAAAAAGCAGATCCTTCATTACAATCAAAGCTGGAAATCTAAAAAAAAACTGGAAATACTGGGAATGTTCAGTCGTGACATTCCCCATTGACTGCATGTGTGCACTGCCGAGCAGCCATACAGGCTGCTGGTAAGTTCTTTGTTTTAAGGGGGCATTGCTCAGTAGATGAGGTAGCATCAGCGGTCAATGTTCTGATGAAAGGTTGGAGTTTTAACCCACATAGTAACCAGTGGCAGGCTGATCCATTGTTGGGGGCATCAAACAAAGCCCAGCCATGTACACATGCTTCCAGCAGGATTACTGTCAATACTGATAAACAGCTGAATCCTGCCTGATATTTCCTCCACCTATTAAGATCAGTTGGAAAGCTGCTCCCATTGTGCCTCTGGGATCAGCCAACTGGGCATAATCTAACCCTTAGCATGTCCTAGTCAGTGTTGTTCAGCTACTCAGTTCCTTAACCAGCTGAGCTACTGAGGGAGCCCAAAGCATTCAATTGTTTGATAACTATGATGTGGAAAACCTGTTCTCTCGGCGCAACTTGCTGGTTTTATAATTCATGTTCAACTAACGACTCTGATTTATGAAATGGGGTGCTACTACTTATACTGTTAGATACAGTTTTATCATAACTTAGTGGTGTGTTTTCGGAGTTACAGTGAGCTCCTTACACTTCGTGCTTTAAAAAACTTGAATTGTCCAATAATTTTAACTAAGTGATATAAATAACACGCAAAATGGGAACTCCACGCAAAATATTTAAATTGCAAGGTAAGTTGCATTAAGCAATTTTGAATTAAAGTAGCTTAATCCATAATTAAAAAGCCCCCTTTTTGTTTGTGTGACATTTTCAATGTTTTATGGAGCCCAACAACTAAAAAACAAATTAAGAACATTCAATTTATTGAAAGTTTGATATTCAGTTAAGATGAATTCAATTCTTACACATCTGTGATTTTTAAAAAATAATTTTTTGTTACAGAAATTCTTTTGCTGTACCAAAAGGTTTTTATAGTTCCTGAATGGCTCAACAGGTTTACCTGGTTACTAGATTCCACAAAATAGCGGAACCGTAGTGACAGGGAACGCCACAAGGTTCTACTGAGTTAGTTTGACCTCCATCATAATGCTGTTAGTGGTGCTGCAGTTGATCTCATCATTATTTTGGGACAGCAAAGGGAAAGATCAGCTGAGCTCCCCATTCCTGATCAGTATCTCGTGACCTCTGCTAAAGTTATGCAGGTGGATGATACCAGGTTACTTATCATGGTTAAATAGCCTCTTGCCAATTACTGACTAAGTTCCCACATGCAGAGTAGCTGCTTGGATGTGACTGATACCATAGACTGAACCGTATCTCAGTGGAGATTCAGTTCTTTCAGGAGAGATATGGAGAAAATTGGTCAAAAAAGGGAAATGTGTTTATCTGAAAAGCTGGTAAAATGCTTTAGGATTCAACTGTCTCAAAGCATTTTTAAAAATTGTGTTTTTTTAATTGCTTGTTTAACGTGTTTCTTAATTTTAATTTTATCAGCTTAGTGTTTAGGGAGCATTTGCTGTATCTTGCCTGGGCATGTAATGCATACACAGTGGATTTATACCTTGAGGCACTATTGCTTTCAATTTTCTAGAGTACATGCAACATTTACAAGAGTGCATGCAACATTCAAAATGTGTTGACCCGTTTAGAGAATGAAGGGTTCGGAAATAAATAACCAGATAATGTGGTTAAAGCAAACAGTATATTTAGGTTGAGGAAACAATTCAATGGGTTTCTTGAGAGAGATGGGATTGAAAAATATGGAAAGGAAGTAGTATGTACAATTGATCTGCCAAAAGGCACTAATATCAGCCTAATACAATTTTCCATTTACTGTAATATTGTTATCATACCACAGAAGTTTATAGCAAAGAAAAAGGCCCTTTGGCACTTTGTGTCAGTGTTGCCTCTTTGTCAGAATAATCCAAAACTAAACCAGCTGCACTGCTTTCTCATTATAGGTCTATTCTTCCTCTGTTTCAGATGTTTATCTTCCCTTTCCTAAAATGATGGTCTCTGCCTCAACAATTACCAATAATAAAGTATACCATGGTGTAATATCCCTCTGCATATGGGACATTTTACCTAACCCTTTTTGTCATCCTCTATTATAAATTGATGATCACTTGTCACAGCCTCTGCAACCAGACCATTACAATATAAAAAAAAACTTGATTAAATCTCCATTTAACCTTCTCTGCCCAGTATCTCAAATCTCTTCTCATTACTATGGTTTCTCAGCTCTAGTATCTTTTTGGTGAATCAGTGCTATATGCTCTCTCTGATTTCAATATCATTTCTATAATAAGGAACTGGAAACTGAACATAGAGAGACGGTGGTGCAGTGTCACTGGACTCGCAATCTAGAGACCCAAGCTATAATGCTCTGGGGGCAAGGGTTCAAATTCCACCACAGCAGCTGGTGGAATTTAAATTCAAATAATAAATCTGGAATTGTAGAGCTAGTCTCAGTTAATGGTGACCACAAAATAATTATTGTAAAACCCATCTGGCTTACTAATGTCCTTTAGGAAAGAAAATCTGACTTCAGACACACAGCAATGTGGCTGACTCTTAACTGCCCTGTGAAATGGCCTAGCAAGCCGCATAGTTCAAGGGCGATGAGGAATGGGCAACAAATGCTGGCCTTGTCAGCAATGTCCACATCCCATCAAGTAATTTTTTAAAAATTGTACAAGTTTATCATAAATTGTTATATGCCTTGTCCCTATTTATAAAAGTTTCGTATTAAGTCACATGTATAATGGTGCATAAAAAATTAAAGAGATAAGTAATCAACTTTATTAGCTTATTAATCCCTTTTCATTTTATATAAGTACTCATCTTGTTTGGGAGTGCATTAATATGCTACTGTAAGATTAGGAGCAGGAGCATTTACTAGAAGCAAGAAAAATGTACAGAATGTTAAATAAATTCCATCTTTTCCTTTCTTGCCGAAACCCCCCTATTCTTTTCTCTGAAATGGGTTTGTTCATTGTTTCCCTGTGGTAGCCTGTCATAAAGACATATTCTGAGCCATGTTTTAACTCTTTTACTCTGTTGATGGCAGAAATCATACTATTCGCACTCCAGAAAAAATATTGCACTATTTAA
This sequence comes from Carcharodon carcharias, assembly GCF_017639515.1. NCBI lineage: Eukaryota > Metazoa > Chordata > Chondrichthyes > Lamniformes > Lamnidae > Carcharodon > Carcharodon carcharias. The sequence goes on from NC_054468.1 coordinate 222,704,986, forward strand.
TATGGGGCAGAATTTTACGTACCTTTTATGTTTGTAGGCGGGGGGTAACCATAAAATTTCTTGAATGACCTTATGTACAAACATACAAAGTTGGAACATAAGTAGGCCATTCGGTCCCTTGAGCCTGCACCGCCATTCAATAAGATCATGGCTGATCTGTTTGGGTTTCGAATTTCACCTTTGCATCTACCATCTTAGATTCTTGTTTGGCAAGGAAATAAATCTATCTCTGCCTTAAAAATATTCAATGATGCTGCCTCCACTGCCTACAGAGGTAGAGAGTTCCAAAGTCGCATAACCCTCTGAGAGAAAAAATTCTCCTCATCTCTGCCCTAAAAGGCGATCCCTAATTTTAAAACAGTGCCCCTTAGTTCTGGACTCACCCACCAGAGAAAACATCCTCTCCACGTCCACCTTGTCACATATACTTATATACTTCAGTCAAATTGCCCCTCACTCTTCTAAACTCCAGCCCTTTCTGTCTAACCTTTTCTCATAAGACAACCCACTTGTTTCAGGTATCAATTTAGTAAACCACCTCTGAACCGCCTCCAACACATTTACATCCTTCCTTAAATAAGGAGACCAAAACTGCACACACTATTCAAGATGTAGTCTCACCAATGCCCTGTACCTTCCTACCGTGTTCCTGCCCACACCAACCTCTCCACAATTTTATGCTGGGCCAGGTGAGGCCTAGGTTGACTGACCCTCCCTTGCCTCAGTTCAGGCCCTTAAGTGGCCAATCATTGACCACATAAGGGCCAGTTCCCACCCAGCCTCAATTTTCAGACTGGTGGGAGGAGTTCAGGGGCAGAGGGAGGCCCGAAAATGAACCCTGCTGAGAACTTGGGAGGGAAGGGGGGAGCGGGCACCTCCATCAGCCATCTCCTTTTTAACCCCCTCCACCCCATGCCACCCCCCCACACCCAGTCTCTCCAGCGACACTCCAAGCCCCCCACCTCCCCAGGCATCACCTACCCTCCCCACCCTGAGATCCCCAAAGCTTACCTAGTCCTGGACTCTTGGGACTTAGGCTCTGGGTACTGCTTGTAGTCCCAGTCCTGCCCACTGCAGCTTCTGGCACTGCAGGGACTAGAGATGTGCTGTTGAGTGTAGAGGTTATTAAGTAGCAGGACCAAGGTGGTTGGAACGTACACAGTAAGAGCCGAGGCCTGGTATTACTACAGAAGCATTTGTGCAGAAAAAACTGACCACAGGTAAATAAACCCACCAGGTGTGTTGCAAGAAAACTAGCTTGTCCATTTCAAAATGTTTACCGAGAAGCCTACCAAAAAACAAAGCTTTGTGACTGTATACTTTGCTGTCTTATTGTTGGGAATTATGCTTCAGTTTGATTCTCAACACTAGAAATTGCAGCAAGTCATAAAGGGTAGCGAACAGCTGTGTAGATTGATAGCCCTTTAACCTAGTAGCAAGTGAATAGGTCTTTATCTCTATCATCTGATGAGTGAAGCAGATGGCATATATTACAGAGTTGATGCATCCATGCAAATGATAAATGTCACATTTGATTAGTAGAGTTTTGAGCAAACATCTTATGATACATACAGCAACTTGATCTGAGAAGTCAACAGATACAGCATTCTTAATCAATGCGTCATTAGTATGCAGTGAAAAAAAATTGCTGACGAGAAACGGAAGTTTAAGTTAACTGTAGCTGATATAATTCGAGTGTAAAACTACATCTAAAATTATTTGACTGAGTACACAAAGCCCAATTTTTAAACCCAGCAGACACACCAGAACAGAACTGCTGTATTTGGCAGGGACCTCATTAAAATCTGAAAATCAGGGTCAAGTTGCTTCACTGGTGCCACAACGCCATTTTAACTTCAAATCGTGGAAGGCCTGCACAAATCATGGGATCGCCATAGCCATTGATGAAGCCAGAAAAAGCCAGGATAAGTGATTTTTTTTTGATTACTTGTGGAGTGATTCCTTGAGATCCAGGAGGAGTATGAACAAGGAGCAGGAGTAGTCCATTCAGCCCTTCGAGCCTGCTCCATCATTTACTAAGATCATGGCTGATCTGATACGAGTGCATCTCTGGTCTCTGCAAGGTGTCCTTGGGTCTTTCCTTTTGTGATCTTGCCTTTCACTCACCAACCAAAATCGGCCTTGCAAAACTCCCACCTCCTGCACCCCTGCAACTAACGATAACTGTATACCGAAGATTGTGGCAGAGGCCTACCCAAGCCCCAAGCCTTGAAGTCATTCTTACCAACTCCTAACAGAAATGAATGGGTAATCAACCAAAGGGGTAGGAGGTTTGAAGGGTGTACCACTGTTCCTTTAAAAGTTTGCTATCACAAAGTATGTGAAAAAACCCTATGTTTATATAGCACCCGCAACCTGAAAATGTATATGAAAAGCTGAAAAAGTATGATTGCCAAAGTGTACTGTCTGCATTTAAATGCCCAACCATGAAAGGTAAGCGGTCGTCTCTGGCAGTCCCTCGGGATCGAGGATGATTTGCTTCCACTCTGGTTTGATGGGTTCTGAGATGACTGATAAGTCCAATGCATGATCTGCAGACTCTGCCAAATGCGGGGCAAGTGGTGCTTGAAGGGTCGGGCAGATGAGGTGTTGGAGGTTTGTGCGCTCTCTCCAGCACCTCGTCTCTGCATAATCGTGACGTAAGGCGGAATTTTGCTCTCCGGAGACTAACTGCATAGGCGGATGGGATTAACAATGAGTTTCCCGCTGTCGGTGGGTTGTGTTCTTATTCCCAATGTTCTGCTTGAAACCTCATTAATTATGCATTGGCAAGCTGCTCACTGAATCATGTGGTGGGGCGGGCACTGATTCATCCGTCCACCATCACCTCATGGGGTTAAAGTTCCTCGCCCAATTTTAAACACTGCCCGAACACACACACGCTACTCTCTGCAGCCCAGCTGTGTGGTCAGAAGTTCCAGAGATGGCCCCAAGGAACAAGGAGAGTGCACAAATGTTTAGCCACAACTCCTTGCTCCATCAGCATCGGGAGGTTCTTTTTCCCAGAGATGGATCCAGGAGGTTCCCCAACTCACCTCGCTGGCCCGGGAGGCAGTCATGAAGGAGGTCAGCTCCACGAGCAATCGCCTGAGAAATGCCATCCAGTGCAGGAACAGGATGGAATGATCAGTTCAACACGACCGGGGTAAGTCAACACTCAGCTCACACCAAACTTGCACTCATATAATGGCATTACGCTCTCAAAGCAGCACACAGCTCGGGGACCTCACACAATATTAGTGGGGGAGATATCAGCATTGGAAGCCTATTCACCAGCATCTCATCCATCACCCTGCACAAACAGCATCTTTAGCCCTTACTGGGGAGGGGTCAGCACACACAGTAGGCAAGAATGCTTCCAAGCCTCTGCTCCATCCCTTCTCATCATATCCCATCCATTTGTCTTCATGCAGGCCAAGCTTGCCCACAACAGGAGGGAGAGATCTTAGGAGGGACAGTCAACATCCAGAAGCTCTCCAAATTCGAAGGATGCTGTCGAATTGGCAGGGAGGGCCGAGATCGCTCCTGTGGTGAAGGCGAGATCAATGTATCCCAGTAAGCCAGTACGGATAAGTCCTCCTTGAGTTGATCACATCCTGACATTCTCAATGAGTGATTTTCAGTCTGTTCATGAACTAAATCTATCTTCTCTCTCACATGCAGCAGTGGGTCAAGACACACCAGCACAGGCAACATAAACCCCAGCCCACAGGCCATCAGAGGAGGATGCTGAGGAGCCACCTGAAGAAGACCTGTCACAGCGTTCGCCTGCACCCTCCACTATCGCAGAGACACCCCATTGGGTCATAGATCTATATTAGGCTCAGGATCACTTTCTGGAGAACACCTCAGACACATCTCCACAGCAGTCAGAGGCCGTGACAGCCCAGGCCTCTGGTACTCAGAGGACTGCTGGAGAATAGCCAATCGCTGAGTCCAAGTCAGATGATGAGCCTCTAGAAGCAGCTATTGCTAACATGCTGGAGACGCAAAGACAGGCAGCGGAACATCAGGCTGAGTTGCGAGAGGCAGTTAACAGACTAGAGCGAAGGATGGAGGAGTCCATCCGCCTTCTGTCTGAAGTCATGGCTCCAGCATGCGAATACCTTGAGGTCTCTGTGGGAAGAGTGGTGGCCTCCTTGGAGACCTTGGTCCAGCAGGTTCTGATGGATTTGTGCTTGGACCTTCACTCCATCGCTATAACGATTGGTGGGATCCATCAGTAGCGGGGGTGGGGGGTGGGGGGGGGGGGGGGGGGGGGGGGGGGGGGGGTGGGGGTTGGTGGCTGGGCACCCTTGACCTCCCTCCAGGTTCCTCTTCTCAAGGACTCAGGCAGGAAGCAGGGAGAAGGACCAGCAGCTGAGTACCCAGGGGTCATCCACTCAGGTGACTTCCAGTGTCCAGCTGATCTCAATCCCCTATGCCTATGACCCCATCACCTTCAGCTGCACTGGCTGAAGAGGGTGCACCTGCTTCACAGTAGGAGACCCAAAGCAGGCCAGCGCCCTCCAGCCCTCCAGAGGATACCTGCCAAAGTCATCAAAGACATGGCATAGCAGTGGGCAGGCTGCCGCTATATCTGCTGTGGATGTCTGGGATCAGCCAAGCCGTAGTGGTAGGGCTAGAAAGATTTATCATTTTGGGTCACGGGTGTTCACTCACTGTATACAATATGCACCTTCGTAAATACATTTGCTCTTCATGACAATGGCCTTGTCATTTGAATGCATTGTGCATACACATCTATGTGGCCTCTTATTGCGAGGGTGACCCAAGTTTCAAGTTTGCACTCCGTGATCACCTCCCTTTGTGAGCCTCACTTTCATGTGATGTCTACCTGACTCCTGTTAGTTACTTGTCCCTTGTCTAATGTCAGGGAGCTGTGTGAACCTCTTTATTGAAAGAGACTGCAAATTGCGTTAGGAAGTGACATTCATTAAAACGCCATCGAGTTATGCATGCTCAAATTGCATCGGAGGGTTACCACTCATGTTGTCTCATCATCAAACAGCTGTCTTGATTGTTTGTGTCAAAACACAAGAGCTGCAGTCATGATGGCCTTTCCTTCCATGTGCGCAGCTCTGTGGCAGCAAGATGTGACTAGGGCATGATGAAACATGAGGGTTGGAGATCCAAGGCCCAATGCTGATCTTGCTCTCGACATTAGTGGTTGTAAAAGCCTTTCGCATCACTGGGATTCCACTAAGGGACAGGAGAAATGCGCTTGGGTACCCTTGCCTGCACCTTACTTCTCCTGAAACCATGTAGCTATGAGGCTACGAGTGTGTCTTCTGCGTCTTACGGCTTCATTACACCCCACATTGCCCTCTTCAGGTTGCTGCTCATCTGATTCTTCATTGTCTGAGGAGCTCTCAGTTTCCTCCATGTCTCCCTCGTGCAAGTGATCTCCCCTTTGAAGCACCAGGTTATGTAGGGACACCCTCTCTGGAGAGCACTGCAGAGCCCCACCTGAGCGTTCCAAACATTGGAAGCACATCTTCAGGATGCCAATGGTCTGCTCAATGACGGATCTTGTCAAACTATGCGTCGTGTTGTATCTTTCGTCTGAGACACTTTGAGGACGAGGCACGCTGTCATCAGCCATCGTTTCAGCAGGTAGCCCTCATCACCAAGCAGCCAGCCCTGTAAATGCCATGACCTTTCAAACATCTGGGAACCTGGGAGTGCCTCAGGACTTATGAGTCATGGTACTACCAGGGTACCTGGCACAAACGTGCATAATATGCTTCTGACGGTCGCACACCAGCTGAATGCTTAGTGAGTTGATGAACATCAGGGGCTGTTACCTTAGAGCTCTCAAAGCCATGTGTGCAATTAATCGCGCCCAGTACTCAAGGAAAGCCAGAGGTTACCATAAAACCCAGGAATCTAACAGCCTGGCTAGCTTCACCTTGTGTGAACTTTACATGTAGAGGGCATCCGTCACCTCCATGATACATTTATGTATTGAGGACTGAGAGCTGCTACTTAGGTCCCCTGTGGATCCCTGGAACGATCCGCTGCAAAAAAAAATTGAATGCTGCGGTGACCTTCAAGGACACTGGCAGGGGATGTCCCCCTCCCCCCCAGTCCATGTGGCGTTAGTCCCTCCCGCAGAATGTGGTATCCTCTTGACAAGCGTAGATGTGCATGGCATTGTCTCCTGCTCATTTCCAGATAGGAACAGCATCTTCGTCGGCAAGTCACCTCCGTGGGACGTGTCTGACCTCCTTATTTTCCGGGTCTTGCTGGGACCTCCTGGACCATGGTCCTCAGGCTGTGCCTGATCTCGAAGCTGTACTAGGCAGCGCCAGGCTCCTCTCCCCCTCCTCGATTGGATCATTGCTATCAAGAAGATGGCATTGAGTGCAGGCTCCATTATTCAGTCTTCCTCCTTCCTGTGGACAGTTAGATCCAATAGATTAGAGAATAATGGTCAACTATAATAGACCTCCCAATCACTGCCAGAAAGCCACTGTCATGCCCTAGAGCTGCTTTTGTGCTATTCGCCTTTCCCTAATCCAATGTTCCAGTTGACTTGCAACCTCACAGATCTAGGTGACCAAGGTGCCACCCCAGCTATTTAACATCTTAATCCCAGAGAGGTTGGAAGAGGTTTGAGTACATCCAGGATACATTCAACTTTACCAAATGCACTTCTACTATGTCCGATCTGGTAAACAGCTTATGCCTAACCTGCACTTTTGGAATGACTGGATGCCCTTTGGCCTGTTAGCCATGCCAATTGCAGAAAGCACAATTAGGTGCTTTCATTGATCATCTTGCAGAGATCCAGTAGCTGTGCTCCCATCATGGTTGGCTGCATCTTCCATTCTCACATTCTTCTCTGTTAATGCTCAAATTGATCAACTTCAGTGCGTACCCAGTGACTCCTGCAGTCTCACGTTAAAGCGCTCCAAATGTCAGTGGCTCCAATTGTACCTTCTCAATAAACTCCTCCTGAGTTCTCAGCTCAGACTCCATTTCCATGTTGTTACTCCAAACCCTGTTAGGACTCCTGAGTTGAGCCATGGGCTCCTTCCACACTGCGTCATGTCTTCGGGGTCTCAAGATGGTGGTGCTGTATTTTTACTTTGAAACTTGTTCCTACCCTCCCCCTGTCAGAGTTCAGGTTCTCAATTTTCCTGGAACCTCACGATCTGCAGATAGACTTTCCTCCGGTGATTCTCCAGCCTCTCCCAGTAACCCTGGATCCCATCGTCACTGTTGTGGACATTCCTGCCCTCCCCAACCTCCCCCCCCCCCCCAAACCCACCCCCTTGCCTCATGTGAACCTTGCCCCTCCCCAACTTGAGGCTTTGTGCACAGACACATGAAGAGGTGCCCCCACCTCCCAACCCAGGAGGGTTTCAAGTACCCTTCCTTTTATTATGTTTTCCCCATTTACAGGCTGCAGATGCCTCCCCTAACCATGACCATCCCATTTGCAGCCCAGTACTGAGCCAGATACCCCCATCACCACTGACTGTGAGCCTATGACACACTTTGCCCATCAAGCTGTGCCTGATTCCCATTGAGGCCTTTCCCCTTCCTGGAGTGGGAATTCCAATATGTATGCCGTGCATAGCCCACAGAACCCCAGCACTGCCTTTGATCTCTCATCTTGACCTCTTGGCATCAGTTCAGTGGCTGACTGTCTTTCACTCAGCTCTCTGACTCTTCAATGAATGACCACAAGATCGGTTCCCTCCCCCCCACCCCGCCAACACTGCTCCATGAGTCTCTGTGCAACCCATCTCTCTTGTGTAATCCTCCTCCTCCACCGCCTCCCCCCCGCCACCCCCCCCACACCCTCCCACGGACCCCACTCGAGTCTCTGTACAGCTCTTCCCTGTTGTGCTACACTAACCACCTTGTCTTCCATACTCTAGAGTCTGCCTGCATCCCCTCCCCATCATGCAAATCTAATCCCATCCACCCCTTTCTGTGTCTGCATCCTACTGTTCCATGTCAGGCTCCAACTACCACGCCCCCAATCTTCCCTCAGCCTGCCATCTTTCCGCCCCACACCCGCACTTCAACCCTCCAAAACCCCCTTTAACCTCATGTCTCTGTCATCTCCCCACTTGTTTGTCACCGTGCTGGTCTCTGTTTTAGAATGCAGCCCTGCCTGAGACTCGCAGCATACTGCCGGAGTAGTGTAGCAGTCACAGTGAGCAGCCCGGCTCAACACCCGAGGCAGCCACGGTGAGCAGCCCAGCTCAACACCCAAGGCAGCCACGGTGAGCAGCCCAGCTCAACACCTGAGGCAGCCACGGTGAGCAGCCCAGCTCAACACCCGAGGCAGCCACGGTGAGCAGCCCAGCTCAACACCCGAGACAGCCACGGTGAGCAGTCCCACATACATCCCCAGCAGTGTAGGCGAACACTGGCATCGCTGAGGAGTCAGAGCAGTGCTTTTGCAGATAGGCTTTGAATGTTGCACTCACTTGACAGTCGGAAGTGAAGCGAGGGTGGACAACTGCGCACCACTTATATCTGGTTGTGATTTAGACCGGTCTAATTTCCCACTGGTGTGGCATGGAATTGGGAGGGGGGAGCATGATTCTGGCAAGTTGTGTTTTTAATGAGTATTCATGACATACAAATGCATGCAAATGGCGTCCTTGACGTGGATCAGCAGGAAAGCTGATTGCCATCATCCCGTCATGAAAGTGGCAAGGGGAAAGTTCTGATTGTTTTTCTGCCAATGAGAATCTGATTTTGGCCTCACTCCAAATTTTTCACTTCTGCCCGCCACGAATCCTGCCGCTGGCAGGACCAGAAACTTCCCCCCATAGTTTTTCAATATGTTCAGTGTCTTCCCAAATAAGCCTTCTCCATTTTATTCAGTCACGAGCCTCTTCAGAGATGCTTTAGGAATGTCCTCAATGCATTTCCACTGTCCTCCTGGGAGTTTCCTGCTGGGACTGAGTTCCGAGCAGAGCGACTGCTTCAGGGGTCTGATGTCAGGCATACCAATGATATGTCCTGCCCAGCAGAGCTAGTTTTGAGTTATTAGCACCTCGATACTGGGTATATTGCTTTGGGAGAGGACACTGCCATTGGACCGCACGTTTTGTCACCAGATTTGGAAGATCTTGTGAAGACACCATTGGTGTATTCCTCCAGTACTTTGAGGTGCCTGCTGAAGCTTGTCCAGCTCTCTGAAGCATACTGGAGTGTGTGGATCACTGCTGCCCAGTAAACCATGACCTTAGTTTCATGTTCGAGCTCCTGGACCTCAAATGCCCTTTTCCTCCATAGGCCAGAGGCTGAGATGTTTTGAGGTAGAGAGACCAAGGATCTCTTCACAGATGCTTGTTATGGTGAATTTTAGGGTTGACCAGGCACTATGGGCACCCTGGAGCTCCTGGTGGCCAGAGATTGAGAGGCTGGTAGTGAGGCACTAAGAGAGGCTGCCTTGAGGTATCTTTGAGGACTTTGATAATTTTCTTGCAGGATTGCCTGTGTCGCTTCTGCTGTTTGGGGGCCAGGCTGATGGAGATGGTAGATTGGATAAGGTGGTGATCAGTCCAGCAGTCATTGTTGCTTGTCATGACACAGGTAATGTGGACACCTCTGCAGTCCCCTTGCTTGAATAATGACATGGTCAAGCAAGTGCCAGTGTTTGGACTTTGGGTGTTCCCATGGGGTCTTTGCTTGTCTTGCTGCTGAACAAGGCATTGGTAGTGACAAGGTCTTGTTCTAGACATTTCATCAGGAGAAGTACCACCCCTTCCTTGTCAATCACACCCTTGCATCCTTCCTGACTCTGGCATTGAAATCTCCGAGAAGGATGGGTTTGTTGCCTGTTGGGACCCGGGCTAGGGATTGCTCCAGGTCAGTGTAAAATCCTTCCTTGGCCTCACCGGTTGCTTCAAATGTAGGAGCATATGTGCTGGTGACAGTAGCATGCTGATTTATTGTTATAGTGAGCTGGGCAGTTCTGAGGCTCTCCCTTATCCCACAGAAGGATTCGCTGAGGCACCAATCAAGTTCATTTCATATGGCGAAGCCTACCCCATGGAGGCATCATTCCTCTTCTGGAAAGCCCTTCCATAAAAAGCTATACCTGCTGCCCTTGTCCCATCTGTTGGCCTTCTCCTGCACAATATGTCTCACTTAGGGCAGCAATGTCAATATCGAGACACCCAATTTCCCAAGCTGTGTTGGTGGTATGTTGCTTAGGTCTGTCACTGTCACTCCATGGAAAATAAGCAGTATGTGCTTTGTGACCACATGAAAATTTCACATCTAGTTTTCGAACAATATGTACAGGAAGCCAGTAGAGATTACCGAATACAGAAGAGTAGAAGTCATGCTTCAGTTGTACAGAGCCTTAGTCAGACTCTGTTTGGAGTGCTGTGTTCAATTCTGGGCATAAAACATAAGGAAAGTTGAGGTACAGGTCCACCATGATAGCTCGAGGGGCTGAATGACTCATTCATCTTTCTGTTTCAGCTCCTTACAGCTGACTCTTCATATAGTACAACTGCACACCCCCTGCATTCAGTCACCTTAAGATTGTACTTCAAAGCTACTTTTCAAAAACAGAAGATGTATTTCTTTCAATGCAATGGCCAATGATGCAATTTTAAGCGGTTTAGGATTTTCCATTTGTTGAGTCACAGCTTGTACATAGTGTGCAGCACACTGATGTAATGGGTATTAATTAGGACTGAGAGCACCTTGTGAAAATAGTATCGATCCAGATTTATCAGGATTTTTAAGATGCTAGGCAATCACCTCAAGACAGAGGTAAGTTACTGCTAATGTTATCGTAATGAAACTACAGAGAGTTTAAGGAGTATCGTGTATTCTGGCCACAGACACAAAAGATGTAATTTGTGACTTTGAAAAGGGTTGTGAGAAGCGGCTGGATTGAGCAGAGTTTTGGGGGAGTTGGGCACAAGGCTGGGAGATACAACATGCAAGGACGGAGAGAGGAAGGGGAAGCTAGAGAGACTATTGTAGTTGGGTGGGGCCAAACAACTAGAGTGAGTTTTCTGAAGCGGGGTGATGCATGGGTTTTTTTAAAAGTAGTAGAATACTAGCTAAGAAAAGGAAATCATTAACAGTGCATAGAGAATCCTTGTATTTTGCCAAACTATATTACACATTAGGTTAATATAAAAGGTGGGTAAATTCTCTGAGAAATATGGTGCAAAAATCTTTGGCTACATCAAATAGGCTCATCATTTTAATCTGAGGGCTTCTATGTATAACTTCTGACAATGTTGATTAGAATATTGTACTTCTTCTGAAATCCCAAATTGATAGTTTCAAGCCTTGGAAAATTACTTGTGCCTGCTTTAAAAGAAAGTCCGACCTGGGTATATTTTAGATTGTACATTAATGTGATTAACACCGTTTTATTATCTTTCTTTCCCTGAGATTTATGTAAGTTACACGTACAAGTCAAAGCGTAAGAATATGTATTATGTTGTTGTTACCAATCTGCTTTTCTGTTGTGCCTCTGTTAAGTACTGTGGAATGCTTCTCTACATTAAACATACTATTCAAATGCAAGTTTTTGTGCTGTACCGTTGAGCAATGGGACATGTGATTTGCCTGTAATTCATACTGAGCCTGATTATATTGAATCCCTCATCTCAAATGCCCCTGGCAGGGAGAGATCTCTTCAAGGGAAGGAGAAAATATCACTATTGTCTGTCTGTTCTGACACACCTCCTAGTGGTAGATTACCTAGTTGTAATGGTATGAGCCTCAGAAAAGTTTGGCTGCCTATTACTTTAATTAGGAAATGCTGAATGAGAAATGGGTGAAAGCGCTAAAAAGAGAAGTTTCTTTAAGCACGCTGTCTGTTATGACGTGGCAGATGATGTGTGCCTGGCAGATGATGTGTGCCAGGCAGATCAAATCCATGAGGGAAACTTGATCACAGTCAGAATGGTTTTGCAATTTATATTTTATTTCAAGATGCGTGCCCTGAATTCAGTAGTAATAAGTCCATCAAGACTCACTTTTTTCAGGAAACTAAATTAATATTTATTAATAAAAGAAAAGATTTCAAGCACACACTACATACGTCTACAAATTACAGCTATAAAAACTCCTAAAACCACTAATTAATTTGGCTTCCAGTTACACCCCCATTAAGACAACGGTAAAAAAATAGATTTAAACAGATCCAGACAAGTCACCACAATACCCTAAACAGTAGAATTCAAAGTGGCTTTTCCCAGCTTTGGCTTCTGTAGACAGCAGTTTAATGCACAAATACTGGAGGCTTTTCACACTTTTGGTAGACCTTACAATGTCTTTCTCTCTGACACACAGCCCCTTATCCTTTATACATGTTCCTCCCTTTTAATGTAAATTCTATTGTTCCCATATGTCTTTGGAACTTTACCTTTCTCATAATATAAATCTTTTCATGGTACTAATTTTCCTTTTGAGCTTTAAACTCTGGGACAATGTATCTGCAATTAGATTTTCTCGTCCAGCGACATGTATAATCTAGATTAAATGGCTGCAGTAATTGACCCCATATGAATAGCTTTTCACTCTGGTCTCAAAATTTGTCCAGAAACTTTAAAGGATTGTGGTCTGTATAAAAAATTCTTTCTGACGAATTGTTTACAACATCAATCTCAATGCTGCAATGCTAATACCAGACTCAGAGACTCCTTCTCGATCGTTGAATATCTTCTCTGTGGCACATTCAACTTCCATGAAAAATACCCTATTGGTTTCTCAATTCCAGTTTCATCTTCTTGTAACAGTACAGCCCCAATGCCTATATCGCTTGCGTCAATGGCCAACTTAAATTGCTTGGCATAATTGGATGCTGCCAAAGCTGTTGTCATAGTCAATACAGTTTTTAAACCGTCATATACCTTCTGACACTCCTGTGTCCATTGAAACTTCTTGTTCTTCTTTAATAGCTCAGTCAATGGAGCAACCACACTGCTAAAATTTGGGACAACTTTCTGGTAAAACCCACTCATGCCCATAAATCTCAAAACTTCTCGTTTTGTTGTAGGCACTGGGAAATCTACGATAGCTTTGCCTTTCACATCTCTTGGAGCCAACTTACCATGTCCAATGGTATGGCCCAGATATGTAACTTGCGCTTTTGCAAATTCATTTTTAGCCAAGTTCTTCACCAAATTAGCTCCTTGTAGTCAACTAAATAATTATTCCAGATGCTGTAAATGCCCCTCTCACGTTTGACTGAAAACCATCAAGTTGTCAATATAAACAGCAGAATTGCTCAGACCTGCAATTACTTTGTTTGTCAGTCTTTGAAATGTTGCAGGTGCGTTTTTCATACCAAATGGCATGACTTCAAACTGATGTAGTTCAACTGGCGTCACAAAAGCGGATGCCTCCTTTGCCCTGTCTGATAACGATACTTGCCAATATCCTCTCAGCAAGTCCATCTTTGTGATAAACTTTGATTGTCCCACCTTCTCAATGTAATCCTCCAACTGTCATATAGGATATGAATCTGCTTTTATCACTGCATTCACCTTTGATAGTCCACACACAGTCTTTGTATTCCATCCGGTTTCGGTACCATCACAATAGGTAAACTTCAGTTAATGCAGCAAGACTCAGTGAAGTCATTTTGAAGCAAGAATTCAATTTCTTTCTGTACTTGTGATAACTTTGCCAGATTTAATCTATAAGGATATTGCCTTATTGAAGATTAAATTTCTACACTCACATCATGTATAGCTAAATTTGTCCTCCCCAGCTTATTCCTATAAATAGCTTTGTGTGTCTGCAAAGCTTCTCCAAGTCACTTTGACACTTGACTGGAAGATAATTCAAATACCCCCTCATTATCCAATTTGATTACAGGAAAATCAGTTTAAGAATCCTTCATTTCTATCCTCCTTATCTATCACCACTAATACCTCCTTTTGGCCCTCTTCCCTGTGAAAGTACTTTTTAAGCATATCTACATGAGACACCCTCTGCTTCTTTTTTCTATCTGGAGTATTTATTAAATAATTTACTTCACACAGTTTCTTTTCAATCCTTACGGACCACTAAGGCTTCCCTTTAACGAGTCATCCAGCACTGGTAACAGAACTAACTCTTCTTCCCCAGCAACAAAACTACGAGCTGTGGCTCTCCTATCTGCCTTCACTTTCATCACTTGCTGGGATATCTTTAAATGTTCCCCAGCTAACTCACATGCTCTGTCCAATCTTCCTCTGAAGTTTGATACATAATTCAGGAGAGTAGTTTCTGAATTTTGACCCACCAGTTTCTCATGAATCAATTTCAATGGTTCCCTTACCTCATGACTATAAACTAGTTCAAAAGGACTTAATCCAGTCGATGCATTAGGAGCATCTCTAATAACAAATAAGAAGAATGGAATTCCTCTAACCCAGTCCTGTGGATAGTCCTGACTATATGACCTCACCCTAGTTTTTTAAGTTTGATGCCATCTTTCCAAAGCTCCTTGTGATTTAGGATGATAAACTGTTGACTTAAACTCTTTTATCCCCAGGCTGATCATTACTTCTCTAAACAACTGTGACATGAAACTTGAACCCTGATCTGATTGTATTTCTTTTGGTAAACCATATCTTGCAAAAAAAAATATAGCCAACTCTTCCACAATTCCAGACCCACAGCGATGTAATTGACTCTTACATGCCCTCTGAACTAGGGCAGCTAGGGATGGGTAGTAAATGCTGGCCTGGCCAGCGACACCCACAACCCATAAACGAATTTTTTAAAAATCCCCTTTGTTGTAATATTTCTCAAAGGTACTGCTTCAGGAAACCTTGCACACACATCCATTATTGTCAGCAAGTACTGATTTCCACTTTTAGTCTTAGGAAGGGGTCCTACACAATCAATCATGACCTTAGTAAAAAGTTCTTCAAATGCTTGAATTGCAATTAAAGGTACTAGCTTAATCACTGCTTGTGGTTTCCCTATCACCTGACATGTGTGAGCTGTTCTACAGAATTTAACTACATCTCTATGCAATCCAGACAAATAAAAATGCTTTCATATTTTCACCTGTCTTTCTAATTCCTAAATGACCCCCATTGGAATTTCATGAGCTATTCTCAGGATCCCATTTCTATATCCAAACAGTATAACAACCTGATATACTTCCCTCCAGTTTTCATCTGCTGAAATCTGGTACGGTCTCCACTTTCTCATTAACAAATTACTCTTAAGGTAATAGCATTCTGGACTATATTCTGCCTCTGTTTCTGAGTAAGCTGTCTGATATAACTGTTTTATTTGTGGACCCTTTTTCTGTAACGCTACCAGCTGCCTTGAGCTAAACAGCTCAGCTGGATTATCTTCCGTTCTTTCTTCCTGAAAAATCTTATCACAGACAATGTCAGCTAATTGAATTTAAACACCTTCTCCCTGCCTTTTAACTTACTTTTCTTCCTGTTTCAACCTATGAGCTTGTGCTCTTATTACCACACAATCTGGAAATAATCCAGGATGCCCTTTCTGCAACACTTCTGTTGAAAACACCTCTACAGGCTGCTCAACTACCATAGGCATAACCCACATCTGTGACCCAGCTATATCATTACCTAAAATAAATTGATGCAATGGGCAAATTTTCCACTACTCCAACAATTACCTCACCTGGCTTCCACTTACTCTTTAAATTTAGCTTCCACAATGGAATAGATTTAGCATCTCCATGAACCCCACTTATTATCATCTGTTTCTGCAAAACTCCCTGTGAGCAACAAATGTCACTATCCCACAACATTAAGGATTGGCTAGCCCCGTGTCTCTTAAAAATTTTAATGTCTTTATCTATTCCATCCTGTACACATAGAAAGACTTCCGCTTCACATACAAAATCTTTAAATATTTCTTCAGCCTGCTCTTCAGAACTCCCTTGGGTGGGTAAGTTGTGAACACATTCCCACATCTTTACTTCTCATTGATCCTTCCTGTTTTACCTGTACACAAGCCACTGGTTTTTCCTGAACCTCAGAACCTACGGTGCTTTTACTTCCAGAACTTTTCTGCATCTCAATAATTCCAACAGATGTTCCCTGTAATTTCCAACACACTGACTTCGTGTGCCCAACATTATTACAATGAAAACACCTCAGTTTTCAAGTATCACTTCTACCCTCAGCACTTTCCTTTTTAGTCTGAAAAAAAATTTCCTGGGAATTTCCACCTTCTCTTCTCTGACTACCCACCTTCCTTTCACCTTCCAACTTTCTATCCTTCTCTGATTTAAAAGGGTGATGAAGAAAGGTTTAGATCTATGAACTAACTCATAATCATCAGCTATTTCTGCTGCTTCTCTTACCATTTTAATCCTCTGTTCCTCCACATGAGTTCTCACTACTGAAGGAATTGAATCTTTAAATTCTTCCAAAAGAATTACTTCTCTAAGAGCTGCATATGTTGCCTCTATCTTTAATGCCTGTATCCACTGGTCAAAATTACTTTGTTTTACTCTCTCAAACTCAAAAAAGATTACCCAGGCTGTTTCCTCATATTCCTACATTTCTGCCTATATGCCTCAGGAACCAACTCACCTGCACTCAAAATAGCCTTTTTTTTACCACATCATAATCCACTGACATTTCTTCTGACAGTGAACCTTATGTGCTGTACCCATTAACCTAGATTATAACAACAATGTCCAATTTTCTTGTGGCCATTTCATCTGTTTGGCTATCTTCTCAAACGAAATAAAGAACAATTCCACATTTCTTTCTTCAAACTTCAGAAGAGCTTGCTCAGATTTAAACATCTCCCCACTGGGTTTTAGGTTAACACTTTTTTCTTCATCGTCAGAACTTTCCTCAGCATCTGATGTCTCTTTTTTAAAGTCCAGCACTTTAAGTCGGTACTCTGTCTCTTTCCTCCATTGCTAACTTTTCCTCTGGAGAACAAAGTTTTGCATTTCCATTTCTTTTTGAAATAATCTCTTTTTCCCTTTTTCTGCTGCCTCCATTTCCAGTTTTTTTCATTTCCAATTCTTTTTCTTTTGCCTTCAATTCAAGTTTTTTCAGTTCCTTTGCTTGTTCAAATTCAAGCCTCTTCATTTCTAACTGAAATCTCACTACCTCCAGCTGTGACTGACTCGTGTCAGGTATCACTTCCAGCTTTAAATGCTGTGCTATCACTTCAACTATGTCTGCTCTCTTTGCCCCTACAGTTAACCTTAACTGCAACTTATCTGCCAACTCTGTTAACTTACTCTTAGTTACTTCTTGTAACCCAGTCAGAGTCATATCCTCTACTTCCAAAAAGTTTTAGCCATGGACACAAGCATTTTTGCAGTCTCACCAGTTTAAAAATCCCTCACACCAACTCCTGAATTCAAAGTGCTTCTCGTACTCATAACCTTAAGATTCAACAACTCCAAAGCAATCAAGGGATTTCAAATATCCTGCAAAGAGCCCCCAAGTGTTTATGAAGCAGCAGATGATGTGTGCCAGGTGGATCAAATCCGCGAGGGAATCTTGACCATGCAGTCATAACTTTTTGAAATTTGTATTTTATTTCGAGATGCCTGACCTGAATTCAGCAGTAATAAGCCCACCAAGACTCTAGAGATTTTTTTTAGAAAACTAAATTAACACTTATTAACAAAAAAAGATTTCAAGCACATACATAGGTCCACAAATTACTTTTATAATAACTCCCAAAACCCCTGATTAACCTGGCTTCCAGTTACACCCCCCTTAAGGCAAGGTAAAAATAAAATAGATTTAAACAGATCCAGGCAAGTGAACACAATACCCTGGTCAGTAGAAATCAAAGTGGTTTTTCTCAGCTTCCGTTTCTGTGGACAGCAGCTTAATGTACAGATACTGGAGGCTTTTCATGCTTCTGGTAGATCTTACAATGCCTTTCTCTCTGACACATAGCCTCTTCTCCTTATACGTGTTTCTCCCTTTTAATGCAAATTCCATTGTTCACATATGTCTTTGGAACTTTACCTTTCTCATAGTATTAGCACCATGCAATGATTTATACAATCAGTAACCTTTGGAAAAATAAACACACTGCTTGGCCTAGCTTCTCTGGCTAGGTGTAAGATCCTACCATCTCTTTGAAATTCAGACTACCCTGATTTATCTACAAATGCAAATTCTTCTCACCTTGCATTCTAAAACTTCAGTCATGTTTACGTATTTAGCATTTCAAACCTAGCTTCTTTTGTTGAGTCTCCAGACCTGCTGTCTCCAACTCAATTAAATCACACACAAGCTATCCAAACCCCACAATTAACCTACTTCTACAATAAATCACAATAATATTATAATTTCATGACACTCTCAGAAAAAAAACTGCTGTGAACTGTTGGCGCTCTGTGGCCACAGCTACCTGATTTCTTTGCCCACTTGTTGAGTCAAAGACCTTCACCGCCTGAGGTGATTGGGCATAATTTCATATAACAGTGCATCAAGGTGAACGATACAGGCATAATTTCTCTCGGCCCATTCAAGCAGCTTTTCATTGGCAGGGCCTGAAGTACATGGAGATAACCAACAGAGATAAGGGTCCATTCCATTTAATCTATCCAGAATGAGAGTACCCTCTATTGTAGCAACTGTTTCTTTAATGGTTTCAGGGTTTTATCTCCATTACTCTTGTCTGAGTTGCACAATGAAGATCTTCCTGATTTCTCCTGAATTTGCCTTTTAATAGTTTGAGCCTGATCCCTCTGTCCTACTCTATTTAATTTAAAGCAATACTTTGCCCTTACCTTTTCCATATGATCTGCAGTTGTACTAACTTCTATAGATCAAGAAGGGGAGATGGTGGTGTAATGTTAATGTCACTGGACTAGTAATGCAGAGGCCCAGGCTAATGCTGTGGAGACACAGTTCAAATCCCACCATGGCAGCTGGTGGAATTTAAATTCAGATATTAAATCTGGAATATAAAGCTTGTCTCAGTAATGGTGACCATGATGACTAACATTGTTGTAAAAACCCATCTGGGTCACTAATGTCCTTTAGGGAAGGAAATTTACCATCTTTACCTGTCCTGGCCCACATGTGACACCAGACCCACATCCCATGAAATAATTTTTTAAAATTCTTGAATCTTCTAACCATTGGAGTTAACCATTTTTAAAAGTAGGCAAGGATAAGGAACTGAAAACAAAGCAGCAGAAATATTCAGCTGAAAGTGACTACTCAGTAGTTACATGTTGCTGAATGCAAATGACAAAATCCAGTTGTGTGAATTGAATTCTTCAAATCCATCATAATAACAGAGCCAGTTGTATTGTGTTTGCTAAGGACTGCCCAAATGCATTTTCACAAAATGGAGATTCATAGATTTGAATCTAAATGCTGTTGTAGTCCAGGTTAATGGCACTCTTTTTATTATAGGAGTGCAATTTATTTGTTTTTGGCAAGCTGGATTTGTACCAGGTAAGACTTGCTTGCTTACTTAGACTTTGTCTCACATGGGACTGGAGGAACTATGGGCAGTAAGATTCTACCACTGGCAATGACCCTTTGCAGTTTGTTTTGCTGCAGCCCAGGTGGTGTCCCGGTCGTGGAGGTCCTTCTTGATTTCTTTGGCCAGCCCTGTCGTTATCTTCTGTCTGATAGTGTCCATTCTACTGCCACTCTGGGAGTGTGTCAGGGAGGCGCAATATGTGTCCTGCAAGCCTCAGTCATCTCTCCCTCACAATGTCCCACAGGTGCCTCTGACTAGTCCTCTGTTGGTGATGCTCTCTCTCCATGTGATTCCTAGGCAGCTCTGGTGAAAAATGTCCCATTTATGTTTTCATCCATGTCTCACTTGCATAGATTGTGGTTTGTACTACTATGGACATGTAGAGTTGCAGCTTCATGATCATTTTAATAGTGTTGGATGCCAAGATTCTAGAGTCGCTGGAAGACCAGTGCTGCTTTGCCCATTCTTGTGTGGACGTTGATCTCTACATCACCATCCGTGAGGAACAATGGTTGAACAGAAAATAAAAGGCACTTTAATGTCATTCATCCCATACAGAGAAAACTCCATGGCTTAATTGATTTGAACAAGATTTCACTAGAAGAGATGCTTCTGGTCATTTTGTCTAATAACTCAAATAGTTTCTTTCATTTATGGTGTAAGAAGGTGTTCCAGAGATTATAAAAGACAGACCAGAGCTGGTTGAGTCATCATTACATATCACAATTAAAAGGCAAATAACGCAATTCTTTTTCATTCTTCTTTGTTGGATTTTTGGGTTTCACGTGAGATATTCTTTTTCGGCTGAGAGCCCTTACCCGCTTTCATAAGCAGACTTTGCGTCCTGTACAAAAATAGAGTGTTTCTTTCCTTGCTCAAAATTTAGGGCTATAGAGTGAGGCCCAGGAGTCGAAGTGCATTCGTTCAGGCTTACTGGATTACATTCAGACATCAAGTGTCCAAAAAAGTTGATAAAAAGGGGAGAAAAATAGAATGAGCAAACTGGCCAGGGATATAAAAATGGATTGTAAGAGGTTTTACAAGTCTATGAAAAGGAGGAGAGTAGTTGAAGTAAACGTTGGTCCCCTAGAGGCAGAGACAGGAGAAATTATCATGGGGAATGAAGAAATGGCAGAGACGTTGAACAATCATTTTGTGCCTATCTTCACAGTAGAAGACACATACTATATAGCAGAAATAGAGGGTAATCATTGGGCTAATAAAAGGGAGGAACTTAAAGTTATTAATATCAACAAAGAAAAAGTATTGAAGAAACTTAAGGGATTGAAAGCCAACAAAATCCCAGGACCTGATGGAGACTTCTAAAAAGGGTAGCTGCAGAGATAGTGAATGTATTGGTTATGATTTTCCTATTTTTTTCTTGATTGGGAGTCTATTATTAAGGAAGTCTTAACAAAACACTTAGAAAATCATCGTATAATCAGACGAAAGGGAAATCTTGTTTAACAAATTTATTACTAGTTAAGATTTAACTAGTAGGATCGATATAGAGTAGCCAGTAGAAGTAGTATACTTGGATTTCCAAAAGGCACTCAATAAGGTGCCACATAAAAGGTTAATAGGCAAAATGGAGTTCGGGATGATATGTTAACATGGATGGGCAGGAAGCAAAGAGTAGGGATAGATGGGGCATTTTCAAGTTGGCAGGCTGTAACTAGTGGGGTGCTGCAAGTCAGTGTTGAGGCCTTGGCTATTTGCCATCTATATCAGTGACTTAGACAGAGATCCCAAGAGTAATGTATGCAAGTTTGCTGACGATACAAAACTTAGTGGGAATACAAGTTGTGAGAAGAACACAGAGGCTGCAAAGAAATATAGACATGTTAAGTGAGTGGGCAACAAGGTGGCAGATGGAGTATAATGTGGGCAAGTGTAAGATTATTCAATTTGACAGTAAGAATAGAAAAGCAGAATATTTTTTTAAAACCGCATGGAACTCCTAAAAGTTTAATGGGCCTTTGTGTACTCCAGGTGTGGACTCACCAATGTGGAGTATAGGTCTCCATATCAATGGAAAGATATACTTGCATTGGAGGTGGTACAGCAAAAGTTCACTAGATGAGTAAATTGGGCCTGTACTCTCTGGAGTTTAGAAGAGCGAGAGGTGACCTAATTGAAAAGCACAAGATCCTGAAGAGTTTGACAGGATAGATACTGAGAGATTTTTTCCCCCTGGTTGAGGAATCTAGAACACAGGAACACATCTCAAGATAATAGGTTGATGATTTAGAACTGAATTGAGAAACGTCTTCACTCGGAGGGTCCTGAATCTTTGGAATACTCTACCCCAGAGGGTTGTGGATGTTCCATCATTGAGCATATTCAAGGCTGAGATAGTTAGATTTTTGATCTCTCAAGGAATTGAGGGTTATGAGGAGTGGGCAGGAAAGTAGATTTTAGAAGATTATCTATCCATGATTGTACTGAATGGTGGGGCAGGCTAGACAGGACATGTGGTCTCTTCCTGCTCCTATTTCTTATGCTACATTTTTATGATCTCGGCTCCAATTTACGTTCCACCAAAGCCACTTGTCTCTGGACCTTATTACGGTCTTGATCCAAACTGCCCTTGATATCAAGACAGCATTTGACTGAGTGTGGCATCAAGGAACCCTGGCATAATTAAAGATATGGGAATCAGGGGGAAAATTCTTACTGGCTGGAATCATACCAGCACAAAGGCTGTGGGTGTTGAGGCCAACCACCTCAGTCCCAGGATCTCACTGCAGGAGTTCCTCCGGTAGTGTCCTAGGCCCAACCATTTTCAGCTGCTTCATCAATGACTTTGCTTCCGAGTCAAAGTTGTGAGATTGACTTCTACTACAGATACTTCTATGTTTAACCTAGGTTAACTCTTCCATGTAGTACTGAGGGTTTGCTGCACTGGAGAAGTTGTCAAACCTTCAGACAAGATGTTAAATCAAGGCTCCATCTGCTATCTCAGGTAAATGTAAAAGATCCAAGGCACCAATAAAAAAGCAAGAGAGCAAACAATGGCAGTTTTCTAACCAACATTCATCTCTCTACCAACACCAATAAAACCGATTATTTGGTCATTTGTCTCCTTACTGTTTGTGCAACTTGTATAAAAGTGATAAATAAATGCAATTTTTTTTGTTTGAAAGCAGACCCTTGATAAAAACAATTGCTCAATACTTACATGACTACCTGAATTCTCTTAACTGTACTCATACTGAGAGCCTTAGGCTTTGGCTTCTTGTTGCAATATGACCAAAGTATAGCCACGTTTCCTTTGAAGAAATCCCAGAACAAAGAGAATTAACAATAAATTTTTTGTTATACTGCATTTGCAGGATTTGACATGCTACTTTAAATACTGCCAAACAAATAGGTCAAGATGCATAGTCCCACATGATGTTTGTATGTGAACGGATTGGTTTGATTCCTTCCTGAGAAACTCAGCCAACCTTTTGCAACCATTCTGCTGAGCCTGTTGTTAATTCTATATTAATGTTTAATTGTATGCAAGGGCTGAATTCTCCAGTTGGCAAGCGGAGGCAGGGCCTGCTCACCAGTGCATAAAGTGACATGTGGTGATGTCGGGCGGGTGTCCCGATGTCACCGCATGTCATTTAGATTTCCAGTTTGGCAGGCGTGCAGCTGACTCGGCTGCACGCCCGCTGAACTGTCAAGGGCTTATTAAGGCCTGTTTAAAAACTAATTTAAGCAATTGAGTGAGCTGCCCGCCCAACCTTAAGGTTGGCGGGCAGGTGAAGAACCCAGGCAGCCTTCGCATTTTTCATGAAACCTCATCCACGGGCGGGATGAGGTTTCATGAAGTGTTTTAAAATTCAATAAAAATTTTTACAATAATTCTTTGACATGTCCCAGCTCATGTGACAGTGTCTTGCATTTATATAGTGCTTTTCATGACCACTGTTGTCTCAAAGCACTTTACAGCCAATGCCACACTTCTGAAATGTTGGCATTGTTGTAACATAGGAGCTATACGCTTGTAATGTATAATTCTGTAAATAAATATGTAAGTGTGTAAAGATTGGTTCCTCCACCCTCAAACTTCCTGGATTCCACTTTTGCAGATAACGTGTTTGTATAATAATTAGGAATTACTGCTGGACAGAATGAGTCCCAATTTTAACTCTAAGTGAACGGGTTTTGAGTGAGTTAAAATCTTGTCCAATGACACGAACAGCCCTGAGCTTAAGAGCATATTAAACCACCCTTTTGTTCCAGTTTCAGGCGCATATTGATGTCTGTGGCATACAAAACTATAATGTGTATTATTTGGGGCCAGCTAGCAGGTTACCAGTTTTACCCTGGATGTGCCCTGATCAGCAAGAAAGAATTTGGTCATAGACAAAATCTATAATTTTGTCATAATAGATTTACCAGAATCTCAGCTATTTTTAGCTCACAGGTTTGTGTGTTTAGCTCTTATGTGTACTGTATTAACAAATAGGTTTACATTAAGCTGTAAAACAAATGGCAAAACAGTGCAGACACTGGAAATCTGAAACAAAAACAAAGTGCTAAAAACATTTGGTAGGTCAGTTAGCAGAGAGATAAGTAGGGATTAAAAGTTTTCGGACTGATCTAAGGTCATCGACCTGAAAAAAATAGCCCTCTGTTGGTCTGTGTGCTGCTTGATCTACTGAGATTTTCTAGCGTTTTATCTTTTTTGAACAATTAGATTCATCTACAGAGACAAGAGTTTAACACAGATGCATTAATCAATTTGATAAAAATGGCGTATGGGAGAAGTTAAGCCTCGTCGCACTGCACCTTTTTATGAATCCAACTTTATGCCCAATGCTTTAAATTGCTCTTGGCTGTCATCAGCAATATTTGCTACCAGGGTTATGATTCAGCAGTCTCTGGACAAACAGTGTTGCTGTATGGAAAACTGGAAAGTTAATCTGAGTTCAGGTGATGTGTACGTCATGTACAATGGAAAAAGCAAGAGGTTAATTAGGCGGACAAAAAATGGAATTTGAGTTACCAGAAAATGGATGTATGAGGTCCATCTGAAAGCTTTAGTTATACAAACAGCAGTTATCAACTGCTCCTTTTGTGTTACGAACACAGGTTTTAGTAAACCTTTGCAGAGTCCATTTTTTACTTTCATCACAAAATAGGTGTCCAAATTGGTAAAGTAATATTGTATCATGCTGATCTTTACTTATTTTTCATATCCTCAATTTACCTGATATGCCGGTTTTTATTTCTTATATTTTTGCGCAAAAAATATCCTTATTTGCCCAGATTGTTGGCAGTGGAGCTTTTATGTTATTTTTCATTTCATAACCGTCTATCTCTAGCCTTTGGGAATATTGCCAGGGCAATATTCTAAGATGCCAGAGTGCTGTTCACATGATTGCCTTTCTCATACTTCATGTAAAAATGACCACCTTTGACCATGGGAAAAATCTTCCCCCATTGGGAGGGAAGTGCAGGAGCGGGGCTTGTCGCCATTTTACGTGGGCGGCCCAGTTAAGGCCTGCCCATCATGATATCCACCAGGAAGCGCTATGCGCTCCCTGTGTGGGTGGGGGTTCCCTGAACTGGGAGTGCACTGTTTCACGCATGCATGCAAAAGAGCGCACTGATCTCCCTGAGGCTAAGTGCTGCCTCAGGGAGATCGGCTCCAAAGTTAAAAGCGTTAAAGAAACAATATCAAAATTTCCCTAACATGTCTCCTCATGTGACACTGTCACATGAGTTGGGACATGTCCATCACTTCTACTGAAATTTTTATTAAATAGTTTAAAACCCTTATTGAAACCTCACCCCGCCCGTGGATGAGGTTTCAGGCTTTTTCTGGAGCCCGCCACGGCCTGCCCACCAACCCTAAGGTTGGACGGGCAGGTCCATTAATTATGTTAAGTACTTTTTAAATGGCTTCAGTAGGCCATTGACAGGTTGGCGGGCGGACAGCTGATTTGGTTGCACCCCCACCGACCTGAAAATGGAAATGATGTGGGGTGACGTTGGGAGTTCCACCCGACATTATCCCGCGTCATTTTACACGTCGGCAAGTGGGCCCTGACCCCGCTTGCCAACCGGAAGATCCTCCCTCACGTTTTGTTTTTCCAGTTGCTGCCTTCAGTTTGCAATTTACTTGTATTGCTACATAGAGCCATTGCCAGTAGACTTAAGAGTAAGTGAATCAGCAAAACCATACTTTTGTTTCTATGTCCCAGAGTTTTCAAGCAAAGAAATTACCTATTGGCTGATTAGGAGATTATTTTGCGCTCTTATTTAACAAGGAGGAAATCCATAGCCAATGTTATGGATTTATCTCACTTTGCTGCCTAGTCTTGCTCCAACCTCTGAGACGATTACTGGGAAGAGCATCTGTAGAGCTACATGGCGCAATCTCCATATTTCTACTAAACAGTAATATTTGCGGTTTTGTTTTGAAGGCAACTGTTTATATTTCATGTAAAATACCTATCTACCTTCCTCTTCAACTTTCTATTTAATCAGAATAGTAGTGGTGTATGTTTAGGATGTAGCAGGAAAACGACAGTGAGTTTGCTTATCGAGCTTTCAACCTTTAGATGTAAGGAACTTTTACACACATCATGCTCAGCAACTCAGTCCTATTCTATCTAATTTGTAAGAATTGGTTACAGAGTAATTCTGAATTGCTATCACTATATTAGCTACAAGTTTGTACTGTGTGTTATTAGAAAGAAAAAAGAAAGATTTAGATTTGTATAGTGCCTTTCACTCTCAGAATGTCACAAAGTGCTTTACAGCCAATAATGTATCTTTGGAAGTGTAGCCAATTCAAAATGGAAGAAACGTGGCAAACAATTTGTGCACAGCAAATTTGCCCATAAACAGCCATGTGATATTGATCAGATAATCTGTTTTAGTGATGTTGGTTGAAGGATAAATATTGGCTTGTACATGTCCTGAAAAAAGGTCAGAAAATACAATAAAATATAAAATTTAAATAAAATATTTAAATACAGTATTGGAAAGAGGCAAGCACATAAGCACACTTATCATGAAGCATCATTACTGCTCTTGCTGGCCTGAGGTTGCTTCTTGTGGCATATCAGAGGATTATTCCTTCAAACAGAGTTGACAAATGGATGATTTCAATTTAGTAAGATACCCCTCAATAATGTCAATTAAACCACACAGGTCATTTTAACATTTTTTTTTTAAACTCATTTATTGCTCATTCCTAATTGCCCTTGAGAAGGTGGTGGTGAGCTGCCTTCTTGAACCGCTGCAGTCCATGTGGTACATCGACAGTGCTGTTAGGGAGGGAGTTCTGGGATTTTGACCCAGTGACAGTGAAGGAACGGCGATATATTTCCAAGTCAGGATGGTGAGTGGCTTGTGGGGGGGACCTTCCAGGTGGCAGGGTTTCCATCTATCTGCTGCCCTTGTCCTTCTAGATGGTAGCGGTCATGGAAGCTTCTGCCTAAGGAGCTTTGGTGAATTTCTGCAGTGCATCTTGTAGATGGTACACACTGCTGCCACTGTCAGTGGTGGAAGGAGTGAATGTTTGTGGATAGGGTGCTAATCAAGGGGGCTGCTTCATTCTGGACAGTTACAGCTTCTTCAGTGTTGTTCCATCACACTCCTTACTTGTGCCTTGTCGCTGGTGGACAGACATTGGGGAGTCAGGAAGTGAGTTACTCGCTGCAGAATTCCTAGCCTCTGACCTGCTCTTGTAACCACAGTATTTATATGGCTAGCCCAGTTCAGTTTCTGGTTAATGGTAACCCCCAGGATGTTGATAGTGGAGGATTCAATGATGGTAATGCCATTGAATGTCAATAGGAGATGGTTGGATTCTGTCATGTTGGAGATGGTCATTGCCTGGCATTTGTGTGGCGCGAATGTTACTTGCCACTTGTCACCCCAAGCCTGGGTATTGTTCAGGTCTTGCTGCATTTGGACATGGACTACAATTTTTGTGTTTCTAAATGTTTTTGGGAGCTGGTTCTTAATATCTGTAGAGTTTATAATAATTTTGGGATGTATATATGTTTACAGTCCATCTCTGTAGCAGCATATTTTCTGTATTAATGTTTCGGGTCGATCAAGGACTTGAAATGTTTAACTCTATTCCTCTCACAGATGCCTCCTGACCTGCTGAGTATTTCAGCACTTCTTGTTTTATTATTATAGGAATAAAGGAACAGGAGTAGACCATTTGGCCCATTGAGCCAGCTCCGCTATTCAGTTAGATCATGGATGGTCATCTACCTCAAGGCACTATCCCAATGCACTATCTCCATATCCCTTGATGTCATTAGTCTCCAGAAATCTATCAACTTCTGTTTTGAACAAGCTCAATGATTGAGCTTCCACAGCCCTCTGGGGCAGAGAGTTCCAAAGATTCACCACCCTTGGAGTGAAGAATTTCCTCCTCATCTCAGTCTTAAATGGCCTACCTGCTATCATGAGATTATGTCCTGTGGTTTTAGACTCACCACCCAGGGGAAACATTTTATCTATATTCACTCCGTCATGCCTTGTAAGAATTTTGTAAATTTTAATGAGGTCACCCTCATACTTTGAAATTCTAGGGAATATGTACCCAGTCTTCTTAATCTCTCCTCATACGAAAATCCCACCATCCCAGAGATTAGTCTAGTAAACCTCAGTTGCACTCCCTCTTTGGCAAGTGTGTCCTTCCTTAGCATATTTTATGGGCTTCTGTACTGCATTCATTTCATTACAAATATACCTCGAGGCCCATGAGACAGACAAAAGCTTTTATTCTCAGGGTCTGCATCCTATTTAATCCATGTGGGTAGCTATATGAATTGAATGCAGTTGAAGATATTTGCTTAATGACATCTTCAGTGTGAATTTAGAGGAAGCAGTGGCATTTTGGTAATGTCACTGAACTAGTAATCCAGTGGTCCAAGTTTATTATCTGGGGATGTGGGTTCACATCCCATTGCGACAGCTGGTGGAAATTAAAAATTCAATTAATTAGTAAATCTTTAATTAAGAGCAAAATCTAATCTCAGTCATTCTGACCGTGGCCTGGATTTTCATCCTTGAGGCAGGGAGGAAGAGTTGGGAAAATTCCCAGCTTGTCCTGCCCACCTTGAGAGAAAGTGCCCACAAAGATGAGAGTTTCATTGCTGGGGTGGGGTGGGTGTGGGCTGGAATCAGGCCAGCTGACCTGGGAAGAAGTGCAGAGGCAGCAAGAGGAACTGCCGGGTGTGGAGGTGGCCTGTTTAAAAGGTCTGCCTCAGTGCTGCGAGTCCTTGTCCTAGTAAAAAGAAAAACATTTGGGCCCTCCATCCCTCACATCCCCTCATCCCCTTCACCTTGCAAACACTCCTAATACCCCATTCACGCCATCTCATGCCCCCCCTCCCCCAATTGTGTCTCATACTCCCATGCCAAGCATACATAATAAAGCTTGGCTGAGAGCTCAGACAGCTGCCCCCCAAAGGAAACGTTGTTTGATTGACAGCTTAGGTGCTCTGATCTCTGCTGTCAATTTCACAATGCTTGTTTACACAAGTTAAGTAGTTTCAAGGGTTTGTGGTTTTTGAGACCTCAAAAGACCTGCATGATACATTTATTAGCTTGGAACATAGAAAGTTACCAATGAATTACTTTGAAAAAAAGTTTATTTTTCTACATCCCACTATACACATTTGGATTCATTGGTTCTAAAAAGTATACAGTGGGTCACTGGGCATGGAAGTGTCATAGCTTGGCATAGGGTATATAAGGGGCCATAGGGGGTGGTTAGAGGAGTATGGGGACATGAGGAGGATCTTTTGAACTTTTAAAAGGTTGCCTCCTGCTTAGTAGGGTTCACAATTCCTTTTATGTACTGTGAACCACAACTCTTTAAAGACCTGGCCCCCTATCTCTGCAATGGAGCTAGCCAGGTCAGGAGTGCCAGATGCGGGCTTTTGACAGAAGCAGCCTGCACCCTTTATAGGCACTGCCAAAAATCAGTCAGCCTGGGGATGGGATTGGGAATCTCAGAATCAGGTCCTGCCCACATTTTTAAAGGGCTCGCAAATCTGTGAAAATCCAGGCCCATGACTTTATCATTGATTAATGTAAAAACACATCTAATACCCTTTAGAGTGGAAATCTGCTGCCCTTACCTGATCTGGCCTACATATGACTGCAGATCCACAGTGATGTAGTTGACTCTTAAGTGCTGTATGAAATGACCACACAATATCCTGACTTAGAACTATATCGCAGTTCCTTCGCTGTCATTGGGTTAAAATCCTGGAACGCCCTAACAGCAGTATGGGTGTACCAACACCACATGGATTGCAGCAGTTCAAGAAGGCAGCTCGCCACCACCTTCTCAAGGGCAACTAGGGGTGGGCAATTAATGTTGGCTTAGCCGGAGATGCCCGCATCCCATGAAAGAATTTTTTTTTTAAATGTTAAAATAAGGTAACATTGAAAATTGTACATGGTCAAATTAGATGTTTGCATGAAATAAAATTGAAGAATTTCTTCAGGCATTTAATATTTGTGCATAATTTTCAAATATAAGCATCACACTTTAGAACTGCAGAATCGGTATTTTGACTTGTGATAGTTGTGCTGTAGGATTTCTCCCTGCTGCTTGAAGACTTTTGTGCTCTGTTTTTAGATTAACATTTGAAAAAGTCTAGTAATTTTCTTTCAGGGGTTTACATGTTCAATTTTATCTCCCTAGGAATGAACGAGAGGGAATTCCAGCCAATTTGATCCAGCACCTTGATGTGTGTGTGGAAATCCCACAGTGTGGTATCATCCGATCACTCAATGTTCATGTTAGTGGAGCTTTGCTCATGTGGGAGTACACGCGACAGCAGATGATGAAGCAAGGCGTGAGACCATAAACTGGGACTGCACAAAAGTGAAAATTAAAGAGATTGCTTCTTGTTAATATGTGTTTTGTCACTTATAAGTCAATAACACTGTGCCACTAGGAGCAAGCATCTAAGAAGGTAGTCTACAAATCCTTAGATAATCTGGTGAAAATAAAGTGCTACTGGAAGATTGGCTAGAGACAGTGACCTCACCGTGGACTGCCTTGGATATACAAAGCCAAATGTTTAGGCTTCTTGTATAATTTTAATATTTATGTGCAAATAAGAATATTTTTATAACATCATTTCCTCCTGGATAGGAACAGCAGTGGGCCATTCAGTCCCTCGAGCCTGTTTTACCATTTAATTGCATCAAGGCTGATGTTTCAACATTTACCCCCTTTTAACACCCTTACTGAACAAAAATCTATCAATCTCAGTTTTGAAATTTTCAATTGACGTGCTTCAACAACTCCTTGGGAGGAGAAAAAGAGTTCCAGATTTCCACTAGCCTTTGTATGGAAAAGTGCTTGCTGCCATCACCTTTGGAAGGTCCAGCTCTAATTATGTCCCATTGTTCTGGACTCTCCTACCAGAGGAAGTAGTTTCCCTCTAATGTGATATTTTTGAGTAGACTTGCACAACAGTTGATACCCTTATTATCTTTTATGTGGGCCTCACCATCAGAATTCTGCTTTTTGTAGGCCAAAGCAGTGCAAAAAGTTGTGACAAATAAGGTTAATGTAACTATTTTAACGTGTTTATCTATAAAGTTTCTATGACTATCAATTTTTTTGCAGTATGTTTTAAATCACAAACATTCATTTCCAGAGGAATATAATTGAAAGGCAGCAAAGTTCTGTTAACTTGTCTAGGACCTTGGTTATTCCACACTTGGAGTACTGAAAAGTTTTGGTTTCCATTTTAGGAAAAGGATATGGAGGTACTGGAGAAGATGCAAGAAAGATTTATTCGAACGCTAAGGGAACAGAGAGATTATATCTATCAGGAAAGATTGAACAGGCTGGGTCTCTTTTCTCTAGCAAGAAGAGACTGAAGGAAGATCTGAGATATTTTGAAATGCAATAATAGGTCTCCAAGATTATGAAAGGGTTTGATAGGGTAGTCATAGAGAAGATATTTCCACTTGAAAGGCAAGACCTGAACTAGGTGCCATAAATATAAAATAGGCAATAATAAATCCAATAGGGAATTAGAACAAATTTCTTTATCCAGAGTGGTTAGAACATGCTGCTTGCCACCACAGGGTGTAGTTGAGGTGAATTTTAGAGACGCATTAAAGGGAAAGCTAGGTAAACACATGAGGCAGAAAGGAATGGAAGGATATGTTACTGTGGGTGGAAGGAGGCTCATGCAAAGCACAAACACTGGAATAGATCTGTTGCGCTGAATGATCTGCTTTTGTATTGTAAATACTTAGTTGTTTTTTTAATGACACCAAAGGAGCATCCCTGTTCTACAGGATAACGGTGATTTTCCTTGGCTGACAACTTCAGCTGCATATGTGGTACCCAAAATATAATGACTTATAAAGAACGTGGCTTATTGTGTCAGATAATCTCTCTATGCACATCACTTTTAATGAGTGAGTTTGAAGTGTAGTCTGTAGTCAGTTATGGAGCCAAAATGCAGGTTTAGAGGGTTCAACAGGTAGCTGTGTGGACAAGTTCAGTTACCTTCACTCAAATCTCCCTTAAGACCTTTTGCACTCAAATACACTGGGTGGTTCAGCTTCATTGGCATGAATTCAGCCCCTTAACACCAGCTGGCACAGAAGCTACTCCCAATCAGTTGTCTCAATTATGCCTTTTATACTTGCTCTCTGAGAAAAAGTGAGGCCAAATCTAAAGGTGTTGTCCGAGATCCTTCACAACTATTTAATTTCTAGAAAGAGTCCTTGTGAGGTTGGGTGGTACAGTGGATTAACACTCAGTAATTTCAGCTTCTTGAGCTGAGGTTTGAATCCAGCCCAGACTGATGGGGTGAAAATTGTATGCTAGAGGGGTGGTATATGAAATAAGTTTGGGGTTGCATTGGCAGTCTGATGACAGAGCTGCAGCATTGGCTGGGGTAAGGTCATTAACCACACTTCACAAAGGAACCACTGACATCCATCTCCATTAGAGAGAAATAAGTGGTTATGTATCGTTTGACAGGCCTTCATGAACTACCACAACCGGTACGGGGATTGAACCCATGCCATTGGCCTCATTCTGCATCGAGCTAACTGACCCCTGACTGAGGTAGGAAATTAAAATGTGTCTCAAAATAATAGGGGGTTCATTTAAAGCTTGGCATTAAGGCAAATAAAAATTAAGATGTACTTGAATGAGATTTAATCACATCTGATCTAGGAGTGCTTGATCCTGATCCTTAAAGACCAAAAACCAAATAAGTGTTCCATTTTGCAGCATTAACCTCCCTCAATCCGAACACAGAGTAAAAAGATAAGTTCTGATTGTGATGCTAAAAAATGTGATATTCCCTGTTTAAGATCAGTGCGTTGGAACTTGATTATGGTTTCTGAATTCAAAACCAGTCTTTTTCATACCTGCTTTTAGTTTTCTCAAATTAGTTGAGCTTTATCCAACAGTAATTCGAGTGATAGTCATTACAGAGCAAAAGGAAGCCATTCAGCTCATTGTGTCCATGCTGGCTCTCTGAAGAGCAACCCATTTAGTCCCAATTAACAGAATAGACAAACTGGAATTAAAAATGGGCAAATTTGGTGCTATTATTTAACGCCATGGTGTAAAGAGAAACAAATCGAACTTATATCATTTTGACTGCATCTTTTTTAAAACACGATTCAGTATGTTCCACAGTGTTTGTACAGAAACACTCAGAATTCAGTGTGAAATTGTAAAATATTTTTCATGAACTGATTTGAATTTTTAAAACCTAACCACAGCTTTATGCTCTTTACAGTTTCACACATGCAAACTTCCATATATGATAAATGACCAGAATAAATTGATGATGATGTTGTTTTAAAGTGCTTTGTGACCGTCTATATTTGAACTTCCTTCCTGAGCCCAGAGGAATCAGATCTCTCCCTAGTGTTTATGGACTTTGGGTGGAATGAGTTTGGCTGCTATCAGTTCAGGTTCACAGTGGGCCCACTTCACAAGACTGTATGAAATTTAATGGTCTCACAGCTCGTGTGGGAAATGGAAAGACTATAATGGTGTGGAGTAAGAGTCGCTCTTCTGTCAAATGAATTGGAGGGGATTAATATGTTATACCATCAAGCTGCTGTACCACGCCCACCCATTAAAGTCAACATATGAATTAATTTCTCCAAGAATGTGTCAATCTTGCTTAGTTCTAAGGCTGCTGGCTAGAGAGATGGCCACTTTGTACTAACCTATATGCTGATTCGATCACCAGACTCCTCATATTTACACTGGAGATTGAACTGCTTGAACTGTAATTTAAGATGGGCTAATTGCTTCAGTCAGCAAAGTGGTTCTCACTGAAAGACTCAGCAGGTCTCTGACCAGCTGTGGTTGCTCAAATTGACAATTTCATTTATATTTTTCATTATGACCTCTACGAGGAAAGTATTTCATACTGAAAGCACAGCCTGACCCTTCAAAACAGTAGTATTTTCTTTTTAAAGTGCAATGCTGGGCAGGATAAATCTCCTGTCCTTTAACAAGCTTCGCAATAGTTGATGTGACAAAAACAAAATTGTTCTATTCACCGACATAGATGACACACAGCTCATTTGGCACAAAATCCACCAAAATTAAATGTAATGAGAAGAAAGTACTTTTGTTCACCTTTCATATCCTCAGGAGGTCCCAAAGCAAAGCACTTCTGATATGTAATAGCTGTTGTCATGTAGCCAAATGCAGCAGCCAACTTGTGCAGAACAAGGTCTCTCAAAAATCAATGATAAATGACCAGATAATCTATTTTTTAATTGTTAATTTGAGGGATAAATATTGCTCAGCACACTGGGAAAGCTGCCTTGCTCCTCTTCCACTCGTGCTCTAGAACCTTATATGCCTACCTAAGAGAGAAACGGAATCTTAATTGAATCTCTCATCAGCAATATGGCACATCCAGCAGTGCAGCATTCCATCAGAGCTGCTTTTATTCATTCCTAGGATGTCAGCATCACTGACAAGACCAACATTTGTTGCCCATTCCTAATTGCCCTTGGGTATATGATGGTGAGCTGCCTTTTTGAACCACGGCAGTCCACGTGGTGTAAGTACACCCACAGTGCTGCTAGTCTGTATAACGTAGCACTGCACAGTTATCCATCAGGGTCTTGACTGCAGTTGGGCAGACCCAACTAAACATTCCAACCCAATTTTGTTTTGGCATTTTATACTTCAGCATTCATGTTCCTTCAGTGCAGTGGCTACAATATCAGGTTGGAGGCTTGGAATTCTGCAGCCAGTAATTCTTCTCCTGACTCCAGGATTTTGACCCAGCCACAGCAATATAGTTCCAAGTGAGGATGGTGTGTGGCTTGGAGGGGAACTTGCAGGTGGTGATGTTCTTATGCATCCTTGTCCTCCTGGGTGGTAGAAGGTCATGAGTTTGGAAGATGCTGTGGAAGGAATCTTGGTGAATTGCTGCAGTGCATCTTGTAGATGGTACACGCTGCTGCTGTGCTCCAGTGATAGAGAAAGTGAAAGTTTAAGGTGGTTGATAGGGTACAGATCACGCAGGCTGCTTTGTCCTGGATGATGTTGAGCTCCTCATCCAGCCAAATGGAGAGAATATTTCATCACACTTCTGACTTGAGCCTTGGCAATGGTAGGCAGGCTTTGGAGAGCCACCACCTGCAAGTTCCCCTCCAAGCCACACACCATCCTCACTTGGAACTATAACGCTATTCCTTCACTATCCCCGTTTTACCACAGCTCCTCAATTCTGTCATCCTTAGTGGAAAAAGAGATGTTAAAATTTTCCTTAACATTCAAACCATCCCCCATAAATCTTAAATCCAATGTGCGAAAGCACAACTTTCCTAGATCAACGTCTTCCATAATGTTAAAATCTCCAGCGAGACTGATTCATTCCCTTCCTCCTCTTCAGCAGTTACAGTAACAGGATAGGTCAAAATCCTGGAGTCAGGAGAAGACAAAATTGGGTTGGAATGTTTAGTTGGGTCTGCCCAACTGCAATCAAGACCCTGATGGATAACTGTGCAGTGCTACGTTGTACAGACTAGAAGATCCAAGGTTCAGTCAGTTTGCACTGAGTGAGTTAATTTTAACTGGTGCCTTATAATTAGCCTCAGTGTCTTTGGATAGGGTCAGAGAAGGACTATGAGGCTGAATTCTGAACTGAGAGCTGAGTCATGAGAAAATATTACCTATCCTGTTACTGTAACTGCTGAAGAGGAGGAAGGGAATGAATCAGTCTCGCTGGAGATTTTAACATTATGGAAGACGTTGATCTAGGAAAGTTGTGCTTTCGCACATTGGATTTAAGATTTATGGGGGATGGTTTGAATGTTAAGGAAAATTTTAACATCTCTTTTTCCACTAAGGATGACAGAATTGAGGAGCTGTGGTAAAACAGGAAACTGTAAGTTAATTTAAAGAAAGAAGAAGGGGAACTGTTATTAGTAAGAAAGATTTGGGGCTATTCTGAATCTAGATGGTCCAAAAGGTTGCTAGGTTACTACTATGCTCTAATTCTGATTGCTATTAAAACCCTCAGAGAAAGCACACACAACTGATGGTTTGTATATCTGATAAAAGCACAGTCAGACTTGACAGGGCTGCCGTCCATGTTTGAATAAACTGCCAGCTTGCTCTACTCCAGCAGGAGTTGACACATCTTGGAGATGGAAAACTAGAATGTAATACACTGCTTTCATTTGTAGAAACATTTAGAATTATTGGGTCTCTTTGTCAATATTGCTCTTATGCATTTCAATTGATCTCCTTTGGCCAAGGCAGTCTTATTAACCAATGTAAATTTTTTTATTCTTTCATGGGGATGTGGGCTTCGCTGGCTGGGCCAACATTTATTGCCCATCCCTAAATGTCCTTGAGAAGGTGGTGGTGAGCTGCCTTCTTGAACCGCTGCAGTCCGTGTGGTGTAGGTACACCCAGAGTGCTGTTTGGAAGAGCGTTCCAGGATTTTGAATAAGGATTCAGCCCAAGCCTAAATGTTGTCCAGGTCTTGCTGTATAAGGACATGGACTACTTCAGTATCTGAAGAATCACGAATGGTGTTGAACATTATGCAATCAGCGAACATCCCTACTTCTGACCTTGAGGGAGGGAAAGTCATTGCTGAAGCAGCTGAAGATGGTAGGGCCTAGGACACTAACCTGAGGAACTCCTGGAGTGATGTCCCGGGACTGAGATGATTGACCTCCAACAGCCACAATCATCTTCCTTTGTGGTAGTTATGACTCTAACCAGTGGAGAGTTTTCCCTTGATTCCAATTGGCTCCGGTTCCGCTAGGGCTCCTTGAGGCCACACTCAGTCAAATGCTGCCTTAGTGTCAAGGACAGTCATTCGACTCACCCCTTGAGTTCAGGTCTTTTGTCCATGTTTGGAGCACGACTGTAATGAGGTCAGGAGCTGAGTGGCCCTGGTGGAATCCAAACGGAGTTTTAGTGCTCAGGTTATTGATAAGCAAGTGCCACTTGATAGCACTGTATATAACTCCTTCTATCACTTTACTGATGATCAAGAGTAGACTGATGAGGTGGTAATTGGCCAGGTTGAATTTGTCCTGCTTTTTGTATGCAGAACATACCCAGACAATTTTCTATACTGCCGGGTAGATGCCAGCGTTGTAGTTGTACTGGAACAGCTTGGCTAGGGGCATGGCTAGTCCTGGAGCACATGTTTTCAGTAATATCACCAGAATGCTGTCAGGGTCCTCAGTCTTTGTAGTATCCAATGCCTTCAGCCGTTTTGTGATATCACGTGGAGTGAATCGAATTGGCTGGAAACTGGCATCTGCGATGCTGGGTACCTCCGAAGGAGGCCAAGATGGATCATCAACTTGGTATTTCTGGCTGAAGATGTTTGCAAATGCTTCAGCCTTGTCTTTCGCACTAATGTGCTGGGCTCCCGCATCATTGAGGATAGTCATGGAGCCGCCTCCTCCAGTGCATTATTTAATTGTCCGCCACCATTCACGACTGGATGTTCAAGTGTTCCATGGTCTCAGGGTTGGCCATGTAACTACTGACTTTGTCTTACATACTATATTGAATTGCACTTGGAGGTATCTGCAAAAATATTTTCGACCTTATACGATTGTAGAGGCGAAATGTGTGTTAAATCATACATCAGATAACCTAAATTTAATGGTGTTTCTAATTGTGGCTTTACATCACTTCCAGAAGTCCATTTTGTAAACCATTACAAAAAAGTTTATTTCTGTAATCCATAATAAAGGAAATATCCTGAATGTGTGAACACATGTATCTAACTGACTTTTAAAACCTGTGTATCCTATTTTTTTGCAGTACAAAGAATTGTTTGATAAAGGACAAAATATTTTTACAGCAGCATTTCACAAGTGTTTTTATTTGTATAAAGAATCTGTATATAAAGTAAATTCTCCCATTTTTTTTGCATTTTGTTTGATCTCCCTTGCTTAAAACAGTCTTTTCTAACCAATGTAAGTGCTCAACAGTATCAGGATTGGCAATGTAGATACTGACCTTGTGTTTTGTCCTGCCCTGAATTACAATTGAAGGTTTCCATTTTGACAAATGGAAAAATATTTAGGTTTTATGCTAGTGGGGAGGAAATGTATTGGAGAACAGATTATGGAAAAGCAACCGGATGAACCACTTAGCGGTGGGTGAAGCTAATGCTGAATCCTCATAAAGCTGTTCCAATGTTTGAAAAGGGAAGTGATAAATAACTAGGCTGTTCCACTGTAAACAAGTGATCATTGTCCTGCACTTGAGAGATCTGAGAGAGTTATGGTCAGGGAGAGATTTGAGAGAGCAGAGGGGGAGAGAGATTTGAGAGTGCAAAGGTCTGAGGTTGGCCATGTAACACGTGTGAAGGGGGAGAGATGTTCGAGAAAGTGGAATGGGAGATTTGAGAATGTGAAAGGGGTAGAGTGAGGTTGAGAGTGGGGGGAAGTGTTTAAACTGTTTCACTGCAGTGAAAAGAAACACTTGCCTTTTCACATGCTTTAGTTTTGCAGCATTAATCAGGCCTCAAAAGATATGTCGATTAAGCAACACCCACCAGTAGAAAAAGAGGTGAGCATTTAGTCCAAGCTCCATGGCAGCCATCGCTGTGGAACTCACGACCCTAAAATCTCCCACAGTTTGGGAAGGCCTGTTCCAGAGGTATCCAAAAATCTAATTAAATAGAATCAGGGGATTACTACTGGAGCTGCAAAGTACTGCAGTAGAAACAGAGTGAGCTATAAGCAATCTCAACATGTTGCAGTTCCAGCAACCTTTAAATTACTTCTCAAATGGCTGGAAGGTGTTTTTTTGTATTTTTAATTTATTGGTTTTTCAAGAGAGGAGGAATTTGATTTCTCTTTTTTTCCAGCAATTGCATTGAAAAGCAATATTGATTGATAAAAGGGGAAGAAAAGGCCTTTATAATCATGTGGTTTTAATAAAGTAAACAAGGAGGCGTTGTTTCAGGTGGCAAAAGGCTTGGTAACCGGGGAACATAGGTTTGAAGCGATTGACAAAAGAACCAAAGGCGACATGATTTTTCGCACAGCGAGCTGTTGTGATCTGAAATGTACTGCCTGAGAGAGAAAGTGAAGCAGATTTAATGGAAACTTCCAAAAGGGAATTGGATAAATATTTGAACAGCTACGGGGAAAGAGCAGGGGAGTGCAACTAATTGAATAGCTCTACCAAAGAGCCAGCACAAGGATGACTGGTCCAATGGTGTATGATTCCATAAGGACTTCCGACACATTGTCTTGAACCGATTGATTTATGTGACAAAGGTTATTCAACCTACCCTAGGCTGGGCTTTCAGAGTGACCCTTGTTATAAGATCCAGAATTACCTCACCATTAGGAGACTGGGAACTACAACTCCCAGCATGCCTTGGTGGGGCTTCCGTGTGTGCATGGACTGGGAGTGAGCTGTGCATACGCAGCACAGCATTTTGGAGCGCTCAGGGCGTCTGTGTGAAGAGAAAAACATAGCATGAAAACCCCAATCATGTGACCAGGAGTGGAGCGTCATAATAGAGAAGAGTCCCCGGCAGGGGATAGGGAGAGATCCCAAAGGAAGTCCCAAACAGGGGAGAGGTCCCAGTTAAGTTAAGAAGACAGAGCAGCAGTGAAAGAGGCTCCAAGCAGAAAAATGGCTACCGTTGGCTGACTAAGTGGTGAGGACTGATGAGAAGCCCTGGCAATTGAAGAGGGCTCAGGAGAAACCCTGTAGATCAAAGAAGGCAGCTGAATGTTGGTTATTCCATGCTGTGGGTCATTGTGGCAAAAGTACCCCTATGAAGCAGTAGTGTTCACCTTGGCTCAGTCAAAGAGCTGAATTGGTGCTAGAATGCAGACTCAGGAATCCAGGAGAACGGAATCTCGGGAGCTAATACTGAAAACCTGTAAGGTGAGCCATTGTTGAGGCCATCCAAGTTGGAGCGACTTTTGTAGAGAATTCAAAGACTGGAACCCCTCATGAGAGAGCCAGAGTTTCAACAACATTGGTTGACTCTCAGTGTTACTGACATCTGGGTGGGCTGTTGAAAAATCCGTGGAATCTGTCTTGGTTACATCTGCCACTTATTGTGTAATGTGGCATGTTCGAGCACAGTTTGCCTGTTAATGCACATGTACCTCATATTAACTCTGAATATTAGAGTATATGAAATCTTGTACATTGTTTTATCTTGATGTCCTTGTTTAGTAGAGCTTATTTTTGATTGTTCAAAATCCATGGAATCTTGTGGCTTTGTTCTCCTAGCAAGTGTCTTAAATCTCAAACTTTGTCTACTTTGAACAAAAAGTTATTGGTCTCTAACTGGATCTTACCAAACATATTGGGGGGGTGCTGGTCCAGGATCATAACACCCTTTAGTCCACTATCACTGCGTCGAACGATTTTAAAATTAAAAAAATACAATTGATTCTATGGGGTTTTAGTTACAAGGTAAGGTTGGAAAGGCTAGGATAAAAACAAAAAATTGCGGATGCTGGAAATCCAAAACAAAAACAGAAACAGAAATACCTGGAAAAACTCAGCAGGTTTGGCAGCATCGGTGGAGAAGAGCACAGTTGACGTTTCGAGTCCTCATGACCCTTCAACAGAACTAAGTAAAAATAGGAAAGGGGTAAAATATAAGCTGGTTTAAGGAGGGGGGGGTGGTGGGTTTGTTGGGACAAGCAAGCAGTGATGGTGGAGATAACCAAAAGCTGTCACAGACAAAAGAACAAAGAGGTGTTGAAGGTGGTGATATTATCTAAAGGAATATGCTAATTAAGAGTAGAAGACAGGACAGAAAAGGTACAGATAGCTCCAGTAGGGTGGGGGAATACTGAAAGGTAGAAATAAACAATGGGTGGAAATACATTTAAAAATAATGGAAATAGGTGGGAAAAGAAAAATCTATCTAAATTATTGGAAAAAAACAAAAAGGAGGGGGAAGAAATGGGAAGAGGGTGGGGATAGAGGAGAGAGTTCAAAATCTAAAATTGTTGAACTCAATATTCAGTCCGGAAGGCTGTAAAGTGCCTAGTCGGAAGATGGGGTGCTGTTCCTCCAGTTTGCGTTGAGCTTCACTGGAACAATGCAGCAGGCCAAGGACAGACATGTGGGCAAGAGAGCAGGGTGGTGTGTTGAAATGGCAAGCGACAGGGAGGTCTGGGTCATGCTTGCGGACAGACCGAAGGTGTTCTGCAAAGTGGTCACCCGGTCTGCGTTTAGTCGCTCCAATGTAGAGGAAACTGTATTGGGAGCAACGAATGCAGTAGACTAAGTTGAGGGAAGTGCAAGTGAAATGCTGCTTCACTTGAAAGGAGTGTTTGGGCCCTTAGACAGTGAGGAGAGAGGAAGTGAAGGGGCAGGTATTATTTCTTCTGCATTTGCATGGGGAGGTGGGGTTGAGGAGTAGGGGGTGATGGAGGAGTGGACCAGGGTATCACGCACGGAATGATCCCTATGGAATGCCACCAGGAGGGGTGAAGGGAAGATGTGTTTGGTGGTGGCATCATGCTGGAGTTGGCGGAAATGGCGAAGGATGATCCTTTGAATCCTTTCTTGAAGAGAAGTGGCAGTCAATAGCCATTTTAACACTCCACCCTGCCCTCTTGCCCACATGTCCGTCCTTGGCTTGCTGCATTGTTCCAGTGAATCTCAACCCAAACTGGAGGAACAGCACCCCATCTTCCGACTAGGCACTTTACAGCCTTCCGGACTGAATATTGAGTTCAACAATTTTAGATCTTGAACTCTCTCCTCCATCCCCACTCCCTTCCCGTTTCTTCCCCCTCCTTTTTGTTTTTTCCAATAATTTATATAATTTTTTCTTTTCCCACCTGTTTCTATTATTTTTAAATGTATTTCCACTCATTGTTTATTTCTACCTTTCAGTAGTCCTCCACCCCCACTAGAGCTATCTGCACCTTATCTGTGCTGTCTTCTACTCTTAATTAGCACATTCCTTTAGATGATATAACCACCTTCAACACCTCTTTGTTCTTTTGTCTGTGACAGCTTTTGGTTATCTCCACCTATCACTGTCTGCTTGTCCCAACAAACCTCTCCCCCCTCCTTAAACCAGCTTATATTTCACCCCTTTCCTATTTTCACTTAGTTCTGTTGAAGGGTCATGAGGACTCAAAACGTCAACTGTGCTCTTCTCCGCCGATGCTGCCAGACCTGCTGAGTTTTTCCAGGTATTTCTGTTTTTGGAAAGGCTAGGATTGTTCACCTTGGAGCAAAGG
The DNA here is from genome assembly GCF_017639515.1 of Carcharodon carcharias. Lineage (NCBI taxonomy): Eukaryota > Metazoa > Chordata > Chondrichthyes > Lamniformes > Lamnidae > Carcharodon > Carcharodon carcharias. The sequence goes on from NC_054468.1 coordinate 222,747,157, forward strand.
AAACTGAGGGGAGATTTGATAGAGGCGTACAAGATTATGACAGGCTTAGATAAGGTAGACAAGAAAAACCTGTTCCATTAGCTGATTGTACAAGGACGAGGGGGACTCAGATTTAAGATTTTGGGCAAGAGATGCAGGAGGAATTTGAGGAAGAACATTTTTATGCACTGAGTAATAATAACCCAGAATTCGCTGCTTGTGGAAGCGCAGACAATAATTTCAAATGAAAATTGGAAGGGCACTTGAGGGAAATAAACTTGCAGGGCTCTGGGTATCGAGCAGCAGAGACTGACTGGATTATTCCGTGGGGAGTCAACGTCGACTCAATGGGCTGTATGGCTTCCTTCTGTGCTGTAGAAGACTCAATGACTCTTACACCCTTTGGCTTTCACTTCCACTACCCCATTCGGGAATCTATTCCATGTGTTTATCAATTTGAGTGAGAATTTCTGAATTTTTGGCTTAAATTTGTCTTTACAGATTAGTCTTGAGTTCATCTTTCAAGTTAGTTTAGCCCTTGTTATTGTTTAAGATGCTAAAGCAATTTTCTAATTACAGCAATTGCATTAATAAAGCACTGTTAAATGTCAAGAAACATCCTCCAGGCCCTTCAGTAAGGTGCAAGAATAAAAAAAATGAGGGTTGAGCCAGAGGGAGATACTGAGAGGGGTGACTAAAAGCTTGGCCAAAGGGTTGGGTTTTAAGGACTGGCAGATTCAGAGGTGGTTGAGGAGAGAACCCCAGAGCATGGAGCTGAGATGATTGTGTGGAGGGGTGATGGGGGGCAAGAGGTGGTTAGTGGGGTGTGGCAAACAATAGAGGGTGAATAAAGGAGGGTGCACAGGACCCTGGAGTTTGAGGAATACAAGTCTGGGTCTATTCCCATATTCATTGATTCCCTTAACATCCAACAATCTATCCATCTCATTCTTGAATTTACTCAATACCGGAGATGCTCAGCTCTGGGGGAGAGAATGCCAAAGATTCACACCCCTTTGAATGAAGAAACTTTCCCTCATCTCAGTCCGAAATGGCTGACCTCTTATCCTGAGACTGTGACTCATTCTAGACCCTAGACTCTCCTGCCAAGGAAAACAGTTCCTTGATATACACCCCTCAGAATCTTACATGTTTCAATAAGATCATCTCTCGTTCTTCTAAATTTCAGGAATCAACCTCTCCTCATAGGACAACTCTCTGATCAGGAGTGCAAGGAAATAAACACCTCACAATGTTCAACTGCATACCGTTTACATGCCTATCTTTAGTAAATAAAGTCAATTAGTGATCCAAAACCTGTCTTTATTTGAAATGCCTAGTCCAATGTTTGGAGAAACATGTTATATTCTAATAGCCAGAATACATGCAGCAGTGAGGATTCTCTTGTTTCAAGCCCTGATTGCGTGATTGTTTATCTAGGAGGTGGGTAGAAAATGTGCATTCCAAATTACAGGGGACCTGACATCCCTTTAATGGGAGCAACCGATGACATGCTATTGAAGCTTTACGCCTTGCACCCATCAGGACATCTCACAAGATGAAACAAACAGTATAAGGAACAACAATTTATACCGCATGAGAAGAGAATGCTGAATGGTTGGCAAGTGGACTCTGATTGGTGGAGGCATTGCCATGGAGAATGCTGTAGTCTTTCTCTTCTCAGTACTTTGGAGAGTGAGACGGACTGAATGTTTCAGGTCGATGACCTTTCGTCAAAACTGCAAAAAGTTAAAAATATTACAAAGGTTGTAATCAAGTGAAAAAGGGGAGGAAGAGAAAAAGGAACAAAAGGGAAGGTCTGTGATTGGTTGGAAAGCAGGAGAAACTAACTGACGTGATTTATGGAGGCAAGGATTATGACCATACGTTGAAACTAATGCATTGGTAGATAGAAATCATAGATTGGCTTGTTTGAGAGTGGGCCAGGAGGTAGCAGGTGCTATATAGAAGCTAGAGCATATTGGTGGGCATATTGCTTGATGCAGATGCCACATACATAAGCACAGTGCAACATTAACTAACGAGTATTTTTATGAAGTAGACATGCAGCCATAATTGATAAAGAATTTAACTGGGCCTGATCGTTAGACATTAGACTCAATCAGTCAGCTGAATAGTTTTATTACCTCTAACTATAAGAGGCTTCAATACTTTCCCTCTTTTACCGAGCTATTTACATGTGTTGGAAAACAACATAGATGCAGTGAAAGGAGAAGTCAGCTAAGTATGTGAGGGAGAAAAGAATAGGCTGAGATGAAGTAGGGTGGGAGAAGGCTAGAGCAGACCACAAATACCAGTACAGACTAGTTGGGCCACATGGTCTGTTTCTATGCTGTAAATTGTATGTAATTCTGTATTGTATATGTAGAGCGCACTGCAGTGACATTCCTTTAGGATTGTTGTAACAAGGAGCTGGTGTGTACACACATTGGGTTGAGTGGCCTCCTATGCTGTAACCATTTATTTATCAGTGGCTTGTGTTAATTATGTTTGGTAGAATAAAGTGTTGTTCCTTGCAATAATCTATTACACACAGTCATCTATCGAGACTTGTCATGAAACACCTCAATAGTCTCATTGCATATGTGACTGCACTGTATAAAATTAAATCGGAAACTGTTTACATTGTAAATTGATTGAAACCAATGCTGAGTTGGTAACTCCCATACAACACAATCACAGAAGTAGCAGAACATACTTGGCCTTCAATTTGAGAAGGCTGACAAAGCAATGTGCAAGATTTTCTTTTTAAAAACAACCTTCCTGTTAACCACAGCGTGAATTAACTTGGTTGGCATTTTCGAAAAAGAAATCGGAACCAGTTAATTTAAATAATTAATATCTTGTTGGACAGATAGATCACATGCTTCTACGAATCCCGGGTGCCTTTGATGTTTTTGCAAGTTTGGCAAACACATTCAAATTAATTTTTCAGCATGTGGCAACTTCTCAATGTAATGGTTTCTCTCTGATTTATTTGGGGGAAAACTGTTCAAGTGACCATTCAGGATTCTGAAGATAGAAGCATCCGTCTTCAGCTCAAGACATTGACCCACATTATTCATAATGCATCTGAATTATATGTTACACGTTGGGCATGCAATGAAATATTGGGAAGTGAAGGAATCTCAGAGCATTTTTTAAGCTTATTTTAGTCTCTTGAAAACCTATTTGAGCACAGAGTAAATTTAAGGAACTTAATTTGCTTCTGTGCTGTGAATTCCCACAGTTTACACGCATTCTGTTTGATTAGTTAACCTGTACGTTAAGTGATGATGTCAGTAGGTACATATGAAGGCTGCATCCTTTGAAAACAGCAATATCATGTGAGTAGGGGGTACTGCGCATACACAAAGATTCTAGAGTAAGGTTTCAGGGATGGGGGTGCGGCCTATATATACATCAATATCCATTTGAACCTTATGTGTTTGGGGATTATTCTCCAGACTTGATCTCCTGAATATTTGCATTGTAACCACTAATGCATCTTCTTGATTTCCATAAATCAGATAATAAAGGCAATACTGACTGTTATGTCACAAAGTACATTAATCTGATCCTAAGGAAGAACAGTCTGTAACTTAGCCTGTTCCTTTAAGGGTACATGACCTTACTGACAAAAGCCAATGTATCCTGAAGCAATCACTGCATAATTACTCTTTGACACAGTCAGAGGTCAAATAGAGGGTGTGTTACTTTAGTTATATAAAATTAGACAGTCATGTGCCAGCAATTATTTCAGTACGTTTATCAAGATAAACACTCCCAGTACCAAAGAATCCTAGGCTGGATACAGCACAGAAGGAGGCCATTTGGCCCTTTGTGTCCATGTTGGTTCTCTGCAAGAGCAACTCAGCCAATTCCACTCCGCCGCTCTTTCCTTGTAGCCCTGAAAATCTTTTCCCTTCAGGTGCTGATTCCAATGCCCTTTTGAACGCCATGATTGAATCGGCCTCCACCACCTTCTCAAGTATTCCAGGTCCTAGCCACTCAATGCAAAACTGGAAGATTTTTCTACTTCTCACCTTGCACCAACCCAAGCGATGGCTCCGCATTTATAGGTGCAGTGTTTTGTCAGGGAGGGAGGAAAGCTGATGGCTTTCAGGCGAATGAGAGAAATAGGGTTATAATGAACTGGCATTCTATTAAATTGAGATATTACAGTTATCAAAGTGAACCAATTGCACACAACTTGTGTGCCATCTACCTCAGAGGGAACCAGACTTCATCAAAATGCAGATGGGAAGAAAACATGCTTGAAAGCTGAAACGTTGCACAGATCTTTAATGAAGCAAAAGGTAAATGCTTTGGGCTAAACAATGGAGGCTGGAATTTTCCAGCCCTGTTGACGTTGGGCGTCATGATGGGCAGGGAGGGGCCAATATAGCAAGAAGGCCAAACATTGGTTTCATGCTGGCGTGAAGGCGCCGCGGGATCATCCGCTGGTGTCCGCCATGCGGAACGCGAATCCCGCTGGAAGCTGGCGTGAACCCGAATTGCATCCCAGTGGGAAAACATGGCAGCCCAGGACACGGCCAGACAAGTGTGACGTGCAGTGTTCGGGACTTACCATTAGGGCTTTGCTCAGATTGTAGACACACAAGGAGCAGAAGATGCTGGAGACCTACAGCTACTGGACCCTGGAGAAACATGCATCACATGTTAGGTGGATTCTCATGTACATGGTTCCACCACAAAGCAGCTCATGGAAGGTGGAAGGTCTCCATTGATGTCTCGGGTCTGCTTCCAGAACATCTCGGTCTAGGCCATGGGCTGCTACGGATGAGCGACAGTGGGGGAGAGAAAGGTTTAGCTGTGAGGGGAGAGGAAGGTGTACCAGAGGAATGATTTTGGGTGGTGGGGATGATGGTGTTGGGAGGTGTGAGGTTGGGGGTTGCAGGCGAAGCTGTCAGTAGGGGGTTGAGTGTGTGAGGGGGTCGAAGGTATTGGGGAGGATGAGGTTGGGAGGGGGGAGGGAGTATGGGGGAGGAGGGTGTAATAGAGGCAAGTACGGCAAGTAGGGGGGTAGGTGTAAGAGAGGACGAAGGTGTAAGGGAGGGAGTTCGGAGGGGGGAAGGAGTTTGGATGAGGGATGGTGTCTTGGGAGGAGGAGACAGTTCGGAGGGGGGAAGGTGTCCAGTGGGGAGAAAGATGTCCCAGGGAGGAGGGAATAAGAGAGGCAGAGGGAATAAGGGGTGGGGGATGTCCAGGTGAGTGTGCAAGGGAGGGGCCTGTGGAGTCAATGATTGCCTCCTGAGGAGCAAACTGACAGTGGGTATGATAAGAGGAAGTGGTGAGTATTCTGGGGGTAGAGGAAACTAGAAGGGTGGGAGAGTGAGGTGCGCAGTAGTGGTAGAAAGGACGGCGAGGGTGGTTGGTGGGGTCTCGGATGCAGACATGGACACCAGGGTCAGGAAAGAGGAGGTCGAGGAAGTCATTGTAGATGGGGGTGGGATTCTTAGGAAGGTCGGGAACATGCATATTCTCTGGACATCCTGGAAAGAAAAGAGTTCAGGTTGGTAGATGATGGTGGAGAGATGGAAGGTGATGCCAGTGGGGGTGGGCAGCGATGGGGGAAAGGACGTGGGTAACTGGGGTAGGGGAAAGGACGGGGGAGTTAATCAGAAACTTAATGGCTACCATTGTTGTCGAAATTGAAAGTGGGTGGAGCCTTGTGTTGGATGGGCACAGGTGCTGCTTGGGAGTGTGATCAATGGGTGGGCGGAGATACAGGTCGGCTCAGATGGAGAACTGAAAGAGGTGGTCAGCAGGCAGTATTGAAAACGCTCGGGACAGAAAGACAAGTGTGATGGATCAAGGCTCTGCGTGCGTGGGAGAGTGCTTGCACAAGGTTCTGAAAGGCCCTGTCACACATACTTCTCCCTCCGGAATCACTTGTGGTCCAGCTGTGTGCAACTGAATAGCTAGTGTGGGGTGGGGGTGGGGGGGGGGGGGGGGGGGGTGGGGGGGTGTTGGTGGAGGAGTGGAGTGGGAGGACTTGAGAGCCTCAGCTTGCTTTAGTCTGTCCTCCTGTGGGCCAGCTGCTCCCTCTGCAGTGACAGAGGATAAGGTTAAGGAGTCACAGGCAAAGGAGACTTGGAGGAGGGAGACAGCCCCTTAGATTTCTGAGTGGATAACCAGGGATGTCCAGCTGCAGCTCCTCTTCCCTTTGGATGCTCCAGGGCCCTGGCCTGACTACTTGAGGGGAAGGAGCACCTGGAGGGACATTGTGGTGCCCCATTTGCCTCTCACATTACCACTGCAGGAACTCACCCATGGCTACCGCGATGGAGTGCAAGTCTGCACTCATCTCCGTGTTCTGCTGGACGAGGGTCACTGTGGCCTCTGCCATCTTTCCCATGGAGACCTCCATACATGCACATGTGGGCACCACGTCATCAGAGAGCAGCAGACACACTCCTCCGACTCGCATGCCGCTCTGTTGAGGGCTTCCAACAGCTCTGCATGATGTTCCCCTGCCTCCTGCTGACTCTCCACGATGTGTTGGAAGGCCAAATCCAGAGCTTGTCATCTGACTCAGACCTCACAGATGCCTCTTCCCCAGCAGTCCTCTGAGCACCAGGGAGCTTGGTTGAACCTGCTTTCTCCTGCTGCGGATACATGTCCGTGCGGTCTCCACCAGACTGTGAACCCGAGCCTGCTCTAGATCCAGGTCTCACTGATGTGTGTCTCTGTGCTGGTGGAGGGTGTGGGTGAGCGCTGTGACGGGTCTTCCAGGCTGCTTATTTCCAGCTCTTCAATGGAGGAGGTGTCCTCTTGGCTGGAGGTGAGGTGGATGGAGCTGAGGGATTGGCTGGCTGAGGGTGTTGGTCACTTGGCAGAACTCCCTGTGAACCAAAATAGCAATAATTAGTGCATGGCAGCAGAGTCAAAAACAGGAGAGGGAGCACTCACAGTTGTGTTGAGAGAGGGATGATGTAGTGTAGGTGTTCGCTGTGAGTGTCATGTGGTTGTTCGCCACTGACTTCACCATTGCCACAGACACAGTCCACATCCTCACCAGTCAGCACAAGGGCACACTCCTCACAGTGAGTGAGGGGGCTAACCTGGGCCACTCCACCCTTGGTCTGAGACCTCTCCCTGCCGTTGTGAGCCAGAGATTTGGTAGTGTTGCCCCTTGAGGTGTGAGATCCCTGTGTGTGTGTGTGTGTGTGTGTGTGTGTTGGGTTTGTGAGTGTGAGTTGAGAGTGATGAGGTGGTTGACCTACCCTGGTGGAATGGGTGAGAATGTTCATCCTCTTCCAGCACTGGATGGCTGACCCACTCTGTGCTCCAGTGGTAAAAACAAAAAACTGCAGATGCTGGAAATCCAAAACAAAAACAGAATTACCTGGAAAAACTCAGCAGGTCTGGCAGCATCGGTGGAGAAGAAAAGAGTTGACGTTTCGAGTCCTCATGACCCTTCGACAGAACGGACCTTTCTGTCGAAGGGTCATGAGGACTCGAAACGTCAACTCTTTTCTTCTCCACCGATGCTGCCAGACCTGCTGAGTTTTTCCAGGTAATTCTGTTTTTGTTCTGTGCTCCAGTGGCGCTGACCGTCGCTGCCACTGCCTCCCAGACCGGATTGGTGATTCTGGTGGACTCCTGTGGCTGGACCGAGGTAGAGAAGTTCGTGGTGGCCTCCCACTGCATACAGCAGGCGCCCCGGGGAGGCATCACTAAATCCGGGGGCTACTGTCTTCTTTACTTTCGGGGCTGCCTGTCAGCTGGAGCAGTCCCGGTCTAGAGGTATGAAGCAGGCTGCGCCCTGGCGCGCTTTAAATATGGCGCCCTTGAACGAGGAAGCTCTGAGGTCGCGGCCTAGCGGGCAAATCCAAGCGCGCCCGCCAGCAATCCAGAGTGCTTTCCATGAGTGCATTATTAATGAGGTGGGATGTGCTGGGAATGGAACAATACAACAATACCCACCATTGCGGCCGGCAGGTAAAATGACTTTTCTCATGCCCTCTACCACACTAAGTGCCAATCTGGAATGATTCCGTCTCATATGGTACTTTTTAAATTTTGAGGCCAATCGGAATAATACCTGTTCATCCTTTACGTAGAAGTTAAGGCGTACCATAGCATGGTGGTTCTGTATTGGACTAGGCATTAAAATGCATCACTAGGGTTGTTGAGTGGAACAATCAGCCCTGCCAGATTGGCCTGAAGATGTTATGTTGTGCAACACTGTTTTAGCTTATTGTTAGTTTCTAAAGTCTTAAAGGGCAGGTTGTCAGCACAGAAAAAGCTTCTTTGTTCATGGATGTAGGTCAGATAAAGGACATAAGATAAAGAGAACTCTCTTAGTGTGTGGAGATGCCACTGAGTTTAATTTATCATCATTCTGTTGCAGGTCAGTGTGAAGACAGATAAATATACAAATGTAGGGGAAAACCCTTTGGGAAATTTCTGTCCAGACTCTGAAGGTGAAAAGCCCATACTTGATGCTGGGTTTAGAGAGGGATAAATGATAAAATGGTAAAATTCTTGATTATTCCCGGTCATACTTCATGTGTGGTAAGACGACAATGGATCATCTTAACATGACTGGCAGAGAGTGTGGTGGAGGATGGTTCAATTGTTACTTTCAAAAGACAATTGGATAATTATCTGAAAGAAAAGGAAAATGCAGGGCCAGGGGGAAAGTCTTGGGAGTGGGACTAGCTGAGAGAGCCAGCAAAGGCATGATGGGCCAAATGGCCTCCTTCTGTGCTGTAATATTCTCTGATTCAATGATTCTACGTAAATAAGCCCCTACCAATGAACTAAGCAAATCTGATCATACTTATTACCCGGACCATTTCACTTTACTGTGGAGCGAAGCTGGCTATGATTTGAAACAACTTCACCTTACTTACTGTCAACTCGAGAGCTTGAAAAAAGAACGAGTATTAAAAGGTAAGGTTTGTCCAGATTGTAAGAATATTTGTTTTCTCAATAACCTAGTATTAGTATTCCTCAGTGGTGAGTAAGATGGATGGGTAGCTGGGGTCAGTTTGAGGGGCTTTTAGTTACTGTAGAATGGGGAGCACCACATGATTCTATCTGAAAAGTCAGATATATGGCCTGAACATTACACACAGGGGATAGTGAACGAAGACAAATGGGACATTCTTATTTGTATCATTTACATTTAAAATGCCTGGGGTATTTGTTTAATATCATTGTGCTTTCCAGCTTAAGATGGCTGGGTGATAAATGAGACTATTCCATCTTAACGGCAGTAATATATTGATTACACATACTAATGCACTGGATGATAACGGTAAATCAGTTAAGATCTTTATTTAACCAAGTGCTGTTAAGTTTTGTTTGTCAATCCCAACGTCCCAAGAGATTTCTGAATAAAAGAACTATAAATGATAAATGTATTTACTAGTACAAGGTGTAGACTTGAGCACCACATTTTAAAATGCATCTAAAACAGGAACTGTTGATATAGTATTATCTATAAAGTTGATCTGAAAGCTTTCTATCCAGAGGTGAAACTGTATTATGAATAAGTTAAGGGTGCTAACAAATTCCAAATGTGACTTGTATGTGATATTATTTGACTGCACTATCTTAGTTTCTGAAACATCTTCACAACCCAACTCAGGAAATGAAGCAGTAAACAAAACAACAGGCACTATGACTCTCAGTTACTTGACCTGTCAAGAGATGCTTTTCAGAGAATCATGTGACACAGAGGAAGGCCATTCAGCCCATCATGCTTGTGCCAGCTCTTTCAAAGTGCTTTTCAATTGGCCCCGCTTCTCCACTCTTTCCCCATAGATTGGTGAGTTGTTTTCTTTACAAGTATATATCTAATTCCCTTTTGAAAAGCTACTATTCAGTCTGCTGAGTTTCCTGCTTTATGACACTTCAGAAGTCCTTCATTGGCTGTAAGATGCTCTAGGATGTTCTGAGGTCATGAAAGGTGTGATTAAAATGGAGGTTGGTTCTTTCAGATTCTACAAGTCTCTGATGTTAATTGATGTCAAGGTAACTGTATTTATTTTACCAAAAAGTAAGCTAACACTTGTACTTATATTGTGTCACTTTATGTGGGCCAGTAACTAGTCAGGCCCTTCATGTACAATGGAATAGTTTGAAGTACTGATGCTGACACATGTGACACATTAAAATCCCACAAATATCGATGAAGAATGACCAACGAATTTTTTTTGTTGGTTACAAATAGAAATGCTGGAAATGTTCAGCAGGTCATGGAGCATGTGTGCAGAGAGAAATAAAAGTTAACATTTCAGGTCTGATGACCTTTCACCAGGACAGTGTTTTGACAGTGTTGGATGAGAATTTTAAGCAAGATCCCAGGAGAAATCCTTTCTTTGCCCGTGATTCAGTAGGTAGCACTCTCTGAGTCAGAAGCTTGTGAGTTCAGGTGTCACTCCCTCTCCAGGACTTGAGCTTAAAAACTGAAGTTGCCACTTCGGTGCAGTACTGAGGAAGCACTGCTCTGTCGGATGTGCTGTTCTTCAGATGAGACGTTAAACGTCTGCCCTCTCAGGTGGGCTTAAAAGATCCCATGGAGTTATCCCCAGTGTGTTGGCTATTATTTATTCTTCAATCAACATCACTAAACCAGATTATCTCACCATAATGACATAGTTGTTTGTGGGAGCTTGCTGTGCACAAATTGGCTGCCATGTTTCCAACAGTAGCTACATTTCAATTGTACTTCATTGGCTGTAAAGTGCTTTGGGATGTCCTGAAGTTGTGAAAGACACTATTGGAATGCAAGGCATTTTCTTTCCTTTTCTTCGAATAACGCAATGATATCTTGAACACCCACCTGGACCACTAGAGTATGCAATCAAGTTCTCATTTTAATGCAAACTTTTAAACCTTTTTATTTTTTTCAGACCATGAACTCTGTGCTCCATTTTGATTCTTTTCCCCAGGTGCCAGTTTGTATCTTGTTTTCATGTTTTTGCTTTCAGAACTGATCTTTATTCTGTTATTTACACCTACTCTGGACGAATGCTTTGTTTCTTTACTACACCCTTTGCCCTTTGTTCCATGACATCCTTGGTATTTAGTCTCTAATCTATCCCTGACATATGAACATATGAAATAGGAGCAGGCGAGGACCATTCAGCCCCTGAGTCTGCTCCGCCATTCAATAAGATCATGGTTGATCTGTTTGTGTTTCGAATTCCACCTTCCCTTTTGTTCCACCTGACCCCTCCCCCCATTTTCAACAGCATAAATCCCATCACATTTCTGCCTTTATTCAGTTCCAATGAAGAGTCATATTGGACTTGAAATAGCAACTGTTCCTCTCCCCACAAATGCTGTTAGACCTGCTGAGTTTTTCCAGCAATTTTTGTTTCAATTTCAGTTCTCCAGCATCCACAGTATTTTGTTTTTATCTCATTTCAATGCCTCATGTAAAGGACTGCACCTCTAACAATGTAGCTAGCATTCCCTTAGCGGTGCACAAAGGTGGCAGGACAGGTAGAGAGAGCTGTTTCTTAAGCATACAGTATTCTAGACTTCATTAGAAGGGACATAGAGTACAAGAGCAGGGAAGTTATGATGAACTTATATAAGACACTGGTTAGACCTCAGCTGGAGTATTGTGTACACTTCTGGGCACTATACTATAGGAAGGTTGTGAACGCATTGGAGAGAGTGCAGAAGAGGTTTACAGGAATGGTTCCAGGGATGAGACACTTCAGTTATGAGAAAAGATTGGAGAAGTTGGGACTGTTTTCCTTGGAGAGGAGAAGGCTGAGAGGAGACTTGATAGAAGTCTTCAAAATCGTGGAGGGGTCTGGACAGAGTAGATAGGGAGAAACTGATCCCACTCGTAAACAGATCGAGAACCAGAGGGCACAGTTTTAAAGTGTTTTGCAAGAGAAGCAAATGCGAGGTGAGAAAAAACTTTTTCACATAGAAGTGTGGTGGAGGCAGGTTCAATTGAGGCATTCAAGAGGGCAATGGATGATTATTTAAATAGAAACAATGTGCAGGGTTACAGGGAAAAGGCAGGAAATTGGCACTAAGTTTAAATGCTCAGAGAGCCACAATGGGCCGAATGGCCTCTTTCTACACCATAACATTTCTGTGATTATTTTTCTAAAAGGAATTCTTGGGATATGTGCATTGATGATACTGTTTATTGTCCACTCCTACTCGCCCAGTGCTTGATATATCTTTGCAGAGAGCAATTAAGAGTCACATAAAGGCTCCACTAAGGGGTGAGGTTCTTCAATTATCTGAAGAGACCAGATTGTTCTCCGTATAGCACAGATGGTTAAGGAAATAGAGATGTTCAAAATTGGGAGAGTTTTTGATAGATTACATTTCCACTGGCAGGAGGGTCAGTAACCAGGGACACAGATTTAAGATAATAGGCGAACAATCCAGAAGAGGGGTGAGGAGAATTTGGGCTTGACATCAATTCTGTTTTTATGGCAATCTCACAGCTTCATTGTCGTATTTTCCAACTTTTTTCTTCCAGATATTGTTCTTAAAAACTGAATTCAAATTTGGAAAACTACTATGAGATACATTCTGGAATATTAATCCAATAACATAACTACCACTTTACCATAATCCCATGTGCAATCTATTCATACTTTGGGACTTAAACCACAAGCTTCTGACTGAAAGGCACAGTTCAATAATAAACTATTATTTATTTATTCTCAGTGCTGAGCTCTTGGTAATATACCACAGCACCTTCATTGCTGTCGTTGGGATTTATGATAATGGCTAATTCCACAGAATTTTACGATTCTTTAAAATTATAACTAAGCTGTTTAAATGTAATTGTTCAATTTATTTACTTGCATTTACTTAAACCCCATCTATTTATTTAACTTTTTATTTAAACCATATTATAATTGCTTTCCTTTCAATTAATTATTGACCGCCTAATTTAAATGAAAGACTTAGAATTATTATGCACCAATCTTAATGCTTCTGTTCCAGTCAAGTGTGTAAGTGTATTACGCAGAACATTATAATTTAATTGAACTGAAATGCTGAATTAGTGTATACTGGTGCATAGACTTATGTAGCACAGAAGGAAGCCATTCAGCCCATCATATCTGTGCTGGCTCTTTGAAAGAGCTATCTAACTGGCCATCCTATTGGATCTGCCAGCACCACCATTTCAGTCAATGCACACCAGACTATATCAACTCATTGCATAAAACTTCTCATAATCTCTCTGCTGGATTGTTCACCTATTATCTTAAATCTCCCTCTCCAAGGCCTTGCCATCCTTCCTAACATGTGGTGCCCACAATCAGACACAGTTCTTTGACTGATAACTAAGCTGCAAATTGTCAGAGTTTCAGCTGTGATTCAAGGAGCTCCTATGGTTTTTTTTTCATTCATGGGATGTGGGCTTTGCTGGCCGGGCCAGCATTTATTGCCCATCCCTGGTTGCCCTTGAGAAGGTGGTGCTGAGCTGCTGCCTTAAGCCGCTGCAGCCCATGTGGTGTAGGTACATCCACAGAGCCGTTAGGGAGCTCCAGGATCTTGACCCAGCGACAGTGAAGGAACGGCAATATATTTCCAAGTCAGGATGGTGAGTGACTTGGAGAGGAACGTCCAGGTGGTGGTGTTCCCATGTATCTGCTGCCCTTGTCCTTCTAGATAGTAGTGGTTGTGGGTTTGGAAGGTACTGTCTAAGGAGTGTTGGTGAATTCCTGCAGTGCAGTGCAATTCCTCAGTGCCTCTGAGCCAGAAGCTCCGGGGTTGTAGTCCCACCCCAGGACTTCATATCCAAGGAAGGTGCATTCATATTGCAGCCAAACAGGTTGAGTGTCAGCCTGCAAATCCTCCAACACACGCCAATGGTGGGCAGTAAGAATAGGTGAGCTCCTGGTCAGCCATGTGATGGAAAAAAGGTTGGAGCCTCAACCATTACTATCCATAGCTCCAGACTACAACATGCATGTAAAGTGTATGTTGGCAGGGCAACCCGGACTCCCTGAGTGAACAAGAACACATCACCAGCAGCTGTGGTCCAGTTGGTCGCACTGTTGCTACTGAGCTGGAAGGTCTTGGGTCCAAATTCCACAGCAGAGACTTAGGGCAGAATCATCCCAGATTTGCAGTGGGTGGGAAAGAGAACATTTTAGCTGCTGGCTGCAACGGCAGCTTTTCACGCTGTATCATCCCAATCCCACCTCATTAATCTTGCATTCCTGGGGAACATGCCATTTCGCTGGCGGGCAGCCTCCGATTTGCCCACCACGCCATCACTTTGCCACTTCCTCATGCCAAGTGCCATATTTAAAGTGCAGCTGCACGCACACCTCTTAGTGCTTCAGTCCAGGGCTGCTGCACAAAAGACATGCCCCCGAATGGCAAGAAGACTTGCCCCGATTCAGTGATGCACCCTTGGAACACCTACTGGAAGCCGTGGAGACGTCTGCCCCATGCTCTGGCCCCAGGATGGGCAGCAACATCACCAATCTGGCTTGGGAGGTGGTGGCAGCGGTGGTCAGTGCCAATGCTCTGCAAAAAGGACAGCTACCCTGTGCCGAAAGAGGATGAATGATCTCCTCGGTTACTCCAGGGTAACTCACTCCTCTCATCACTCTCAACTTGCACACTCACTATCTATCAGATATCCACAGGGAACTCACTCACTGCCAGTTCAAAGGACATCACCGTTCATTCACTCTCTCACACACACCTTCACTGTCCTCATTCTGTCCATGGGACCACTCACCATCCACACATGCCAGGCACATTTATCACCTGGCCTGGCAGGTGTCCTGCTTACACTCTCTCCATTTGTATTCATGCAGGACAAGCTGGCACACAACAAAAGAGACAGGTTGCAGACTGGTGGTGAAAGGCCTGAAATTAAGGTCCTCATGGACTTTGAAAATAAAGCCATTCAGCTGGCCGGTGAGGATCTGGACCAGTCCTGTGCTGACAGTGAGGTCAGTGGTGGTCTACCAGGTGAGGATCCAGCAATGCAATATCCATCAGACAACCATGCTGTGACTGATGTGTCCTGTTTCACAGACCACTGCCATGCCATTATCTCTACTTGCTTTCGCAGGCACATCTGACCAAGGAGTCCATAACTCAGGTCCTTGACTCAAGCCTTGAAGGCAGCTCAGAAGAAGAATCTGCTGAAACCCTAATTGAAGACCCATCACAGCGTTCACCCACACCCTCCACCAGCACAGAGACACACACCTCGATGCTACTAAGCTTTAGAGTAGCCTCAGGGTCACAACCTGGTGAGCACCTCGCACTTTCTGATCCACAGCAGATGGGGGACAGGGACTTCCCAGGTTTCTAGCACTCAGAGAGCTGTTGGAGGCCAGAAATCTGCTGAGTCCAAGTCAGATGATGAGCCTCTGAATTTGGTCATATCTCAATTGCTGGACCTGCAAAGGCAAGCTTGGGAACATCAGAAAGGGATGTCTGCTGCACTCCTCTTGCCCTCATGATGAAGGAGTCCATCTGCCTTCAGTCTGAGGTGATGGTGCCTGCATGCCAATGCATCAAGGGCAACACTGGTAAGATGGCAGCCACCATGGAGACCTTGGTCCAGGATGCCGCTCCTGCACTGCTGCATGGGCTGAACTCCATCGCTGACGCCATAGTTGGCCTTCAACAGTGTCAATGCGAGAGGGGTGTGGTGCAGCTTAATCTCACTCCAGCTTCTCCTTCTCATCAAAGAATCAACCAGGGGCCCTTGGGCACCCATATGGAGGAGGATCAGCAGGTTGCAGACTGGAGCCCTGGGGCCATCCACCCAGGTGACTCCAGGAGTGTCCAGCTCACCCAAATCCCCTCTTCCTGTGACCCCAGTAAATCCAGCTCCACAGACTGAGGAAGGTGCCACTGCCACACTGCAGAACCCCAAAAGCAGACCGGGGCCCTCCAAGTCTCAGCCCTCCGGAGGACGCCCATCAAGGTCATCGTAGACAGGATGTAGCAGTCAGCAGACTGCCTCCACCTCCACTGTGGATGTCAAGGGAGCACCAAGACGTAGTGGCAGGGTTAGGAAGGTTAAGACTCTTTCTGAGTCAAAACAATTAAACTAAATTAACAAAATTGGGATAAATCAGGCACAGCCCCTAATTCAGGTCAGCTGTAAAACCAAGAACAAAGTTTAAAGGAAACTTACAACTTTAAACCAAAATGTGATAAAAGGGGTCAATAAAGCACCCCAGTCCCCGCGGTGCCCACCGAGCACGGAAGGCCTCGAGTGTGCCGGCAGATACCGCGTGCTCCCTCTCCAGGGACATCCGGCCGCGAACGTAGCCACGGAAGAGGGACAAACAATCGGGCGGGACTCCCCCGTCGATCGCCCGCTGCCTGGACCTGTTAATGGCCAACTTGGCCAGGCCCAGGAGCAGATTCACGAGGAGGTCCTCCTCCTTCCCGACCCCCTTCCACACCAGGTGTCCAAAATGAAAACTGAGCAGGAAATCAGAAGAGTTGACTTCCATCATCATCTTGAAATTCATCATTTCAGCAGAATCCAGAAACAATGAACTTTGTGCTCAGACCAAAGCTTCAGGTACAGTGAAGAGCCCAAATCAGTAAGGGATCTTGAAACTGAGTAGCCTGAGTGTTTAATTTCATGGTTGTTAATCACTTGTACATAATGTTCACTTTATTAATAAACTCCCAAGAATGTCTCCTTGCCTTTGGCTTCTTGTTCCAATGAGCAATGTTCGTATTACTCAGATGTGAAACATTGGTCCCTGCACAAGATAACGGCAGGTGTCTCAGTCCAGGGCCTCTTCCCTGTGTTTTGTGCAACCTTCCCAGCACACTGATTGGGCGCCTTCACAGTCACTGGTCACATCAGCCATGCCTGCACTTCAATGGGACGTTTCATTGTTGCCAGAATGTCCTGGGCCATCGGCACAGAGTTCCGCCATTCTCTCTGTGTACGCCCAGCACCTATGAGGTGTGTGGCTGGCCCCCATCCCATCAGCATCTGTGTCCAGTGACAGTGAGGCGCAGCTCCAAGCATGTCAATGTGGCTGTGTCTGAACTGTCCCAGCTGTGGAAGAATAGTCACCTTATACAAGGTTTCCCTAATGCGTGGCTGATTCCCTCCCCCAACGCTGCACATGCCTGTGCACTACCATCAACCACAGTGCAGCCCTTGCCCCGGCACCGCACCGTCAGCCAGCTGGGAAAATGCGACTTACCTGTGCCCTTGTCTGAATGCATGGCAGTCTAACAGCTGACCCTCACGAACGCTGTGCAGCAGTACTGTGCACTCACCTCCCAGTTCCCCCTCGATGTGCAGCCTGCCAAGTGCACGCCTTATACACGCTGTTCTGAAACACGTTGGCATGCAATCACTCCAATGTGCTCAGCTGATCCAGTGTGGGAGGATGATTCCAAAAAGTTGGGCTTATCATGATATGCAGGTGTATTTCAATGAAATTCCCAATGTGCGGTGGTGGGAAACATGGCCTGCCATTGACGGGTGGAGCAGATGATTGCAAACTAGTTTCATGACATCGTGAAACCGATTTTTGGCCTTCCCACCATATTGTCTGCTCATGCACGCCATGACACCCGATGCCAGCCAGCAAGGAAGATTCCACCCTTAGGCTTAAAATTTAGGTTGACACTCCCCACCCTGCCACAACCCACAAAAAAACTGCATTTCTATATCTTTCATGGCCTCAGAATAAACCAAGGATTTTATAGCCAATCAAGCATTTTTGAAGTGTAGTCACTGTTGTTATGTAGGAAACATGGCAGCCAATTTGCGCACAGCAAGCTCTCACAATGTGATAATGATCAGATAATCTGCTTTCATGATGTTAGCTGAGGAGTAAATGTCTGCCAGGACACCAGGAAGAACTTCCCTACTCTTCTTCGAATAGTATGGGATCATTAAGCCAACTTGAAAGGACAGATGGGATCTGTTTCATCTCTCATTGTGAAGCCAGCACCGCTGACAGTGCAGTACTCCCTTACTAATGCAGTGTGTGTGTCAGCCACTGAGCCACTACCAGTACAGTGATTAGTTGGGATATACATTGCAATAATCAATAAAGAATTAGTTTTAATCTAGTTGGCAAAAAAAGTTGTTTTAAGCAGCACCCATTTATAAAAAGCTCACTTCTAGAATGGAGGCATTACACTAATTATTCATAACTGCATGGAATTAATGTATTTAATTCAGATTCAGTAGCTTTCTTGTATGCAAAAATTTAAATCCAGCAGAAGATAGGCCAAGAAAGTCACATTGTGTCAATTAAAAATATAAATTTGCCTGTCACATTATCATTTTTTAATTTTTATGATTAATAATTCATCTCATTCCATCTCCTTAGGTTGTCAAGCTCCATTTAATTCTTTTTAAATAAAAGATGGACTCAGACCAGCAGAATTATATGAGCCTTTTCTCTGATGAGCTACGTGCTGCGTTGTGAGGATTCCATTAACATCCAACTGTGATTCCTTTTCTGTTGGTCAGGTGCCCACAGAGCTCAGTGGGATTGTACCTTTTAACTCAGTCCTTGTCACCTTTAGACTGAAATATAACTGAGCTTATAACTGAGAATGTAACTACCTAATAAACTCCTAATACATAAATGAATGTTTAATTTTTGTATTATATATATATATATATATATATATAAATATATGCGTGTGTGCGTGTGTACATATATAATGTACAAGCTTCTGACGATTTCTACTCTTACTCATTGATCTGACAAGAATCTTCGGGAATGTTAATTCTAAATGACTTACTACTAAAATTTTATTTCAGTATAAGATTACTCTGCAGTATGCAAGTTAATGCTTCAAACAAAACATGATCCAATATTGGTATTTAATGGGTTAGCACATTCACCCAAAATGATCCCATGTACTTTAACAAAAGATTTTCACAACAAGATCATTGATTAAATAATGACAAAATAATTCAATTGATCTCTCTGGGTGATTTCAAAACCCACTTTGAAAAAGATTAACTATGTGATAAGACCAAACACAGTTGCAACACAGTAACAGGCCATTCGACCCATTGAATCTTTGCTTGATTCAGCCTGACATTATGAAAATTCCGCTAGGGTTGAGTGTTTCTTTTGGAATCAAGGATGTGATATGCAACGGTCGATGTGCTGTCCTTATTTTTCTCTTTCCAATTCTTCACTTAATGCATTAACCTTAAAGAAGGAAGAAAGCTGCAGCCAAATCCCAGGCATGAAGAAGGTAACCCGTGATAATACTGAATCCTCAGGCAGGAGATATTATAAGGCCCCTGTGGCAGAATCCTTCAGCAACATTTAATTAAGCTGGCAGTCAGAGATGTCACTGGAGAGCAAAACACCGGAAGATGCGAAAGATGTTTAGCAAAAAGTCAGATGCAGGAGGTCTATATTTAGATGCGACGTTTTGTGGATGCAACAAGGCAGCATTTGCAGTTTGGGAATATTATTTTCAAAAAGTTATTGAATGTGGATAAATGAAAGAAAATGTCCTTTTGACTTCCACCATTGTTTGACTGACACCAGCAGAAAGTGGTTTGGGTCTCCACTTCCACGTGTGATGATTTTACAGCTTTCAAGCAGGTTGAAGTCCATTTTCCCAGTGGATTCCAGGCCAACCACACAAACCTGCCTGTAATTTGGCATTAATTTCCACTAACTGGACAATCTCATTCAGACAAGGTCATAAGGACAGTTTGATGTGAGAATTGGAGTCACAGTCTCCAACGTTTACAGTCAGTGTTAACGCGATTTGCCCACTAATAAAAAGTGAGCAATAGAACTGCTGTGGGTGTACACAACAAAAGAGTGAATTGTCTCCAGGTCTCTATCTCTGGATCATTGTGATTTTCCCTACTGATCCTTGCAGACATGGTTTGTCACTACAATATATTGGTCCAATTCAACAGGTGTCTTTGTTATGGTGCAAATACAGTCAAAAGCATTGAAAAGGGCTAGTGGCAACTAGTGAACATTAAAATCATAAAAGATATGCTAGTAGGGTGAGATGAAGCTGGGGTGGGAGGAGGCTCATGTGGAGCATAGACACCAGCATAGACCAAATGGCCTGTTTCTGTGCTGTAAATTCTAGGTAATTCCATGCAAAAATAATAATACAATTCACTTTGAAACAAAGGTGAGCACGTAGCTGGAGATAGCAGGGATGCTTATCATGTTGTAAGTGGCACCTTTGTAATCAAATTCAATGGTAATGGTGCCACACAAGGCATTGGTGGAGGGGTCTGTATCATGTCGGTGGTGTGGAAGGGGTACTGCTCTGAGGACTCATGGGTTTAGGTTGTCGGAGCTGTGCAGGAAGAGCTTTGATACAGCAGAATCCACAATGTTCCAGGTGTTAGCTGAAAAAAAAGCAAAAGAAATTCCTTCAACCAATTTACCACAGTATCTCCTTCCTCATTCCCCACTGTCCCCAACGCCCCCCAATAAAACGTTCTCAACTTCTCACTTAAGAGTCAAAGGGAACGGAGGACCACATGTGAGGACAGCCTTTTGGATCCTCCTCACTGACACAGTTTGTAAATGTGAAATACATCATGAGGGCATGAGCTGCCAAGGTTGATTCTGCCCCACTCAACCACAATGCCGTGTGCATCACAATATAAAACCTCTGCACTGCACCCGGAAGCCATATGATCTCCTGCAAGAGGTAAGAAACCAGGTTTAAAAACCAATCCAGGGGGGTGGGGCAGAGGAAGAATCTGGGAAATTCCTCCTTCCTTATAGGCTCAAGGGGCTAACTAGTCCCCAACAGTAGTCCAGCAGGTCATTAAGAAGGCAAATGGAATTTTGGCCTGTATTGCTAGGGGGTTGAAGTTTAAAAATAGGGACGTCTTGTAACAACTGTACAGGGTGTTGGTGAGGCTGCACCTGCAGTACTGTGTATAGTTTTGGTCCCTGCATTTAAGAAAGAATGTACTAGCATTGGAGGCAGTTCAAAAGAGATTCACTAGGCTGATTCCTGGAATGAAGGGGTTGACTTATCAAGAACGGCTAAACAGGCTAGGCCTTTATTCATTAGAGTTTAGAAGAATGAGGGGTGATCTTATTGAAATGTACAAGATTCTGAGGAGGCTTGACAGGGTAGATGTTGAGAAGATGTTTCCACTAGGGGGAGAATCTTGAACTAGGGGACGTAGTTACAGAATAAGGAGACACTCATTTAAAACGGAGATGCGAGGGAATTTTTTCTCTCAGAGGGGAGTGAATGTCTGGAATTTCCTACCTCAGCGAGTTCTGGACGCTAGATCACTGAAAGTATGTAAAAAGGAGGGAGATAGATTTTTGAAATATCGAGGTGTTGAGGGCTATGAGGAGCTGGCACGAAAGAGGAGTTGAGGCCTGGGACAGATCAGCCATGATCTTATTGAATGGCGGGGCAGGCTTAAGGGGCTGAATGGCCTACTCCTGCTCCTATTCCTTATGCTCTAGGTGATCACTCTGCTCCTTGTTAATGTAATACACACTTACTCTTTTGAAACATTTGCATACATGTGGGAGGAGAGACCTACTTATGATACATGGAATAACCCTAAAGAGTAGATTTTAAAGAAAGCATTTTTAACGAAACAGCACTAAGTATTGGGGGTGATTTACCGAGCAAAGCAATCGATGCAAAAACAAAATTGTGTTGTTCAAAGTATAGTTGAACGCTATGCTCAGTGTGTTACTAGAGTAGGGCAGTTCAATCTTTAGTCTTCATAGACTGCATATGCACAAGCCACAGGGCATCAAGGCCCTCAAACACAATTTAAATTCATCTTCCTATTGAGGTGGATGCATCCCATTTAGCTCCTACTAATGCTTGCTGTTCCAATTTAGGCACTAGGGCTAAAATCAGCCCATTCCAAACTTCCAGAGCCACAAATTGGGCAAAATCATCAAAAAGAGAAACAAAGTAAGCACAAATATTACCATTTGCCGCGCTTCTCAGCTACTCCTGTCAGCCATTCCCTCTGTTCTTTCCCATCATTCTAAGGTTTTATTAATTTTAAATGGATAACTTTTACAGGAAATTATTTAGAAGCTTTGACTATTGCTTAATGGAGTAAGAAAAGGCGGAGAAACCAAGCTTTCACTTTCACCACGGGAAAGTGGTAAAAAAGTGAATATAATATAATGGAAATAATAACACGTCACCTTGAAGCAAAGCTGACCTCAGCTCCTAACCATAGGAAACATTCATAGCCAAGATACATCATGGAGACAACGGGATCGATTCCAGGGAAAGTTAAGAGGAGATATTCGTTGGAGGTTTGTCACAGTATGAAGGATTATGACAGGATGACTAGGGAGAGGCTAACTCCTTGGTTTGGTGAATAAGTGCTGAAGAGTCATTAACTGTTACTCAGAGAGCGAGGAGAGAAACTAGAAGAGATTTCTTTGCACAGGGGTGCCTGGATGAGTGAGGTCCAACAACATTCAAGAAGCCTGATACCATTCAGGACAAAGCAGCCCGCTTGATTGGCATCACATCAACAAACATTCACACCTTCCACCACCAAGGCACAGTGGCTGCAGTGTATACCATCTGCAAGGTGCACTGCAGAAACTTACCAAGGCTCCTTAGGCACATCCACAACCACTACCGTCTAGATGGACAAGAACAGTAGATACGTGGGAACATCACTACCTGGAAGTTGCCTTCCAAGCCACTCAGCATCCTGACTTGGAAATATATCATCGTTCCTTCACTGTCATTGGGTCAAAATCCTGGAACCCCCTCCCTAATAGCACTGTGGGTGTACCTACACCACAGGGACTGCAGCAGTTCAAGAAGGCAGCTCACCACCACCTTCTCAAGGGCAACTAAGGATGGGCAATAAATGCTGGGCTAGTCAGCGAAGGCCACATCCCATAAATGAATAAAAAAAAGACTGTTGGAATTATGGATTGCTTTATCACAGGGAAGTAGTTGCAGTAGAGACCATTTCATCTGTTAAGGGGAGATCAGTTAAGCATTTGAAGAAAATGAAGGTTACAGATCAGCATGATCTCATTGAATGGTGGAATAGGTTCGAGGGGCTAAATGTTCCTATGTCCTATATTCCTAGGAGACACAGGGAAACGGAGAAGCAGCAGGGCTCTTAGTACATAAATTTCCATGTTTGTGGGCGTGGTTTCATCCATAATGTACATTGGTCACCTTATATTTTACCTATTGGAAACTGGTTTCTCTTCAAAACATTCCTTCCATTGTTTATCGCCTGGCTTCAACATTTTTCAACTTTCAACATGCAGTTTGTCAGCAACATATGGAAAAAAAAATATTTGTCAGAATCTTTTTAATGAAGGCTTAGCTAGAAGGAGCTCCTTTCTTCATTTCACAGTCACCTCATTTTCAGAGCTGTTACGCTATCTGTGCTAAGCTTAATTGTTTTTACTCAGCTTTCTCTCAAGTGCCCTTTTCCCCAGACAGACAGAATGCTGTAAATATAAACAGGACCAAGGGACTGACAGAGGAACAGTACAAGCCCTAACATAATAATTACTGCAAGTAATGAAAGAAAGCTGCTCTCTCCAATTTCCAATCTGCTCACCCCTGCCGATGCATTCGATTTTTTTCTCTGCGGCACTAATTCCAATTTTGTTCCATCTTCGCACCTCCTCCAGTCACCTCCCATTTGTCCAGCAGACTGGGTGTCACCCAGTGATGCTCACTGCCCTTTCACTTCCGTTACCCAGGTTTGAACCCAGTCCAGCCTGACGGTATGAACTGTTACAGCCCAACTTAGTCACAGCAAGAAGCAATCCCCAGTAACGCACCAGTGAGCATTCAAATGGCATTTTCACTCAGGAGGTAGATGCAGCAGAAAATGGAAAATGTCGCTGAAGGGGGTGTTCTTCTGTGGATGGAGGTGAGGCCTGCTCCAGAGCTTTCTGGGGTGTTTTACTACATTACAGGTGCTATATGAAAGAAGCCATTGTATTAGTTTTTATTTCATTCATTCATGGGATGGGGGTGTCACTGGCTAAGCCAGCATTTATTGCCCATCCCTAATTACTCTTGAGAGCTGAATGGTTCATTAGGCCACTTCAGAGTCTACATTGCTGTGGGTCTGGAGTCACATGTGGGCAAGACCAGATAAGGACAGCAGATTTCCTCCCCTAAAGGACATTAACCAGATGGGTTTTTACAACAATCAACAATGGTGTCATGGTCATCATTAGACTTTTAATTCCAGAATTTTTATTGAATTCAAATTTCACCATCTGCCTTGGTAGGATTCGAACCTGGATCTCCAGAGCTTTTCCCTGGGTCTTTAGATTACTAGTCCAGTGACAATACCACTAAACCATAGTACAGAGAGCTTTGCTCAACGTGACCACATTATGTCTGTTTCCCTCCATTACAACAGTGACTACACTTCAAAAAAAAGTACATAATTGTCTGTAAACTATCTTGGGAGGTCCTAAGGTCATGAAAGGCACTATATAAATGCAAGTCTTATTTTTTATGTCAGCCATTCTTGCCAATTCTGAGGGCTCCAGTTTGATAGAAATGCATCAAACGACACTGCCTTAGTTGTGGTCTTAGGATTAGACTGCCCTATAGCTGGTGGTGCAATAGCTATTACATTGCTATACCAACACCTTGTGGTGATAGAAACTTAGAAAACAGGAGCAGGAGTAGGCCTTTCGGCCCCTTGAGCCTGCTCCACCATTCAATATGATTATGGCTGATCCTTTATCTCAACGCCATACTCCCGCTCTCTTCCCATACCCCTTGACACCTTTAGAGTATAGAAATTTAAATATTTCCTTCTTAAATATATTCAGTGACTTGGCCTCCACAGCCTTCTGAGGTAGAGAATTCCACAGGTTCACTACCCTATGAGTGAAGCAGTTTCTCCTCATCTCAGTCCTAAATGGCTTAATCCGTATCCTGAGATTGTGACCCCTTGTTCTAGACTCCCCCAGTCAGAGGAAACATCATCCCTGCATCCAGTCTGTCCAGCCCTGTCAGAATTTTATATGTTTCAATGAGTTCCCCTCTCATTCTTCTAAACTCCAGTGAATACAGGCCCAGTCAGCCCAATCTCTCCTCAAGTAACAATGCTGCCATCTGAGGAAGCGTCCGATATTATCTGGAATTGTAAATGATTATATGCTGACAGTGTCATGCTAGATTTATGATCACAACAGACTAAATGGAGCATGAAAATCCAAACTGAAGGTGAACCCAAGGCAAAGCAGAATTCAAAATCCCAGTTGTGTTTTGCCAGCCAGGAGGATGTTCATTCCCGGTTCGGAATCCAGGTGAGTGTTTTGTAACAACCAAGCTAATCACCAGGTGGAGATCCCATTGATACCTTTCAATGATTTAGAATGAAGGCATGGGTTAGCCTGCACTATGCCAAGACACAGTGATATCATCAGACAATGCACTACAGACTGCAGAATCTGGACATGACTGATTTATTTATAACTGCAGTCAGATTCACCTGACCCTGGGGCAACATAACTACAATAATTTTCTTGGTCTATTCAACTGCTGCACTGTCAGTGTTCAATGTCATCTGGACTTTACCTGAATTTGGGAAAGATGAGATGTCAAGGAAACCTTATTGAAATGTTCAAGGCTATGAGGGAAAGTGAGAACGATCCTGCTAACTTCACCCACTTATGAATTTGGGATGGCTGCTACCTGAACCAACAACATTGCATTTATACCTCGCCTTTAACCATTCCAAAGTGCTTCACAGGAGCATTATCAAACAGAGTTGACACCAAACAAAATAAGGAGACATCAGGACAGGTGAAAAAACATGGTCAAAAACGTAGGTTTTAAGGACCGTGATCAGGAAGAAAGATGTGGAGAGATGGTGGGGTGTAGGGGGGGAGTTCCAGAGTTTAGCTTCCAGGCAGCTGAAGGTCACCAATGGTGGAGAGATTGAAATAGCGATGTGCAAGAGGCTAGAATTGGAAGAAGGCAGATAGCTTGGCGGGGGTTGTAGGACTTGAGGAGATTACAGAGGTACTCAGCATAGAGGGATTTTAAAACATGGATGAGGAATTTAAAACCAAGCTGTTGCAGGATTGGGTGTCAATGTTGGGTGTCAGTGTGTGCAGGGTTGTGCTGCTATTGTTCAAATTCATTTGGACATAACCTGAATTTGAGAAAGAGGAAACTTCAAGGAGGCCTTATTAACACTGTTGAAGGTAATCAGAAGAAACAACAAAGTCAACTTCCCCTTCTTACTATAACTCATGATTGCTTGTATTTGAACAGGTCACACTGTTAGTAAAAGAAGGAAGGAGATGAACCTAAGCAGGAAAAGACCACCCGAGCCTGCCCACGCACTGTGATGGCTGGAGCATCATGACTAAACACACCAATCCTAACCCCCCGTCCCTACCTCCTACCCATTCAATATCCCAGGAGAGCAGAAAAATGGCAGCTTTGAAACAGACTGATAACAGCAGGGTTGAGGAATAAAAAATTATTGGAGCCAACGACATGAATCGACTCATGAGACATTTAGGTGAAATCTTTAAGGGATTGAATAATGTGTTGAGAAGGCGGATAAGTGAGGTCAACCATTGCCAAGAAGGGTCTGTTCAGTCTGAGGGCCTTTTCCCGTTACCAAAGATTTTTATGTTCATTGCATCATACAGCACAGAAGGATTTGCCCCAGCATGACTGCGTCCATAATGGTTGTTTTCCTTCACAAGCATGATACTGGATGAGGTAGACTGCTGCCTTACTGAGGGGCAGTTAAACGACCTGTCAAAGCATGCAAAAATCTGACTACCATGGCTATCAGTGAACTGCTTATTTTAAATATTTGCACAGTGTTATGATCACCCCTGGACAAGCCTGATCTCAGGGTGGAACCCAGCTTGATAGATCCTAACTTTTACTTGTTTAGATACATGGAGAGTAACTACTGAACAGAGTCACAGGAGTCAGCTAATGAACTATTAACAAAAGAATAAAACATTTACTGAGGACAAGATGAACTATATTACAATACTCCTTAACCCACAACTATACCTTTACAAGTATATATAGATTTGTAAGGATAACACAAGTTACAAAAACTATCTTATACTTTAATGTTCACAATAAGTACACAGTCCAAGTACCAATAGGCACAATGTGGTCAGACACACCGTACTCGGAAACAAAAGTGACCAGGCCACCTCAACTCATCCCAGCCGCTTGTCACACTGTGAACCAACCAGTCTCACCGAACTCCATCTTTCACATGAGGGTTTCCAATTTCCACTCTCTAAGAACTCACTTTGGAAGCTTCTTCCAAACTGACGCTTCCTCTC
Source organism: Carcharodon carcharias (assembly GCF_017639515.1). Classification (NCBI taxonomy): domain Eukaryota; kingdom Metazoa; phylum Chordata; class Chondrichthyes; order Lamniformes; family Lamnidae; genus Carcharodon; species Carcharodon carcharias. Next base: position 222,774,423 of record NC_054468.1, read on the forward strand.
AGATGCCTTCCACAAGGGTTCACTTCCAAGGTTTTGAACTCACCTTCCGAAGTTCCTCTTCCTTCGGTCAGCACATGCATTTGAGCTATCTTCCACACACTCTCTCTCACCGACTTAGCTATCAACAGTTGCACTGCTTCACATGCCCATAGCAAAGAGTTACAGACCTTCAGCTATCTCTTTGGACCTTCTTGTCTCTTGTAAGCTGTTCTCACTTTAAATCTGCTCTCTGCAGCTTTTGTCTCTTTAAATATGAAGCTTAGAGCCTTTCTCTCTGTCCCTCATTCTTAACTTCACTTAACTTCTCCAGGTTCCTGTCCTTCCTTTGACTTGGACGTCTTCTTGGAACTTTCCCTTGTTCCACTCCCCTGGATTTTAGGGGTTTTCCTTATCTTGGGACTGGCTATCTGTCCTATCAGTCTCTCTCTGGCAGCCACTTTCAAAACCAACTTCAACTTGGAGCTAGCTACCTGCTCCTCCTTCCAGGATGCTTCTCTGGCAGCTATCTTCAAAACCAGCTGAACTCCAACAACTTCCAAAGCAAACTACTGTTTCTAGCTTTTCTGTGTGTGTCTGTGTGAGGGACCTGCCTCTCTGTACCCCTGTTGCAAGCAGGGCTAGAATTTTACATCCCGTGGGGGGTGGGGGTGGGTGGGGGGGGTGGCGGCGGCGGCATGGGCCTGACCCGAACGGGCGTAAAATCGAGCGAGATGACGCCGGCTGAGTGACCCAATGTCATCACGCACTTGTGCGATATTTCGCTCGGTGGGCACACGCAAAAGTCAGAGGAGTGCCCAACGACAATTAAGCTCATTAACAGCCCAATTGTCAGCGATTTTTCGTGGCCCCGTTCAACCTTACGGTTTACATTTTTGATGAAATCTCATCCAAGGGCGGGATGAAATCTCCGTTAGGATTTAAAATAAAAAGAAATATCTGGGGACTGTTTTTTTTTATGAGGCCTGCTTTCAGGTGCTTGATTGTGCTGCATGGACATCTTGTGCAGCATTTTTCTGCTTTCTTTTATAATTCGGAGGTCTGCAGCTCCCTGAGGCATCTGCCTGCCTTCAAGGAGCTCAGTGGAAGCGCTCCCCAGTACCCACAGTGACATCGGCACCCACCCTCTTCCTGCCCCCACCGGCAGTGCTGAGCCTGTCTCCGGAAATCGCGGTCAGGGAATGGTTTCCCATCAGCTCCCGGGCCCGGCGAGCGCAAAATTCAGGCCCACCTTTTAAAAAGGAAACTAAACCTCAACTTGAGTTTCCCTTAATGCACAGTTACAGAAATACAAATCAAACTTAAACATTAAAGCTAAAACTCACTCCTAACACTGAAAAAATACAAATGTAACTTACTTAAACTGTTTCTATTTCCTAACAACAGATCCATCCAAGGCAAGACGTGTCGCCACCTGCAGCCTCACAATATTTAGTCACAACAGATCTCCCCTAGGTCTTTGGGACTGGATTAAAAATCCTATTCCAACAGCGGAGTTGAGGAAAGCATTTACTGACATGCAGAGTATGAAGACCCCAGGCAATGATGGTGAACTAGTCATGAATATTTAAAAATAAACTGCCTTTCAAAATAGTTAGATAAATGTGGGCAGATGGAGGCTGGGTTAGCGGGATAGATAAGTGTTTTTTGAATCCAGGGCTCTCTTTTTCATGTTTCTGATTACATTTTAAAACGTTTTTGTGAGCGTTTTTCCAACTGAGTGGAACAGGCAGAGAAGGGCAGCCAAAACCTAGGGCAGAATTTTTAGGTTGGAGTGCGGGTGCACACCTGACCCGATCGGGCACCAAATCGCGCGAGATGACGTCGGCAAGCGCCCCGCCCATCATCCCGTGCTTGCCTGATATTTCGGTTGGCGGACACCCGCGAGTGTCGGAAGCATGACCGCCGACAATTAAGGGGGCAACTAAAGTTGTTAAGGTTCCAACAGTCCCTGATTTTTCGTGCCCGTCCAACCTTACGGTTGGCAGATGGGCAAATCGGCCAGGCGGCCTTTACATTTTTGATGAAACCTCATCCATGAGCGGGATGAGGCTTCTGTTATTAAATAAAAAATAATAAAAATGTATGGGCGGAATTTTCATCATGTATATATTCAGATGGCAGATTCTGTGGCGTGGGCATTTTTTTCTGGATTTTAAAATCTTTATTGAATGGCTTTGAAGTCCTCGGACACCTCGGGCAGTCCTCTGCCTTCAGGGAGCTTTCATTCAGTGCTCGCCCCCCCACCCTGGCCGTTAATTGGCCAGCCAGCGTGAAATCGTGGTCAGGGGGGGCTGATCGCAGACGGCGGTCCATTCCCCGGCCGCTCCTGGGGTGCCAATCGTGCCCGCACGCCAACCTAAAAGCCCTGCCCCTAGAGTGAGTGTGATTGAGATAGGGAAATATAAGGAGACAAAGAGGAGGGGAGAAGGGGATAGAGAGAGAAAGATGCGATGGACCTAAAGAAGCACTTTTTAATTAATTAGTTCCGGAGATGGAGGCATCGCTGGCAAGCAGCATTTATTGCCCGTCCCTCATTGAGAAGGTGGTGAACCGCTGTAGTCCAGTGTAGTGGTTTTTGATACAAATGAGTGACTTGGTAGGCCATTTCAGCGGGCAGTTAAAAGTCAACAACATTTATGTGGATCGGAAGTCTCAGACCAGCAGACTTCCCTCCCTAAAGGGCATTAATGAACTATTTAGATTTTTATAACAATCCAGTAGGTGCAGTCACCATTTCTAATGTTATTGTCTTAATTCCAGTTTTATTTAATCAGCTGGATTTAATACACTATTTAATTTAATGAGTTTAATGGAGGCGACGGGAGTCTCGACTGCTGGCTGGACAGCCGGTGAGAGCCGCATATCGCCTCTTTTAGGGAAGGCCCACCTTATTAAGTGTTCAGGCACAATGAGACATGAGAGATGAAAGAGCACCAAAGCAGGAGAAAAATAAACACGGAGATAAGTAGAAGTGGGAGGAGGTGGAGAAAAAAATCCATGGCCAGAATTTTATGTCTCGACCCTTCCGGCTGTGAAATAGCGCGAGGTGACGTCGGATGAGGGCCCGATGTCATCACGCACTCGCATGATATCTCGCACAGGCACGCTTCGGGCGACCACGCATGCTGGCCGACAATTAAGCTGGCAATTAAGCCCATTAAAGAGGCAGTTGAAAGCGATTTTTCGCGGCCCGTCCACTGTTACGGTTGGCGGACAGGCCAGTCGGTCAGGTGGCCTTTACATTTTTGCTCAAACCTCGATCCAGGGCGGGATGAAACCTCCGTGGGGAAATAAAATAAACACAGATATCTGGGGACTGTTTTTTTTATGAGTTATGCTTTCCGATGCTCGATTGTGCTGCATGGACATATTTTGCAGAATTTTTGTTGTTTGGTTTATTCTGCAGAGGTCTGCAGCTCCCTGAGGTAGTCATCTACCTTCAGGGAGCTCGGTGGAAGCGCTCACCAGTGTCCACGGTGACGTCAGCGCCCACCATCTTCCCGCCCCCACCGGCAGCGCTGAGCCTTTCTCAGTGTGAGTTTCACACTGGCTGGCCGTTAATTGGCTAGCCAGTGTGAAGTGGCAGTTGGGGGTCCATTTGCCGACCGCTCCTGGGCCCGCCGATTGCGTGTGCCCGACAAGCGAAAAATTCAGGCCCATGTTTTCTTCACGACATAACAGCATTGAGTTCAATACACACCTGAACCTCACAGCAGCCTAAATTCAAAATTGTAGAGCTGTGCTTGGGCTCACAGTAATCAAGCTCTGCGCACAAATTTAAATTATCATTAATTATCAGTTAATGGTGATACAACAGTTATTATGCACTAGTAATTACAGTTGTTAATGTTAGCAAACACAGAACAGTTTCATGTAAAATTGTGGTGACATTACTGAGGTATTTTTGCCCACAGTGTGGGCTCGAATCATAGCTTGATTTATTTTTAAGAGAGGTGTCACCATTAAGATGGCTTCTGCAAACTACATGCTAGGAAAGTTCAGTTACATGGAGGAGCTGGGGTTGTTCTCCTTGGAGCAGAGAAGGTTAAGGGGAAATTTGACAAATTCACAAAGGGTTTTGACAGAGAAAGTAAGGAGAAACTGTTTTCACTGGCAGGAGGGTCAATGCCCACAGATTTAAGATGATTGGCAGTGACACGAGGAGAATTATTTAGGCAGTGAACTATTATGAATTGGAAGGCATTGCCTGAAAGGATGGATGGATAGCAGATTCAATAAAGCTTTCAAAGGGGACTGAGGCAAGGTCTTGTGGCTCAATGGGTAGTGTCCTTGCAGCTCCAGGTTCGAGTCCCACTCCAGACTTGATGGCCATGGAAGATGCACTCATAAAGCAGCCAAACAGGTTGAGTATCAGCCTGTAAATCCTTCCCCTATGCTGATGGCAGGTAGTAAGAGTGGGAGAATCTCCTGGTCAGCTATGCTTGATATGGAGTGGCGCCCCTCAAGTTATACCAGAACACAGGAAATAGAAGCAGGAGTAGACCATATGGCCCATCAAACCTGCTCCATCATTGGCTGATCATTGGTTTCAACTCCACTTTTCTGCCTACTCCCCAGAGCAGTGAATGAGAGAGAGAGAGACAGGGTCAGTAAATAGCCAGGACAGAGAGACATAGCAGGTTAATACCCAAGAGACAGAGAGAGAGACAGGACCGGGTAAATGCCCGAGGAGAGAGAGAAACAGATAGGGCCGGGTAAATATCCGACAGAGAGAGAGAGAGGCAGGGCCAGTAAATACCCATGAGAGAGAAAGGATGTGTAAATACCCGAGAGAGACAGGGCCGGGTAAATACTTGGGAGAGAGAGACAGGGCCAGGTAAATACCCGAGAGACAGGGCCGGGTAAATACCTGGGAGATAGAGAGAGAGAGACAGGTCTGGGTAAATACCTGAGAAGGAGAGAGAGAGAGAGAGAGAGAGAGACAGGGCTGGGTAAATATCCGAGAGAGAGAGAGGCAGGGCTGGATAAATACCCGGGAATGAGAGAGAGAGTCAGGGCCAATAAATACCCAGGAAAGAGAAAGGGCGCTTAAATACCCGAGTGAGAGAGACAAGACTGAGTAAATTCTCAGGAAAGAGAGACAGGGCCGGGTAGATACCCAAGAGACAAAGACAGGGCCGGGTAAATACCTGAGAGAGAGAGAGACATGGCCAAGTAAATACCCGAGAGAGAGGGACAGGGCCGGGTAAAAACTCGAGAGAGAGAGAGAGGGAAAGGGCTGGGTAAATACCCGGAAGAAAGACAGGACCGGATAAATACCTGGGAGAGAGAGAGAGAGAGAAAGGACCAGGTAAATACCCGAGGAGAGAGAGAAACAGACAGGAGAGAGAGCAAGAGAGAGAGAGACAGGGCTGGGTAAATACCCAAGACAGACAGAGCCGGGTAAATACCCAAGAGAGAGAAACGGAGCCGGATAAATACCGAGAGAGAAAGAAACTGGATAGGGTAAATACCGAGAGAGAGAGAGAAACAGGGCCGGGTAAATACCCAAGAGAGAGAGGAAGACAGGACAGGTAAATACCTGAGAGAGAGAGACACACACACAGCCGGGTAAATACCCAAGAGAGAGACAAAGACACACACAGCCGGGTAAATACCCAAGAGAGAGACACAGGGCTAGGTAAATACCCGAGAGAGAGAGACGGGTGGGTAAATACCCGAGACAGAGAGAAAGACACACACAGCCGGGTAAATACCCAAGAGAGAGAGACATAGGGCTAGGTAAATACCCGAGAGAGAGAGACGGGTGGGTAAATACCTGAGAGCGAGACAAAGGGCAGGTAATTACCCGAGAGAGAGAGAGAGACATTGGGTGGGTAAATACTTGAGATAGAAACAGGTCCAGATGAGTATCCCTTGATTCTCTGAGAGAGCAAAAATCTGTCTATCCCAGCCTTAAATGCATTCAACAATGGAGGATCCACATCCCTCTGGGGAAGAGTATTCTGATGATTAAAAACCCTTGGATTGAAGTAATATCTCCTTATCTCAGTCCTAAATGATTGTCCCATTATCCTGAGACTGTTGACCATGTTTTAGGTTCCTTGACCAGCAGAAACAATCTCTGTGTCCACCCTTTCAGGCCCCGTCAGAATTTGAATGTTTCAGTGAGATTGCCTCTCATTCTTCTAACCTCCAGAGACTGTAGGCCCAATTTACTCTAGCCTCTTACTATAGACTCCAGTGAGAGGCTAGCAACCTGTTTCAGGGAAAACAAGCTATGGAAGAGTGATGTAAGGATGTGCTTCGTCTGCCTCATGTATCTCAAGGTGCAGGAAGAGAATCAAGAGGGAAAGAGAATTGGATAAATAACTGTAGAGAAAAAAAATTACTGGACTATGGGGAAAGAGTAGGGGTGTGGAACTAATTGGATAGCTCTTAAGAGCCAGCACAGTCACGATGGGCTGAATGGCCTCCTGTGCTGTAACATTATATGATTCTATAATGGCTTCTGTTTCTTTCAAGGAAAAAAATCCATCTTAATTATATAATTGATTACTAATCGACTGAGTATACAGCTGCCAAACATACAGAATAGCCAGAAACTATTAACGTCTGTTAGGGCTCAGTAATCAATTACATAATCTGATCAGGATAGCTCTACTGTAGATAGCACCTGACAATGACTAAAGGGCCTAGGCAGCAGAAAGCATGCCTTCCAGTAACCCTTCGGCCACTTGTTTATCAAGAATCTATCTAGCTTTGCATTGAAAACATTCAAAGACTCTGCTTCCACTAACTTTTGAGTAAGGGAGTTTCAAAAACTCACTACCCTCTGAGAGAAAAAAATTTTCATCTCTGTTTTAAATGGGTGACCCCTTATTTTTAAATAGTGCCCCCTAGTTCTAGATTCTCCCACCAGGAAACATTCTCTCCACATCGACCCTGTCAAGACCCCTTAGGATCTTATATGTTTCAATTAAGTTGCCTCTTACTCTTCTAAACTCCAGCGGATACAAGTCTAATCTGTTCAATCTTTCCTCATAAATAACCTGCCCATTCCTGCTATAAGTTTAGTAAACCTTCTCAGAAATACTTCTAATGTATTTACATCCTTCCTTTAAAAAGGAGACCAGTACTGTACACAGTATTCCAGATGTGGTCTCGCCAGAGTCCTGTAAAACTTAAGCATAACCTGTTTCAATTGTTGAAGCCCACCACCCAAAAAAGTGCACTGGAAGGACAACAGGAGTCAAGTTTACATCAGTAAGTAGGCCTTCCATGTACTTTTGGCAAGACTAGAGCAGGGAAATGAGAGTGCTTCCTGTTAACAGGATCCAAGCCTGTTTGTGAAGCCAAAATCAAGACACAAAGCATTTCTTTACTGAGAGAACTTATTGATTTGTTCAGTCTCACAGCTTACCTCCCACTCAGCCCAGTGTCCCAGCTGTCCCCTATTTATATGTGCCCAAAGACAATTAATACCCATCACCTGTTTCTATCAACCTTAACAATGTAATTGACAGTAACAAACCTTAACAATGTAACAGTGTCATTAACAAACATTAACAATGTATTATGGACACAAGGGGGGTTATTAAACAGTATTAATTTCCCCTCTACCAACTGGCTGTATAAGCAGTGACTCTTTATAAGCAGTGACATATTTCCCAACCTTTTGATTTTGGTGCAATCCAATTTTCTAAAATAGCCCCATAGCAAACTCGAGATAAGATGAACCCAAAGAGTTAGTTTATATGTACACACTCAAAACATGAAAGGAACATCGCAACTTTGTCTCCACACTCTGACAGTAAAGAGAGGGTTAGAGAAACAAAGGATTTACAGTGCAGAGACCACAGAGAAAAGAAATATTGTTTCACATGGGTTCCAGAGTCCAGAATCAAAATCCAGTAAGGTATTCCTTCACGGAGGTTGGTAGGTTGAAAACCATTGCTGTATAATTTACTTTTCCAGTGGTGTTGACGTCACATCATGAGATAGGCACATAGGGATGAATCAGTCTTGCAGGTGATGTTACAGAATTTCCAGTACAGGCAGTGTAGATGGGGCCCGGTGTTCAACCTGGGCAGAGTTTTTTTTCTGAGAGGCTGCCAGTCAGATGGTAAACAGCAGATTGAGACTATGCAGTTCAGCAAAGCAATATTACTGGTTCAACAAGCCAGAGGCCCATGCCACATGACTCCCACCTCTCCACACTGTCTGTGACAAGGGATGTGTGTCCCTCGTCTGGGTCCCCGAGATTGTTAGATGTCGCAACCATTAAGAATTGAAAGGAAGATTGTAGGGCCCTTTGTCTTAGCAGATGAGCAGACTTGTGTTGACCAGCCTGGGTTATGAAGGCCTTCGAATTTGGCCTGTGCATTCCACAGAGGGTCGTTAATGGCTCCCAGAGATAACGATGTGCAAGCTTCCCCTTCACAGAGGTCATGTATGGGGAAATGGAAACTGTGGAACACGGTGAGAGCGAAGAGGTGATCATGATTATGAGTGAGGGAGCTCATGTGGGTAAGAGTGAAGTTGAGAGGCGCAAGGAGGAATGGAAGTTGGTAGGGAAAGGTGAAGACAAATTTAAATGAAAATATAAATTATACAGAATGCAGTCATGCAATGAAAAGGCAGAGCTTGGATTTGAAACAGAGTCTGTGCTGAAACAATGGTAGTATGTCAATGTTGTGACAGCATCAGTGTATTAATGTAGCTATTTTTCAAACAGCATTTCCATTTTATTACTTGGCTGCGTTTCAGTTGATTTTAGTAAGACCTCTGTGTTTATCCAATGTGCTGTTGGAGCATGTGGACCCTATTGCTTTAACTGAATAATCCATTTTTTATGCCTCTCCTATTCAATGCAGTACTAAAGGGCAATGTGTGTGTCTATGTCAGAGTCTTTGTTCGGCTGTTTTGGTTGGTCCTGAAGTGGAATAAGATCTAATTATTTTTTTATAACACAGAGGCATCAAGAGAGTGTGAAATTCTCTTGTTGAATTAGATAAAGAGATCTGTGAGGAATTCTTCACAGGGAACACAATTACAGATAGTCAGACTGAAGCCTTTGTGATTTAGTGCTTGCCCATTCTGCATCAGCTTTTGGATATCACAGCTGTGAGCCTTGATCATATGCTGATGATTAGAAGCAACGATTATTGTTCAATAATTGCCACAGCATTTCTATCGGTTATTTATAAATCACGAGTTAGTCTGAAGGAAATAACATTTTCTGGTGGATGATACAAGAGGCTGTGCCATTCCTGCATTAGCTATCAAAAATAATCTGGAAATAATCAGAAATAATCCATCACCCCCTACACCTCAACCCCCTCCCATGGCACCTTCCCATGCAACCGCAGGTGTTACACCTGCACCTTTACTTCCCTCCTCCCCATCGTCCAAGGGACCAAACATTCCTTTCAAGTGAAGCAGCACTTCACTTGCATTTCCCTCCTTCCAGAAATAATCTGGGACAATCTCCTATCTTTTACGACCTCGAAAAACTTGCACAAACTCAGCTGCCACATTCCCTGTCCGCCACTCAGTCTCAGTTGCTGATCTCTCACTCGCCTCATTGTTACTCCATGTATTAAATTGAAAATCCCAATTTCTCGTCTCCAAACCCATTCAGAGCCTTGCCCTAGCTGACTCTTCCGTTTTGACTTTCCCTCCTGCCATGGGTCTGTGGGTAGCACTCTTGCCCCTAAGTCGGAAGGCCGTGAGTTCAAATTCCATTCCAGACACTTGAGCACAAAAATCTAGGCTGACACTGCAATGCAATACCGAGAGTGTGCTGCACTGTCAGAGGCGCTGTCTTTCAGATGAGATAACTGTGGCCCCGCCTGCCCTCTTAGGTGGACGTAAAATACCCCATGACACTATTTCCAGGAAGAGCAGGGAAGTTATCCCTGGTGTCCTGGCTAATATTTATTCTTCAGTCAACATCACTATTCAATTATTCAATTGTCGTCGCATTGCTATTTGTGGGAGTTTGCTGTGTGGAAATTGGCTGCTACATTTCCTAAATTAAAACCGTGGGCGGAATTGTCCCAGATTTGCACAAAGCGCAGTAGAGGGCAGGATAAAAGTCATTTTACTCGCCGGCTGCAATGGTGAGTTTTCACAGCTCATAGTCCCATTCCCGGCACATGCCGCCTCATTAATAAATGTATTCACAGGAAGCACGCCAGATCGCTAGTGGGCAAGCTCGGATTTGCCTGTCCCACTGGGATCTCAGCGCTTCTTCACTCTGGGCGCCATATTTAAAGCGCTTCAGAGCACATGTCTACTTCATGCCTCTAGACCAGAACTGCTCCAGGTGGCCCCAAAAGCAAAGAAGACAGTAGCCCCCAGATTTAGTGATGCCTCTCTGGGGCATCTGCTGGGTGCATTGGAAGACCGCCACAATGTCCTTGACCCCTGCTCTGGCCGCAGGAGTTCCACCAGAGTCACCAATCCGACCTGGGAAGCGGCGGCAGTGGTGGTCAGCTAACCAGTGCAGGAAGAGGATGAACACCCTCATCCATTCTGCCAGGAAATGTCAACCACCTCATCACTCCCAACTCACACTCCCAAACCCATCACCCAACACACAGGGATCTGATACCTCAGGGGATAACACACACTCTCACATCTCCATCAGGCTCATACCCTCTGGAGCCTGTCCGTGGCTCCGCTTACCACACAAACATTCCACACAGTGCCATGCCTCCCGCGCACACTCTCTTCATCAGTTTCCATGCAGGAGGGGCTGGTTCACAACAGGAGGGAGAGGTTCCAGACCAGTGGTGGAGTGGCCCACATTAGGCCCCTCACTCATTTTTAGGATTGTGCCATCGTGCTCACTGGTGAGGACGTGGATCGTGCCTGCAGCAACGGTGAGGTCGGCGGCGAACACCCACATGAGGAACCTGCACCACATCATCCCTCTCTCAATGCAACTGTGGCTGCTCTCTCTCTCTCCTGTTCCTGACCCTGCTGCCATGCACTGACCATCTCTACTTTGTTTCACAGGGAGCTCTGCCAAGTGTGCACACCCTCAGCCAGCCAATCCCTCAGCTCCATCCAGGTCCTCACCTCCAGCCAAGAGGACACCTCCTCTGTTGAAGAGCTGGAAATAAGCAGCCTGGAAAACCCGTCCTAGCACTTACCCACATGCTCCAGCAGCGCGGACAGACGCACACACCATGGTGGGATAAGATCTAGAGCAGGCTCAGGTTTGCAATCTGGTGCTCACCGCACGGACATGTGTCCGCCGCAGGAGAAGGCAGGTTCAGCCAAGCTCCCTGGCACTCGGAGATCTGCTGGGGAAGAGGCATCTGTGAGAACTGAGTCAGAGGACGTGCTTCTGGATTCGGCCTTCCAACTCATCGTGGAAAGTCAGCAGAAGGCATGTGAACATCACGTAGACCTGTTGGAAGCTGCCAACAGAGTGGCAGACGAGTCAGAGTAGTGCGCCTGCCTGCTCTCTGATGAAGTGGTGCCCACATGTACATGCATGGACGTCTCCATGGGAAAGATGGCGGGCGCAATGGAGACCCTGGTCCAGCAGAATGCAGAGATGCACACAGACCTGCATTCCATCGCAGTACCCATGAGTTCCTGCAGTGGCAACACGAGAGGGAAATGGGGCACCTTGATGTCCCTCTAGGTGCTCCGTCCCCTCAAGGAGTCAGGCCGGGGCCCCCAGGTGCCTGAATGGAGGAGGAGCAGCAGCAACGTGACACCCCTGGATCATTCAATCAGGAATCTCAGAGGCTGTCCTCTCCCTCTGAGTCCCCTTTGCCTGTGACCCCCCTCAGCATTCGTCCTATGTCATCACAGATGGAGCAGCTGGCCCACAGGAGGACAGCCAGAGCAAACTGGGGCCCTCAAGCCTTCAGCTCTCCGAACGACCCATGCTGAAGTCATCAGAGACAACAGGACCAACCATTGCACAGGCTGTCTCCACCCATGCTGTGGATGTGAGGGCAGCACCTAGAAGAAATGGTAGGCCTAGAAAAGGTAAGAAATTCTGATCACAAGTGGTTGCATGGGTGAAAACATTTTGGCACTTTATAATTTGAAAATATATTCACTTTCACTGAATAATATGTAATGTTGTCTATCAGCTTCATTGACAGGCTTTGCAAGTCCTCCCACTGCATTCCCACACCCCCAATCCACTAGCAGTTCAGCTGTACGCAGTCAGACAATCAGTGATTCTGGAGTGACAAGTGTGCATGTGGCAAGACCTTTCGGAGCCTTGTGCAAGACCCTCCCAAGCATGCGGAGCGTTTATCCATCACACTCATCCCACAGACCCAAGCCTTTTCAATGCTGCCTGCTGACTGCCTCTTTCAGTTGTCCACCTGAGCTGACCTGTATCTCCTCCCACCCACTGATCACACTCTAATGCAGCACCTATTCCTGCCCAGCATGAGACTCCGCTCCCTTTTGATTTTGACGATGGTCGTAGTCAGATTTTTGCTCAACTCCCCTGTCCTTTCTCATCCCTCAATTACCCATGTCCTTTTCCCATCACTATCAACCACCCTGACATCACCTTCCACCTCCCCACCGTCACCTATCAACCAGAACCCTTATCTTATCAGGATATCCAGGTGAACGTGCATGTTCCCTATCTTCTACGAATCCCACCCCATCTACATTCATCTCCCCAATCTCCTACATCCCACTACCAGGGTCCATATCTGCCTCCGAGTCCCCACCAACCACCCTCGTCATCCCTTCTACTGCTACTGACTCACCCTCGTCTTCCTGGCTTCCTCTGACCCCTCTCATACTCACATTCCCTCCTACCATGCTCCCCAGGAGGCACTGACTTCACAGACCCCTCCCTTGCATGTTCACCTGGACATCTCCCACCACTTACTGCCTCCTCCGCCTTTACTCCCTCCTTCCCCCTGGACTCCTTCCCTTTTCCAAACTCCCTCTTGCCCCTGGACACCTTCCTCCCCCCGGACTCCTTCCTCCCTCTGAATTCCTTCCCTTACATTTTCCTCCCCATTATACCTACCTCCCACATGCAGCATTACACTCTCCTCCCCCTGTACTCATCAGTAGCAGCCCATGGCCAAGATCGTTATGTTCCGAAGCCAACCCAAGACATCAACAAAGACCTCCCACCTTCTGACAGCTGCTTCACGGCAGAGCCATGTCCATGAGAATCTATCCAGCATGTGATGCACATGTATGTCCAGGGTCCGGTAGCTGTAGGGATCCAGCATCTTCTGCACCTCGGATGTCTGTGATCTGAGCAAGGCCCTAACGGTAAATTCCGACTTCTGCATGTCACACTTGTCCAGATGTGTTCTGGGCCGGCACGTTTGCTCGCCGGCTTAATGGTATGTCTGATGTGGTGAGGTGATTCCAGTCAAGCCTTACTTTGCACCCCATTAGTGGGATGCAAAGCAGATTCGTGCTGGCCTCCAGCAGGATTCGCATTCCGCAATGATGGACACCATCAGATGATCCCGTGGTGCTTTCACGTTGGCATGAAACCAATTTCTCGCCATATTGCTCCCCCCCACTCACCCCCCCCCCCCCCCCCCCCCCCCACAAACGCCCATGACGCCCAACGCCAATGGGGCCGGAAAATTCAAAAGTATTTATCTGGCTAAAACACTTTCAGATGTCCTGAGGTCACTAAAAGTGCTCTATAAATTTGGTCTTGTGACTGTGGCCTTTGGTGCAGCTCCCATTTTACAAACATATGTTGTGGAAACTATTCCAAATTGAACGAATATCAATTCATCAAATGCAATTGTGTTGCTTGCTTCATTAAAGTCAAAGTTACTTCTAGCATCAAAGCACAGAAGGGCGCGTGCAGCTCATAGCCAATTATCTTTTTATTTCAGCAGTTTCACACCAGTTCCAATAGGTGAAATAATTGAGCAGCCATATCCACTACTGCAGAGCATGCAAGAACCTGGTTAAGAATTAGCTTAATTGCAGTAATCTATCCATCAGAATTTATGTAAGATAGAAAAAGAAGTTTTCATTTTATATAAAGCCTTTCAAGAGCATGCATGACGCAACCAAACAGATTGATGATCAACTTGCTAATCCTTCCGATACTGCCATGGCAAGCGGTAAAGAGTGGGACAGGGATTCCCAGCCATGCTTAATGCAGAGTAGGGCCCCTCAAGCAATAACCACTTCTCTCTCTCTCTCTGTCTCTAACTGAGAGATATCTACAGACCCTTGTGGTCTATGGTACAGGAAGGAAACGACTTTCATAGTTTTGGTATATCCCAGAGTGAATGAGGTAGCAAGAAATGCAGTCACTGTAGTAACATCGATTTGTACTATGCTTTGAATCACCTTCAATATCAAGATACAGAACAGATTTTACAAATAAGAATTCATAGTCAGATCATTTTAATCCACGCTGGTTTAGACCATACACACAGTTATAGGGTTGCCAACCCTCCAGGATTGGCCTAGAGTCTCCAGGAATTGAAGATCAATCTCCAGGACACTGCTGTTTGTAACCCTGGAGACAAGTCATCAGGACATTAAAAAAGATTTTTTTTTTGTCATTTTCTTTGAACATTTCTATTTACCAGATACTAAAATATTGAAAATGGGGGGAAAAGGATGTTTGTCTGACAATCAAGCATCATTCAAATAGGTAATGAGTCTTTTTGCTTTCCAATTGGCATAGGAAGGCAGTGCATCACAAGGATGGATGTGTTGGCTGACTATTGGCTGGAGTGTGTGGGCAAGTCGTGTGATGAAACCACCAGGAATATATTTAATCACAGTTGGCAACCCTACTTGGTTACTCCTGTTTTATTAATTCAGAGCAATTTTGGTTAATCAATACGCCTCTGTTTCCAAATATAAATGAAGTGAAATGAATACCAAACTTAAGACCCGTAATGTTCTTGGCTTCAATTCAGAAAGCATCTTCCATCAGTGACCTCACCCAGCATTGAGTGATAGTGGCCTTTTGTTTACATGGCCCCAATGCATTGCTCAGTCAGTTCTCATGCGCTGCTCAGCTGGTTAAAGTTACCCTGAAATGTTCAGCTGCTAAAAAGTATTTTTGAATGAACAGTTGACAATCTGTTTATGTTGTACAGTGTTTGCAAATGAAGGCACACAATGAAGTGTCAGATTTAGGTCAAATTAGCACAACACAACAATTAATCGCAATGTCCTCAGCAAAACATGCAAGTGATTAGTTACTTGTGAATCGTCCGATAAAGAAGTGAAGAGTAACTCAATTTTACTGCACAAAGTTTCTTGAAACAATAATGCCACCACAAGCTTCTCGCTCTCTATCACACTATCACTGGCTAATGCTTCTGTAGCCAAAAGCTAACCTATTTGCCCATTATTCACCATTTCATGTTAGAATTCTAGCCAGAACCCACTGAAAGCACAGTATCATAGAATAATTATAGCACAGAAGGAGGCCATTCAGCCTGTCATGTCAGTGCTGGCCCTCTGAAGGAGCAAGTCACCTGGTGCCACTCCCCTCCCTTTTCCCCATAGCCCTGCACATTGTTCCTTTTCAGACGAAAGCTTCCACCACACTCTCAGGCAGTGCATTCTAGATTCTAACCATTCGCTGCATGAAAAAGTTTTTCCTCATGTCGCCATTGTTTCTTTTGCCAATTACCTTAAATCTGTGCCCCCTGGTTCTCGATCCTTCCACCAGTGGGAACAGTTTCTCCCTATCTACTCTGTCCAGACCCCTCATGTTATCATATCTCCTCTCAATCTTCTCTTCTCCGAGGATAAGTCCCAACTTCTCCAATCTTTCTATATAACTGAATCAACATTTATAATTGCAATTACGATAAGGTTAGGTGATCAGGCAATGCAGTTGCATCCTGCCAACAATGAACAAAGATTGATAACATACTTCAAACTAGGGTGGTCATTAATTTGTCTGGTTTTATACTGGACAGTCCGGTTTGCAGCTGATCTGTCCATTGTCAGTACCTGATGCTCCTTACGCCAGGTATTTTTAATTTGAAAATGCCCAGCCTTTAATCTTCTTTGGTTAATATCAATGTCATTTAACATCACAATTAGACTGGTCCTGCAGGTGCCAGCAAAGATCCTATCGGACCTATCTGTGTGCGTGTCCTTATGGTACACCTGATGCTTACATCACGATAAGTGTGTAAACATTATCTTTCTCATTACTGATTCAAAATGCCCAAACAAAAAATGCCATTCAATTCAAAATGGTCAAAGGAATATGATTTCATAGCAAAAGGCAGGAGTTGGGAAAGCATCACGTAGTCTGCAGCTTGTGCCAATGTGATATCACTGTCAGCCAATAGGAAAAGGGAGATGTAAATCAGCACGTTTTATCAGAAAAGCACAACTTGAACACTTGAAGCGCAGGCACATCATCTTCGAGATCTCTTTTTAAATTACCTGTGTTTCCTCAGTATGATAGGGTGACTGCTGCTGAACCAGGTAAGGTCTGCCATGCCGTGAGGCACCACTGGTTTTATATGAGCACTGACTGCAGAGTAAAAGTCAATAAAAAATCTACAGTGACTCCTCTGTGGCGAGAGACCTGACGTAGGAAAACATAGGTGAAAACACTGAGCAAGAATGTTCTTGCCTAGTGCCACATTCTGTACTGGAGCACTTGGATTACATGAAAGAAAAAGATTTTTTTCCCCTTTCAGTAACTTGATGCCTCAAATAAGGTGCAACAAAGATTTGAGATATGGTTGAGAAAGGAGTCCAGCATTTACTGTTGGAGTTGATGGCCAGAATGCCTCGGAAGCAATCACAGCAGGAATATTGTCCAAACTCAGTGCCTTCAATCTCAGCCTTTGGAGACTTTCCGCTGACAATGCAAGTGTTAATTATGGAAAGTGTAACAGTGTTTACCAAAAACTGGAAGGTGCCCAGTAGGATATTACTGCAGCCAACTGTTTGGCTCATAATTTGCACAATGCAACAAGGTACACTGTTGGAAACCTTGACGTCTGCAGATAACTTCATTCTCAAGGTATTTGCTCACTTCAGCATTCCTGTGAGCAGAGCAGAGCATTTGAGGGAGCTCTGTGACTTTGTTGAAGTAAAGGAGTGAAATCTATTTAGGCACGTTGCAACAAGGTGGCTTTCTCTATTACTGGCTATTGACAGAATTCTGTATTGCTGAGAACCTCTGACAAGCTACTTCAGATTTTAGATGAGGAACATTGCCCCAAAATACTATGGAGATGCTTCAGAGATGAGGGGTTTGCCAAAGAAGCGGCTGAGCTTCACTTCTCTTTCTCAACAAAGTTCTGAATCTATTTACAGATAGTGTTGCAGCCCTAAGGCTGGACTTATGAGGAGTTGGGGAGGCTCTGCGGACCTTTTTAAAATGGGGGCCGGGAACCGATTCCAGGATTCCTGACCCCATTCCCAGGATTTACGATTTTTAACAGTGTTTTTAAGGGTATAGACTGGTTTGGGTCACGAGACCGCATCCTGCACTCCTGACCTGACTGGCTGTATTGTGGGGATAGGGATTTCCTAGTCCTCTTCAATTTTCATGGAGTCAGACTAGTTTTTCAAAGATAAAAGCAAAATACTGCAGGTGCTGGAAATCTGAAACAAAAACAAAAATAGCTGGACTCGAAATGTTAATTCTGTCTTCTTCTCCACTGATGCTGTCAGACCTGCTGAGTTTTTCCAGCTATTTTAGTTTTTCAAAGAGTCGTGGTTCACACCACTTCAGGGGTGCCATGAATCAGAGTCTGCATGAGAGAACCTTTTGAAAGGTTAGTTCTAAAGGTCCTTCTCATGCCCCCCCCCATGCCAAAGGATGCCCCCCCCCACCCACCCACCCACTATGGCCCATCATGCCAAGGGTTGCCCCCAAACAACCCCAATGGCCCCTCATGCCCCTATGGCAAGCTATGGCACTTCCTTGCTCATTCACCCAATACACACTGTACAGAAGCAATGAATGTTATAGTGACAGTAGGATGTGAAAAAAATCTTTAAAAAAGTCATTCACTGATAACTTCCCACTTTCTTAAAAATAATGATCATTTTCACTACAGCCCAATAAAAGTGTCAGTCATCCAGACCTTTTAAAGTAGCTGAAACCACAAGCACTTGAAACCTCTATCTTATTTAAATAAACATTGTGCAATTGACAACATAAATCAGAGAGCCAATCAAGCAATATTTTCCCCGGGGTTCAGATGTTTCAACAGGCTAATGCATTTCTGGGCTCTCAGCCAAGCCTCATTATGTATTCCCGGCTGAGAGCCCAGGCATCCTTCTGGGTACCAAAACACCTGATCCCCAGAGAAAACAAAGCTTAATTGACTGTTCTGGCTCTCTGATCTATTAATGATAATTAATAATTAATCTGACCTATTTAGTGATCCTTCACTGTGCCGCCTCCAATATCCTTTCTTAGATGTGAAGACCAAAACTGCACACTGTACTCCAGATGTGGTCTCAGCGAAACCCTCTACAATTGTAGCAAACTTCTTTATTCTTGTACTCCAATCCCCTTGCAATAAATGCTGACATGCCATTTGCCTTTCTAATTCCTTGCTGTACTTGCATGCTAGCTTTTTGTATTCCTTGTACAAGCATACCCAAGTTTCTTTGAACATCAACACTTACAAGTTTCTCACCTTTTAAAAAAAAATTCAGCTCTTCAATCCTTACAACAACAGGGAATAACTTTACACTTCCCTACATTATATATCAGCTGTCATTTTGTTTTCCACTGACGGAATCTGCCTACATCTCTTTGCAGCCTCTCTGTGTCCTCCTCACAGCTTATCTTCCCACCTAGCTTGCTATCAGCATTACTCTCTGTCTCTTCATCTAAGTCATTAATATAGATTGTAAATAGCTGAGGCCCCAGCACTGATCCTTGTGGCACTCCACTATTCATTTCCTGGCAACTTCAAAAGCCTCGTTTATGCCCGTTTTCTGTTTTTCTATCTGTTAACCAATCCTCCATCCATGCTAAAATATCACCCTCAACTCCATGAGCCCTTATTACCCTTATTACACTTTCATGTGAGAGAAGGATTGGGGACAAGTTTTTTGGGGTTTACGGTGAATGAAAAGACTGCAGCAGTTGTCACCAGATGTCGTAGGAAAATGTGAGAGACATTTTAACTTTCTACAAAAAGAGTGACAGATGTGGCTTGCCTGAAAACAACTTTCACAACTAAAAAAAATCCAAACTAGCCTTTACAAATGCGGCACCCTTTGAGGAATTTAGCATTGCTGTCCAAGGATGCAATCTTCTCAAGATTGACATGGGTACATTGGGCAGAATTTTACATACCGTGGGCGGGTGTGCACCCGACCCGATTGGGCGTAAGATCGCGCGAGAAGACGTCTGGCGAGCGTCCCGGCGTCACCCCACGATGTTTCAATCGGCGGGCACGTGCAAAAGTCGGAAGCGTTCCCGCCGACAATTAAGCCCATTAATGGCGCAATTGTCTTCGATTTTCATGGTCTGTCCAACCTCATGGTTGGCGGACGGGTGAATCAGCCAGACGGACTTTGCGTTTTTCATCAAACCTCATCCAAGGGCAGGAATGACGATTCCGTTATTAAATAAAATAAAAATAAAAATCTGTGGACAGCATTTTTATCATCTATATGTTCAGGTGCCTGATTGTGATGCTTGGACATTTATTTCCTGATTTTCAAAACTTTATTTCATGGTTTTCGGGTCTGCAGCTCCCTGAGGCAGCTCTCTGCTTGTGCTCTCGGCCTTCAGGGAGCTTTCTCTCAGCGCTTGCCCACACCCGCGGAAATGTCATCGCCCGCACTCCTCCCACCTCCCACCCCAGCAGCGCTGAGCATTTCAGCGCGTGCATCATGCTGGCTAACCGCTAATTGGCCAGCCAGCGTGAAATCGCGGTTGGGGGCCGATCGTGGTCAGCAGTCCATTTCCTGACCACTTCTGGGATGCCAATCGCACCCGCCTGCCGAGCTGAAAATTTAGGCCATTGTATGAAGCATTTGGCTTTGTGAAAAGCTTAATATCCTCCCTTGAGATGAAACTCCCATTAATTAAATAAGGCTGGAATTAAAAACTATCAGTAGTGGCGACCATGAAACCACCAGATTGTCATAGAAACTAGTTCACTAATGTCCTTTGGGAAAGCAAATCTGCTGCCTTTACCTGGTCTGCCCTATATGTGACCCGAGATCCATACAATATTGTTGACTGCCCTCTGAAATGGCCTAGCAAGCCACTCAGTTATATTCAAGAAGACAATCACCACCACTCTCCAGGGGCAATAAAAGCTTAAGAGTGACGCTCACATTTTGTGAATGAATAAAAAAAGTACTCATCTAATTTAAATAACACAATAATTAATTGCATCTATTTTATTTGTTCAACCACTCCTGTGGCAGGCAAGTTCTGCTCTCTGAGCAAAGAAATTTCTCCTCAATTCGCTTTGGATTTATTTGTGACTATCTTGGCCCCGAGTTCTGGACTGTCCCACAAATGAGGGATAAATAGATAGCTACTTACTAGCTTTTTACTTCTAATATGATTTTGAGCACCAATGTTTGTTGTTCTCAGTTAGTGTTCTGTGGAATAAAATATATCCGTTTTCTAAACTAACCCCCAATATCGCAAGAACTCCATTTCTGTTCTCTCTAAAAAGAAAGTTACCCTTATTTAAATTTCTGGCTGTTTCAATTTGATTCAGATGATAAACTGCAATTGAATCTGTCACTATCCCCCACACTCTGCCAGTGGATCTAGAATGCACTGCCTGAGAGTGTGGTGGTGGAAGATTCAATTGTGGCTTTCAAAGGGGAATTGGATAATTATCTGAAGAGAGAAAATTTGCAGGGCTACAGGGGCTGACTGAGTAGCATTTATAGAGAGCTGGGTCTAATGGCTTCCTTCAGTGCTGTGACCATTCTCTGATTCTAGAACGCATTTTTTGGGTTCCATCGCCTCGAATCGCGGAAGATGTTCAGCTTGGCCCCTCACGGGGAAGAGGAATTTTTGTTGGATCCCCAGGCCCATTGGTTCAGATTTAGACCCCTCAGTCACAGACTGAACTTTTTTTCCTAGTACTTTAGTTGTCATGGTTACAATACTCCTTTGCTGGGTTTATCCGCCTTCCTAAATTTGTTTCAGAGGAAGAATTATGTAATGAGCATCCCTGAGGCTATTCCATTTATGGGGACTGAATGACATCGTACAGTTTATATCTGTTTTATGTCAAAGTTATGTTAATAGCAATGATTTGTGTTTCTCTCCCAGACAATTGCAGTAAATTAGTATTCAATAAAGAATGGCCTAATATAATTGTTTGTGTATTGATTTATCACATCTAAATGAACACCACGTGTCAGGGCAGGTTGCTTCCCAGTTTGATATTTATATAAGTGTACTTACTTTCCAATGTGATATTGTTCATTATTAGAATATAGTGATTTAGTGTTTATGGCACTGAGCCTTTGAGATATCATGAGTTCAAGTTACAAAGTATTCTGTGGGCCAATACCCAGAAAAAGATCATAAAAGTCACTGGAAAAATCCAACTTCACTAATGTTCTTCAAAAAAGGGAACCGAGGTCTCCTTAGCAACTATTTACATTTGTGTAGCACCTTTAACCTAGAAAAACATCCCATGGAGCTTCACAGGAGAGTTACCAAACAAAATTTGACACTGAGCCACATAGGAAGATATTAAGTGGCCAAAAACTTGGTCAAAGAGAGAGTTTTTAAGGAACTTGTCAAAAGAGAAGAGATAGACGGGCAGAGCAGTTTAGGGAGCGAATTCCAGAGCTCAGCACCTTAGCAACTGAAGGCACGTCCGCCAATGGTGGAGCAGTTAAAGTAGGGAGCACGAGGGTGTGCAAAGAGAGGGAATTACCGAGGTAGAGAGGAGCAAAGCTATGGAAGGATTTGATGGGAATTTTGAAGTCGAGGTATTGCTGAACCTGGAGCACATGTAGGTCATCGAGGTCAGAGCTTATGATCTACACATCAGGCCAGTCTCATGGCAGACTCTTGTATTTGACCTGGCTATTCCGATACTAAAAGGCATCAAGGATGGAAGATTGAATGATGTTACGGCAATGTGAACAGTTTCAAACCCCGTGGTACTGAAATACCTGGGAATGCAGGAGTCTGTTGTGTTTACAGACAATGTTCTTGCCCTTATTAACGCAAACCCTGTTAAAATACACCTTAACGAACTGAAGTTTATCTGGTGATGAATGAACAGATTATGTTATTCACTTTATCCTCAACCTTACCTGCAAAGTTCATATAAAGTCTTTTACTTCCAACAATCACTTGTGAAGTATATTTTGCTTGTGGCTGAAATTACCCAATAAAATACACAAGTGTCACAAGTCTCTAATGCTTGCTTTTTCTCAGCTAAATCTATGATATCCCTGTTGTAGCATCAGGGCAAAACAAAACAGCTCCTCTTCCTGTGACAGAATGTAAAGTTTCACACCGATTCCTAAGGATATGACAGTCGTCGTTGTCTTGGCTGTCCCTCGATTCCAGCCATCTACTCAGGTCGGCGAGTTTCTGCCATGGGTCATCATGTGACTGGACAGGTTGATTCTTGACTCGCAGATCTTCGGGCACATGGGGCAGGACGTCCCATGAGTTAGTGGGATGCGGAGTGCAGGATTTGCTTCATTTTCTTTCCTTCTCGGCTGCCACTCTGCTTCATTGTTAAGATGTTTGGACTCAAAGCATGTTGCAGTTTGATGGACATGTTGTCGCCATTTTGAACAATTGGTAGCAGATTCCTCACAGTTATTAATGTCAATGTTGCCGGGCTTCAAGGAGAGCTTCAGAGTGTCTTTGTAGTGTTTTTTTTTGCCATCTCCTGGCACTCTGGCCATTTGCAATTTGAGAAAACAGGATCTGGTGGGGGAGATGCTTTTCCGCCATCTGGACACAGTGACCAGTCCATCAAAGTTGACTTTACAGGGGTTTTGCCTGAATGCTTGCGGAGCTGGCTTCAAGGACAGTGGCGTTTGATCGACGGTCCTCCCTTTTGACAGATATGATAGCAGTGGTTTAGTGTCAAGAAACTGAAGACACCAGTGGGTAGATTTTTATCCTGCAACCCTGGGTGTAAAGCTGGGATTTCAACATAAAACCAGGTTGATTGTGCCATCTCCAGAACTCCTTGACTGTGATTTATTTTCTGCTTTCAATCTTTTGCTTGCGCTGTGTTCTGTTGACATAGGCTTTATCTTGTAAGAGTCAATTGGCCGCTCGATTTCCTATAACCTATCTCTCGACTAAACTTTGAGCTCAAAAATATGCTGAGGGAAGCCGCATCGTAGGCATTCCATCCCATGGGACCTGTTATTCTTGACAAGACTCCATTAAGGCGTTAGACCATCTGCTTAGTAATCTTTTTTTTTAAAAGAAAAATGCTGATTGATATCACTGCTCATGAAAAAGCCTGTTTGGCTTTTACATGCTCATTTGTGTGCTGGCTATGTGAGTACGGACAGTACAATAACAGTCTATTGTTGGAAGAACACAAATAGGACAGGTTCAAGTCCCTTTGTTCACCAACACACAGTCCCCGAGCTCATGGGCTTTGTAAGGTACTTCCTGAGGTCATCCAGTCAGCAGAACTCTTGTCCGTTTTGGACACGCTATGGGTACAGCTTCTCAAGCTGTTCGAAGGGCTGAGTTTTACCGGCTGCGGCTGTGAGCGGACAAGCAGATGAGCGGACCTGTAAATTAGGGCACCGTGCCATCGGCGATGTACCTGCCGCCGGCCGGTGCACCCACCCCGGGCCCCCACCGCGATTCTATGGGCAGCCGGGGAGCAGTTGGGTGGGTTTAATGCCTAATAAAAGGCCTCGTCCGTCCCACTGCTGCTTCCATACAACAGGCAGTGAGTGGGGGTTGGGGAGGGGGGGGGGCAGGCAGTGGTGTAGTGGTATGGTAACCTACAGTATGATGCTCTGGGGACCCAGGTTCGATTCCCGACCACGGCAGGTGGTGAACATCTAGATTTCGAGAAGATTCTGGAATTAAAAGTCTGACGATGACAACAACGAGCAGTGAGACAGGCCTATGCCCAGCCTGGCACGTTTAATCCTGGTCAGTGAAAAGGGGGCGGAGCCTGCCATTGCCCCTCCCCCTCCCCCTCCCGCCCTTGCCCTGTCCAACATGCCCCCTACACCCCGCGTGCTGGTAACTGTCAGCCTGGCCTCGGCGACATCATAGACTAGACTGAACTGAACTGAACCGAACCTGGGCCTGGCCTACCTGCCTACACTACCAAGAGTGGCCACCGCTCCCTCCTCGGCGCTGCCGGGTGCGCAGAACTACAAGCCTCCGATTGGCCGGCAGCTCCATGGGGGGGCGGGGCGGGGCGGGGCGGGGCGGGCGTCCTTCTGGAGCTGGATGGAAGTCCCCAAACCCGCGTGCCAATTAAAGGGCCCTCGCCCAAACAAAATTGAAGCAGGGCAAGCCAGCTAAAGGAGGTGGGCTCACCCCCAGAATTCATGCTGGGGGTTGCGGACAGGCAGCTCCTCAAGTTTTTTGTTGACCAGATTTTGTTGCCTGTACGTACTAGAAAGAACTTGCATTTATATAGCACCTTTCGTAACCTCCAGGACCCGTCCCAAATCATTTTACGGCCAATGAAGTGTCTTTGAACGACTTCCTACTGCTGGAACGTAGGAGCCGTGGAATTAATCGCCTGTCCGCCTCCACTCAGCAGGCAGCCACGCTGCTGCTCTTCCCGTTTCTGGGAATGTGCAGCGGCGGTGGGAAGGCAACAGGCTTCCCGCTTGACATCTCCTGCCGCCATTTTACCAGCACTCCCACCTCCCAGCCCATCTCCAGGGGGCTGGTAAAATTCAGCCCAGGGTGTCCCTGTGTCAATATTTGCAGTATGCCCCGCAGAGAAAACCAAAATAGGTACTTTGAACTTTGGATTTAGGATTTCACGTTTGAGAATGTCTCCAAAGGCTTTTGGAGTTCAAAACATGTTTACTCAGTACTTTCTTTCAATAGCATAGAGGTACACTTGTCCCATTGAATTGAATGGCAAACATGGAGCTAATCACAAAAACAATTGCAAACTTTCACAATTGAGCTTCCTGTCATTACAGCTTCAAGCTGCTACTTTATATAGCATAATACATGACTGGGAGTGTATCACAAGGCGGCAATTATTCAAAAGGTCCAGGAGATGACAGTGATTACTACCTTGTACACACTCACCATCACATTTATCTCTTATAATAAATACTAATCACGTAGCAAGCTCTCACCATTTGGAAGTTTTCTGTGGCTGCATCATGGCAGTCTACAGAATACAATACGACATCCCATTCATTACATTGTCTGATTACCTATTCTGACAACTGACTGCAGAGCAATAGCCTTACAGGAGTTTACTGTTTTCGTCATCCTAAACTGAAATCTATGCATCACATGGTAAAAGTTTCAATGGGATTGTCTAAAGACAAACCTGGTAAATATTTGAGCACACTTTTGGAACTTTGGACACCTTTCCAACTCAAAAACCTTATGCAAAGTCACTTATACATAACCTATTGTGCCTAAGTATAAATTTCTTTAGGACAATTTCTAAATTGTGCAATATTAAAGGAGGGGTGAATGGTCCACATGCATAAATCTTTGAAGGTGGCAGGACAAGTTGATAAGGCTGTTAAAAAAGTAGATGGGGTGTTTGGTTTATAAATAGAGATATTGGAGACAAAAGTAAGAAAGTTATGCCTAACCTCCAGGCACAAGTCAGGGGTGTGATGGGATACACTTGCTTGGGTGAGTGCAGCTTTACACCATCCAAGACAAAGCAGCCCATTTGATTGGCACCCCAACCACCACCTTAACATTCACTCCCTGCACCATCGATGCACATTGGCAATTGTAGTACAAGAGTCTGGCACATATAGGGTTAACATGGGACAGAGTATAGTACCACCCACATAGTGATGTAAGAGAACACATGACCTGCACCTAGAAGTCAGTGCGTTGTTGGACAGAGCCATGTGTACCAGCAAGCATGGAGACAGCTGCTAGCTTGTACCCTTAACTGTATATTTGTAAATAGTTCTAATAGTCAATAAAGACCTATAGTAAACCTACGTATGACTACAAAGACTTCTTCAGACCTACTGAACTGTAACCAATGCCCTAAACAGGAGCAGAGTGTACCATCTACAAGATACACTGCAGCAAGTCACCAAGGCTCCTTTGACAGCACCTTTAAAACCTGTGATACCTATTGTCTGGAAGGACAAGGGAAGCAGATGCATAGGAACACCACCACTTGGAAGTTCCCCTCCAAGCCACTCACCATCCTGACTTGGAAATATATCACTGTTCCTTCACTGTTGCTGGGTCAAAATCCTGGAACTCCCTCCCTAAAAGCACTGTGGGTATACCTGCACTACATGGA
The DNA here is from genome assembly GCF_017639515.1 of Carcharodon carcharias. Taxonomy (NCBI): domain Eukaryota; kingdom Metazoa; phylum Chordata; class Chondrichthyes; order Lamniformes; family Lamnidae; genus Carcharodon; species Carcharodon carcharias. Next base: position 222,800,807 of record NC_054468.1, read on the forward strand.
CTGCAGCAGTTCAAGAAGGTGGCTCACTACCCCCTTCTCAATAGGACCATTAGGGGTGGGTAATAAATGCTGGCCCTGCCAGTGATGCCCACATCCCATAAAAGAATATTAAAAAATTCACAAAGTTATCACTGGCATCTCACTCACTGCCAGCTTAAAAGACAACACCACTCACTCTCCCACACACACCCTCACATCTCCTCCTGGCCTCATCTCCTCTGGAAACTGCCGTCTCAGCCCTCACCATCTTGAGGCCACTTGCACAGATCAACATGTGCCCCCATACACACCCTGGGATGCCCCCCTTCCCCAAGCAAGCCTTAACCCTCCAGCCATTGAAAAACCATCCCTGCCTTAACACTGGTCCTGTAGGCAGAGCCCCCCCTGTGTGCTGCTTGCAAAGCCTGTTGCTGATGACTGCAAGTGCTGCCCGAAGCAAGGTAGGTAAATGAGCCTCGAAGTCCCGAGCGACGTGCAGGTCGTCAGGTGCACGTTGTTTGTGTGCTGTTATGAAACATGTTGGCATGCAGTCATGCTGACATGAGCTCATGATCCATTGTGGGGGTATGATTCCAGTGAGCAGGGCTTATAATGAGATGCTAAAATTAGGTTCCTGATGTGCAGCAGTGGGAAATGCGGCCCTCCATTGATGGATAGAGTGGACGATCGCAAATTGGTTTTACGACAACATGAAACCAAATATTGGGATCTCCCAATATTTTCTGCTCCTGCCCACTATTACGCCCACCGCAAATGGGAGTGGAAAACCCCAGCTTATGATTCCATTTCCTCTATGTCGACGCAATGCAAATATTGATGATAAATTGAGAAGACTTTTATCTTACATTTAAATTTAATTAAAACTTCTATTACTTTACACATTGGCACATTATGAAGAAAATCATGTTAAATAGAATGATGCACCATATATTGTTTGCACTTAGTACACAAAGTTAGTTAACATGTTTGAAATTATCAATGTTTTGATACCACCAAATGACAGAGATTATTGTATTAATATCACATAATCAGACATATATCCATAAATGTTTGATTAAATGGCTTTCTAACTCTGTAACTTCCCCGTACTCCCCTCTCACAAATGAGGCATAAACCTGAAGCCTAAACACAAGTCAATATTATCATTGATTTTTACTTT